>NW_028318139.1:1924500-2566000 GCF_062004578.1 Staurois parvus
CATCAAACTACTTTGTAACACACCAAACAGACTGAAGGGTGCAGGCCGCAATCCACATAATTTAGTTTCCATTACTCTTCTTCCCAAATCCAGCCTCCCCTTCTCCTATGCCCTTTGGAATACCCGCTCTGTCAGCAACAAACTCACCTCTGCCCATGACTTCTTTGTCACCAACTCTTAAGTCTTTTACTTGCTATTCCTGAAACCTGGCTTCTTGAGTCCTAAACTGCTTCTCCTGCTTCCCTCTGCCATGGTTGCCTTCTCTGGACTCACTCCCCTATCCCCACAGAGCACATTTCAGGTTCGTCACTCTCCATCTCTATCCCTCTCATCATTTGAAGCTCACTGTATATGCCTCTTTTCTCAAATTTCTTTAAGAATTGCTGTGATCTACCAACCCCCTGGACTTGTATCAACTTTCCTTGATGACTTCTCTGCCTGGCTACCCTACGTCCTCTCTTAATAACCTAACTCCCATCTCCTTGCTTCCCTTTTCCTCCAAACTCCTTGAAAGTCTATTCTACAACTGACTGAGTGACCATCTCATTAGGAATAACCTTCTTAATCCCCATCAGTCTGGATTTCACCCTCAACAATCCACAGAAACTGCTCTCCTAAAACTCATAATCTTCTAACAGCTAAAACCAATGGAACTATTCTGAACTGCTACTTCTGGACCTTTCAGCTGCCTTTGATATGGCTGACTACCCCTCCTCAAAAAATGTTACTCCTTTGGTCTCTGTGACTGTATTCTGTGTTCTCATTCTACCTATCCCACTGCACCTTCAGTCTCAGTTACAATTCTACTTCCTCCTCTGCTCTTCTTTTCTCCACTGAGGTCCCCCAAAGTCCTGTTCTTGGACCTCTCCTACTCTCAATCTACACCTCTTCCCTGGGTTAGCTGATAGTCGCCCATGGCTTTCAATATCATTTCTATGCTGATGACACCCAAATCTATCTTTTTACCTCACAACATCAATCTACTCAAGCATCACTAATTTATTAACAGACGTATCAGTCTGGATGTCACACCACTTCCTCAAACTCAATCTATCCGAAACTGAACTCATATTATTTCCTCCCCCATATAACCCTTACCCTGACTTCTCTGTCAAGATCGATTGCACAACTATCAACCTGTCCCTACATGCCAGGGTGCTAGATTTAATCCTGGACTCTCCTTTCAGCCCGACATCCAATCACTGTCCAAAGCTTTTCACCTTCACCTCCACAACATCTCCAAAATATACCCCTTCCTAACCAATGACACCACAAAACTGCTAACTCCCTCTCTGGTTATCTCTCGCCTTGGCTACTGCATCTCCCTCCTCATTGGCTTACCTTTACATAGACTATCCCCCCTTCAGTCCATCATAAACTCTGCTGTCAGACTTATCCACCATACCAACCATTCAGTGTCTGCGAACCCTTTCTACCAATCCCTCCACTGGCTGCCACTCACCCTAAGAATTAAATTGACAATACTAACAACTTGGCCCTATCTGGATAAAGGGCTGCCATAAGGGGGGGGGGGCAGCCCATACACATGTAGGGGGCCTGGTCATCATGAGGGGCCCATACTTGCAAAATGTTTCTAGTAATATGTCCTGCTACAGCTCCGTCCCAGGCTTTGACAGCAGCAGCGCCATTCCTTCTAAATATATACTCTGCTGGGCGGTGTAAGTATTTAGAGGATCTGAATATCCTTTCAATCTCCCCCAGATTTCTCCTTCACACTCACTCTGTGTCCTCCCCCTTTCCCCCCACCCCGATCTCCAGTGCCCTGCGGAGAGGAGCCAGAGCACAGCTACTGCTCACACGGTGCAGAGAGTGAGGTGAGCTGAGCTGTAGTCTGAGGAAAGTTTGTGGTGATAAGATTGTAGCCATTTATGTCAGGACACAGGACCAATTTGTTTGCAGGACATGGGACACTGACAAAGAGAGTCGGAATAGCAAGAGCATGTGTATAAGTGTGGGGGGGAGCTGGCTAAGTTTCCAGTCTCCGCACATAGCTCACACACTAATGTATAAACATCCCCCAATCACTCTGCATGTCTAGATAATGTGAACTTAATTTATTAATATCCCATTTAACCCTATGTTATCCAAACTTTGTACAATTTTACCTGTAAACTCCTCGCATGAATTAAACATTCTATTTACTACAGCAATGATACTTTCACAAGTGAGAAAATGGTTTAATAACTCATCTACTGCTACATTGTGGAGTCAAATAGAATCTATCTACATTCAAGGAGAGAATCTAAGTGCAAGGTTCCTGGGAATACCCCTAGGGATTCCGATCTCCCCCACTCTCCCCGCGCCTATTTTAGCGACAATCTCTGCATGGTGGATCATCATCTGTGCTCCTTGTCCTTCCATGCAAGCAGTGATGCCTAATCTTCCTTTCCATATTTTACTACATTCTACCCCACATATTCCTATACGCCACTTGTCCGCATAGCATACATTCAGGGTTTTTGTAACGACTCCTCTTTTAAATCATTCACGTCTCTTCAACAAGAATTCCACCTACCTCCCCAATTACTTTTCACCTATCTTAGGATATCCCAATACCTATCTAAACAATCCTACCCCTTTTACAAACTTCCTAAACCCTCTTGGAACTATATCTCTCACTCCACTACTGAAACCAAAGTTATTTCACTTTTCTACAATATCTTAAACCAAAAGAAATCATTTACTAAGGTTAAACCACTTCTCCAATGGGAGGATGATCTTACCTACATTTATACTGAGCAACAATGGCTTCACGCATTTCAATCAATTTTCCGAGCCACCTGCTGCTCGACATTTTGGGAATTAACACAAAAAATATCCCTTAGATCAGCGGTTCTCAACCTGGGGGTCGCGACCCCTTTGGGTGTCAGTGCCCCATCATTGGAGGCAAGGAGGTGGAGCTTGGAGAGGAGGAGCCGAGCGGCAGCGCGCGTAGATCTAAGAAGATCGAGGGAGCTGCCGGAGTAAGTGAAGAGGAGAGCGGCCAGAGAAGGAAGACAGCTGACAGGTAAGTGAGAGAGCGAGCCCAGGCTGGAGCAGGGGTCAGCAAGGTAAGTATCATTGGTGTCAGTGGGAGGAATAGTGCCCCATCATTTGTGTCACTAATACCAACGATGGGGCACTATTTCTCCCACCACTGACACCAACGATGGGGCACTATTCCTCCCCCCACTGACACCAACGATGGGGCACTATTCCTCCCCCCACTGACACCAACGATGGGGCACTATTTCTCCCCCCACTGACACCAACGATGGGGCACTATTCCTCCCCCCACTGACACCAACGATGGGGCACTATTCCTCCCCCCACTGACACCAACGATGGGGCACTATTCCTCCCCCCACTGACACCAACGATGGGGCACTATTCCTCCCCCCACTGACACCAACGATGGAGCACTATTCCTCCCCCCACTGACAACAAGAATGGGGCACTATTCCTCCCCCCACCGACACCAACGATGGGACACTATTTCCCCCCCACTGACACCAATGATGGGGCACTATTCCCCCCCCTGACACCAATGATGGGGCACTATTTCCCCCTCCACCACACTGACACCAATGATGGGGCACTATTCCTCCCACTGACACCAATGATGGGGCACTATTCCTCCCACTGACACCAATGATGGGGCACTATTCCCCCCACTGACACCAATGATGGGGCACTATTCCCCCCACTGACACCAATGATGGGGCACTATTCCCCCCACTGACACCAATGATGGGGCACTATTCCCCCCACTGACACCAATGATGGGGCACTATTCCCCCCACTGACACCAATGATGGGGCACTATTCCTCCCACTGACACCAATGATGGGGCTCTATTCCTCCCACTGACACCAATGATGGGGCACTATTCCCCCCACTGACACCAATGATGGGGCACTATTCCTCCCAATGACACCAATGATGGGGCACTATTCCTCCCACTGACACCAATGATGGGGCACTATTTCTCCCACTGACACCAATGATGGGGCACTATTCCCCCCACTGACACCAATGTTGGGGCACTATTCCTCCCACTGACACCAATGATGGGGCACTATTCCTCCCAATGACACCAATGATGGGGCACTATTCCTCCCACTGACACCAATGATGGGGCACTATTCCTCCCACTGACACCAAGGATGGGGCACTATTCCTCCCACTGACACCAACGATGGGGCACTATTCCTCCCACTGACACCAACGATGGGACACTATTCCTCCCACTGACACCAACGATGGGGCACTATTCCTCCCACTGACACCAACGATGGGGCACTATTCCTCCCACTGACACCAACGATGGGGCACTATTCATCCCACTGACATCAGTGATGGGGCACTACTCCTTCCACTGACACCAATGATGTGGCACTAGTCCTCCCACTGCAAAATTACAGTTATGAAGTAGCAACGAAAATAATTTTATGGTTGGGGGTCACCACAACATGAGGAACTGTATTAAGGGGTCGCGGCATTAGAAAGGTTGAGAACCACTGCCTTAGATGGTATCTGACTCCCGTTAAAATGGCACGTTTTAATAACCACGTATCCCCTTTGTGCTGGAGGAACTGCGGGAACCCTGGGAGCTTTAGTCACATCTTCTGGTGTTGTCCGCTCCTAAAAAACCTCTGGTCTATGGTTTTTCAAATTTATCTGCTATTTCATGGTCCTCTGTTCCCCTAAATCCGGATTTAGCGTTACTGAATTTAAATATTGACAGTATTAACCCCCATGCTAAACACTCTGTCACCCACATTCTTTTGGCAGCTAGATTGAGTATCACTAGATCTTGGGAAACTTCTCATCCGCCCACTGCATTTGATACTATCGCATTAGTTCACAGGCATTGTTCTTATGAACTTGCGATGGCCTCTAGCAAAAGTAAAAATAGAGAAGTACTTGCATTCTCAATAAACAGAACGGAGCGAAGTGTTCACGGCTATTTGCATGGTAGCACTATTGTATGAACACTGAATATTTAGATAATAATTTATGTTAACAGAAGATTGTTATTTTGTGTTTACTCATAGCCTCAATTCGCACATACAGGTATGATCAAGTAGGGCGTATTTTTCACATGTAGGGCAACCCAATCATTTCAATGGGCTGTCCTACCCACAATCGTCACAGAAAAAAAGTCCTCATTTCCAAGTGTGCCAAACCAAACCACAGTGTTCTGCAGCACCATGTAGATTGGCATGCTCATTTGCAGATGCGTGGGAGACATCAACAATTAATGGCACTTCTAAACTTCTGCTAAAGGGCAGAGCATTTCTGTGCAAGTTGCAAAAGCATGCGATTTTTGCACGCATTCCCGATATGCATAGATGTGAACTTAAAGTGTCACTAAACTCAGGATCCTGCATTCACTATATCTGGTCAATTATATCAGTAAATATAAACTGCTAAATAACGTTTCTCATCAACAGTTAGAGCAGTCTTGTGACTTCAGCTGAGCACTGGTTAAAGCTTGTAGGAGGAGTTTTCTTTCTGTTCTAGGAGGATGCAAAACCCCTGACCTCTGTCTGGACAGTGCTGATTGGCCCTTTGTTGATCACATGCACCCTCTCAACAAAAAAAAAAAAAACACCTCTCTAGCAATACGCACTAAAATGAGCATGTGAAGAAGGGCTATGGGTTCAGTCTGTCCTATCAGCGTGGACATTTGAACAAGAGGAGGGGTATAGAAGTCAGGATCAAACAACCTTTTTACAGAATAAAGAGGATTAAGACCTTAGGTTCCACAGTGAGCATAACAAGCATGCTTTACTGCATATACAGATTGATTTTACTGTTGTGGGTTTAGTAACACTTTAACCTTCATACTCTGTACAATCAAAAGTAAAAATTCAGTACATATACAGAGTTTAGATCTACATAGGGTTGAATGGAATGGTTATTAATTAACTTCAAATGATCTGGACATACACAGAGTGCTTGGGGGTTGCATATATACTGCCCCCCATCATACACACCACACTCCTCTCCTGTACATACTGCTCACTGTCATACCCTCCACACTTCTCTCCTGCACATACTGCTCACTGTCATACCCTCCACACTTCTCTCCTGTACATACTGCCCACTGTCATGCCTCCACACTCTCCTCCTGTACATACTGCCATACCTCCACACTCTTCCTGTACATACTGCCCACTGTTATGCCCTCCACACTCCTTTCCTGTACATACTGCTCACTGCCATACCCTTCACACGCCTCTCCTGTATATACTGTATGGGACAGTTTCATTTTTATGGAATATTTTTCCACAGTCTCTTTGCTGAATATATGGGGCTGTCTCTTTGCTGGATGTGGTTTTTTCTTCGCTTGATTGGGCCATCTCTTTGCTGAATATACAGGGCTGTCTCTTTGCAGGATTGGACCATCTCTTTGCTGAATATATAGGGCTGTCTGTTTTCTGCTCTTTGGCCAGAATATAATTCCTTACTGTTCAATCTTGAAAGCACTGATGACTCGGAATACATTTTTTATTTTCATATATTAAGTTGTAAGAGTGTTAAAATAAAACTGGGTGCACTGAAGGACTCAATGGGCGGATTTGGTGGGATGACCAGTGGGCGGGCCCTGGGGAATAATGGTGGTCTGGCATGGGAGGGCCCAGGCCTAAAGCTGTGTAAGGGGCCTCACAATGTTTGATGGCTGCCCTGCCCAGCTACATCAGTAATCTAGTCTCAAAATACCAACCATATCATTCTCTATGCTCCTCCCAAGACCTCCTGCACTCTAGCTCCCTTGTAACCTTCTCCCATGCTAACCTTCAGGACTTATGGGAGTGTCTCCCATTCTTTGAAACTCCCTACCGCAATCTGTCCGACTATCTTTTACTCTGTCCTCTTTTAGGCAATCTCTGAAAACCCTTCTCTTCAGAGAAGTCTATCCTGCCTTCACCTAATAACTGTATTTCCACTTTTTCCATCAGCTCATACCCCACAGTTATCACCTTTCGTATCACTTGACCCTCCTTTTTAGATTGTAAGCTCTAACGAGCAGGGCCCTCGGATCCCTCCTGTATTGAATAGTATTGTAACTGTACTGTCTGCCCTCATGTTGTAAAGCTCTGAGCAGGGGCGGACTGACCATTTGGAAATTCGGGCACTGCCTGAGGGCCCAGGGTCAGTAGGGGGCCCCATGAGATGCCCCTGGTACCTTTTTCATAGGCTTTTTTGAGTTTGGGCAAGGACACAGGGGTCCCATGATCCCCTGTTGCCCGGGGGCCCCATGAGTTGTCAGTCCACCCCTGGCTCTGAGCAAACTGTTGGCGCTATATAAATCCTCTATGATAATTATTATTATTATATTATTATACAGTATTTATAAAGCGCCAATAGTTCGCTCAGCGCTGTACATTACAAAGGGAGACAGAACATGTGACAGAACAATACCAATACAATGCAAAACATGAGGGGATCAAGGGCCCTGCTCTTTCGAGCTTACAATCTAGGAGGGAGGGGGTGGTGGCACAGGAGGAGATAGCTGTGGGGGATGGAGTGGTAGGAAGAGTGGAGGAGGGAGGCAAGTTAGCAGGGGGTGGGGTAGGCTTCCCTGAAGAGATGGGTTTTCAGGGTGCGCCTAAAGGAGAGGAGAGTAGGTGATAATCTGATGGGTTGGGGCAGGGAGTTCCAGAGGATGGGTGACACCCTGGAGAAGTCCTGGAGGCGGGCATGGGAGGAGGAGACCAGGGAACTAGAGAGAAGGAGGTCTTGTGAGGAGCGGAGTGTGCGTGCTGGGCGGTACTTGGATATTAGGTCAGTGATGTAGTTCGGGGCAGTATGGTGGACAGCTTTGTACGTCAGCGTTAGGATTTTGAATTTGATCCGTTGCGCAATCGGAAGCCAGTGGAGGGATTGGCAGAGGGGGGTGGCGGAGACAGAGCGGTTGGAAAGGTGAATGAGTCTGGCAGCCGTGTTCAGGATGGACTGAAGAGGGGATAGCCAGCGGCGAGGCAGGCCAGTGAGGAGGGAGTTGCAGTAGTCGAGTCGTGATATGATGAGGGAGTGGATGAGCTGTTTAGTGGTTTCTGGGGTTAGGAACGTGCGGATTTTGGCGATGTTGCGGAGGTGGAGTCTGCACGAGTTTGTTAAAGATTGGACTTGGGGCTGGAAGGATAGGTTGGAGTCCAGAATGACACCCAGTACTCTGGCCTGCAGGGCGGGTTTGATGGTAGCGTTGTTGGATGTGACGGAGAAATCAATGGGGGGTGGTGTCCGGGCTGGGGGGAAGACAAGAAACTCGGTTTTGGAGAGGTTCAATTTAAGGAAGTGGAGCGACATCCAGTCTGATATGTCGCTCAGTAGGTGTGTGATTCGGGCTGAGACCAAGGGGGTGAGGTGGGGGGTTGAGAGATAGATTTGTGTGTCGTCGGCATAGAGGTGGTAGTTGAAGCCGTGAGAGTGTATGAGTTGGCCAAGGGAGGAGGTATAGATGGAGAAGAGAAGGGGCCCGAGGACAGAGCCTTGAGGGACCCCAACAGAGAGGGGGAGTGAGGGGGAGGTGGTAGCATTATAGGCAACGCTGAAAGAGCGTTGTGACAGGTAGGATGAGATCCAGGAGAGAGCAGAATCTCTGAGGCCGAGGGAGTGTAGTTTTTTGAGGAGGAGGGGGTGGTCGACTGTGTCGAAGGCCGCAGAGAGGTCAAGGAGTAGGAGCACTGAATAGTGTCCATTAGCTTTGTCGGTTAGCAGGTCGTTGGAGAGTTTGAGTAAGGCAGTTTCGGTGGAGTGTAGGGGACGGAAGCCGGACTGTAGGGGATCGAGGAGGTTGTTGTCGTTGAGGTGAGAGCATAGGCGGGTGTAGACTAGGCGCTCGAGGAGTTTAGATGTAAATGGGAGCAGGGAGATGGGTCTGAGGTTGTTCGGGTCATTGGGGTCCAGGGAGGGCTTTTTAAGTATGGGGGTGATGTGTGCATGTTTCAGAGGGGAGGGGAAAGTGCCTGAGGAGAGGGAGAGATTGAAGATATGGGTGAGGGAGCGTAGGATGGAGGAGGAGGAAGGTCGTAGGAGTTGTGAGGGGATAGGGTCGAGGGGGCAGGTGGTGAGGCGGGCATCAGAGAGGGTCTTGGAGACTTCCTCGATGGTAGTAAGGTCAAAGGTGTGGAGTGTTGGGGGAGCTTCAGTATGAGGAATGTAGGGTGGGGTGGAAGAGGAGGTCAGAGCAGTGGTGGGGCCGTGGGAGAGGGGTGATGAGGGGGTAGCTGAGTGAGGGTGAAGGGGGTTGGAGAGAGTTTGAGCAGCGACGAAGTCCCTGCGGGTTATGTCGAGGGGGAGGGGGGATAAGGGGGTAGCTGTGTGAGAGGGGACAGGTTGAGAGGGCGTGTGAGTTGCGGCAATGTCCTTGCGAATTGTGTCAATTTTGTTTTTGAAGTGATTGGCAATCTCAAGGGCAGTGAGTGAGGTGCTGGGTGGAGGTGGGGGTGGAGAGAGTAGAGAGTTGAAGGCAGAGAAGAGTCGGCGAGGATTGGAGGAGAGGGCCTTGATGAGGGTCAAGAAGTAGGCCTGTTTGGCAGCATGGAGGGAGGAGGTGTAGGTGCGGAAGGCAGATTTGTAGCGGGAGAAGGCTTGTTTGGATTTGGTTTTGCGCCATAGTCGCTCTAGGGCACGACTTTGTCGTTTGAGGGTTTTGGTGTGATCAGTCTGCCAGGGCTGGAGCGGTCGGGGTCTGGTGTTGCGTGTGGTTAAAGGCGCTAGTGAGTCAAGGGCTGTTGAGAGCGCATTGTTGTAGGCGGTCAAAGCCAAGTCGGGGCAGGACAGGGGGAGGATGCGGTCGTGGAGTTGATCAGCTGCAGAGTGGAGGGAGGCAGGGTTAAGGTTGCGGAGGTTACGGCTGGTAGTAGTGTGACATTTGGAGGGGTAGGCGTTGGAGGACGAGGAGATAGAGAAGGTGATCAGGTTGTGGTCAGAGAGAGGGAAGGGGGTGTTAGTGAGGTTGTGGGGAGCGCATTGGTTGGAGAAGACAAGATCAAGGATATTTCCGTCGGAGTGGGTGGTGGATTGTATGCACTGTGCAAGTGCAAAGGAGGAGGTTAGGTGGAGGAGACGGGCTGTGTCCGGGTTGTCGAGGTTGACAGGGATGTTAAAATCCCCAAGAATTATGGTGGGTAGCTCAGAGGAGAGGAAGAAGGGTAGCCAGGAGGAGAAGTCATCCAGGAAGCGGGGTATGGATCCAGGAGGCCGGTATATCACAGCAATCCAATAATAATATTGGATGTGTCAGATTTTATACACATTTTTGCACTCAAGGCTGTTATGTATGTTTTAATAATTTAAAGGTATTGCACAACACTTTTTGACTTTTAATTATTTAATTATGTAATAGCAAAATTCTTTGCAGTACAAAATGTTTTTGCTTGCCCTGGGAAACCTTATACTCTAAAACCTAAAAAGCTACCCTTTTGATCAATTTTTAGCAAATTTGTGAGACAATCTGACAACTCAAACAAAGGTAAAATGTCTGGGGACTTTTGAGGTGCTATGAGATTAAACCTGATCTACAGCTTTTAATGAAGTTTAAATAGATAGTTTGGACCAGGTTGATCCAAACAAACTACTGCCCTTACTACTAGATGTGCTCACTGTTGGTGCTGTATAGGCTGTATGTAGGCTCAGCTACATACAGTATACAACACTGTGTTCCAGCAGTGGGATGGGATTAATTAAAAGAGAGAACTTAATTGAAAATAAACCCATGTATTATACATGTATAGATCACAAATTGATTGCATAAATATGCATATAGTGTAAATAAAAATGAATATAGTTCATTATGCTTAGGACTGTGATAAATACATATATATAAATTATAATTAGGATTGTAGTACATGCCACCGCCTATAGTGGCAATCATTCTTAATAGTTACAAAAAACTCTAAACTTCAATAGTAAATAAGTGAGTTAGATGTTGTTTAGCAGTGAAACAATTATCAGTCCATCACAGGAAGGCTATTGGACTTCCCAGGACAGGTTGAAAAATTGGATTTTCATACAAAGTGGACAGAGGAAGATGAGCGAAGATTGGAGAACTGGAGAGAGTCTCAAACTCATAAAGTATGTGCAGGGAGGGAGGAGAGACAGAGATAGGGTGGGATCCAGGGCAGAATGTTAACAGCAATAAGAAAAGAATTTGGGGTTTCTACTGACATCCACAAAGGAGGGTGCTTGGATACATGCAAGGCAGAGATATGGACTACATGAGCTGCTTAATATTATTTGATCAAATTAAGAATGTTCAAGCCTCCATTTCACTTAAGGATGTACATAGTTTTCCTAGAGATGAGGGGCAGTTCTTGACCCCATATGTACAATGTAACATACTGTATTTTGCATAGCCTTTTTTAAAGTGTATGTCACACTTTATTTCAGGTACTTATATAGCGCCGTCAATTTATGCAGCGCTTTACATATATATTGTACAATCACATCAGTCCTTAAACCTCAAGGGGCGTACAATCTAAGGTTTAAATGATTCAGAACATCAGATTTTATTATTACACAAAGATAACCCAAGTAAATACAAAAAGCAGTTTTTGATGATTATTTCATTTATTAAGGGAAAAAAGCTGTCCAAACCTGCCTGGTCCTATGTGAAAATGTAATTGCTAAATCATGAATGAACTGTGATTAACCACATTTTTTGGAACACGGAGTTAAATTTCACTTGCCCCACCCAGACCTGATTACTGCCAGACTTGTTGAATGAAGAAATAACTTAAATAGAATCTTTCTGTCAAAGTGAAGCATGGTACAATCTCAAAAAGCAACACATCTTCCCGCAATCTTAAGAAATTCAAGAACAGATGATATACAAAGTAATTTACATGTATCATTCTGGAAAGGGTTACAAAGCCATTTTTAAGGCTTTGGGATTGCAGCAAACTATAGTGAGAGCAATTATCTACAAATGAAGAAAACTTGGAACAGTGGTGAACATCCGCAGAAGTGGCCAGCCTATCAAAATTACTCCAAGAGCACAATGACGACTCATCCAGGAGGTAATAAAAGAACCCAGAACAATATCTGTAATGGAACTGGACCCCGACTGCACTTTGGTATTTCCATTATAATACTGCTTCCCCATCCAAACACCAACCACGGACACCACCGCTGACCATACGAGACTAGAGAACAGCAGTCTTGAAATAAATCAGGAAATAGACTACTTTATTTTAACACAGATACAAGATATATCATTCAAGGGAACAATTCCCCCTCCCTACACAGGGTGGGGCAATACACACCCAGTAACAAGAGACACCAGCAGACAGTCCCATCAGGGGGAGGGCTACCGGAAACACCCCCCACCAAGCCAATACACACAAACACATACATCCCATAATAGTTTGCTCCCAAGCAAGACACACAATAGAACAATGGGATGCAACCACATGGCATTAAACAATGAACAACCCCCCACCCTAATATTAGGACATTTCACCCTGTACCCCTAACAGGCACAGGGTGACTTACACATAATAGGGATATGGGGAGGTGGTCTCCCCACCCCTCCAAAGTGGTCTGTGTTCCATGGGCCTCCCACCCAAAGTGACTCCTGTCACATATCTCCCCTTTCGGCAGGAGACTAACTCAGGAGTAAACCTCAGACGGGTGGACTCCGAAGTTAGTCTGTACTTCCAGTCCCCCAATGCCAGTGCCCACACAGTACCCCAAGCAAATAGTCCCAAACATAGCTTTACTCACCCAGCCAACCTCTGCCTCTCCCGTAGAACATACCCGCCGCTGGGGAGAAGTACGGACTGATCCTTCTCCCTGAAATCCTCTCAGCTGCTGGAGAGAAGACAGGGTGGCTGTGCCCACTCCATCATGCTGTTGGCGATCTGGACCAACTGCCCAGTATCCCTGGGGTATCCAGGTGGTGACTGTAGTCTCATCCACTTTGGCTTGATGGACATCCCCCAGTGTTCGCAAAGTAAGGCTGACATCCTCCTGTCCCAATGCCAGACCCTTTTCTGGGGTTGTGTTAGTGGAGACCAAAGTACCATTCACGGACTTCAGCTCAAGCTGCCGTTGTGAGATGCCGATTGCATCCTCATCATGTAGCTCCTGTAGTGCTCATTGTTGTGGGCAGAGGTCAACAACACCATGCCCTAATGCCAGCTCTTCTGCTGGAGGCACACCGGCTGGTTCCTTCCCAGCAGAAAAGTCAATCAAATCCCCAGTCTCTGGAACTGGTGTCTGGGGATAGGGGTTCACCATCTCCTGTACGCAGAACCCAGAAGATGTTACCAGTGCTGGGCAGAGTTCAGCAATGTTTGGCCCTGTTGCCAGCTCTTCTGCTGAAGGCTCACCAGGTTGTTTTTCCTCAGCAGAGAAGTCTATCAAATCCCCAGTCTCTGGAACTGGTGTCTGGTGATAGGGGTTCACCATCTCCTGTCCGTGGAACCCATATGATGTTACTAGTGCTGGGCAGAGGCTAGCAGAGCTCTGCCCTTTTGTCAGCACTTCAGATTTGCGGACGGCAATCTCTGAAATTTCCACTGCCCATTCTTGGGCATGCTGCTGAACATGTTTTAGCAGTTGTCTGTATGCCCTTTCCAGATGCTGTTCTTTCATTAGCAGGTATTCCAGATCTGGTTCAAGCTCTGAGACCCTTGTGAGACCGAACATAGCCTCTCTGTCTTCACGCAGGTCCTCAAGGGTAGGTTCTCCTTCATCGCCAAACACAAAATGATCTGTAAGGCTCTCCCACAGCATTCCAGGGCCACCAAAGTCATATCCCTCCGGACAGCATTCTATTGTCACCCCGAAATATTTCTGCTCTGCGTACCATTGCAGAGCCCGATATCGGTTGTCCAACTCTATCTCCTGCTGGACCAACCTGTCCAAGTCAGTCTCCCATTGGGGTCGCTCTCCCAGAAATGGCATCTGTAACTTCCAATGGTCCCTGGCCTGTTCCCCTGGAGTTGGATAGCACTTGCCCTTGTACATACCAGCAACCTGGAGGGCTCCACTCCAAAGTACCTCCTGAATCCGTTGCCTGAGCTCCAGGTACTCATCCGCAGACGCAGCCAAGGGGTATGTTGCAAGAAGGATCCGCAGCAGCCCTGGGAACTCTGATGTCAGGTCCATATCTCCACTGGGGTGACCGACGTCTCCTTTCCTGATCTTGAATCCCGGTGGTGGTTTGGACGTGTTCACAGCTTGGAAGCACAATCCCACCGCTTGCCACCAATGTAATCGCTTCCCTGTCCAAACACCAGCCACGGACACCACCGCTTAACATACAAGACTAGATGGCACCAGACCTGAAGGAAAACCAGGAAATAGACTCCTTTATGTTAACACAGATACAAGATATATACATTCAAGGGAACAATTCCCCCTCCCTGCATGATGTCACAGAGTGGGGCAATCTACATTTAGTAACAAGAGACAAACAGGTCTTCAAACTTCACACCAGCAGACAGTCTCATTAGGGGAGAGGGCTGCCGGAAACACCCCCGCACCAAGCCAGTACACAAACACATACATCAGAGCTCTGATGAAGAAGGCATGCCCTTTGAAACGCGTCAGCTGTACTGAGTGTCTACCCCCATGATGGGATTCGTGCTGGCTCCTTATCTTTGAAGTCCCTCTGAAGACGTACATGCCTGATTTATTTGCTGTTTGTGAGTACCATTTTGTAATTAATAAATTTTGGTTACTGAGGTAATGTGCAAGGTTGGTGCGCTTCTCGTTTTTGTTTCACTTTGCAGTATTGGTCGTGCTTCCCCATCCTTGTTTGGAGCTGCACAACCTTATATGCACTGGTGGTCGATTTTTCCAGTTCTGGTTCCATCCATTCGCCACCCGCCTGGGTCCTAGAGCGCAGGAGAAGTCTTGTCTGTGTCAAGGTCCTACCTTTTCCCAGAGGTTATGTTACTCCATGTGCTGGCATCCATCTTGGATTTCTGCTGAGCATGGTGGGAATCTTTTATGCCTTCAGGTCTCTGAGGTCCATCCCCCAGAGGGGTGTGGCTGAGTACATATAAGCCTGTGATCCGCACATGCTCTTTGCACTTGTGTCTTGTGTCTTTGTCTTGCTACAGCTCTGTGTATACGCTCGTGACTCTTCTGGTATCTGACTCGGCTTGTGACTAAGACCATTCTCTGTGTTTTCCTTCGATCTGACCTTCCGTTGCTGAACCCGGCCCGTGACCTGTGATTCTCTGTCTACTGTTCTGTACCGTTTTGTCCCATTGTTGTCGACCCGGCTTGCCTGACTACGCTATTGTCATTCTCACCAGCTACACGCCATTGGCGGTGGCCATTACCGCAGCCGGGGTGTCTCGGGGGCCATGACCTGGTTCCTGGTTGCGTCAAGTCCATCCCCACCATCAGGGGCCCTGGTGAAGGGCAGCCTGGGACTTAGACTCCGCGCCCTGAGGGACTTCGGTCTGTTGGTGGTGGTTGTCGTCAGCCAGTGCGTTACCCTGCCACTAGGCCTACCTGTCCATTCCACAGCCCTGCTCTGACAGTCTGGTCTATATAGGGAGCTGAGACAGGGGTCTCCCCACCCCTCCAAAGGGAGCTGTGTTCCATGTCCCCCCCCCACCCAAAGTGACTCCTGTCACAACATCTAAAGAACTGCAGGCCTCAGTTAAGGTCAGTGTTTATTCTTCAACGATAAGAAAGAGACTAGGGAAACATGGTATCCATGGGACAGTTCCAAAGCAAAATTTACTGCTGACCAAAAACAGCACAAAGGCTCATCTTATGTTTGCCAAACAAACATCTTGATTATCCCCAAGAATTTTGGGCAAATATTTTTTGGACTGACGAGACAAAAGTTGAGATTTTTGGAAGGTATGCATCCCATTACATCTAGCATAAAACTAACACATCATTTCATAAAAAGAATATCATACCAACAGCCAAACATGGTGGTGGTAGAGTCATGGTCTCGGATTTCTTTTCAACTTCAGGACCTTGAAGACTTGCCATAATTGATGGAACCATGAATTCTGCACTCTACCAGAAAATCCTGAAGAAGAATGTCCAGCCACTAGTTTGTGCACTTGAGTTATGCAGCAGGAAAATGGTCCAAAACACACCAGCAAGTCCACCTCTGAATGGCTCAAAAAAAAAAAAACAAAATTAGGGTTTTGGAGTGGTTTAGTGAAAGTCTGGACCTAAATCCGATTTTGATGCTGTGGCATGACCTTAAATAGGCCATTCATGCTCGAACCCTCCAATGTAGCTAAATTAAAACAATTCTGCAAAGAAGAGTGGGCCAAAATTCCTCCATGGCGATGTGAAAAACTCATTGACAGTTATCACGCATGACTGCACTTGTGGCTGCCAAGGATGGCACAACCAGTTATTAGGTTAAGGGGGTAATTATTTTTTCACATAGGGCTAGGCATCTTCCCTGACAATCGTGGTTAGATATTTTATAGCCAGTATTAAAAAATGATGAAGGAAAGAGGACAGCTTTGGCAAGCAACCTGAAATACCCTAATGTTTTTAAAACAAGAGCCAGCTTACATTACCCAGGAACATAGGGAATTGGTAAACAGTTGAAATCTAAGTATGAAAAGCAGGACAAAATACCATCAGAGTCAGGATATTGTGTAAATAATCCCATATTACTGTGTTACTGTATCAAAAACTTTGAATATGTCTCTATTGCACTAAAAAGACAAATAGGGTTTACTGGCGATATTGTTAACCTGGTGAGGGGAAACAAACTCAACCTGGCCCCTATAGCAAAGAGTTTGGACAGTAGTTGGAAAAATCAGTTGTATCTGTGTTTTGTAAGTACTGTTATATTCTCTAACAAAGAGAAGGGATGCAAATAAAATGTAATAAATGAATGAGGTGTCACTTAATTTATTATAATAGAGTAATAAAGATTAGAGAATCTACTGTATCCAGACAAGGAGCTTTATTGTTTTTGAGAGATTTAATAGTCAGGATGACCTCTAAACATGAGAGAATTTAGAGAGTCACATTTTGAAAAATGTATCAACTAAAGAAGCATTAAGAGCTGTGGGATTAGTATATGTTTGAGTTAACTATGTTCAAGTGGTTGACCATCAAAATAACATCTACCTGACATAGAGAAATAGGCTTAGAGGGTATGGAAAGTATACAAAATTGCTGGGCAAGCAAAGGCCCATGTTCATTGTTTGTTCCAATGCAGTAATTTAAAAATAATTAAGCAATTGATAAAGTTCCATTCTGACAGATTCCACCCATTTTTGAAGAGAATGTTATGGGGACTGTTTCCAGGTCTTTTCCAGGTCAAAAAGCTGGACTGACAAGGACTCTATTTTAAAAATAGTCACCGTATTGCTTTTTACAGCTGCAGCCAGACCCCTCTCAACCTACATTTGTGCACCTCCCAAAGTGAGATAGGGAAGAGATCGAATGTGTGTTGATCTGAAAGATGGCATCTGGGATTTTTAAATAAAAATCATGAGTAGACAGTAGGGTCTTGTTGAGCCATCAATTTAAATTGGTGGTAGGGTAGTGTGAGAGAGGCACATTAAAGGACAATTAGAGAATGTACAGACCTGGGTGAGAAAGATTTTGGCCTTGGAAAAAGCTGGGAGAAATAGGTGATACATAAAGACATGGTCTCACAATAAAACAACCATAGCCTTGGATCCATTGTCTGGGATAGGACGTAAAAGTTTATGTGCAGAATGAAGGACCCTGTCCTGTCCAAGTTTCAAGCTATATTTGTGTATTCCACAAGAATTACCAGACCTTTTCTGTGGTATACTATTTGCTGAAAAAAAAAATGATAAAGGAAAGAGATTGACATGGATTAGGGCTTAGTAGACAACAGGGTTCCCTGGAGTAGTAGATAGTGGTCAGTAGGATCAGCTCCCTGTTTATTACAAACGAACAGGATATTGCATCTAAATGCAATTAAGACCTCCCTTTTTTCCCTGACTCAAGCTTTGTATACTATAGGGTACTGTGAACAGAAATAGAAAAGGGAAGACACACTAAAATGTTTTACCTCTTTGTTTATATATCCGTCTTTGTTTATGTCATAGAGATTGAAGGTCCACCTCAGCTTTTCATGAATTGTTCCCCTTAATAAGACTGATAAAGCTGATACAAAATCCTAGGAAAAAAACATAATACAAGACTGTTAAAAGGAAAACTAGAAGAGTTTGGGTCAGTTTAAGATCTTCTCTTAATTGAATAATTTTGAACTGAAGTTTATACAAATAGTTTTTATATGTATTAAAAAATGTTTAAAATAAATTCAAAACTAAATATGTAATACAGACTATAATGACATTTGCAAAAGAAATTAAAATGCCAATACCACCTGTGAGATAAAAGCTAACTTTTTTTTAACCACTTGCCCTCTAGAGGATTTACTCCCCTAATGACCAGGCCTCTTTTTGCTACTCAGCGCTGCACTAATTCAACTGATAATTGTGCAGTCATGCAATGCTGTACCCAAAGGAAATTTATGTCCTTTTTTTCACACAAATAGAGCTTTCTTTTGGTGGTATTTGATCACCTGCACGCTTTTTATTTTTCACACTATAAACAAAAAAAAGATGAAAATTTTGAAGAAAAACAATATTTTTTACTTTGGGCTATAAAAAACTCAAAGTTAGTATAAATCTATATAAAGTTAGTATAAAATGTATTCTGCTACATGTTTTTGTTAAACAAAATCCCAATAAGTGTATATTTATTGCTTTGTGTGAAAGTTATAGTGTCTACAAACTATGGTATAGATACTGCAATTTATGTCATTTATTTTGCTATACAGCGCTGCACTAGTTTAACTGACAATTGAGTGGTCATGCAATACGGTACATAAATGAAATGTATGTCCTTTTTTCACACAAATAGAGCTTTCTTTTGGTGGTAATTGTTCATCTGTGCACTTTTTATTATTGGTGCTAAAAATTAAAACATGTTTGAGAACATTTTTTTTTTTTTTTTAAATGATATTTTCTTATTTCTGTCATAAAAAATATCCAAAAAAACTAAAATTCCGTCATAAATTTAGGCCAAAATGTATTCTGCTACATGTTTTTGGTTAAAAAAATCCCAATAAGTATACATTTATTGCTTTCTGTGAACGTTATAGCATCTACAAACTATGGTATAGATTACTTTCTGACTGCCCATCACATTTCTAGAGGTGCTAAAATACCATAGTACCATAATACCATGATAGTACAAACACCCCCAAATGACCCCTTTTCGGAAAGTAGACACCCTAAGCTATCTGCTGAGAGGCATATTGAGTCAATGGAAGATTTTATTTTTTTTCATAATTTTCTGGAAAATGACAAAAACTTTTTTTTTCTTTTACACAAAGTTGTCATTTAAATGATATAGTTCTCACACAAGCCATGGTATATGTGGAATTACACCCTAAAATACATTCTGCTATTTCTAATGAGTATGGGGATACCACAAGTGTGAGACTTTTTGGGAGCCTAGCCACATACAGGAGCCTAAAATCCAATGACCACTTTGAAAGCCTGAAGGTGCGTAACTTCCTCATTTCACTTCATCACTACCTATCACAGTTTCAAAGGCCCTGAAATGCCAGGATAGCACCAAACCCCCCCAAATGACCCCTTTTTGGAAAATATACACCCAAAGGAATTTAAAAAGAGTCATGGTGAGTATTTTGTAGATCTCATTTTTTCTCACAAGGTTTTGAAATATAAAAAAAGAAAATAAAAAATATGTTTTTGTGCTTTTTCTTCAATTTTCAAAAACTTGTGGCAACAAATGAGAACTGCAAAATACTCACCATGCTTCTTATCAAATTCCTTGGGGTGTCTACTTTCCAAAAAGTGTTCATTTGGGGGTTTTGGTGCTATCCTGGCATTTCAGGACCCCCCAAAACTGTGAGAGGTAGTCAGGAAGTATAATGAGGAAATAAAGCCCTTTAAAAGCCTGAAGGTGCTTATTGGATTTTGGGGTCCTGTACTTGGCTAGACTGCAAAAACGTCTCACATGTGGTACCCCCATACTCAGGAGAAGTAGCAGAATATATTTTGGGGAGTAATTCCACATATACCCATGGCATGTGTGAGCAATAAATCATTTAAGTGACAATTTTGTGTAAAAAAAAAAATTTTTTGTTTGTCATTTTCCAAAAACTTGTGGTAAAAAAAAATAAATTCTTCTATTGATTCAACATGCCTCTCAGAAAATAGTTTGGGGTGTCTACTTTCCAAAAAGGGGTCGTTTTAGGGGTGGGGGTATTTTATGCCCAGCATTAGAAGTTTATGCTACACATCACTTACTCTTCTAACCACCTGAAGACCAAGCCTTCTGACAATTTTTATTCACATGAAAAAAATCAGTATTTTTTGATAGGAAATTAATTTAAACCCCAAACATTATATATTTTTTTAAAGCAAACACCCTAGTGAATAAAATGGTGGGTGCTGCAATTTTTTATGTCACATAGAACTCGCGCAGCGATATTTCAAACGCAATTTTTTTTAACAATACACTTTTTTTAGTTTTAATGCACAAAAACACAATATATTGGCCAATTATTTGGTCAAATATAAAAGATGATGGTATGCCGAGTAAATAGATACCAAACATGACATGCTTTAAAACTGCGCATGCCCCGCACAATGATGACAAACTGTATACGTTTTTAATATCCATAGGCAACGTTTTAAAAGCTTTTACAAGCTACTATTTTAGATTTACAGAGAAGGTCTAGTGTAAGAATTACTTCCCTTGATCTGACATTCGTGGCGATACCTCACATGCATGGTGCAACCGCTGTTTTCATACTGGCACAGGGTCAACGCTCACGTACGCAGGTGCGCGTATGCGCAGGGTGGCGAGGGTGCTTTTTTTTTAAAGTTATTTTGATTTTTTAAATTTTTACACTGTCCCTTTAATTTTTTTATAACTTTTAATGCTATCACAGGGAATGCAAATATCCCGTATAACTTCAATGGGCATTGTCATATATTCTTTTTTGAGAAATCTGGGATCTACCAGACTCTAGATCTCTCCTCTGCCCTTACATTATCCATTCAAACCAAGATCAGTATGATCAGATTCTTTCCCAATTTACAAATGGCGCTGTTTATATCCTGTGAAACTGAAGTGATGAAATGCTTGTAGCTTCCGATTTCTTAGGCTATAGAGATGATTGGCACCATTCTGGTCTCCAATCAGCTCTATGGTCAGTGGCAGAAACACCGGCTGCATTCACAGGTTCCTCAGATGGCACGGGACTGCCCAAGAAGGCCATGGAAGGCAGCGGGGGAGGGGGGAATCATCTCCCGCTGCTTGTAAAAGCAATCCTGCAGCTAATTAGCCACTAGGATTGCTTTTACAGGAAAGTTGATCGCCAGCTGAAACAAATTATACCAGGATGATGCCTGCAGCTGTAGGCATCATCCTGGTATAACCATTCAAAGTCCAGTGATGTACCAGTACATCGCTGGTCCTTGTTGGGTATATATGCTATGTTCTTTTTTTTTTTGCATGCAGCCTGTGGACTGAATGAAAAAAAGAGAAGTAATCTAGGGGCTCTACGGGCCTGTGTGCGAATTCTTGGTGGTTGCGAGACAATACTTGTGCTTGCGACCGCACCAGCTTGTACTGCACTTATGGGACTCACCACGTCGCCAAGCCATACTGCAGTGCTGGTATTATTATTATTATACAGGATTTAAATAGCGCCAATAGTTTCTCAGCACTTTACAATGTAACGGTAGACAATACAGCAACAATACAGTTCAATACAAGAGGGTTAGGAGGGCCCTGCTCCTTGGATCTTACAATCTAAGAGGTATATGAAAGACCAAGATGTACTAGGCCACTAATGCTCACCAGTTCATCAAAAGGTAGTGCAGCACTAGTACTGGAACTCTGCTGCGTATGAGCCTTATCAAAATTTACCGGCAAGTGCTAACAGAGATCAGGCCTGATTCTGCGAACACTGCGGTTGTGTGTGCAATGTATCAAGTGACAGTGACCTACTGACACTGCACTTGCTGGGGGAGAAGGGGGGGGGAGCATAAGGGCTAAACGCAGGGGATGGCAGGTGCCAGGGCTGATCCTGCTAACGCTGCATTTTTGGGGACACTATACTAATGTGAATGCTGGTATAGTGCTGATCTAATCAAAGATATTGATCCGTTCAGACACTATACTAGCGACCGAGGTTTATTGTGTATGAGCGTGTTCCTGGCAATCAAGGGGTTAAATGTGATTACTGGTGTACTGACGGGCAATCTGACGCTATCTGGGAGGGGAGTCAAAACCATGGGAGCGTAAATCACGTATATATATGTGATTTTTCACACCTGTGCCACCCTGCAGCACCCTGCATTTATGCTATAGGGCGGTCAGGAAGCGGTTACATAAGCGGTTTGTGTTATGGCACTGCGTCACTTTAACTGAAAATTGCACAGTCATGCAATGCTGCATCAAAATTACATTTTCATCCTTTTTTCCCCATGAATTGGGCTTTCTTTTGGTGGTATTTGATCACCTGTGCTTTTTTTATTTTTTGCGCTATAAAAAAAAAACAATTTTGAGAAAAAAAATATTTTGGACTTTTTGCTATATAACATATCCAGTAAAAAGATGTACAAATCAAATTTCAGCATACATTTAGGCCAAAATGTATTCTGCGACATGTCTTTGCTAAACAAAATCCCAATACGTGTAAATTAATTGGTTTACGTGAACTTATAGTGTGCACAAATTCCAGTATAGATACTGGATTTTTTTTTTGTATACTAATAATAGTGGCGATCAGCGACATATGGCGGCGATCAGCGACTTTGGTGGGACTGCGGGACTGCAGCGGACATTCTGACACTGAGGGGGAATGACTTAAGGTCACTGACATACCCATTGACACCAATACAGTGATCAGTGCAAAAAAAAAAACACTGACACTGTACTTATGGCACTGGGGAGGAAGGGGTTAACATTTGGAGGCAATGAAAGGGTTAACTGTGTGAGGGGAGTGTTTTACTAGGGGGCAGGGGTGTGTACTTCTCTGTTACACACAGTGTGCTGAAAACTGACAGGGAGGAGAGCTCCGTTGAAAACAATGCAGCCTTCCTCCCTGTCAGTGGTTGCCAGCAATTGCCGGGCCCCGGCGGGTAATGACCTGGTGATTGACACTCGCGGCCTCTATCGGTACCACGGGTAGGGTGGTCACGCACCTTGCGTGAGCCCCCTACCCAGAAATGCAGGATTACGTTTATATACGTGATCCTGCACCCAGGGGCCACCTTGTAGCAGTATATGTACCCCCTAGTGGTAAAGGTTGGCTGGACTGACTCATTCAGTCATTAGTTGTGAGTGGGTGTGGTGGAGTGGGCAAATGAGAAGGTTTCCCTTCCAATGATTTATGCTCAACTTGGAAAAGAGTAATGGTAAGCCCTTTTTGGGGCCTGGGCTGCTACTTCTGAGTATGGCCTTAAGGTAATTTCCACATGTAAACTAGGAAGAGTAAGTAAAGGGAGGCCTTGCACAAAAAAATAAGTTACCCAAATAAAGTTGAATTAAATTAAATTAATTAAATACCTAAATTAAAATAAAAACCCCAAAGTATGTAGATGTTAATGTTAATGATGGACTCTCTAGTCACAAATCCTCTGGCACCAGACTTTGCCCCTTCTGCATTTCAGGTCTGCTCTCATACCAAAGATTCGCTGTCACACGTTACACTGCTCTGATTTTGCAACTACAGTAGATACCCACGGCAGGAGTCCAGTTCTCCAGAGTATTTTCTAGTTTTGGTTATTTCTAGTTTTTGGAATCCAATATATATTGGATTAATTATCTGTCTGGTTGCTCAATGAGAAACCCAAACTGATTGTTTCATATGTGTTGAGCTGGAACAATCAGGCTGCCTCCTCTATTACGTGTACTTGTCATGACTGTATTATGGATTACTCTGGCCTCCCACTGCTGTATTAACTTTTCATTTAAATATTAATAAATTAATTGTGAAAGCAAACCCCAAAATACTACCACCCAAAACAAAAGCCCATACCTTTAAATTGTTCCTCAGCCCCAGATGTATGCATTTGGTGACAATAACTCTGAACTGCAAATAAAATCTTTAATGGAAGGCCTTTATCATTCTGCTGGACACCACACTAATTATTTGAGGGCTTAGAGAAGCAGTTTTAAAGTACAGTATAATGTGCTGGATATTGCTAGGCACAAAGACTAAAGTGTAAATTTAACAACTGTGTTAAACACAGTTTAGCATCTGTGGCAAATATATCATCTAAGGCTTTATTAACAACTGTGTGGTCAGCTGTCTTTACAGGACCCACACCGAACTGTATCAGGTGCCATGCTGGCACTTGTTGCAGTTGTACTCAATGTTTATGTTGAAATAGAGGGGAAAAGTAGATGTAATCCAAATTACTTAATTTCCATATAATCTTTAGCATGTTAATATAATTACAGTCTTTTAAACATACATCTCTCTTGAAATACTAACTAGTAATCTTGCCATAAAGGCCCTAGTTCAGGCACATTCTATTATGGGGTGACAATGCTCTGTCCCTGTTTTCCAACTGCTCTCTTACATTGTCACCCTGTCACATGCACCCGTGGTAGAGGCTTTAAGTTGCCTTGCCCATGGTCATTATCCAGGCATGTTCTGATCTTGTCACTATCAAGAAGACCATGCTGATAAATGGCATGTAGATAAATCTGCAGTGATTGAATAAGCAGAAAGTGGCTGCAAAGAAGCAGGAAGAGGACAGCAGCTTTGACAAGACAAAACAGCATTTTCAAAATGAAATGCTTTAACAAACTGAGAGTCTTCAAATTAGGGTTTAGATATACTTAATATCTTTCTTATCAGTATATGCGCCTTTCCTTATGGAAAGGTATTTTTTCTGTGATATTTATATCTTCTACTTTATAAAAATGTGCCTATGCTATTTAAATTGACTCCATTTTGAACATTCACTTGTTAAAAGTAAATAGGAAGGATTCTTTATGACAAAGAAAATGTATTTTATTTAGTTATGCTCTATACATGATATTTTAATTACATTAAAAAATTATTTTTCCAGCATAAGCTTTCACTTGTACTGATCAAATCTTTTCTGCAGACGACATTTTTAAAGCAGTTCTTTTTCACAGAGGCTTAACAAAAGACCAAAAATGAATCACAAAGGAGTAAAGGTGTAAAAATCAACGGAGAGGTGAGAAGGTAGAGTCACATGGGTATTTTCTTTTTCTTTGGAGTATTCTTGTCCTCTAGAGAGTGGTATGGTTGTGGAAATAGAAGGGAAAAAGATCACCACTACTCCAGCAATTTTTTTTCAATATTTATGGTAAAAGACACTTACATAGGGTCAAATAACCAATGTTTTAGGGCCTAACAGGGTCCCCTTCCTCATGATGTCATAGCACCATCCTTTGTGGTGCTTATGAGCACAATGGTTAAGCACTGCAAAGATCTGTATCAAAAGACTTTGGGGTTGTGTCAATAGTTTCAGTTTGACATCAGCCTGAGATGCTTCTGAGATTATTCAGAAATCATTGGAAGTTGCATTTGAAATGCAGCTGATGTCTTTCTGATGTGAATCAAGTATGTTTTGCATTTCCATAGACTTTCCCATGCAAATCCTGCTTGCAGCGCACAAAAACACAGACCCTAAGAAATGCAGCTCAAAAACAAATTGTATATATTTGTGAATGCACATTGTGCAGCATTTAGTGTTGCAAGGTAGTTCCTTTGTCAATGTTGCAATGGCCAGTATACAGAATGATTACCGTAGCTTAAACTGTTACTAAACCCACAACAGTAAAATCAGTCTGTATTTGCAGTAAAGCATGCTTGTTATAATCACCGTATACTCACTTTCGCTACCTTGCATTTCTGCTTTCATATGTGGTTCTGATGCTTAAAGTAGTATTAAAACCCAAAATGTAATATATTGCGGGGGGGGGGGGGTTAGTGTTAGATCTGTGCAAAAGTGCAGCACAACGAAAATAAATAATATCCCTTCATCACTTATATATCTGTGCATCTAAATATATGATACATGAAACACCAACTTTATATATGGCACCACAAATAAAGTGCAATACAATATATATACATGTGTATTATACCATTACCTTCAGAGGTATAGGTATATAAAGTACAGTTCAGTGTCCAATCAAGTGATAAGAAAAAATTGCTCAGTCCTTATAAATCAAATAAAATCCACAGAACTCTCTTCTGCATACTCATGTGACTCCACCATAATAAATTATGTGTATTTATAGTGACATTCGTGCTCCACCACAAAAGGTGCAGGACAATCCACTGCTGTGTCCCACCACCTGTCTTTGCTGCCTTTTACCTCCAAAATATGAGCCACCAGAAGGCGAAAGTCAAATGCGCCTTCCCAGATCACTAGGTTAAAGGAATGTCTCAATTCTCACGGCGCTTACTTCTCACGATCATATAGACACTTATCCACTCACCAGGAAATAAAAAGAATAGGAGATCTCATAGTTTAGTATAAAAACACTCAGACCTTTATTCATCAAGCATTGAAATATTACTTACAAAAGAAGAGCACTCTATAATCCAGTGCACTGAATCCAAGTCGCTCTGTTTATATAAGTCAAGCTGTTCCTTTAAGCATGGACATCGATAGATTTATGGTAAAATGGCCACTCACAAACTTCCAAGCATGCTGACAGGTTTATTATATGAAGGAATATTATTTATTTTTGTTGTGCTGCACTTTTGCACAGGTATTTTTTATGGTTAGGTGTGGGAATGCACGTCAGTGGTCAGAGGCAACAAAAAATTTTAGATTTTTTAACTTAGTATTTATTTGTATTTACATTTATATTTCTTTAGGGTAGCACGGTGGGTTTTTTTCTTTTGGTTTTAGATTTACTAGCAGATTTAGAAGCCAAGCTTCAGATAACACTTATTGAACTGTAACAGTAATAGTTTTTTTTCTATCTTTTGGAATAAAGGATTTACATAAATAAAAGCTGACCATTGTAAGCACCCCTGCCAGTGGTAAATGTTTTGTGTCAACACTCTATATCATGTTACATTGGGGCGGATTTATTAAATCTGGTGTATTCTGAATCTAGTTCAGCTGTGCATGGCAGCCAATCAGCTTCTAACCAGCTTGTTCAATTAAGCTTTGGCAATAAAACCTGGAAGCTGATTTGTTTCTATGCAGAGTTGCACCAGCTTTTGCACTCTCTAGTCTTAGTAAATAACCCCCACTGTCTGTTTGCCTTCAACAATTTAGTCCCTACTCATTACCTACTCTGTAGCTAGGGTATGCTCTATGTAGTTAGTCCAACCCTTCTTCATACTTTAGCCCCCATTCACCACTGTACTGTATTCTGCCGCAGTTAGAAACACTATGATTTCATCTGTTATGATCTGCAAGATGTCATTTGGATAGAGTCACTGTCTGCCAAGGTACTAAGACTGTAAGTCACCACAACACTTGCAGTGCTTAGATTGCAGAAGCAGAACACTCTAATTGTTACATCTGTTCTGTTGAAAAACAACAGACTTACCATCCAGGTCACCAGATGAAAATAAAGGAAAGAAAGCTGATGCAGCCATCACATATAACAATTGGTAAGCTGCAGTATAATACATATTTGCTTTTGGGTCAAATACCATTTTAAAGTGGAAGTAAAGGACACATTTATGGCTGCTTAAAACACTATTCCCCCCTCCTCCTACCTATGCTGTATACTACTGGTAAGGAAAGATGTGTGTTAATACTTTATTCCAATCCCCGTTGTCAAGCCCTCCATGACACAGGTGAGCCAGACCTTCTGCATTAAGTGATTGCACTCGAGTTGGCTGACAAAAAGGCAATTACATATATCTTTTTACCAGCAGTATATACCATAAGTACAAGAAGGGGGGGCTTTAATCTAACTTATATGTAGCCGTTACTTTCACTTTATCACCTTTTATGAGAAGCCTGCACTGAAAGCATTTCTGTCTTTTTTGTCACAACATGGTATTTAGTGGCTTAACTGTGTATGATGGCGCAGTGTTTTTGTTCTATACGTCTAACTGTGGGAATACTAACTGTGCAGCTCTAAGTAGGGTTCCTGTTTACAAAGCTGTGTTTACCATCCTCCCTGGACACTGTGGGGAAATTGGTGTAATAATAGTCTATTTTTTCACTCATTTGTTAAAGCTGAAGCTTAGGTATGGAAATGTTTTCACGGTTAAATTGGTCCAGCTTGGACGAATGTAAGTATGCATGTAAACAAAAACAAATTTCATGCTCATCCAAATAGTTACATAAAACAAAGCTTCTGTACTCAAAGTTCTTAAAAAACATTCTCAAATACACAAAGAAAACTTGTACCGTGCTCTGAATTTTAGCTGCCTCAACCTTCTCATTGTGCGGAGTAATATACAGATACAAGACACATATTTATATCAGCTTTATGCCCCAATCCAACTCAGGAATTCAGTCCATGCATTTACAAAATTAATCTGCCCATTTGACCATTTATAATCTAAAGGTGCAAATGAGGAGATAAGAATTTGTCCTTATGAGCTCAGGGTAGTGGATGAACACTTTTTCAGTGCACTTATTGAAATCCATGGGCTTTTGAAGGATAGATTCAGCATTCATCACTATTGAGGATTTTGCAGTGAAATAGATTTGTTTCTTCACTTTCAAAAGCACTGTTTATGGATTTACATTATATTTTATTTTAGTTTTGTAACTGCAAGCACTGAATTCATGAGTTGGATTGGGGCTTGAAGTTGATGTAATTATATGTGCT
Organism: Staurois parvus; assembly: GCF_062004578.1. NCBI lineage: Eukaryota > Metazoa > Chordata > Amphibia > Anura > Ranidae > Staurois > Staurois parvus. Next base: position 1,953,292 of record NW_028318139.1, read on the forward strand.
GTAACTGTATATTACTTGGTACTTTCTATGTGTAAGTAAACATGTGCCAAACCTGGCCAATCTCCATGAAAACTGAAAATCACTGTAGTAGGCATTGCTACTACAGTGATTGTCACTGGTTTACAGGTCCCATGCCAAGTGGCTACCCTGCCACTTAGTGAACACAGGAGGCTACTTGCTCAGCACAGGCTCTATTCAGATAACACTTTTGCATTTGGGGCAGTAACATTGTGATCTGCAAAGTGTTTTCTAGAGCAGCCTTTTTCAACCAAGGTGCGCAAGCACTCTGGGGTGCCTTCAGGCATCATCAGGGGTTCCTTGGCAAAATGCTTAAAAATTGCCCAAAAATCGTATACAAGCCAGCAGGTGGATCAAGCCTGCCTTTTTGTTACACAAAGCCATGGGTTATCATTGTGTACTTTTATGACCGTCTAGCTGCTGGCATCCTAACAACCAATTACATAATCAATTGACAAGGAGGACGATGGGTGCCTGCACAGCATCCTTGTTTGCTTCTGCCCTGTGCCTCTCTGCCAGCACAAGGGTCACATTAGCTGAGTGAGGGAGAGAAACTGAAGGAGAAGCAATGGAACACAAGTCAGTAGCAATGTGCAAATGTATACTTGCTTTGGAAGAATAAATGACCTCTAACATTGGGTATCCCATGTGTGTGAATATTGCTGCATTATGTCAATCTATTAGAATAGTTTTTTTTACATTTTAAAATGAGGTGCCTTGAGATTATTCAGAAGTTTAAAGGGTGCCTTAAGATTGTCCATACTTTTAAAGGGCGCCTTGACTGAAAAAAGGTTCAGAAACTCTGCTCTAGAGAGCGCCCGTGGTGTGTGAGTGCTCTTCTGTGTTCATTAAGCAGTGACAATCACTTGGGAAGGGACCTAAAAGCTAGCAGCAATCACTATAGTGGAAGTACCTACTACAGTGGGTTCCAGCTTTCATGGTGATTGGCCATGCATTGCACATGCATACTTACACTTGTCCAAGCTGAACTTATGAAGCTATGCAAAAAATATACATACCTAAGCTTTAACTGAATGAGCTAAAAGTATGAGTAAAACTAGAGCTTCTTTTGTAGAATACTAAGAAATTTGTCTTTGAAATCTGTAACAAATTATCATACTATAGAACCATTTTACTTCCCACAGAGTTTTCAGTAAGCTGGAAATATATTATATAAATATATATATATGTAAAATTTTGTTTTGCAAAGTGTATCAGTTGTATGTGAGTAAGAAAGATGCGTTACAGCCTCAGCACTGCATTTTTATTTTGAGGAAAATAAGACTCTGGCATGCATTGATCCGAGCTGTCTTGTTGACCTGCCATTAATGACTTTAAACTTAACTACACATCATCAGTATCTCAGCATTGCTAAAAAGCCAATATGCTTAATTAGGATATTCTCACAGTAGGAGAAAGTTAGCCAAAGCTCCATTCAAATAGCTTGTAGAATCTGTAGCTGCATGGACTGAGGTATGGAATCCCAATCTGGTTCCTGATTCAAACATACTTATCGCAATCTCAGATTACAGTTTGAGAAAACATAATAACTCATAACGTAAGCACACATTCATAGGTATATTGTGCACAAACTTGACTGTGCTGAGAGATTTAAAAAATGGTACAAAATGTTGGGATACCGGATAATTATTAATAATTTGAATATTTAATCATTTTTAATTTGAATTTATGCTGATGTAGAATTTGATATTCATATCTGGTTTCTATAATTGTACATAAATGAGTGCTGAGTCTAGTTATATAATTACAGATGTGCAACTTACATGACTTTGTGCAGTTATTAGTGTTTAAAGCTTTGGTCAAATATTAAATATGCAAGTATAAATTAGTGTAGGGTGTAGTTGTTGTTCTTTCCTTCTCATTTGGCAGGCTGGGGGGATTGTTATTAATATTCATATTTTCAGTGCATATGCTGATTTGGGTAGGATCCGCATGTTTCAAAATCCTTTAGCAATCTCTCTTATTTTCATCTTTTTCATTTTTGAAAACTACTGTATTTTGATTGTATGGCTACCTTTTGTACCTTTTTTAACTGTTTGTAAATAGGCACTGCCTGTCCTTAGTGTTGTTAAATGTGGAGTTTAGGCGATGCATTTATTTGCTTTTAGCATGCCTTCTTCAGAAGAAGTTCCCTTCTTCAGGCTTTATATATTTCTAAAAATATTCTGAAATTCAACTATGTATATGCAAAACTACAAAGAGGCGCAATAAAATAAAAGTATTAAGAAATACAGCTGTTTTTCTTGACACATGTGAGTGGTGAAGGCTGCTGTAAAGGGTTAGGCAATAGAGAAAGGGAAGTGCTAATGGGGTCACTGATTCAAAGAAAAGGGGTCCACACAATTCTTACAAGTAAAAATCATTCTGAAGTGTGCAAATACCAAAGCAGTAATGAAAATACAACCATTAATAAAATGCAACTATTTTTCTTTTCACACTTGAATAGTAATAGTTATTGTAATTATGATTTATTAGTAGACTTCAGAGCTCAAGAGTGTTGTTATGCTAACTCTATTAGATTTATTAAACATCCCCATTTTCAAGATTATTCATATTTCCTTAGCTCCAAAATATGTCCATAGAGACAGTAAGCATGTGGTTGTTTGAATTAATTTTCAGATGAAAGTATCTGGGTTAGCTAACCTATTAAGAGCTAGAGAAAGCAGCAATGTGTGTTTGTTCTGGGAAAGCCTGTGTAGCGGTCTGCTGGGTATTAGAGTTTACTGATTAGAAGGGTTAGTAGCAACCCATATTTATTAAATTCTGGCAGCCTTTGTACTTGTGTGTATTTTATTACCACCCCTATTTGATGGTTCTGCAACAATTTGATATTTGGTTTCAAGTCTTCAGTGATTGATGTTCATAAACTGACAGGCTATAGTTATTAATAGCATGTACGGCTGCATTTACAAAATTGCAGAAGGAAAAGAAAAATCATTTGATTTCACTCTTAGGTTTAATTTTCAAGTCCAAATGCTGTTGTAACTATTCTTGTGAAGTTTTCTTTATTGCTGTCCATCTCCACAATGGAGAGTTACCCATCTCTTCATTCTGGTGATAATTGTTACCAAGAAGAAAGTGAGGGGAAATCCAAAATTTAAGAGCTGTCTCCTAAACAAGAGGCATGAGGAAATCTAATAGGGACACGTGTTTCAAGAACAGTAAGAGTGACATTCCCCCAGCTTTTTGCCCAAACATAAATTTTAACATATAATTCTACCTCAAATTAAAATAATTTATCCTAAACTGTATTAAATATTCATCTCTACCCAGAGACCAATGAATTATTTTAAATACTTAAATTCCTGTTTTGAGAGTTGTGACCATTCCATGATAATGCCATCCAATGGAGATTTTCTTTTTTTGCATGAAATTACAATGATTTTAATGCATAAAATATATACATCTTTGATTTTGTCATAAATATTGTGTCAAGGAGCAAGAACCTGGAGTTTTGCAGATGAAGCTGACCTGTGCCCCAGGCTAATGATCCTTTCATACAACACCACACACAATCACACCCATGTGTCACACCCACAATCACACTCAGGGCCACTATTAGAAATCAGGGGGCCCTGTACAGCCTACCTGACAGGGCTCCCCCCACTGCCAGAGAAAATATCAAAATTATATTTATGGTAAAAATACACTAAACACTTTATTAATGTACACAATCTCAACAAAATTCCTGTTAAATCTAAATGATAAAACTGTACTGCGTTAATTAATAAAGCTGTGTGTGTAATTGAGGTATTGGGGCTCATTCACATGGGTGCTGTGGCCTGTAGAGTGTGAATCAGTGGTTTGTTTATGTGGCTGGAGCTGCTTTGAGCCGTTTGCAGGCAACCTATGTTACACTATGGAAACTCTGCAGGTCCTAATTTGACAGGCAGGTGGGTGCAGGTGTACAGCCCTGAACACAGATAGTGAGCATTCATGGCCACTTCCCCACGCCTTCACACCTGTCAGATTAAAACCTGTGTTCATACAGCTGATGTGTTCCCATAGTGTAACAGGTGGCTCCAGCCACGTGAACAACCCACTCATTCATGCTGTACAGGACCTGTGTGAATGTGTGGCATTTTTGACAATTTTTTTTCCTCAGTCCATTAATTTCAATGGGCTGCTTAACGTGTGGGAACATGCAAAAATACTGCAGGCATAGTGTTTTAAAAGTGTGTTGCACCTCACCACACAGTAGTGTGGTGCCATGCGTTTTGGTGGCTGTGAATGTATCTGTGTTTACTATTTTTATGTGTGGTGGTGCAATTAAGTATTTATGGTGCCTGCGCACATCTGCAAAGGGCACTGCGTTTCTTTGCTGTGCAGGAAAATGCATGCTTTTGCATGTGTTTCTACATTACAAATGGTAAGGACAAGTCCTAAGGGCTGGTTCACACTATAGAGACGCAGTCTAGATGTGTTCCAGATGCATTTTTGCATGCACATTTTTGACAAGTTTTGGCACATTCCGGTGCGTTTGTGACGTGTTCCAGTGCGTTTTTATGCATTCTAGTTCATATTTTCCCCTCTCTATCTTTTCAATTTAGTTAGGGATATGTGCGTTCCAGTGCATTTTTGGTGCGTTCCAGTGTGATGTTGATGAGTTTTACCGCATACAGTTCTGTGCGAAAAAAATGCAGCCTCTTCTACTTTTTTTCTGCAACTGGAATGCACTGGAACTGCAAACGCTGAGGATAACAATGGAATTTAGCACTCTGCAGCTGATGGGGCCGGGCCCCCTACAGAAGGGCCGGGGTACCCCCTTATCAGCTGCCCTGTCCATGATCTCTGTGCATGTCTAAAAGGAAGAACAAATGGGGAATGACTGTCAACAAACACTGACAATCTATCTTCTCAGAGTTCTGGAGCACTCTACAATGCCTAAAGATGGTGTAGCAAGCCTGCTCAACTCCCCAAAATTGGGAACTTCGTCACTATTTCCCTGTGCATTCATAAATAACAGTTTATAAAGCAGGATCCTAAAAAGGGGCTGAAAGTTATGTATGAAAGAATCACATCTACATAAGTTCCAGCTTGAACTTCCAGACCACACTCACTCAGGAGCTTGCTTCTCTGTGGAGTCAAATAGAAAAATTTGAAATGAAACATGATACGCTTAGCCTTTGCAAGGAACATGAGAGTTTGTCAGCCATGTTTCTCCAGGACCAAACATGGATTAATGACTGTGTTAACAGAAATAGGAGCAACATACAGAGAATGTGAAGTATACTTGAGTCTGAGTCATTAAAGCTCTTTTAATCGCTACTACCAGATATGTTGGCTGAGGCTTTCACATGCAACAGGCAGCATGTTATAGACAAACCACTCTGTGATACTGTATTCTGCATAAAAGCTTTTACACTTATCATACTTCATAATGTCTCCACAAACACAGCTACTACTGTTTCGGAGGGTAAACAGATCCAAGTAAAGCTGGCATTGGGGCCAGGCTCACTTTCTAGATAACCTTATGACTTGTGACTTTCTATGCTTTCTCCCCACCCAGGGAATATATGTAGTTTTCAAGCATGCACGCTCATTCTGCCTAGTACCAATCTAGCTGAGATGACATTGGGGAGAACGGTCATACTAAGGATCATAAACCCTGAAGATGCAATTCTCATCTATTGTCTGAAACTATGTACTGGTAAGAAGAATTTCTAAACTTCATGTTTCCCTTTGTACTAGCACTTTTCATCCACTTCAGAAGAATGAATACAATACATCTGATGACCACTTACTCATATACCTATTATTATGTGGTCCCCCTGTATGGCTTTCTCTGTGCCATGGGCCTAAAGATGGTACCTTTTGCATTGTTGTTTTTGTTAAACAATTTATACTTATGAAGAAGTGGTATGAGATGTCCTAGCATTCATGATTATTTTTCAAGTTCATTGATTTCTGGACCCTTTGTTCTATTTTTGTTAGCATGTTTTAACATGTATTTGAGCTACAGAAGATGAGTAGTTCAAATATGAACATTATAGCTATCTTACAAATGGTCACCCATCTATTAAGCAATTGACATGGTAAACTGTATCCTCATCCTAGACATCTCGCATTGGGTTTATGCTTCTACTATATGTGGATGTCCCCACTCTCACCTTTATATGAGCAGGCTATCAGCTGGCATATTTGTTTATTACTTTACACACATTTTTTTTACTTATTTACTACCTAAAATGACAGTTAAATGTATTTCATACAGCATGTAAAACAGACATTTCACTAATATGACATTATTTTCCTTCATGAAACACACTTCTCTGTGCCTATTCATCAAAGCCTATGACCAATGTTATTTTAATTTTACTACAAACAAAAGAGGGGTCGTCTTCTTTATATGTAACACATTGCCTTTTGGTTTGCATCACATTCATAAAGACTCAGAAAGTATGATACATTACGACTAGAGTTTATGCTCAGAATGATGCCACAATTTACCTTTGCCGATATAGTTTTGTCAAACCATCATATTACTTCTTTTACTACATTGTACATAAGTCTGTGTAATACTTCTTATATTGTTTCCCTATTAATTTATCCAGTGTCTCGAAGATCAAGTACATGTCCATGCCCAAAGATATGCAAGTGTGCATAGTGCAGCTCGGGGGGTCAGTGCATAAAATCAGAGCTGTGTATGCATCCACGTGTGTTTGCTAGTGAATATTAGTGTGAATTAACCTGCTTATCCAGCAGTTTTTATGTGCCCATAGAACTATTTAAGGCATTATAGGACTAAGTAGAATTGCTGAGTGGTCATCAGCTTCAGTGACTTGTGACCAGTCCTGCATCTTAATTACCCTGTGTTTTGAACTTGCCTCCTAAATCCACTCAATTCTGATCTCCTGTTGCTGATTATGGCTTGTGTTCTGACTCTATCTTCTGCATGCTGTATTTGTACTTCTTTTGCCTGTCTGCTATCAACCCCAACCTGGCTTCTGACCCTGCTTCCACTTTCTGAATTGGTGCCTCTTCTGTCCAGCTGTTGCTTGTCTTGACCACGGCTTTGATTCTTACATCTGCAGGTTTCTGTGCTCCATCTGTATTATAGTATTCTGCACAAGTTCAAGTCAAGAATCTAAGCATCTCAGGGCTGTCATCTGACATGATGTCAGGACCTACCACAGGTACCTATGCCAGTCCTGCTATACCCTGTCACCAACTCCAAGGGATATTGGACAGGAGGTGTAAGAGAAGCCCTCTTGCAAACTTGGCTTCTACCAGGTAAGTGACACCCAGTCACAGTTCAAGAAGCAAACAAATTCTTGATGACTATTTTACTGAGGATGATATCAAGGGCACTCCTATTCCTCAGTCTGTAAAGCATGTGATACCTAAAGCCCCAATCCCTACTTTAAAGTGGTTATAACGACTATTTTTTTTCTAAAATAAAAAGCAAGTTATAGTTACCTGCTCTGTGTAATGGTATTGGACAGAGCGGTCTCTTACTTCCTCTTCCTGGGTTCCCAATTAGAGCTCCCTGCTCCCCCTCCTCTCCATTTCCCATAGAAAGTTGACTGCTATGGGGGCACTCATGCAGGCGTGCTCCTAAGCCAAGCTGTGTGCATCCATAGTTGGACACCGAGATGCTGCTTCCTCCTCACAGGATTTGATTGACAGCAGCAGAAGCCAATGGCACACAAGGCTTTAGGAGTATGCGTCAAATCATAAGATAAACTGATAACTTTTGATATATGTATTGATTTCTAGGATGCAGTCCCAACAAATATTTATCAAAAACAAAGTTCAAGAAAGTTATAATGTAAACGTACATGAACTACAAAATACCTACTACATATTTAAAAAAAAAAAAATATATATATATATATATATCTTTATATATATATATCTATATATCAAGTTGAAAAATAATAAATACATTTATATTTGTGCATTTCACCAAAAAAGCTGAAATTAAGTGAATTTTTTACAAAAAATATGGTACAAGGTACATGCTCTCTACATAAAATCAAAAAAGTGCAAAAAAATTTTTTGTAAAACAAAATACAATTTAAATGGTGCAGTCCATCAAATTCTTATATAAATAGTGAAATCCATCAAAATAAACTAAAGTTCAAAAATATTCAAAAATATATGTGCAAAAAAAGAAAAAAAGGAAAGAAATCTTTTCACATTCTTCTTGTAAAGAAACTTCCACCTTCCACCCGTGAAAACCAATATCAAATGCACTCACCAGATATAGGTGAATAAAACGCCTTTTAGGAATTTTATGGGATCCTACGCCCTCTTTCGTATCCACTCTATAGGAATCCTCTCCTCCAACATGGGCTCCACCATCCGACCAGGGAGAAAAAAATCTCAAATAGTGTGATATTGTAAGACACCATTTCATATGTGAAATCAAGGATTAGGCCACTCACATTAATTTCACTTTAAAAAGGCATATTTATTAAGGCAAGCTTCTCTCCAGATGAACAGTAGATGCAAGGTAACCTCTCACAGAATCTCACATCACAGTCCCAGGTTCCAGCAGAAGCTCCACAGAGACCACACATATATAAATCCCACAAAGATGGCCGCTGGAACGCACCACTCAGCGTGCGCTCCACTCACCGGAAGTGACGTCGGACATGCAAAATAAAACCGGAAATGCGTCAACGCGTTTCGCCCCTCCCACAGGGCGTTCTCAAGACAATCATTTCCTGTTTGAAGCTCCCTTATATACCCAACTGGGACCCACCCCTCCGTTGTGATAGGTCTAAACCCTCCCCGGGATTATCAAAACAAACCACTCCTCCTGTGATGTAACGTGAGAATCCTTTACACATGAGGTCTATGCCTACATAATTCAGAATACTTATTAGAACCATTAGATTATCTCCCAAAAGCGACATGTGTAAACCACATGCCACCAGTGGGAAAACACGAATGTATTTTAAATTTTAAAACAATACCTCAAAAATACAAAAACTTTCTTTAATAAATAAGCAATGAAATGACAATTTTAAAATTAAAATAAAATAATTTATGAAGAATAATCTAATAAAAATAAAAATAAAATAAAAATAAAAATAAAAAATGAAATATAAAATATAATAAAAATAAAAATAAAAAATAAAAATAAAAATAAAAATAATAATAAAAATAAAAATAAAAATAAAAATAATAAAAATAAAAATAAAAATAAAAATAAAAATAAAAAATAATAAAAATAAAAATAAAAATAAAAATGAAAAAATGAAAAAATAAATAAAAATAAAAATAAAAATAAAAATAAAATAAAAATAAAAATAAAAATAAAATTAAAATTAAAATAAAATAAAATAAAACAAATGAGAATGCAACTTCATCAAGAAATGAAGTATATATAGGAATGGAAATACTATGCTATTACCAATTAGACAGATAACAATTGATGTCTATGTCTGAATTCAACCCTTTAGGGTACAAAGATCCTAATTGAAAGATCCATTTTGTTTCATTCTGCGAGATACTTTTGACCATATCTCCCCCCCTCCAGTGGGGAAAAATCCGATCAATCCCGCAGAATTTCAAACACGATGGATCTCTATTATGGCACATTCTGAAATGATAAGAAAGACTATGATGTTTAAATCCTTTTTTGATATTTCTAATGTGTTCACCCAATCTCACCGACAATTTCCTGGACGTTCTACCTACGTATTGCAGGTGACAAGAACACTCCAGCAAATACGTAACAAAAGAACTGTCACAAGATATAAAATTATTTATTTTATAAGAGGAACCTGTAGAGCAAGAATGAAACGAATCATATCTCCTCTTAGTGTCTCCTTTCATGTTTCTACATGCCAAACACCTATTACATTTATAAAACCCTACAGTGTCCAAAAAAGTTGCCTTTTTCTTCGGAATATCTGGGACATTTTTTGCCAACTTCATTCTCAGTGTGGGTGGTTTTCTGTAGACAAAAGACGGTTTCTCCGGTATTACATCATGGAGAACCTCATCCCTCTTCAGTATTGACCAGTGTTTCCTTATGATTTTCTCAATAACCTTATATTGATTTGAGTAACCCGTAATAAAAGCCAATTCACCTGTTTTCTTTTTCTTCTTTCTATTTGTTAATAATTCATCTCTATTCATCCTCCCCACTTGATTCATTGCACCCATTAGAATATTTTCTTCATAACCTTTTTCTCTGAATCTTTCCAGCAATATGTTGGCTTGCTCTTGAAATGTTTTGTTGTCATCACAATTCCTTTTAAGTCTAATGAGTTGACTTTTGGGAACAGACCTCAACCAATTTCTATGATGACAACTGTGGATTGGGATGTAAGCATTCCTATCCACTTGTTTAAAGTATGTTTTTGTATAAAGATGGTCCCCCTGTTTATAGATGACTAAATCAAGAAAGTCTATAGATTCCATGCCGATATGATTGGTAAAAGTGATGTTATAAGGATTACACTCCATTCCACGGATGTACTCCTCTAAACCATTCCTGGTTCCCTTCCAAATTATCACGATGTCATCTATAAACCTTCTAAAGAGTATTAAATTCTCATTTATATGTTGAAATATAGCCTTATCTTCCCACATACTCATGAAAAGGTTGGCTACTGATGGAGCATACTTTGCTCCCATCGCAACTCCAGTACACTGCCTATAATAACTGTTGGAATGCCAAAAATAATTGTTTGACATTGCTAGATCAAGACAATCTAGCAAAAAATCGATTTGGTCAGTTTTTAAACCCGATTTTTTCTCCAAAGCCCACCTCACTGCTGTTAAAGCATCCTCATGTCTAATGTTGGTATATAATGCATTAACATCAACACTGGCCAAAACACAGTTATCTTTCATCCTTATTTTTTTCAAAACTGAGATCAAATCCCCACTATCTTTTAGGTAAGATGGAAAACCTGATACCAGGGGTTGTAAGAAATCATCCACATATTCCCCTAATCTCGAAAACAATGAATCAATCCCATTAACAATGGGTCTTCCAGGGGGTTTTAATAGACTTTTGTGAATCTTGGGTAATTGGTATATAACAGGTGTAACAGGTGCTTTAGGTACCAAATATCTCGCTTCTTTTTTGTTTAGAAAACCTTCTTTAACACCTCTTTTCACTAATTTCATTAATTTATTCTTATAGCTTTTTAAAGGGTTACCTCTCAATTTCTCATATGTATTTACATCACCCACCAATCTATTCAATTCTTCATAGTAATCATTCCTATTCAACACTACCACCCCTCCTCCTTTATCTGCTGATCTTATTACAATATTATTATTTTTTTCTAATTGTTGGATTCCTCTGATTAGATCATGCTTATTCCTCTTATTTGGAACAGATATTACCTCCAAATCATGTTCTACCATCTTTTTAAATGTATCTATACAACAATTATTCCCCACTTTTGGGTTGAACACAGACTTGTTCCTCAAATTGGTGTGCTTGTAAAACTCTTCATTCCCATCATTGCTTATTATTCCATCCTTCTGAGAATCAATAACATTAAGTTTGGAGTGTTTACTCCAATATTTTTTTAAATTGAGTTTTCTAATAAATCTATGAAGATCTATGTAGGTTTCCAATTTATTTAATTTTTTATCGGGTGCATATTTCAGACCCAATGCTAAAACCCTCAATTCATCTTCTTTTAGGATATATTCACTTAAATTGAAAATTCCTTCATTTACATTGACCTTTTCCTTTTTCCTTTTACCTCCTCTGCATCCCCTGTATTTCTTCCTTCCCAATAGGGGTCCTGATAGTTTGGGTCCTGATAGTTTTGATAATTCTGATAATTGGGAGGTGGTTTCAATTATCAGAATTATCAAAACTATCAGGACCCAAACTATCAGGACCCCTATTGGGAAGGAAGAAATACAGGGGATGCAGAGGAGGTAAAAGGAAAAAGGAAAAGGTCAATGTAAATGAAGGAATTTTCAATTTAAGTGAATATATCCTAAAAGAAGATGAATTGAGGGTTTTAGCATTGGGTCTGAAATATGCACCCGATAAAAAATTAAATAAATTGGAAACCTACATAGATCTTCATAGATTTATTAGAAAACTCAATTTAAAAAAATATTGGAGTAAACACTCCAAACTTAATGTTATTGATTCTCAGAAGGATGGAATAATAAGCAATGATGGGAATGAAGAGTTTTACAAGCACACCAATTTGAGGAACAAGTCTGTGTTCAACCCAAAAGTGGGGAATAATTGTTGTATAGATACATTTAAAAAGATGGTAGAACATGATTTGGAGGTAATATCTGTTCCAATAAGAGGAATAAGCATGATCTAATCAGAGGAATCCAACAATTAGAAAAAAATAATAATATTGTAATAAGATCAGCAGATAAAGGAGGAGGGGTGGTAGTGTTGAATAGGAATGATTACTATGAAGAATTGAATAGATTGGTGGGTGATGTAAATACATATGAGAAATTGAGAGGTAACCCTTTAAAAAGCTATAAGAATAAATTAATGAAATTAGTGAAAAGAGGTGTTAAAGAAGGTTTTCTAAACAAAAAAGAAGCGAGATATTTGGTACCTAAAGCACCTGTTACACCTGTTATATACCAATTACCCAAGATTCACAAAAGTCTATTAAAACCCCCTGGAAGACCCATTGTTAATGGGATTGATTCATTGTTTTCGAGATTAGGGGAATATGTGGATGATTTCTTACAACCCCTGGTATCAGGTTTTCCATCTTACCTAAAAGATAGTGGGGATTTGATCTCAGTTTTGAAAAAAAAAAAAAAAAAAAAAAAAAAAAAAAAAATAAGGATGAAAGATAACTGTGTTTTGGCCAGTGTTGATGTTAATGCATTATATACCAACATTAGACATGAGGATGCTTTAACAGCAGTGAGGTGGGCTTTGGAGAAAAAATCGGGTTTAAAAACTGACCAAATCGATTTTTTGCTAGATTGTCTTGATCTAGCAATGTCAAACAATTATTTTTGGCATTCCAACAGTTATTATAGGCAGTGTACTGGAGTTGCGATGGGAGCAAAGTATGCTCCATCAGTAGCCAACCTTGTCATGAGTATGTGGGAAGATAAGGCTATATTTCAACATATAAATGAGAATTTAATACTCTTTAGAAGGTTTATAGATGACATCGTGATAATTTGGAAGGGAACCAGGAATGGTTTAGAGGAGTACATCCGTGGAATGGAGTGTAATCCTTATAACATCACTTTTACCAATCATATCGGCATGGAATCTATAGACTTTCTTGATTTAGTCATCTATAAACAGGGGGACCATCTTTATACAAAAACATACTTTAAACAAGTGGATAGGAATGCTTACATCCCAATCCACAGTTGTCATCATAGAAATTGGTTGAGGTCTGTTCCCAAAAGTCAACTCATTAGACTTAAAAGGAATTGTGATGACAACAAAACATTTCAAGAGCAAGCCAACATATTGCTGGAAAGATTCAGAGAAAAAGGTTATGAAGAAAATATTCTAATGGGTGCAATGAATCAAGTGGGGAGGATGAATAGAGATGAATTATTAACAAATAGAAAGAAGAAAAAGAAAACAGGTGAATTGGCTTTTATTACGGGTTACTCAAATCAATATAAGGTTATTGAGAAAATCATAAGGAAACACTGGTCAATACTGAAGAGGGATGAGGTTCTCCATGATGTAATACCGGAGAAACCGTCTTTTGTCTACAGAAAACCACCCACACTGAGAATGAAGTTGGCAAAAAATGTCCCAGATATTCCGAAGAAAAAGGCAACTTTTTTGGACACTGTAGGGTTTTATAAATGTAATAGGTGTTTGGCATGTAGAAACATGAAAGGAGACACTAAGAGGAGATATGATTCGTTTCATTCTTGCTCTACAGGTTCCTCTTATAAAATAAATAATTTTATATCTTGTGACAGTTCTTTTGTTACGTATTTGCTGGAGTGTTCTTGTCACCTGCAATACGTAGGTAGAACGTCCAGGAAATTGTCGGTGAGATTGGGTGAACACATTAGAAATATCAAAAAAGGATTTAAACATCATAGTCTTTCTTATCATTTCAGAATGTGCCATAATAGAGATCCATCGTGTTTGAAATTCTGCGGGATTGATCGGATTTTTCCCCACTGGAGGGGGGGAGATATGGTCAAAAGTATCTCGCAGAATGAAACAAAATGGATCTTTCAATTAGGATCTTTGTACCCTAAAGGGTTGAATTCAGACATAGACATCAATTGTTATCTGTCTAATTGGTAATAGCATAGTATTTCCATTCCTATATATACTTCATTTCTTGATGAAGTTGCATTCTCATTTGTTTTATTTTATTTTATTTTAATTTTAATTTTATTTTTATTTTTATTTTTATTTTATTTTTATTTTTATTTTTATTTATTTTTTCATTTTTTCATTTTTATTTTTATTTTTATTTTTATTATTTTTTATTTTTATTTTTATTTTTATTTTTATTTTTATTTTTATTATTTTTATTTTTATTTTTATTTTTATTATTATTTTTATTTTTATTTTTATTTTTATTTTTTATTTTTATTTTTATTATATTTTATATTTCATTTTTTATTTTTATTTTTATTTTATTTTTATTTTTATTAGATTATTCTTCATAAATTATTTTATTTTAATTTTAAAATTGTCATTTCATTGCTTATTTATTAAAGAAAGTTTTTGTATTTTTGAGGTATTGTTTTAAAATTTAAAATACATTCGTGTTTTCCCACTGGTGGCATGTGGTTTACACATGTCGCTTTTGGGAGATAATCTAATGGTTCTAATAAGTATTCTGAATTATGTAGGCATAGACCTCATGTGTAAAGGATTCTCACGTTACATCACAGGAGGAGTGGTTTGTTTTGATAATCCCGGGGAGGGTTTAGACCTATCACAACGGAGGGGTGGGTCCCAGTTGGGTATATAAGGGAGCTTCAAACAGGAAATGATTGTCTTGAGAACGCCCTGTGGGAGGGGCGAAACGCGTTGACGCATTTCCGGTTTTATTTTGCATGTCCGACGTCACTTCCGGTGAGTGGAGCGCACGCTGAGTGGTGCGTTCCAGCGGCCATCTTTGTGGGATTTATATATGTGTGGTCTCTGTGGAGCTTCTGCTGGAACCTGGGACTGTGATGTGAGATTCTGTGAGAGGTTACCTTGCATCTACTGTTCATCTGGAGAGAAGCTTGCCTTAATAAATATGCCTTTTTAAAGTGAAATTAATGTGAGTGGCCTAATCCTTGATTTCACATATGAAATGGTGTCTTACAATATCACACTATTTGAGATTTTTTTCTCCCTGGTCGGATGGTGGAGCCCATGTTGGAGGAGAGGATTCCTATAGAGTGGATACGAAAGAGGGCGTAGGATCCCATAAAATTCCTAAAAGGCGTTTTATTCACCTATATCTGGTGAGTGCATTTGATATTGGTTTTCACGGGTGGAAGGTGGAAGTTTCTTTACAAGAAGAATGTGAAAAGATTTCTTTCCTTTTTTTCTTTTTTTGCACATATATTTTTGAATATTTTTGAACTTTAGTTTATTTTGATGGATTTCACTATTTATATAAGAATTTGATGGACTGCACCATTTAAATTGTATTTTGTTTTACAAAAAATTTTTTTGCACTTTTTTGATTTTATGTAGAGGTCTATGTTTTGCGCTGTTATTTTATTTTTATTTTTTCATATATTTGTGTTGTTCACATTGCACAGCAGCAGGATAGTACCTGTAGTAGAGTGTCTCACTAGGCGCAGGAAGATATCTTATAAGGTACATGCTCTGCCCGCGTGGCCGTGTCACTCATTCATAGTATTCTGTGACTAGGAAAACTACAAGTTCCCTCAGCCTTTGCAGCTGTCGGCTTGTACATTTCACTGAACTACCATGGTACTCCACAGAGCAAAAAATATGCATTTATTATTTTTTGTTAAAAGGTGAACTTTTTCAAGAAAAGTGCCTATGCAGTCAATTAGTCCCAGTAGATAAAGTATAACTGTTCAGATTTGAAAAATGTTATTGTAATTTCCATACTCGTAAGCTATTTGTGCTTCCTCTCCCCATACTGAAGCCTGGCCATGAAACTCCCACCCATGTTGCTAGGACACTCCAGCCACTGGGTGTTTGCCCCCAACATCACAGGGGCAAGTACTCTTCCTCTTTCAGAACTCCATGCACTTTCTCTCCTCCTGTTACAACACTAAAGTCAGGTGCAGAAGAGGGAAGAGAGTGCACCGCACATGAGACAGTTTTTGAACAAGGGAGAGTGCTCCCTTCTGTGAGGCTCAGGGAGCACCAACTAGCTGAAGTGTCCTAACAACAAGACAGGATGAGGGAATGCTAATTATGGGAGTTTTTTGGCCAGCCTCCAGGTAGGGCAGAAAGAGGGTTCAAATACCTGACCTACAGGTACGATAATCATATTGATTAACATTTTTTTAAAGCTGCATAGTTTTTCTTTACATACTGGGGCCCTTTGACTGCATAGGCAATTTTCTTGAAAAAATCTGGGTGTAACTATTGTGTAAGTTTTCACTGAAGTTTAAGTTTACATCCACCTGTGTTCTTCCATTGTTGTGTTCCCCTGGAATGTTCCTGTTCAGGGGCGGACTGACCATCTGGAAACTCGGGCACTGCCCGAGGGCCCGGGGTCAGTAGGGGGCTCCTTGAGATGCCCCTGGTACCTTTTTCATAGGCTTTTTTGAGTTTGGGCAAGGACACAGGGGCCCCATGATCCCCTATTGCTCGGGGGCCCCATGAGTTGTCAGTCCGCCCCTGTTCCTGTTACTATACTGTTTAGTTAGCAGCACTACATTCTTCACCTTAGAAGATGTAAAACAGCAGATGCAGAACAAGCAAAAGTGTTCCAATTTACTGAGCAGCAGAAATGTAGGTATTATGTCCGACTTTCTATTGTGCAAACATAACATTGGCACAGCCATTTCAGAACATGTAGCTATGAGCTGGTTTCATTAAAATCTGAAATGGGAAGCAGTCCCATCAGATTATTTTCACACACAGAATCACTTCCCTAATTTCTACCATTTTCATAAGAATGTTTTCTCTAATGCAAAACACAGCAATGTTTTTTAAATTATTAAACAGCATTATCCAACAGCATCAATCAATTTAAAGATCCACCTTTCATACCATGTTTCATGTTACACCCATATTTAGAGTGTATAATGAAACATGGTTGTATCTTCCCACACTCAAACCGCACCCCAACCAACCTGAATGATTTTTTTAATTTGTTATGGCTATGCATGGCTCTGCCCACACAAATGTGCCATTTATTCACAGGGGATCTGTGAAAGGCAGACTATCGCATCTAAGCAAAGGGACTCACAGATCACACAATGGCAGCAGTGTGGCAACATTGCCGCACTGCAGTCCATTTTTTACTACCTCCAGCCCCATAACAGAAGGTCCTGGGGCTAGGCTAAACAATGCAGAGCCTTTGCATTGTCTCTGTGATGCACTGATCATGGTTGCAATGCTCTGTGGGCTTGGAAGCAAAAAATGCAATAGATGCATTTTTTTTTAAATTAATGTGGGTACATATATTAAAATTTAGCAAATGGCAAACTATGCCTTTAAGCAGAACCCAGTTTAAAACAAACAGTGAGCTTCAAGATTTTCTCTGTTCTCCATAGTGTCTATTATTTTATGGACAGAGTTGGGAAGTGTTAGAGCCTCTCTTAAATTTCTATTGCTGTCTGTGCCACTATTGGGGTGATTTTCATGTCACTTTGCATCGAGACAGGAAGTGATAAAAAATTTTAGGGACACAAAAAACATGTTTTACAAAAATGAGGAAAAAATAAAATAACCTGATAATGTATTTAATGTTGTCGGTGCTTTACTATTCTGGTGATAACTGAACCCATTGTCCAGGCATCACAAGAACAGGAAAAGGAGAGAAATGTATTTAATGGGACCATGTCAACTTCATGCAGAGACCTGGCATTAGACAATCCTGCTAAAAAGCTTCCTAAGACAGCATACCTTATTCCACAGGCAGATGTCCCTCCACCCCTTCCATAAAACAGCCAGGTAGGCAGGCAACCCCCTCTTAGAACAGCCAGCCAGGAAGCTCCCCAAAACAGCCAGATAAGCAAACATGCCAATCCATCAGTCCACCTGACCCCATGCACAGGTCTACCACAAGCATAACCCAGAGTACTTGCCCGACTGTAATGCAGTCATGGTTGTGCCTGGCCTGAGTTGGCTTGGCAGCAGTTTGTTTGTCAAGGACTGGCACATGAATGTCCCGTGCATTGGCAGTGGGGCAGTGGAACCGTTTGTAATGATCCACTCAGTGTGAGCATGTTGCTGAGGAGGAACCAAGTAACATAGCATGGCCATCCCTTACCACAGAAATGTTGAAAGATACAGGTTGAGGTAAGCTTGTGGAAAAGAGGCAAAGTTGGTTTTATTCAAAGGCTTATTTAAAAGGATGGGTTAAGAAATAATATTTAACATATTTAAGAATTTACACACACATTCCATTCCACACTCATGTAGCAAAAGACCAAGCTGATGTTTAGAACAGATACAGTTCAAGGGGGATTCCATTTTCAATACAAAAACATTACAGCATATAAGGTTGCTACACAAGCCAATTTGTAACTTAATGTTATTAAACATGTTATGTTAATAAATGCTATTAAAAATTTCCATTTCAATCTTAAACCATTGTAATTTTCTAAAACCCACACTGGCATAAAAATGATCACTGATTTTCTCCAATACCTGCACTGAGATAAATGTAGAATTTTACCCATTCTCTGCAATAGGAATTACATTTTTGGTTAAATAAATAAAGGTTAAATACTTCTAAAGAGACAGAAACTGAAACTTTCCTCATTATAATGCTCATTAGAATACTGAAAGTGCACTAAGTGGCTATAACCACCTTAACACCAGACTGTTTCACCCCCTTCCCGCCCAGGCCATTTTTCAGTTTTCAGCACTGTCACACTTTAAAAGACAATTATTTAGGCAAGCAATACTAAAACCAACTTAATTTTTAGCATTCTCTTGAGATAAATATAACTTTTTTTTGGTAGTATTTAATCCCCAATGGGGGTTTTATTTTTTGCTATATAAAGGAAAAAAGACCAAAAATTAAAAAAAAAAGTTTTTGTTACAAAATTTTGCAAGTAAATAATCTTTCTTCATAACTTTAAGCCAAAATGTATTCTTAAACCAAACTCAGAGTCTCTGGTCTGGCATCTATGTCCCAATACATGCAGGCTCCATCTTCGCAACATTGCCAAGATACGCTCCTTCCTCACCCCAGACACCACCAAACTTCTAGTACACTCCCTCATCATCTCACGCCTTGACTACTGCAACTCCCTCCTCACTGGCCTACCCAAGTGCAGGCTCTCCCCGCTCCAGACCATCCTGAACTCAGCTGCCAGACTCATCCACCTCACCACCTGCTCCACCTCTGCCACCCCCCTCTGCCTCTCCCTCCACTGGCTCCCGATTGCCCAACGCATCAAATTTAAACTCCTAACCCTGACCTACAAAGCCGTTCACAACACTGCCCCTGACTACCTCACCAACCTGATCACCAAGTACCACCCTACCCGTACCCTTCGCTCCTCACAGGACCTCCTTCTATCCTGCTCCCTGGTCTCCTCCTCCCATGCACGACTGCAGGACTTCTCCAGGTCCTCCCCCATCCTCTGGAACTCACTGCCCCAATCCATCAGACTGTCGCCTTCCCTATTCACATTCAGGCGCTCCCTCAAAACCCATCTCTTCAGGGAAGCCTACCCCACCCTCACCTAACGGCCATCCTCCCTCATTCCTCCCACCACTTCATCCCCCTCAGCCACTTCCTACTGTACCTTTACCCCCTCCCTCCTAGATTGTAAGCTCGTAAGAGTAGGGCCCTCTTACCCCTCGTACGTTGTTTGTTGTTGTTGTACTGTGCCATGTATTGTCCCCCCTATTGTACAGCGCTGAGCAAACCCTTTGGCGCTATATAAACTCGTAGTAATAATAATAATAATAATAATTCGGTATATTTTGGTATATATGGGGCACTGGGAGTTCAGGTTAGTTCCACCCAGAATGCATGTAATCTGCAGAACGAGGAGAGAAATCTCAGACTGGTTGGAGTTAGGCTGAAGCTGCTATCACCTATTACACACTGGGCTTGCATGGTGTGCAGTGGCTGGGATTTCTATCCTTGTTCTGCAAAATTGATTCTACTACAAATCTTTGGTAAAAATAACCCAAAATCAGTATATATTATTTAGTCTGTGCAAACATTATAAAGCCCACAAACTATGGTATATCGTATATATATATATATATATATATATATATATATATATATATATATTTTATAATGGATCAATTCTGATTTACTAGAAGCCTATCTCAGTTCTTGAGGCCCTAGAATGCTAGGCCAGTACAAATACCCCCAAATTACCACTTTTTAGAAAGTAGATAGTCTGATATATTTAGTAAGAGGCATGGAGAAGTTGTAATTCTTTCCCAAAATTTTTTGGAAAATTATGAAAGTAAATACTTTTTTTCACGGAATTGCTATTTTAACAGGTTAATTCTCACACACAGCATAGGCATACAGTATTTACAATTACACCTCAAAATACATTCTGCTACTCCTCTCGAGTACCACTTGTATGAGACTTTTTCACAGCCTAGCCACACAGAGAGGTCCAAAATCCAAGGAGGACAATCAAGTGTTCTCTGGGCATAAACTATACATCTAATTTCCTGACTACCTATCACATTTTTGGAGGCCTTGGAGCACCAGAATAGTGGAAATACCCACAAAAAGACTACATTTTGGAAGGTAAACACCCCAAAGTATTTTCTAAGAGGCATAATGAGTCTTTGAAAATGTCACTGTTTGCCACATTTTTGCAATATGTGAAAAGAAAATGAAAATGTATTTTAACACTGTATAAAAAAATGTGCTGTAATGGTCACCTCTGTACAAGTAGTCAGTGAATATAGCATTGTGTATCTTCACCTACAGCAGTCCCTCTTCCTAAAAGCCAATCCCTCCTGACTATATATATATATACACAGTGACCAGACTAGATGTGGTAATGAACCAGACCCTTCTATTCAGGAACCAGTCTTTAAAGCACCACAAATTGAAAAGGTTATTTGATTAATTTTTAATGCTCAAAACAAACTCAACCGTCCATCCATGTGGCAATACTTTATTTTGAAAGACACTCCCCTAGCATTTCTACCCACATCCATCTTGAGTAAGGGCAGATGATTAATGTAGTATTTACAGTTGTGGCCAAAATTATTCAACCCCCACTGAAATTGAGTGTTTTGGCCAGTTTGACATTGCTTTTGATCATTCAGTCATCTTGCTTACATTTACATTAAAGAGGCACTTGTAGGTCAGACAAATATAACATAACAGTTATAATGAAATAACCACAAATGTCTTTTCTGTGCTCACAGCATTATCAGTTTTATTCAACCCCCAAGTGACATTCAATCTTAGTACTTAGTACAGCATCCTTTTACAGTTATAACAGCTTTTAAACGTGAAGCATAGCTTGACACAAGTGTCTTGCAGCGATCTACGGGTATCTTCGCCCATTCTTCATGGGCAAAGGCCTCCAGTTCAGTCACATTCTTAGGCTTGCGCACTGCAACTGCTTTCTTTAAGTCCCACCAGAGGTTCTCAATCGGATTTAAGTCTGGTGACTGCGATGGCCACTCCAAAATGTTCCAGCCTTTCCTCTGCAACCATGCTCTAGTGGACTTGGAGGTATGCTTGGGATCATTGTCCTGTTGAAAGGTCCAACGTCTCCCAAGCCTCAGGTGTGTGACGGACTGCATCACGTTTCCATCCAATATCTCCTGGTACTGAAGAGAATTCATGGTACCTTGCACACGCTGAAGCTTCCCTGTACCTGCAGAAGCAAAACAGCCCCAAAGCATGATTGACCCTCCACCATGCTTCACAGTAGGCAAGGTGTTCTTTTCATCATAGGCCTTGTTCTTCCTCCTCCAAACATAGCGTTGATCCATGGGCCCAAACAGTTCTAATTTTGTTTCATCAGTCCACAGAACACTATCCCACAACTTTTGTGGTTTGTCCACATGGCTTTTGGCATACTGCAGTCGACTCTTCTTATTCTTTGGAGACAGCAAGGGGGTACGCCTGGGAGTTCTGGCACGGAGGCCTTCATTACGCAGTGTGCGTCTTATTGTCTGGGCTGAAACTTCTGTACCCACATCTGACAAATCTTTTCTCAGTTCCTCAGCAGTCACACGGGGACTTCTCTCCACTCTACGCTTCAGGTAGCGCACAGCAGTCGAAGTCAGCATCTTCTTTCTGCCACGACCAGGTAGCGTTTCAACAGTGCCCTTTGCCTTGAATTTGCGAATGATGCTTCCTAAGGTGTCTCTTGGTATGTTTAACATCTTTGCAATCTTCTTATAGCCATTGCCCTTCCTGTGAAGAGAAATCACCTCTTCTCTTGTCTTCCTGGACCATTCTCTTGCCTTCACCATGTTTGTAACCACACCAGTAAATGTCTAGAAGGAGCTGAGTATCACAGTCATTTTAAAGCTGCCTAATTGGTGCTTATTATGCTTGATTGCTGCTCGGTGACATCCACAGGTGTTTTCAATACCTGATGGAAAGCACCTGTATGAACCTCTGTTCTTCAGAGTGGTAGTCTTTAAGGGGTTGAATAATTGTGGCAATGAAGAAACCACATAAGAACCATTTACTACTGTATTACATAAACAATTGATGTCATTTTAGTTGCATTTGGGTAGTTACAACGTCCTTGTAGGATTTGATTCTGAATACAATTCCAAATGTACACTATAGTCCCTAAACCCCTTTACAGCATTGGGGGTTGAATAATTTTGGCCACAACTGTACTTCCTGGAATCCATCTGCCCTTAGCTCTGGAATGTAGGCAGGAGGCACCACAAAACAGGACACATCCTGCGCATAAGTGTGATAACCCAGTACAGGTGTTAAAATGGTCCCCATTTTTCAAGGATTGCTGCCCTCTCGAGACTGGGGATGTCTTGAAGCGACAAAACACAAACTACAGAGGGCACACCAGCCTAGTGCATCATATAGCATTTATTATAAAATCTGCATAAAATATACTCACAAACATGTGAATAGAATTGGCTTATTGACTCCTACGATGTATGACATCATATCGGCCTAACACAGAAACCAGGAAACTGAACTGAAGAAATGTGAAAAAAAGATTAACCATTTGTCGACCCACTAACAGTTAATTTGCTGAGCGCAGGCGGCAAGTACATTGCAGGTCTTCTTCCAAGTTTGGGGTGTGTACCCCATGCTGACCCGTACTGTGAATAGACACAGCACGAGTTTGTCAGCAGGTTTAAGCCAATGAAATCGGCTGAAATCTGCTGATAAACTGTGTCCACTCAGTACAGAGTTCTGTGTTTACAAACACACATAACTCTGTGTAAACAGAACAGAGATCTGGCTGTTTCTTCTCCTTGAAAAGTAGGGAGAATAAACAGCCAGATCTGTGAGTAAAAGCAGCACACACTACACACATTTCACTTGTTAGGCAAACAGTTAACCCCTTGATTGCTCCTAGATATTAACCCCTTTCCAACAGTGTCATTAGTACAGTGTACAGTCAGACATCACTAACCTGATCAATCACTGTTTTTGGTAGAAATGATATTTCTACATGGCAAATAATTTACTAGCAGATGTAGTAGAGTAATAGAAATCCAACAGACCCAACAGTCATGACATGCATGCTGCTGATTCTGTGTAATTTATTCACTAATTGAAAGAGGCATGTTCAAAATAATAGCAGTGTGGAGTTCTATTAGTGAGGTCATTCATTCTTTGAAAAACAGGTGGCAATTATTGCCCTTATTTAAGGAAGGAAGGCAGCAAATGTTGTACATGCTGGTTACAGTGCATTTCTCTCTGAAATTCTGAGGAAAATGGGTCGTTCCAGACATTGTTCAGAAGAACAGCGTACCTTGATTAAAAAGTTGATTGGAGAAGGGAAAACATATAAAGAAGTGCAGAAAATGATAGGCTGCTCAGCTAAAATGATCGCAGATGCTTTAAAATGGCAACCAAAACCTGAAAGATGTGGAAGAAAGCAAAAAAACTACCATTCGAATGGATAGAAGAATAGCCAAAATGGCAAGGACTCAGCCAACAATCAGCTCCAGGAAGATAAAAGAAGGTCTAAAGTTACCTGTGAGTACTGCTACAATTAGAAGACACCTATGTGAAGCCAAGCTATCTGCAAGAAGCCCCTGCAAAGTCCCACTTTTGAAAAAAACACATGTGCTGGAGAGGTTACAATTTGCCAAAGAGCACATTGACTGGCCTAAAGAGAAATGGCGCAACATTTTGTGAACTGATGAAAGTAAGATTGTTCTTTTTGGATCTAGTGGCCGGAGACAGTTTGTCAGATGACCCCCAAACACTGAATTCAAGCCACAGTACACTGTGAAGACAGTGAAGCATGGTTGCGCAAGCATCATGATATGGGAATGTTTCTCATACTACGGTGTTGGGCCTATTTATCGCATATCAGGGATCATGGATCAGTTCGAATACATCAGAATACTTGAAGAGGTCATGCTGCCTTATGCTGAAGAGGAAATGCCCTTGAAATGGGTGTTCCAACAAGACAACGACCCCAAACACACCAGTAAACGTGCAACATCTTGGTTCCAGACCAACAAGATTGACGTTATGGAGTGGCCAGCCCAGTCCCTAGATCTTAATCCAATAGAAAACTTGTGGGGTGACATCAAAAGTGCAGTTTCTGAGGCAAAACCAAGAAATAGAGAAGAACTGTGGAATGTAGTTGTCAAGGCTCCCGGGTATGACCAGAGGTGTGTGACTGATGCAGGGAAACGCAGACTTCAGATATATTATAAACAATATAATTTATTAACACTAACAATACAAACATAAACGCAGTGCAATACTAAAACATAATTGTAATAAAAGATGTTAAAGTGAGCGCGACTTAAATGCAAAAAGTGTATCAATGTGTATACACAAAACCGTTAGTGAGCAGCTGATACACCGAAAAGGTAACCAAGTAAAACCTCCAAAACAAACATATATAATAAATAAATGGTGCAGCGCTAAAAACTAGAGTACAGTTTATACACACAATATATATAAACATGCATGATATCACTCTGAGGGTGATCAATAAATACAAAAGTTCAGTGTAATAGTGCGGATCATGGAGAGATCCCAATTCAAGGTGAGTGGACGTCCTGATCCAAGGTGTGATGGTAGGTGTGATCACACAAATAGGTGAAAAACGCACTCACATATCGCGTATATTAAACGCACATCTGGTGAGTGCGTTTTTCACCTATTTGTGTGATCACACCTACCATCACACCTTGGATCAGGACGTCCACTCACCTTGAATTGGGATCTCTCCATGATCCGCACTATTACACTGAACTTTTGTATTTATTGATCACCCTCAGAGTGATATCATGCATGTTTATATATATTGTGTGTATAAACTGTACTCTAGTTTTTAGCGCTGCACCATTTATTTATTATAAATACTAAAACATAACACAGTGCAAACAACCCAAACCAACCACCCACAGATAACAGTACATACAATGCAAGCGTCGTCAGGCAGGCCGGGTCAAATATCAATCGGGCAGGTAGGTACAGGGGGAGCAAGCGGAGAATGGTCGGGGTCACAAGCCAGGGTCAACAGGTAGCAGACAGCGAGGTACAGAGGGTCAGGCAGAGGGATGGTAAGGAACGAGCCGGGGTCAGAGCAGGAGAAGTCAGCAGAGATCAGATCAGGCAGGGTCAGCGACAGGAACAGGAACAGGGACAGGAACAGGGACAGGATACAGGAACAGGATGCAAGATACAGGGCCCAGGAAAACACATACACCAAGGCAGAGTCTGCAGGTCTGGCCATCCCTTAAATACACCAGCATAAGCAGTTTCAGGTGTTTTGCTGGCTGCAAGGTTGAGTCTCTGATTGCTGGGAGCACCCGCTGGCCAGCCCTGGTACTGCAGCTCATAAGGCAGGTGATACCCACCATTGCTGGCCAGTCCATTCCTGACAGTAGTCCAATCATCCTGGGCTGGAATACCTGTTCACAGGTGCCAGAAGTTGGTTGACTCCATGCAACACAGATGTACAGCAGTTCTCAGAAACAGTGCTTATACAACTACATATTAATTAAGTGATTCAAAGGAAAGCAAAATCTTCAAACATTTTTCAGTTTATATAGTGAATATTTGAGTTTGTAAAGAAGAATACAAACACTGCTATTTTTTGAACAGTCTAATATTCACTTTTCTTCAATTTTTTTAGAGGAACAACACAAATTTGATATATTTTTCTTCATGTTTTGATTTGGAATAGAATGTGTAGTGTTCCCAATGCATTTGTGTGTATGGAAACAAAAGCTATTAGAAGGATTTTGAGCTTTATTCACTTTTTTCAACACACTGCTATTATCTTGAACACAACTGTATAACAGTCTGTAGATGCTGTAACTTTCACACAAACCAATTAATGTCTTTTTTTTACAAAGACATGTGACAGAATACATTTTGGCCTAAATTTATAAAGAAAAAAATTTTTTTCTAATTGGCTATATTTATAATAGAAATGAAAACATTTTTTTCAGTCTTTTCTCATTTATATAATAAAAAATGTAAAAACCAAGTAGTGATTAAATACCACCAAAAAAAGCTCTATTTGTTTGAAAAAAATAATATAAATTTCATTTGGGTACAGTGTTGCACGACTGAGCAATTGCCAGTTAAATTACTGTAGTGTTGAACAGCAAAAAATGCCCTGGTCATGAAGGGGGTAAAACCTCCTGGAGGTCAAATGAGTAAAACAAGCAAATATAATATAATATTTATTCACTAATGCTAACAGCATGTGGTCAAAAATGTTTCATGATGAATGAGAGAGTTTAGTACCACTTTAAAGGACATAAAGAAACAATCAGATTTTAAAGATAGGAATCTGCTACAATGTTTCTCAAAGGTCCCTCATCCAGAGAGGATTGTTTTTTTCTCAACAAAAGTGGAGATATACTTTAACGTTAACATTAATCTCCCTAATGCCCAACAGAGTATAATAATCACATACATTCATTCATTCCTTTTTTTTTTTTTTTTAGAGTTTTTTCAAATACATAGCCAAAAGGGTATTGTAGTATTTCCTTGCCTTTTGGCAGTATTTGTTGCAAGTAAACAAGAAGCAGATCCCTTGTAAAGTTTAGCCTATATTCAGAGGTAGTGTTTCAACAATATTATACATTTATATACTGCCTACTTCTTGTACAAATAGGTGAGCCATCCCCATGAACCTCAAAAGTGAATGTGAAGTGAAAATCATTTATGATATAATTACAGTATATAAGGATACAGAAAGTAAAAGGTTTTTCTTCACAGCCTTAGTTTCAGGTTAAATATCATAATGCATGCTCACAAATAAGATAATTACTAGGTTACTTGGAAATATAAAGTATTCAAAATGATTGCCTATTTTAAATTAAAAAGTTACTTACAAGGGGCAAGATTAAAAAAAAAGTATTAGCTTAGAAAATGTCCAGAACTGATTTTTAGCACTCAGTTCCCTCTGACTTCAATGTAATTCAGGTTCAGCTTCTGAACTTTTGTAAAGTTCATCGAACCTGCCTTGAACCAAACCCAGGTATGTTTGGCTCAACCATAATCATGGGTAATGATTTAATTGAGAAGCAGCAAATGTTAAAAGAACGTTTGGGCTTTTTCACACTGGTGGGTGAGCTGAGGTTTAGCCACCTACCAGATTACTAACATTACAGCCTGACAGGGCTGTACATATGGCATGGTTGCGATGCTTTGCTTCACACCAGCATCAATTTTAACTTGGGCTATGAGTTAAACACTTGTTTCACAGTTGTGGCAATGTAAAATCGCTGAACAAAACTGGCATCAGGAGGTGGCAGTGGCATGTCCTGAACAACTGCCAGTCTCTGCTGTACCACTCTTTAAACTCTGTAACGGAACTGACCCCAGCCTGTGCCGCTTCCCTGTCTGAACACCGACCACAGACACCACAGATTTGAAGTAAGCCAGAAAGTAGACTAGTTTATTTGAACACATATACAAGATATATACACTCAAGGGACAAATCCCCCCTCCCTGCATAATGTCACAGGGAGGGGCAATCTACATTTATTAACAAGAGACACACAGGTATTCAAACTTCACTCCAGCAGAAAGTCCCATCAGGAGGGAGGGCTGCCGGAGACAACCGCCCACTAAGCTAATACACATAAACACATACATCCTATAATAGTTTGCTCCCAAGCAAGACAAACAATAGAACAATGGGATGAAACCACATAACACCAAACAATCCACAACACCCCACCCCAATATTAGGACAGATCACCCTGTACCTGTACCACTAACAGGCACAGGGTGACTTACAAATAATAGGGATATGTGGAGCTGAGACAGGGGTCTCCCCACCTCTCCAAAGTGAGCTGTGTTCCATGGGCCCCCCACCCAAAGTGACTCCCGTCACATATCTCCCCTTTCAGCAGGAGACTAACGCAGGAGGAAACGCCAGGCGGGTGGACTGAAGTTAGTCTGTGCTTCCAGTCCCCAAATGCCAGCACCCACACAGTTCCCCAACAAATTGTCCCAAACATAGCATTACTCCCAGCCAACCTCTTCCTCTCTCGTAGAACATACACGCCGCTAGGGAGAAGTACGGGCTGATCTTTCTCCCTGAAGTCCTCTCAGCCACTGGAGAGAAGACAAGGTGGCTGGGCCGACTCCATCATGCTGTTGGGGATCTGGGCCGACTGCCCCGCATCCCTGGGGTATCCAGGTGGTGACTGTAGTCTCATCCACTTTGACTTGATGGACATCCCCCAGTGTTCGCAAAGTAAGGCTGACATCATCCAGTCCCAATGCCAGACCCTTTTTTGGAGTTGTGTCAGTGGAGACTGAAGTCCCATCCACGGACATCAGCTCAAGCTGCAGTTGTCAGGTGCCGATTGCATCCTCTTCCTGCAGCTCCTGCGGTGCTGATTGTTGTGGGCAGAGGTCAACAACGCCATGCCCTGATGCCAGCTCTTCTGCTGGAGGCGCACCGGCTGATTCCTCCTCAGCAGAAAAGTCATTCAAATCCCCAGTCTCTGGAACTGGTGTCTGGGTATAGGGATTCGTCACCTCCTGTCCGTGGAACCCAGAAGATGTTACCAGTGCTGGGCAGAGTTCAACAATGTTTGGCCCTGTTTCCAGCTCTTCTGCTGGAGGCTCACCAGGTTGCTTTTCATCATCAGAGAAGTTTATCAAATCCCAAGTCTCTGGAATTTCCACTGCCGATTCTAGGGTATGCTGCTGAACATATTTTAGCAATTGCCTGTACAATCCACAACCCCCCACTCCCATATTAGGACAGATCACCCTGTACCCGTAACAGGGTGATTTACACATAATAGGGATATGGGGAGCTGAGACGGGGGTCTCCCCACCTCTCCAAAATGAACTGTGCTCCATGGGCCCCCCACCCAAAGTGACTCCCATCACATTATCCATCAGAGATTGCTTGTCAGAGGGTGGAAGGCATTAACACCTGTCTGAAAGAGCCCTTTATTTTACAAGTGATGCATTTCACACAACACAATCCTTGACCTTCCAGATGTTCTCAAGGAGGAAGAGCCGTGGTTGCGCCCATTGTATACAAAAAAATAAGATAATTTGTAAGAAATGCATCTATATCAAACAAATTGTCAGCAGCAACATATGGGCAGTATTTCAATTTTATAAAACCCATATCTCTACAAAAATCTCAGATTCTCAACTACATGATTCTGTCATTTTCCCCATACACAATTACATAGTTAGTCAGGTTGATAAAAAGGCCATCTAGTTCAACCAATAAAAAAAATGTATATGTAGCAGTTACCACTGTAGTTGTCGCTGATTTGTCCAAGGTTCCTTCACCAGTTTAGTGCAACAGCAGCCAGGCACACAGCAACAGTCATTCCTCTGGCTCAATGAGCAGTCTAGGGATTGTCTTTTTTAAACTTTATTGCTGAGTAACTTGAATAGAGCTTAGGGAGCTGTGGGATTCTCCATGAAAGCTGAACAATGATCAGAGAACACTCTTCATTATGCCCTTACTTTATAAGATTGTCCTTTTAGCAAAGGCCACAGAAATGGAAAGCAATGTGACAC
This sequence comes from Staurois parvus, assembly GCF_062004578.1. Taxonomy (NCBI): domain Eukaryota; kingdom Metazoa; phylum Chordata; class Amphibia; order Anura; family Ranidae; genus Staurois; species Staurois parvus. The sequence goes on from NW_028318139.1 coordinate 1,983,555, forward strand.
CAATAGAAATATCTCAGATCAGGCAAGCACTAGTATTGATGCACAAGGGAGTAGCATCTACAGTCACCAGGATTCTACACTCAGGACTGTACTCACAATATCCCTGGATGCCTCCTTCCAATATCAGTCAGACATTTCTGTCAGTGAATTCTCCAAAACCAGATCCTCAGTTAAATCCCTTGATCCACCTCAAAAAACTTTAGCAACAGTTTGCTAAAGTTTTTTGGGGCCTGTGCCCCCAGTTCTTCCACAGCTATGACCTGGATGAACACATCAGAGTTCCAGCTTAGCTGCCCAGAAGGGCAACAGCCCTTCAGGCTGGGAACTTTTCCTCCTGGACAGGCACATGGCTGCCTCAGGCTCCAAACTATTTATGCACTCTTCCAGCCACCTTTTGGGCACCTCCCCAGGGATTGGCTGAAGTTACAAAAGTGTTCAAGCCACTGATTTGTCTCCTCCCACCCACTATATTATGGTGTCCTCCAGAAAAAGGGAGAAGCAGTAAAATCATATTTCAGTTAATTGTCTGTTGATTCTAATGCTCAGTTTGAAAAGCCACCAAGATCACTTGCTGCATCAACTTGGGCTAGCTCATTTTTAATTTGTTCAGAGAGACCTTCTAAAATGAAAACCACTGTCTGCTGTTGTTCCCAACATTATATGACACCCAGTGATGATGTTTGGCAGGATATTCATGTATGGAACATTTCCCTTTGCACAGGCTCAATAATAGAGCTCCAGTAGTTGCACTGGGTTTAGGATAATCACATATCAAGTCCATAGGTGTCAAGAAAGTGTCCAGATCTTCCATAATAGCATGGTCTTACTCCAAGTATGTGGCAACTGATGTCAAATTCGCATCTATGAGCAAATAAACTATGAAGCCTGTCTTGGAGCACTGCATAGCAAACCAGGCAGGTTGTAGCTGACAATATACTGTAGATGACATTGGTTCAATTTCTCTGTAATTTTTACGATTCCTATTAAAAGTAGTAAGCAATGGAAGGTGAGCCTCCTAAAGATCACTTTCTATAGCTGCTTGCTGCTGTTTCTGAAAAAGTTGTGATTAAAAAGTCATTACTTGTCCTTGTAGTTCTTGCAGCTGTATCTGTAAACCTTGCATTACCTGGACTTGGTTGACACAGCCTCTATTAAGGAAAGAATGTTCACTCAAAGACTGCTTAGTTGTGGTGGTCCCCATTTGGGCCAGAATATTATGTTAATATGTTGTCTGTAAAGAACAAAATAACTGTCTGTGCTGGTATTCAGAATAGCTGATATTGTTCTTTATAACATCCTCAGTCTGCTGATCAGTCTGCTTAAGAGTACTTTTGAGTCCATTTAACACTCTGCCATTTCACCCAGTCCTGATGAAGGAGAATTGCATGGCCCCCAAAACGTGTTGGCTGACATTTGCTCTGCTTGTTGTAACCAGTTGAATAATAAAGACTTTGGACTCCTAAGGGATTTTCAATTGGTGCTCTCCATGACCAATTACACTTGAATTTCTTGATTTTGGTGAATGTCCTCCCTGGGGGGTCCCTACCTTTGTTGTGAGCTATTGGATACAGGCCAATTCCATTCTCTATTCTCTATGATAAATTATCATAGAAACATAGATACTTTCAGCTCACCTCTTTTCCAAACAATTTCAGATTCTTCCTCTCCTCCTCTATTCATTATTGAAACTCTTAATACCATGCCTAACCTATTCAGACAACTAGAACAAGCTTCTGATAAAGAAATTTGGCATAGCCTAAACATTTAATTTCTTCACAGATATAAGTTAGGAAAACTAGTTCCCAGAAGTTCCCCCTATTATTCCTGATGACTTGTAATACACCAGGAAGTGGTATAAATTCGGAGACACAAAATCATTAGAGGCCATGGGCCTCATTATAATCAAGAGATGTAACATGGGTAATAAACTGAATAAGAAAATAAGTAACATCAAAGAGAATCTGTTACCCTTTGCACATCTAGCCACTTATAAAGATCTTGATGAACAAATTTCCGGAAGGTTGAGCAAATTAGAGAAAAAAAGCTTTGGGAAGAAGATGAACAATTTACAGAGCAATAGAGATGATTACTCCCAAGAAAAGACAAGGCCATGGCAATATAAGTGACAGTCTGAGGATATACAACCACCACCTCCACGTCTGAACATCAATCCAGAGATCGAAAAGTCAAAAGCACACACCCAGCCTCAAATCAATCCAAGGAGTCCTGTAAGGAGAACCCCAAGGAGACCCTGGCAACACAATCCCCGTTGGGAAATGACAGAATAACAACATTCTTTCTAGTACATTCACCAATAAGACACTGGAAACAGCCATCTCAACCAAGAGAAGATGACCTGATGAAGCTATATTAAGCAATTATCCTGGGAAAAAACAAAAGATTTTGCATAGCTGAGATCCTAGTATACCTGTTAGGTCTGATAGCCAACAAATTATGGATGAATCTACCTCTTGAGATGTCCCCTCAAATAATCTTTCTAGGTCAGGATTTGAAGCTGTCAACAACCACTCTGGTATGTGCGTACGGTCAAGAGGAATATGAAGATGGGCATTTAAATATACACATTGCCAATACATTTTTACACTTTCCTACTTGTTCATCCACAATCCATATTCACCCTACCCTAACAAATCCAAAAGCAGAGAAGATAAAGTTTTTCTCACCACTGAATCACTTTTAGAGGCTGTGGGGCGAGCCGCCCTGACCACTTTGCGGTGGTTCCTGGGCTTACCTGGAAGACTGGTGAGGATGAGAACTGATCCGGCGCTGGCAGCGGCTGGTCACAGAGATGAGCAGAGGAAAGATGGCCGCCTCTCATCTCTATGATCTAGGACAGGGCTCATAATTCCCACTTGCCTGCTTGCATTTGGAGAGTGGAAACAATGTGGGGGCATGTGTGGCCAGGGCCGCATATAGGGGGTGCCTCCTTTGACAGGGGGGCGCGGTCAGCTGGCAGCTTTAAGTTGCATATTGTAGTACTGTACACATACAGTCCCGAGTCCCGATAATTCCGGCATCCTGCATGTCACATAGGTGGTAGCTGCAAGTCCACTACAGATACTCTATACTGGACCTGCTGCAGCCGCTCTGTGGAATAGATGTCCGGATCTCTCTCTCTGTCACTGTGAACTGCCACAGGTAACGTCCGTGAAGCCTCCAATCAGGGCTATCACACTGCAGCCAATCAGCTCTTCTTACTGGACTTGGTGTGTACTTTGGGAAGCTATAGCTGGAGAGGTCGGCAGGTTGGCCTTTGATGTCAAGTATGAGAGTAAAGAGTGGCTGATTTATAGCTTTGTTAAGAATGTGGGAATCCCCAGTGCTCAGCCGAGTGGAGAAAGCACTTTGACAGAATAAGCTTTACCCTTGCCGGGCTGAGCAATAATTAATCCAGGGTCTCAGCAGCTAGATATCTTAGATTTCCAGGGACAATGTGCAAAAGAAAGAAGGGCATTGTGTAGGGGGAGTGGGGGGCATTGTGTGTGTGTGTGTGTGGGGGGGGGGTCATGTGTGCAAGAGGGGTCAGTGTATAAAAGGTGTATAAAAGGAGGGGCATACCTCACAATTGTCCAGGATTTGGTGGGACTGTCCCAATATTTTTACTAAATATCAGCATCCTTGTGAAACCCAGAGCCCAGTGCCAGAACAGGGGCACACTAGTACAGGCACCCAGGACAGCTGCTCCACCCTGACAATTTTAAAGTGGAAGTTTAGTCAAAAACTAACTGATTCTACTCTATGTCCCATTCAAAGCCTAATCTGTCTAGTCCTATAAAGCAAAAATCACTATAGGGCCAGGGGTGGATGGTGACACCTGATATAAAGGGGGGCACCTGGTGTAAATGGGGACAACTGATGTAAAGGGGGACTCTGATGGGGACATCTAATGCAAAGGGAGACTGATGGGACACCTCCTAGAAACACCTGATGTAAAGGGGGCTCTGATGGGGACACCTGATGTAAATGGGGACACCTGATGTAAAGGGGGACTCTGATGGGGACATATAATGCAAAGGGAGACTCTGATGGGACACCTCCTAGAAACACCTGATGTAAAGGGGGCTCTGATGGGGACACCTGATATGAAGGGGGACTCTAATGAGACACTTGATGTAAAGGGGGACAACTGATGTAAAGGAGGAATCTAATGAGGACACCTATTGATATAATGCACTTATTTTCCTTTTATCTTTATATTGCTTTATTTTAATATTATTAACCACTTTCCCTCCAGAGGATTTACCCTCCTTCCTGACCAGACCATTTTTTACGTTATGGCCTTACTATAACTGACAATTGCGCGGTCATGCACTACCGCACCCAGATGAAATTTACGTCCTTTTTTTCCCACGAATTAAGCTTTCTTTTGGTGCTATTTGATAGCCTGTGCATTTTTGCTATTAAACATGTCCAGTGAAAAAATTTACAAATCAAATTTTGTCATAAATTTAGGCCAAAATGTATTCTGCTACATGTTTTTGCTAGAAAAAAAATCCCAATACGTGTAAATTAATTGGTTTATGTGAAAGTTATAGCGTTTACAAATGGCGGTATAGATACTGGGATTTTTTTTTTCCGTACTAGTAATGGTGGCGATCATCGATTTTTAGCGGGACTGTAGTGGGCATTCTGACACTGGGGGGAACTGACTTGGTGTCACTGACATCCCCAGTGACACCAATACAGTGATCAGTGCTAAAAAACAGCACTGACACTATACTAATGACACTGGGCAGGAAGGGGTTAATGTGAGGGGCAATAAAAGGGTTAACTGGTTGTAGGGAGTGTTTTACTAGAGGACCGGAGGTGTGTGCTTCACTGTAAGCACACTGATCGGGATGCCTGTGCTGTGCACAGCCATCCCAAGCAGTGTGTCCAAGCTGACAGGGAGGAAGACTGTTTGTAAACAAAACAGTCTTCCTTGCTGTCGGTGATTGTTGGTAATCACCAGGCGCTGGCGGGTAATCACCGGCAGGGACCCGATGATTGACATCCACAGCCGTGAATAGAGTCTCGGGTAGGGCGCTCATGCGCGCCCCCTTGCCAGAAATGAAAATCACATATATACGTGATTTTGTGTACCTGTGCCGCCGTGTAGCAGTATATCTGCTATACAGAGGTGGGGAAGCAGTTAAAGAAGTTGTTATTGTTGAGATTTATTTTTGTTCCTTTATTCTGCAGAAAACATTTGTGTCATTTCATGAGATAATTTGCAAGGGCGTGTTCAGGGGAGGATTTTGAGCCCTGGTCTAGGAGGAGGAGCCCTGGTCCATGACATCACTTCTGGTTCTGGCCCAATGTAAACAAGGCCTTTTTTTAACCACTAGCCTACAGGGCACTTATACCCCCTTCCTGCCTCTCAATAACAAGACCATTAGATGAAGCTGGGCTCGGAAAGGGTGAAGAATGGCCCCCTGCAACAGCAAGTCTGGCTTGAGAGGGAGAGGAACCGGATCCCAAAAGCTGAGCTGCGCAAGTAAGGGAAACCATGGGCTGCTTGGCCAGTAAGGAATTATGGCCACTACCTCCACTGCTTCTGCTCTGAGCCTCCGAAGAAACCTGAAGATGACAGAGACAGGGGGAAATGCATAAGCTGTGTGAAACCTCCACTGATCCGTCAAAGCATTCACCCCGAAGGCCTGGGGAGAGCGATTGCTGGTGTAGTACATCCCCAGTTTGCTGTTGCACAGGGAGGCAAACTGGTCGCCTTTCGGACTAATACCAAGGGTCAGTATCCACTTGAAATCTTCCGAGTCGAGAGACCACTCATTGTCTAATTGAACCCTAGATAGCAAGTCTGCTTGCAAGTTCTGGACTCCAGGGACATATACTGCAAATATGTTGGACAGGTTTCTCTGGCCCAAGCCATGATTGGCTCTACCTCTCACAAAAGGGACAGACTGTGGGTCCCGCCTTGTCTCCTTATGTAGGACACTGCAGTCATATTGTCGGACCTTGGGAGGACTGATTTCCCCTGTGTTTGGTGCTGGAAGGCCCATAGGGCACAGAGCGACTCTTGAAATTCCAGGACATTCTACCCCAACCTGTTGTGATTGTGACCCAGGAGATGGGAGCAATCGAGTGGCAGTTGAGCAGATTCTTCCACTGTAGCCACCAAGGAAGGCTCTCCTTCATGGACGGAGATATGTAAATGACCTGGCCCATGATGCCTGGATTTCACTGTTGAAGAAAGCCTTTCTGGAAGGGTCGCATTCTCCACTATGCCCACTTAACCACTGGCGCTGGGGACACCATGGTGCCAATGATTTCTCAGCATTGGAAGGTCCGAAGATGCGAGGAGGACAGGGAAAGTAGTATTTAGCTCCGGATCACCGTAATCTTCTCCACAAGCGGAGATAGTGACGCTGACCATGATGAAATGAGCCCTGAGGAATTAGAGACTGCGTGGGCTCCAACTGGCTCTTCTCCATATTCAGCAACCACCTGAACTCGAGAAGGGTTAAGATGACATGGGCCCTGTGCTGTAGTAGCTGTTCTCTGTCCTGGGATAGTAGAAGCAGGTCATCTAGGTAATGGTGCAGCCGAATGCCATAAGGGCCACAACTGCCAACAAGACTTTTGAAAACACACGAGATGACGTTGAAAGCCCAAAGGGAAGACATATGAATTGGAGATTGTCAGCAGTCGCGTCGGCGCACGGGTCTGCGCATGCGCAGAACGCCAATGCACTCTAATCGGCAGGCGTTAGGACCTAGGCAGCTGCGGCGGCGGCCACGCATGCGCACTAGCGATCGCGGACTTGCACCTGGCACCAATGACAGTGCAGGGCACACTATTTAAACCAGCCCTGCACAGACTCAAGTTGCCGTAGTCTTATTATCCTGTTCCTGCTCGTTGTGTTCCTGCTGATTGATCTTGTTGCCGACCCTGCTTGATCCTGACCTTCGCTGACTATCTCCTGCTCTGACCCCTGGCTCATTGACTACTCTCTTGCATATCCCTATTTATCTGACCTCCTGTTACTGAACCCGGCGTGTGACCCAACTACTCTTTGTCTGCTGCTTTGTACCGTGCTGTCCCCACTGTTACCGACCCGTCCTGTCTGACTACGCTACACTACCCTGCCATCCATCCATCCATCCTGCACGGATCTGGTCACTGCTGCTCAGGCATATCCGCCTCTTCACATCAGGCTCTCTTCCAGTATATACCTCTGGCGGATCTCTCTACCACAGGCAGGTGTACTCAGGGGCCACAACCTGGTCACTGTCTGCTCCAAGTCCATCGCCACCATCAGGGGCCTTGGTGAACAAGCAGACTGGACTCAGAGGTACCGCCAGGCAGTGTTTGACAGAACCATACGGCCATGACTGAGCCTGGAAGAGGACCGCTGGAGGATTTATGCCAACATCTGGCGGTGCTTACCCAAGCCATCAAAACGCTACAGGAGGGGTACACACACCTGGGAAACCAGACACTAGCCTCACCAGCCTCTACGTCCCAGAATCCGGTTACTCCTTCTCGGAAACTGATGACATACCTGCACCCATGCAATTAAGATTGGCACGACCATCATTTTCGTTTGAGGAACGCCAGAGACGACGGGTTAACAATCTCTGTCTCTACTGCGGGGAAGCAGGTCATGTGGTACGTTCTTGCCCAGCAAAACTGAGTAAGCGTGCTTCTGTTTTTTCCACTGTGTCCTCCAACTGTCCTAATAATTCAAACTACTTAGCCGTGCCTGTCTCTTTCCAGCTTCCAGGAAGGACCGTGTCAGCGACGGCAATCGTTGATTCAGGAGCATGTAGTTGCTTCATTGACATAGACTTTGCAACTCAACAGAAGATCCCCATACAGACAAGGGAATGTGGGTTGAACATCTTTCTAGCTGATGGGTCACACACTAAATCAGGGTTAGTAGACTGGGAGACCCCACCTATCTGTGCCACGGTGGCTGGCCACCATCGGGAGTTCCTTCGTCTGGATGCCATTGCATCCCCTCTATTTCCAATTATTCTGGGGCTTCCCTGGGTGCGTGCACATGATCCCCAGATTAATTGGAAGACCGGGTCTATTCAGTTCCGATCTCCCTATTGCCAGGAGCATTGCTACGCCCAGGCCTCCTCAGCTCCACAGTCCCTCCTATGTGTGGACGTGGACGCAGAACTAATCCAAGTCATTCCCCTGGCCTACCACAGCTACCTTGACGTGTTTAGTAAACGAGGGGCAGACATTCTTCCTCCACATCGAACTTATGACTGTCCAATCAACCTTCTACCAGGATCTGAGATCCCTTTCAGGCGGATATTCCCTTTATCTGAGCGGGAACTGGGGGTACTGAAAGATTATATTGATGAAAACCTCCAGAAAGGGTTCATTCGCCCCTCCACATCACCAGCTGGAGCTGGAATCTTTTTTGTTGAAAAGAAAGACAAATCCTTAAGGTCCTACGTGGATTATCGGGAGTTAAACAAAATCACGGTGAAAAATCACTACCCACTCCCTTTGGTTCCTGAGCTGTTCCAAAGGTTGAAGTCAGCAGTGGTGTTCACCAAGTTAGATTTGGGCACTTTGAGTATCTGGTCATGTCTTTGGGACTATGCAATGTACCAGCCACATTCCAGAACTTCATAAACAATGTATTTAGAGATTATCTAGACATCTTTGTGGTCATCTACTTAGATGATATCCTGATCTTCTCCTCCTCCCTGGAAACACATAGGGGTCATGTCAGAGCGTGTTGGAGCGTCTATGCCAACACGGGTTGTATGCCAAGGCAGACAAATGCAGCTTTGAACAGCACAGCATCGCCTTCTTGGAGCTGATTATCTCCACCACGGGAGTTGCAATGGACCCCCAGAAAATCTCAGCAATTTTGGAGTGGCCAGTACCCACCGACAAGAAAGGTGTGCGTTTCATTGGCTTCGCTAACTTCTATAGGAAGCTCATTAGGAACTTTTTGGGTCTCGTGTCTCCCATCACCCAGCTCACCAAGCAGGGGGCTCTCTTCCGGTGGACACCAGAAGCACAGACGGCATTTGAGGCCCTAAAGGAATTATTTACCACAGCCCCTGTTCTAAGCCACCCAGATTCCTCTTTACCCTATATATTGGAGGTAGATGCATCTGAGAACGCAGTGGGGGCCGTCCTGTCCCAGAGAAGGGGTACCAAAGAACTCATACATCCAGTAGCGTTCTTTTCAAGAAAACTCACGTCAGCAGAGAGGAACTATGACATAGGGGATCGAGAACTCTTGTCTATCAAGACAGCACTGGAAGAGTGGAGGTACCTGCTGGAGGGGGCTACGCATCCAATTTTGATTTTCACAGACCACAAAAACCTAGAATACTTGAGGACAGCCAAGCGCCTGAGACCACGCCAGGCTAGATGGGCACTTTTCTTTTCAAGATTCATGTTTCATATAACTGATAGACCTGGATCCAAAAATATTAAACCTGATGCTCTCTCGCGCATGTTCGAGGACCCGGAAGAGGTCCCTAAACCAGACACCATTCTGTCTACTGGAAATTTTCTCACCCTCCAAACCGAACTACTTTCCAAGTTACAGACCGCATCTGTAGGAATGCCAAACCCACCCGGGGTTTCCCTGCAGAGCAAGGAGGGTCTTTTTTGGAAAGAGGGACAGATCGTGGTACCCGAGGAGGTCCGTACCTTAGTTCTGGGCTACTGCCATGACCATCCATTGGCAGGTCATTTTGGAGCATATAAGACCCTAGAGTTATTACAGCGTACATTCTGGTGGCCGGGTATGGCCAAGGATTGTGAACTATACGTGAAGACCTGCGCCATTTGTCAAGAGGAACAAGTCCACCAGAAGCAAGGCCTGGGGTTTACTACGACCATTGCCCATACCTGACAGGCCATGGCAAATGATCTCCATAGATTTTGCAGTGGAGCTCCCACCTTCTCAAAATCACACGGCAATCTTTGTGATCGTGGATCGCCTGTCAAAAATGGCCCATTTCCTACCATTAAGAAACACGCCCTCGGCTCTGGAGACGGCACAAATCTTTGTGAAGGAAGTTGTAAGACTTCATGGGATTCCAGAAGACATTGTCTCAGACCGGGGGGTCCAGTTCACATCGAAGTTTTGGAGAGCTCTATGCGAAGTCTTAGGAATCAGACTTTCTTTCTCATCCGCATACCATCCACAGACAAATGGACAGACTGAAAGGACGAACCAGACGTTGGAACAGTATCTCAGATGCTATACTTCGTTTCTCCAGGACGATTGGCTGGCGCTTTTGCCATTAGCCGAATTTGCGTACAATAACACAAATCATTCATCTACCGGGCAATCCCCATTTTTCACTAATTACGGGTTCCATCCCGCGTTTTTGCCTGATCCCAGAAAGTCTGATTCCCACTGCACAAGATATGCTGAATTTTTTTTCTGCCAACAACAAAGTGTTATAAGAAGCAATTGCGAAGGCCCAGGAGGATAATAAAAGGGCTTTTGACAGAAGAAGAGGCAAACTAATCCTGCAACCGGGGGATCAGGTCTGGTTAGCTACGACTAATCTAAAGATGTCATGCCCTTCTAGGAAATTGGGACCAAAGTTTATGGGTCCATTCCATTAATGAAGTGGCTTATGAGCTCACACTTCCCGAAACCTTTAAGATACACCCGGTCTTCCACGTGTCGTTACTAAAGCCAGCAACACCAGATCCCTTTCCAGATCGGAGGTCCAGACCCCCGGAGGCCGTAACCATTGACGAAGAAGAAGAATTTGAAGTAGAAGCAATTGTAGATTGTAGGAAAAGGGGCGGCCAGACGCAATTCCTTATTAAGTGGAAGGGTTATGGTCCAGAGGAGAATTCATGGGAATTCACGTTCACGCCCCTAGACTTGTCCAAGAGTTTTGTCGCAACCACCCACAGAGGAGAGATCAGTTGGGCATCCGGAGGATGCCCGTAGGGGGGGGGCAATGTCAGCAGTCGTGGCAGTGCACGGGTCTGCGCATGCGCAGAATGCCAATGCACTCTAATCGGCAGGCATTAGGACCTAGGCAGCTGCGGCGGCCACGCATGCGCACTCGCAATCGCGGACGCGTGCCTGGCACCAATGACAGTGCAGGGCACACTATTTAAACCAGCCCTGCACAGACTCAAGTTGCCGTATGGTCTTATTATCTTGTTCCTGCTCGTTGTGTTCCTGCTGATTGATCTTGTTGCCGACCCTGCTTGATCCTGACTTTTGCTGACTATCTCCTGCTCTGACCCCTGGCTCGTTGACTACTCTCCTGCATATCCCTATTTATCTGACCTCCTGTTACTGAACCCGGCGTGTGACCCGACTACTCTTTGTCTGCTGCTTTGTACCGTGCTGTCCCCACTGTTACCGACCCAGCCTGTCTGACTACGCTACACTACCCTGCCATCCATCTGTTCATCCTGCACGGATCCGGTCACTGCTGCTCAGGCATATCCGCCTCTTCACATCAGGCTCTCTTCCAGTATATAACTCTGGTGGATCCCTCTACTACAGGCGGGTGTACTCAGGGGCCGCGACCTGGTCACTGTCTGCTCCAAGTCCATCCCCACCATCAGGGGCCCTGGTGAACAAGCAGACTGGGACTTAGACCCCGCGCCCTGGGGAATCCTGTCCTGTGGATCACTAGAGGTACCGCCAGGTGGTGCTTGACAGAGATGTCATTGGTCCACAGCAAACCGGAGGGACCTCTGGTTGGGTATGGGCATACGAAAGTAGGCGTCCTTTAGATCTATACACAGATGTCAGTTGCCCGGTTGCATTGCTTGTTGAATTGTGAACAGCGTCTTCATCTTGCATTTTGACTTCCTGATAAAGGAGTTTAGATGGGTGAGCTCTATGACAGGCCTCCAGGCCCCGTTTCTTTTCTGGACCAAAAAGAGGGGCGCATACATGCCCTGAAATTCTTCGCCCTCCGGAACAGGCAAGACAGCACCCTGCGCCAGCAGAAAGTCCATGAAGGACAGCAGGATTTTCCTCTTTTCTCCGGAATGTGGAAGGGCTAAAGGGGTAAACTTGAGATGAGGAGGGTTCTTGAACGCCCAAGCATGCCCTAAAGATACCGTGCTGAAGGCCCAGATGGCCCGGATTGAAGCCACCAGACCTGCCGAAAATGGCAAAGGCATGCCCCCACCTGGCCTGCCTGAGTGGGCCCAATCTCAAAAGGACTTTGTGGCTTCACAACCTCCAGAGGTCAAGCCCTTGGAGGACTTCTGAAAAGATGACCGGCTTCTCCTCCAGCTTCTCTTGAATTTGTGGCCTGGCTTGTAGAGGCATGCGTCCCTAGCTCATTCCGAGCCTTGACTTCTGGGCTAAGCCCTCTTCTGCTCTAGCAAACACTGATCCTGGGGCAAGAAACCGGACCTCCTACCTATAGCCTGGGCTATAGTTCTGTCCAGTTTATTCCCAAACAGGGAGGAATCCTCAAAGGGGATCTTGCATCATGCCTGCTTAGAGGCCGGCGGATTGGCCATCCAGGACATCCAGCCACAATGCACATTTGGCTGTAACAGAGGACAGCATAACCCGAGCCAGCAGACGGGTAAGGTTGATCGAGGCCTCCCCCAGAAAGGCAGATGCCAACCTCAGTTTTTGGATGGCTGAATTACTGGCCACCCCTTCTGGCACTCCTGAGGGCTGCATCCATGTTATCCGACCACACTTCCATAGCTTTGGATAAGGCCACAAAGGCAAGTACTAACTTGCAAGCCATCTCTTCTGTAGTGTAGATTCACTTGAGATTGGAATCGATTCTCCTTTCCAGGTTGTCCTTGAAGGACACCGAATCTCGAGATAAAGGGTAACAAGCTTGGCTAGCCTCATCGGGGCTGCATCCACTAGAGGGGCCGATTCTAAATGTTTGATGTTCTATGCTTTGAATGAATAAAGCTTGGCTGCTTTGTTCAGCAAGGAAGCCCTCTTATTGACATTGCTCCACTCCTCTGAAAATTTTCTTGGATGATCCTTTATTAGATGTTTAAAGAATTTCCTGTGTTTAGGAGGCGACTCCACAGCTCCTTCCCACCTCAGGGCCTCTTTGATTGCTTTGACTAAGGGCGAGACCAAAGCGAAGTCGAAGCCCACACACAGATCCTCACTCTCCGCCTGTCTGAGGTTTTGGCTCACAGGTGACTAGGCTGTGAAGGGTCCAATCCCTCTTGGGGCTCTTTGGAAGGGGAGCACACCCTAACCGATGGGCTGCGGGCACGACTAGTCCCACTTTCCGTCAGGGACTCTTGAACGACCCATCTAACCAAAGCCTCTACCTGTTGGTTGGTACTTTCTCTCTCGCCAGTCGCCCATGCAAAACAGAAGTCACATAATGACCTGTCCTCAGGAAACTGAGTTTCACACCCCCAGCAAGTTTTCCTGCTGGAGTGCCTCTTAACATGATGCCTGAAGGAGGAACGAGAACTTCTCCTGTGATGCCTGGAACTTCAAGGAGACCTGTGGCATTCGGATCTAGAGGAAGACTGCTGGGGTAGAGACCTGGAAGCACCTCCATCATCGTGTGCTGTATAGTGCTGATCAGACCTAGAAGAGCTGAAAAAAAAACACAGAACAGGAAATAACGTATTTTCTGGCGTATAAGACAACTTGTTTTACTTAAAAACATACCACAACAATTGGGTATAGAACCGCTGGATGTGCGGTAATACTGTATGGTAGCTTCAGCTACATACAGTGTACCGCGCTGAGCCAATCAAGGCGAGCGATGTATTCTATTAATGAATACAGAGCCTGCTCGGATTGGCTAAAGTTGTGACATCATCAGCCCGCCTCTCTGACGCAGCCAATCCGAGCAGGCTCTGTATTCATTAATAGAATACATCACTTGCCATGATTGGCTCATATGACGCCCTCCCATTCTTCGCGCATGCACGGCGATGCGCTGTGTCCCTCGGACACAGCGGATCACCGATCACGGAAACAGCCAAAGATGTCGGCTCAGTCATGTGATCAGCTGTGTCCAATCACAGCTGATCACATGTAAACAGGGAAATGCTGGTTATCGGCATTTCTCTCCTCTCGAGCTGTCACGCTGACAGAGCAGAGGAGAGCCGGTAATCGGCTTTCCACGGAGGGGACATGTACACTGATCATCAGGGCACTGATGATCAGTGTGCCCTGATGATCAGTGTAGCCCCAGCAGTGCCACCTGTCAGTGTCCATCAGTGCCAGCTGTCAGTGTCCATCAGTGCCACATCAATGCCACATATCAGTGCCTACCAGTGCACATCAATGCCACATATCAGTGCCCATCTGAGCTGCCTTTCAGTGTCACCCATCAGTGCCAGTCAGTGTCACCTATCAATGCCAATCAGTGCCACCTGTCAGTGCTGCCAATCAGTGCCACCTATTAGTGCCAGTCAGTGCCGCCTATCAGTGCCATGTATCAGTGCTGCCTTTCAGTGCCCATCAGTGATGCGTGTCAATGCCCATCAGTGCCACCTATCAGTGCCAGTCAGTGCCGCCTATCAGTGCCAGTCAGTGCCACCTATCAGTGCGCATCAGTGCTGCATATCAGTGCCAGTCAGTGCCACCTAACAGTGCCAGTCAGTGCCGCCTATCAGTGCCATGTATCAGTGCTGCCTTTCAGTGCCCATCAGTGATGCCTGTCAATGCCCATCAGTGCCACCTACTAGTGCCTCCTCATCAGTGCCCATCAGTGCCACCTATTTCATATGAGTACAGTGTTGCATGACCGCGCAATTGTCATTCAAAGTGTGACAGCGCTGAAAGCTGAAAATTGGCTTGGGGGGGGGGAAGTGGGTATAAGTGCCCTGTAGGCTAGGGGTTAAATAGTGTTGCCTCAGAAGGGGGGTAGTCTTTTACGACGAGTATAGCCCAAAACCTATGTTTTAACTGGAAAATTAGGGGGTTGTCTTATACACTCAGTTGCCTTATACGCCAGAAAATACGATAGGGCGCCAGTGGGGGGATCAAGAGGATAAAGTCGCCTGTCCGCAGGGGCTGGCCACAAGGAGGTGGTGACACATCCATGCTGGGTCAGCTGTGAAGGCAACCAAGCTGCAAAAAAAACCATGACATGCAGAATCCCAGCAGACGGGGGTGGGGCAGGAGGGAGCAGGTACTGACCTTTGCAGTGGACCACAGTGCTTGGGAAAGCTGCAGCATTCATCCTACAAGATTTCCCAAAGAAAACAGATTTGACAGCTGTTTAAATCTGCCGCCAGAGCTATGACGTCACTGCCTCCATTCTGCTCATGCACCGGAACCCGTGATGCTTGTGCGCATGCCGCCATCTTGCTGTACTGTGCATGCGTGAAGCCAAGCCTCGTTCTGAGGCCAGCTCGCACATGCATAGTGCTCTCCAGCCACCCATTAGCAGTATAGAACAGCAAAGAAAAGGGGAAAATGAGACATGAATGGGGGCACAGAGCACCGCTTAACCCTGCAGCTGCCTTGGATACCACCTTGTCCGCTCAGGGCCCTACATGGCCATCCGCTGTTAGCAGGCTCTCCGGCCCAAATTGCCACTCGCCCACCATTGGCAGACTTCAGCTCTTCCAGGCACCATCTCCTGCTTGTCCATTTCTACCCCGCTAGTAGTTGGGTAATGCTGGAATTGATAAGGGGACACATCTTCGCATCCATTCCGCTGCATACAATACCTCGCCTTTAGCTGGGAACCCGTAGAACTGACAAGCAGCGGGACACCTCACATCTTCCGGAGAGGCTTGCCAGGCCTTGGTCACGGATCATCTTGTATGTGGCAACCAGGTAAGGCTTGCACTAGGTTCAAAGGAGGAGCACAAAAAATGAACACGGCCTCTGGTGAGCAGCAAAGATTTATGGGATTGGGGTCCTATAGAAGAGGAGAGGGGGGACTAACCCATACATATGTTGCCATGGAGTCGGTCAAGAAAATAATACTTTTAAAGTGCCCCCAATCCCCGTGCTCATGCGCAGTGGTGAACGCATACATACGTCACGGCCACATAGGTAAACGGTATTCGCACCACACCGCGAACATCAGAGCAAGAGCAATAATTCTTGTACTCCTCTGTAACCTGTACAAATGTTATAGGTATGTAATTACTCAGCGTAACATCATCTTTCATATTTTACCCAAAAAATGTGGGGTTTTTTTATCCAAAAAAATAGAATTTGAAAAACTGCTGCGCAAAAACGTGTGACATACAAAATTGCAATGACTGAAATGTTATTCTCTAGGGCCTCTGCTAAAAAAATATATAATGTTTGGGTGTTCTAAGTAATTTTCCAGCAAAAAATACAGATTTTTGCTTACTTTTACTTTACAAAAAGTGTCAGGCTCCATTCACACTTGAGTGTAGCGTTTTTCACGCATATTTTACTGTGATTTTACCAGGTTTTTTGCACATTTTCATACAGCGTTTTTAGCCATTTTTGAGCTTTGGCTTTTTTAATAGCCAATAGAGAAAAATATCACCTGTTGCATCATTTGTTGCTAGGTTTTTCTATCAGCTTTTAGTTTTTTTATTATTATTTTTACTATTAATATTATTCATTTATTATTATTTTGTCTTTCGTTAGGGTAAGAGGTTAGAGTTAAGGTTAGGTTACGGTTAGGATTAGGGGTTAGGGTTTGGGTTGGTGTTAGTATTTTATTTATTATTTTCTTATTATTTATTTAAATATTTTTTTTGTTAATAATAAATGAATAAATAAATACACAAGTAAATAAAAATAATCAAAAGTAAATACTATGTAATAATAACCTTAACCCCCTAACCCTTAAAAAATATATTAAACAAAGTATTATTATTAATACTAATAATATTAATAATAATACACACCTAAACCCGAACAAAAAAAGACGTTAATATTAATGATGATGATGATGATGATAATAATAATAATAAAAGTAATAAATGTAAAATAAATATACAAATAAATTAAAATAATGTCTTTTTATTTGAGCAGAAGATTGCTTAAAATGCGCAAAAGTGCGCAAAAATGTGCCAATTGCGTGTTTCTATTCTTTTCTATGGGAATAAGAACACGCCAAAACCATGCAAATTTGCCCAATTTGGGCTACAAAAGTAGCTCCAAATTTTTTTTTAACTTCAGGCGACTTGGAGTGGAGATGTGAACCATCTCCATATAGCAATATTGATTTTTTTGCCCCTGGGTGTTTTGAAGCTTGGAGCTTGGCACTTCAAAACATTCAGGTGTGAATGGGGCCAAAAAGGCCTGGTCCTTAAGTGGTGAAATTTATTTATTCATTATTTATTTATTACAGGTACTTATATAGCGCAGTCAATTTAAGCAGCGCTTTACATATATATTGTACATTCACATCAGTCCCTAACCCTCAAGGGGTGTACAATCTATGGTCCCTAACTCACACTCATACATACACATACTAGGGCCAATTTAGACAGGAGCCAATTAACCTACCAGCATGTCTTTGGAGTGTGGGAGGAAACTGGAGTACCCAGAGGAAACCCACGCAGGCACAGGGAGAACATGCAAACTCCAGGCAGGTTGTGCCATGGTTGGGATACGAACCAACAACCCTAGTACTGCCAGGCGGAAGTGCTAACCATTTAGTCACTGTGCTGCCACCCAAGAATGAAGGATTCAATAATATTATGAGATAAAGAACCAATGGTATTCAACTTAACCAAAAGGAGAAAGTAATGCTATAAGAACCCTCAAGGAAAACCTGAATATCATGATTAGGCATGCCGATAAGGACAGCAGGATCATCAATCAAGACAGATCAGAATATATCCAGGAAGTGAAGAGAATTCTAGAAGATAAAACATACTACATAGTGTAGGAATTTGATCCCACCAACAGCTTCTATAAGGAACATATTGTGCAGCACAGTGGCTAAATGGTTAGCATTTTTGCCTGGCAGTATTAGGGTCATTGATTTGAATCCCAACCATGGCACCACCTGCCTGGAGTTTGCATTTTCTCCCTGTGGGTTTCCTCCCACACTCCAAAGACATGCTGGTAGGTTAATTGGATCCTGTCTAAAATGGCCCCAGTATGTGTATGTATGAATGTAAGTTAGGGACCTTAGATTGTACACCCCTTGAGGGTTAGGGACTGATGTGAATGTACAATATATATGTAAAAGCACTGCATAAATTGATGGCGCTATGGCTTTGAAAGGAACATACCATACTTTTACCTTTTCCCCAAGGTTCATAAATGTTTATCTAATCCACCTGGATGACCTATTATTTCTGATAATAAAGCTGTTTATAGATGAACCAATATTCAGCCAGTTCAGCAGGGACCAGCTAAATATCAATCAGTAGGTGTCAGGTCCCACCTGACAGAAGTCAATTGTTTGATCGACTTCTATTAAAGTAGAATGTTGGATAACTTAAGTTATCCAGATGCTGATGCAGATACTGATCAATATATTCTGACAGCAAAGAGCGTGGTGGGGAGGTGATTACTCATTCCACCCTATTTGTGGGCATGGAGGAAACTGTTCTATTTTTTCATTCAGTCCAATGTCTAAATAAAGAACATTGGTTTGTGAAACATCTCCCCTCATATCTCAAAGATACTTCAGATCTACTCAAAAAAACTGAAAAGTTTCCACTGGCCCCCTGATTACATTTGAATAACTTTGGATGTCTCTTCACTTTTATCAAATATTCTGCAAACCAATGGCCTTGAGACAGTGTGTTCATTTATGAGTTAAGATCATCTGATGGAGGTCTTATGTGGATGTCAAGAGGGCTCTAAAGCAAAAAAAAAAAAAAAGAAAAAAAGGGGCCCCCAAATTCTATGAATTTTAAGGGAAACCCTACAAAAAAAAGCATAGGTAACCTTATCTGAGCATGCATCCTGGCAGACCAGGAAAACGGAGTTGAGTGTTTTCCCCCTTTTCTAAAATATACCTGCCACATGCCCTCAGCATGGGGGGGGGTACTTTGCCTGGGGAGAAACCCCTAGCAAA
The DNA here is from genome assembly GCF_062004578.1 of Staurois parvus. Classification (NCBI taxonomy): domain Eukaryota; kingdom Metazoa; phylum Chordata; class Amphibia; order Anura; family Ranidae; genus Staurois; species Staurois parvus. The sequence continues at coordinate 2,002,484 of NW_028318139.1, forward strand.
GCATTTTGTGCCCTTGTTGATGAGGAAAAGGCCTCTTTCCTAAAAATATAGCCTGGTCCGTGGGGGATTTGTAGGTGGGCAGCTCATTGGAATAAGGAAGCACCTTTTTGAAAATAAAACTGTAGTCAAGAATGCAAACAAAAGGGGCAGAATATACCCAATGATGTCACTGACCAGATAAGGCCATGTGGACCTATTTTGGCAATGATGTCAGCCCCTATCTTGCCCCTTTGTTCATATCAAATAAATTAAGCTAGGTAACATTTGGCTGCAAATGACGAAGCACACACTGCTTCTTTAACAACCACTGACAGTGAAAGGAAGCTGTCATGTATAGTAGCCAGAGAAAAATGGTACTATATAAGATGTTCAGCTCCTGAAGTTCAGTGCAAACTGTGAGCTTATCCACAGAACACAAAAACAAAATGACTATAATACTTAAATATGGTTTGCTGGGCCAGAAACGACTGCCAATGGACTATTGAAAAATAGGAGAAAGATCCTAAGGACTGTTAACATTTTCTGTTCATCACCTAAGGTTTCTGTACACATTAGATCCAGAGATCGGGCTTTTAACCATCCCCTACCCTATTGAAAATGTTAGAGATACGTTAATTGTAGATAACTTGGCAAACATGCTTATACATTTAATATATTAAAAGACAATGACAGCTTATGCCAACAATGGCCATATTGCATCAGAAAAGAGAAACAGTAGTCAAAGCTCACCTCCATGGCCACAGGTGTATAAAGTCAAGCACCTAGGCATGCAAACTGTTTCTACAAACATTTGTGAAAGAATGGGTCGCTCTCAGGAGCTCAGTGAATTCAAGTGTGGCACCGTGATAGGTTGCCATCTTTGCAATAAGTCCATCTGTGAAATTTCCTTGCTACTATATTGCCACTAAATAACAGAGCAGAGTCAGCGCATGCTGAAGTGCACAGTGTGCAGAAATCGCCAACTGTCTGCAGAATCAATAGCTAAAGACCTCCAAAATTCATGTGGTCTTCAGATTAGCACAACAACAGCTGCATCCAAGCCTTACATCACCAAGTGCAATGCAAAGTGTCGGATGCAGTGGTGTAAAACACGCCATTACTGGACTCTAGAGCAGAGGAGACATGTTCTCTGTCTGACACTCCGATGGATGTGTCTGGGTTTGGTGGTTGACAGGAGAACGGTACGTGCCTGACTGCACTGTGCCAAGTTTAAGGTTTGGTGTAGGGGGATTATGGTGTGGGGTTGTTACTCAGGGATTGGGCTTGGCCCCTGAGTTCCAGTGAAGGGAACTATTAAGGCGTCAGCATACTAAGACATTTTGGACAATTTCATGCTCCCAACTTTGTGGGAACAGTTTGGGGATGGCCCCTTCTTGTTCCAACATGACTGCGCACCAGTGCACAAAGCAAGGTCCATAAAGACATGGATGAGTGAGTTTGGGGTGGAGGAACTTGACTGGCCTGCAGAGAGTCCTGACCAACCCAATAGAACATTTTTGGGATGAATTAGAGCGGAGACTGCAAGCCAGGCCTTCTCATCCAACATCAGTGCCTGACCTTACAAATGAGCTTCTGGAAGAATAGCAAACATTCCCATAGACACACTCCTAAAGCTTATGGACAGCCTTTCCAGAAGAATTGAAGCTGTTATAGCTGCAAAGGGTGGGCCAATTCAATATTGAACCCTATGCACTAAGATTGGGATGCCATTAAATGTGTGTGGAAAAGTAGGCGTCCCAATGCTTTTGGCAATATAGTGTAAATTGAGTGGCACTTAATATTACAGTTGCTAAATACCATGAAAGAACAACCTCCAAAATTGTCATTTGTGAATTTGAGGTACATCTTTGTGACCTAGTTTCAACAAAAACAACATGCACAGTATTTTGATACTGCATGTAACCAAATCCATCATACAAATATCCTGGTGTATGAAAAATAAATAAATAAAGAGCCCTTAAATTGTTCAGACCTCAGCTCCTTTATGTGGGTTACATCTGCTATTTGAAGAGGAAGGGCCTCCCATAGATGGCTGTAAAAAAGTCCTGTTGCCTGAATACAATATATGACATAAGCAGGAAACAGTTGTTTAAAGTACAATAGGCAAAAAATGGTGTAAATTGTATGCTGCAGTTTGTCAATAACCTGTAACATCATTTTATGACATGTAGCTCCATTGCTTTTTCCACTTCCTGTAATGAAGTTACAAAGCTATTCCTTCTGCAGTGCAATCACAGTAGCATTGCTATTCTTTGCACAGTGTATTTTAAATATCTACGTCATTTTACAAAGACTAAGTAAACAATAAACAAAGTCCAACTCCAGTTAACACTTTTAAAAAAATTGTATCAGCAGTTTTTTTTCTTTTAGTAAAAAGGTTTAAACTAATGAATAAAACTGGCAATTGTAAGCACTCTTGTCAGTATAAATGTTTTCCCAACTTCTGTAGCTATCACTCTTGCTGGGCAGCTTGACCTGCATGTAAAGGTGGAGAAAATATAAAGACTTGCGCAATAAAAAACATAATTCATACTGCATGCTATCATTATAGGTATTAACACCATACAGTTACTAGACAACATCTTTTTTCTATAGTGCACCTTAAAGGTGTCAAAGATAGAGCCATTGATGGAGTGCACAAGAGGAAAATGACACTTATAGACAGAATCTTTAACCTCAGCTACATGTCCAGTCTATAAAGAGTTAGTGTCCAAACATCCTGACGATTTTTTTTTTAGCACACTATAGCATAGGGTTGGGCTGAAATGTAGGCAGATTCAGAGTCTGCCCTGGGTGTATCAGAGGTCAGGATAGCACAACCAGGACTGTTGCACAAAGAAGAAAGGAAGCTACAGCTCCCTTGGCGTGAACCTGAAAAATGGAATCCTTTTTCCTGGGCTTTGCAGCACCACAAACTGCACTGATGGAAATAAGCACCACCAAGATTTCCCCATTCCGTGACATATCCTTCCTACCTAAACCTACTTAAGTTCTCTGATATATACATTTCCAGTTCCAGGCTGTTTGCATTTAAAAAATCCTCAGATGGAACCTTCTGAATCTTCAGTGTGCTTCCGGGTAAGTAAATATTGGTGCAGTAATACAATGATGATGATGAGAAGGACTGTGCCGAGCATAAGAAATGCACAATCGTGCAATACTTGGTACAGTACATGCTTATGAAACAGTAAGGAAACAAATGATTGGATTATGCATGCATAATATCATTGTCTAATATCTGTATCTATGTTTAGCTGTGAATAAGGCCATAGTAGCTGTAAGTGTATAGCGCTCCTTTTGTTCTCAAACTAAAGAAGTGCTAACTATGTGTTAGAAGTATCTGAACCATCAAACAATGCTTAAATATGATACACTGAAATTGTAACAATCATAAGCTGCTCTATTCATACAGTATATACAGTTATAAATAAAATGGTGGATAGTCATTGAGGTTAAATAAAGACACCAGTCCATCTAGTTCAACCTGTGTAGGTGCGTGTATGTCTTTATCAATACCATTTTTCAATACCATTATGAAAAAGAGTCCACTCTGAAACAATTCATCATCTCCAAAACAGTGCTCTTGGAAATAAAGTGTTCCATGCAAAATGTGGTTTAACGTTTTTAATTACTCTTCCATGTCTTCTTTATTTATGAATTGTTCACCACAGTGCATACCCTAAGGTAGCCCATACACTGATCCGATTTGCCTATCCACACATTAGAAGATGGATGGGAGAATTTTCTCACTGTGGTACTGCATTTGGACAACAGAGAACCTTCCCCACCGTCAGAATACAATTATCATTTTTGCTGGTGGTACTGATCTTTCAGGAAAACCTGACAGGCTAATTGCACAGATCTTTGCAGTCAATCGATAGACTGAGTTGTGAAGAACCAGCCTGCCTATATATGGATTGAAATTTGGTCAGTCCCTGTTGAACCAGCTTAAAGAATGAGCACTGATCAGATTATTTTGACCACTTATCTGTAAATTGGTCAAAATTGAATTTTAGCTGAATCCACTCACTCTTTACTTCATTCTCTCTCTCTCTCTCTCTCTCTCTGCCTCCAATATGCAGGTTTTCCTTGTCTTTTGGTTGCAAAAATAAGGGAGAAGAGGCCGCATTGACATAAAACCTTTAAAAACTTTATTTAAAAAATATAAATAACTCACATTTCCATGTGTTATTCAGCACTGTTTGACTTATTGAACACTGATACCTCCATGATTCATGAGCAGGTTTACCCGGAAATTACGTCTGGATGTGAGGTGACTACAGACTGCTCCCACTCAACACGTTTCATCATTATTCTTCTTATTATTCTTCTTTTTATTATTATCAAAATACGATTTCCTGAGGAGTGCTATCTGAATTGTCACCTGGGCAACTTTATATAAAAAAATTCCTCCTTCTTTACACAATTAACCCTTCAGTCATCAAACGTTATTTCACACATTCAATAGAAGAAAACTTACAACCTTTGTATTGCATCTTCTTTTTACAATGATTGTGATTTCCACTATATTTTGCAAAAACAAGAAATTAAAATGACCCCTACCATATAAATAATACACCAAGAATGCTAAGCACCTATAATCCTATAACACAAAAGCTATGCAATCACACATAGCTAGATATTTTGCAAACATGCCTACAAACATCCCCATGAACAAAAATTGTAACACTGTAACCATAAAACAACACACGGGCGCACATGGCTAGTGCATTATCCTGAAAAGATAGTGTTTATTTGGATAAAATGGTAAGCATTATACTCACAAAATGACAAAAGCATCAAAAGCTCATCATATTGAAACAGCAACATTCACTCCACGATTCATCATACGACATGACAGGACAATAGGACTACCAAAAGGCTAACGCATTTCGAGGACTTGCCTCATCCTCAGAACCAACAAGACTGTTTCCTGCATCCTCACTTAAATAATAAGGTGTCATGGCTGCTTGTTATATGGGGAAAATCCCTAACCTGCCCCATGGGGGGGAACTAACCCCTCATATCCCATCCTTCTTAGCAAAATAAACAAACTCACATGCATCTACTAAGTATACCATAAATAGCGCTGCTTTTGATCAACTGAAAATATGTGTTGAATGACTGCGCAATTGTCATTCAAAGTGCGACAGCGCTGAAAGATGAAAATTGGCCTGGGCAGGAAATGGGCAAAAGTGCACAGTAGGCAAGTGGTTAAAGCATTTGTCATTTTGTGAGTATAATACTTATCATTTTTATACAAATAACAGTTATGTTTTAAGGATAATGCACTAGGCCAGTGCACCCTCTGTTTTGCTTTATGGTTACAGTGTTCCCAGACTTCCCCAGTCTTATGAGGGCAGTAAGGCATGAGCTATCCAAGAAAGCCAGGATGACAATTTAGCCAACTGCTATCCATAGGCCCACTCTCAGAAGATTTTGTGTTTGTTATCTACAAAAATTGTAACAACTTCTCCATAAAGGTTAACCACATGGCATATAATATTTCGCTTTGTTATCCAGTATAAAAATTATTGTTACTAATCATCCGAACATTAATTCAGGTGAATGAAAGTGTTAAACCTATTAATATTGGATTTTGGGGTATATTTTAACTCAGATCTTGCTCCTTGGTTCCCTTTTGTTCTGTTTACTCAGCTTGAGATAAAGACACACCCTCCTACCATTCAAATTTTTTTTTCTGGGGTTTCCTACCTTCTCTACAACCTCCCTTGGGTCTGCTGATCCACAATTTCCCCTTTGTGGTTGTCTTTGCAGTGGAGGCCCTGTGTGGAAGGGGAAGGGGGGGGGGACTCTGTATGGAGATTTTCTGGTTCCACTTGCTAGAAACTATTTCCTGGTGGTTGGTGGTTTCCCTCCAGAAAATAAGTGTTCTTTTTGTGTTCCCCCATTCTCTGCTTGGTAAATTAATGGGTGAAATCTGTTATATGTAGGTACTTTTCAAGTTTTAAAAGGTGACATTAATATATTTTGTGATTGGTAAAAAGTTTTGCTATATTCCTTTGAATCTTCTCCATTTTCTGGAACTCTTGTCTGCATATTATTCACTATTTTCTTCTCCGTGGTTTGTGCTTATATAACACTGAAACAATATTGCAATTGCACAGATATACAGTAAACTGGCCTAAATTCAAAATCCACCTACCTCAAATTTAACTGATCCAGACTGAGCTGCATCAAATGCATTGAAGAGATAATGTGCATACGTACTTGCATCTGTTGAATAAAAAAAATTAAAAATAATTAATCTAGAATAAAAATGAGCTATTTGAGTTATAGATAACTTTATCAGATTTTAGTTAACATTAAAGTGGAATTCTGGCTTAACCCTAACTACTTTTAAAACTGTCCCCCACCCCCTCTCCTAACACTTATGATTACAAGCCTGTGTAAGAAAGATCTGCATACTTACCTGTTTTCAGCCAGCTCCAGGTCACACGATAGTTCCGGCAATGGCTAGTAAAGCCTGAACATCACCCATAGGCTTCAATGGGCCATTTGTTGCCTGCACTTCCTCCTCTCCCCTGCAGCATAGGTGTTAAAAGGGCTAGGGGACAGTTAAGAGTAGTTAGGGTTAAGCCTGGAATTCTGCTTTAGTTGTAACCAGTTACAGTAAGCACTTGATTCATTAAAGAACAGTGAGTGAAAAAGTTGCATGTGCCATCTAAGACATGAAATTGTTTCTTTATTTCATCATAATTCCTTATTAACATGTGGGGAATTCTTTCATATGAATGTAAACACAAACTACCAAATTTGCACCTAAAATTTACCATGCATGTTAACCACTAGCACTCCTGAGGATTTACCTCCCTTAATGGCCAGGCCTCTTTTTGTTACTTGGCGCTGCACTAATTCAAGTGATAATTGCGCGGTCATGCAATGCTGCACCCAAACTAAATTTATGTCCTTTTTTCACACATATAGAGCTTTTTTTCGGTGGTATTTGATCATCTGTGCGCTTTTTATTTTTCACGCTATAAACAAAAAAAGACCGAAAATTTTGAATAAAAACAATATTTTTTTTATTTCAGCTATAAAAAATATATAGTAAACTCAAAGTTAGTTATAAATTTAGGTCAAAATGTATTCTGCTACATGTTTTTGGTAAAAAAATCCCAATAAGTGTATATTGATTGCTTTGTGTGAAAGTTATAGCGTCTACAAACTATGGCATAAATACTGCAATTTACGCCATTTTTTTTCTATATAGCACTGCACTAGTTTAACAAACAATTGCGTGGTCATGCAATACGGTACATAAATGACCTTTATGTCCTGTTTTTCACACAAATAGAGCTTTCTTTTGGTGGTATTTGATCACCTGTGCACTTTTTATTTTTGGCGCTATAAACAAAAAATTGTTTGAAGAAAAATTAAAAAAAAAATAATAATATTTTCTCATTTCGGTCATAAAAAATATCCAAAAAAACTAAAATTTCATCATAAATTTAGGCCAAAATGTATTCTGCTACATGTTTTTGGTTAAAAAATCCCATTAAGTGTATATTTATTGCTGTGAAAGTTAAAGCGTCTACAAGCTATGGTATAGATACAATTTACACAGCTTTTACTTTCTGACTGCTCATCACATTTCTTGAGGTGCTAAAATACCAGGATAGTACAAACACCCTCAAATGACCCCTTTTTGGAAAGTAGACACCCTAAGCTATCTGCTGAGAGGCATATTGAGTCCATGGAAGATTTATTTTTTTTCCACAAGTTTCTGGAAAATGACAAAAACATTTTTTTTTTTTTTACACAAAGTTGTCATTTAAATTATTTATTTCTCGCACAAGCCATGGGTATATGTGGAATTACACCCCAAAATACATTCTGCTACTTCTACCGAGTATGGGGATACCACATGTGTGAGACTTTTTGGGAGCCTAGCCACATACAGGAGCCTGAAATCCAATGACCACTTTGAAAGCCTGAAGGTGCGTAACTTCCTCATTTCACTTCCCCAATACCTATGACAGTTCCGAAGGCCCTGACATGCCAGGATAGCACCAAACCCCCCAAATGACCCCTTTCTGGAAAGTAGACACCCCAAGGAATTTAAAAAGAGGCATGGTGAGTATTTTGCAGATCTCATTTTTTCTCACAAGGTTTTGAAATCTAAAGAATAGAACAAATATGTTTTTGTTTTTTTTCTTCATATTACAAAAACTTGTGGCAACAAATGAGATCTGTAAAATACTTACCGTGCTTCTTATCAAATTCCTTGGGGTGCCTACTTTCCAAAAAGGGGTCATTTGGGGGGTTAGGAGCTATCCTGGCATTTCAGGGCCTCTGAAACTGTGATAGGTAGTCTGGAAGTGTAATGAGGAAATAAAGTCCTTTAAAAGCCTGAAGGTGCTTATTGGATTTTGGGGTCCTGTACCTGGCTAGACTGCCAAAACTTCTCTCACATGTGGTACCCCCATACTTGGGAGAAGTAGCAGAATGTATTTTGGGGAGTAATTCCACATATACCCATGGCATGTGTGAGCAGTAAATCATTTAAGTGACAATTTTGTGTAAAAAAAAAAAATGTTTGTCCTTTTCCAAAAACTTGTGGTAAAAAAATAAATTCTTCAATTGATTCAACATGCCTCTAAGCAAATAGTTTGGGGTGTCTACTTTCCAAAAAGGGGTCATTTTGGGGGGTGGGGGCGTTTTATGCCCAGCATTATAAGTTTATGCCACAAATCACTCACTCTTCTAACCACCTGAAGACCAAGCCTTTTCTGACACTTTTTGTTCACATGAAAAAAATCTGTATTTTTTGCTAGGAAATTAATTGAAACCCCCAAACATTATATATTTTTTTAAAGCAGACACCCTAGTGAATAAAATGGTGGGTACTGCAATTTTTTATGGCACATTATACTCGCGCAGCTCCAAAAATCAAGGGGAGTAGCTAAATTTGCTATTTCCACCAGAATTCCGGGTTGGGCAGTGAATGAGGGAAGTACGGGTGCTGCAGAATTTGCGGGCTGTCAATCGGGATTTGCAAGCACATCTGGAAGGATACTAGGAGCTCTATGGGCCTGTGTGTGAATTCTTGATGGCTGCGGGACAATACTTGTGCTTGCCACCGCACCGGCTTGTACTGGACTTATGGGACTCGCCACGTCACCAAGTCATACTGCAGTGCTGGTATTATTATTACTATTATACAGGATTTATGGCGCCAACAGTTTTCTCAGCGCTTTACAGTATAATGGGAGACAATACAGCAACAATACAGTTCAATACAAGAGGGTTAGGAAGGCCCTGATCCTGGGAGCTTACAATCTAAGAGATATGTGAAAGACCAAGATGTCTTAGACCGCTGGTGCTCGCCAGTTCACCAAAAGGTAGCACGGCACTAGTACTGGCACTCTGCTGCAAATGAGAGTCCTCAAAATTTACCGACAAGTGCTAACAGAGATCAGGCCTGATTCTGCCAACACTGCGGTTTTATGTGCAATGTATCAAGTGACAGTGACCTACTGACACTGCACTTGCTGGGGGAGAAGGGGGGGGGTAAGCGTAGGGGCTAAACGCAGGTGTTGGCAGGTGCCGGGGCTGATCCCTAGAGATGAGCGAATTATTCAAAAATTCGATTCGGCTGATTCGCTGAATTCGCGGAATAAATTTGATTCGAGGCGAATATATTCGCTGCGAATTTAACTTATAAAAAGGGTGTTTCTAGGCTTCAGAGAGCCTTTATATTAGTGCAGAACACTGTACCTTTAATTTAAATGCCCTTGGAGTCTGCTGGGGAAGAGAAATAATACTGTCAGTCAGTATGACATGCAGATGAGTGCCGTCGATCTTAGAATCACCGCACACTTCACTCATTTGGGCAGTCACGGGGCCAAAACCAGAGTGTGGAGCCACAGTGTGGCGGTGGAGGCAGCAGCAATGGGAGGCCATACAGCACCCTATGACAAAAATGGAAACCACCAGCAGTGTGAGGAGACCTGAAAGTGGCACATGGCAGAGTGTGGCGATGGAGACAGCAGCAATGGGAGGCTGTACAGGGACCCATGACACACTCTGGACCTGGCAGCAGCATGAGGAGGCGGTACAGGGGCCCATGACAGATTACGGGCCTGGCAGCAGCATGAGGAGTCGGTACGGGGGCCCATGGCAGATTACGGGCCTGGCAGCAGCAATGGGAGGCCGTACAGGGACCCATGACACACTCTGGACCTGGCAGCAGCATGAGGAGGCGGTACAGGGGCCCATGACAGATTACGGGCCTGGCAGCAGCATGAGGAGTCGGTACGGGGGCCCATGACACACTCTGGACCTGGCAGCAGCATGAGGAGGCGGTACAGGGGCGCATGACAGATTACGAGCCTGGCAGCAGCAACTCGGACAGGAGGACGTTCAGCTTCTGCACCGTCGGGTGCGTGCTCGCAAACTGTTGTCTCTTGGAAACGGATTCCAAGAAAGACTGCTGACGGAATCCGTGAAGAGGAGTAGCAGGAGAAGGAGCATCTGAACGAGTGGAATATGCCAACAAGCGACAACAGGGGCCCATGACAGATTACGGGCCTGGCAGCAGCATGAGGAGTCGGTACGGGGGCCCATGGCAGATTACGGGCCTGGCAGCAGCAATGGGAGGCCGTACAGGGACCCATGAGAGACTCTGGACCTGGCAGCAGCATGAGGAGGCGGTACAGGGGCCCATGGCAGATTAGGGGCCTGGCAGCAGCTATGGGAGGCCCGTAATCTGCCAGCACCCTATGACAAAAAATGGAACACACCAGCAGTGTGAGGAGAACTGAAAGTGGCACATGGCAGAGTGTGGCGATGGAGATAGCAGCAATGGGAGGCCGTATAGGGACCCATGAGAGACTGTGGACCTGGCAGCAGCATGAGGAGGCGGTACTGGGGCCCATGGCAGATTAGGGGCCTGGCAGCAGCAATGGGAGGCCCGTAATCTGCCAGCACCCTATGACAAAAAATGTAACACACCAGCAGTGTGAGGAGACCTGAAAGTGGCACATGGCAGAGTGTGGCGATGGAGACAGCAGCAATGGGAGGCGGTTCAGGGACCCATGACACACTCTGGACCTGGCAGCAGCATGAGGAGGCGGTACAGGGGCCCATGGCAGATTAAGGCCTGGCAGCAGCAATGGGAGGCCCGTAATCTGCCAGCACCCTATGACAAAATGGAACCCTGGGCTGGGGCAGGCAGAACCGCCGTATCTTTATCACGGTTTTCCCAGGCCACCGAATGGCGACGCTGCATATGCTGACGCAACGCTGTAGTCCCAACATGGGCCCCCTGGCCACGCTTGACTTTCTGGCCACATAGTCAACATACGGCTACGTTTACTTCCTCGGGCGGCTTGACGAAAAATTGCCACACCGCCGAGCAGGAAACTTTGCCCCCGCTACTCCTCACTGGCTGACTGCTACTTCCTCCGTGCACACCGGCACCACTACTGGCCGTGGTGGTAGGCTGCAGTGGAGCTGGTGCTCTACTCCGTGGCCGTTTGCCTCCACTGACACTGCTGCGACCCTGCTGCCTCCTGGCAGCAGCAATGGGAGGCCGTACAGGGACCCATGACACACTCTGGACCTGGCAGCAGCATGAAGAGGCGGTACAGGGGCCCATGGCAGATTAGGGGCCTGGCAGCAGCAATGGGAGGCCCGTAATCTGCCAGCACCCTATGACAAAAAATGGAACACACCAGCAGTGTGAGGAGACCTGAAAGTGGCACATGGCAGAGTGTGGCGATGGAGACAGCAGCAATGGGAGGCCGTACAGGGACCCATGAGAGACTCTGGACCTGGCAGCAGCATGAGGAGGCGGTACAGGGGCCCATGGCAGATTAGGGGCCTGGCAGCAGCTATGGGAGGCCCGTAATCTGCCAGCACCCTATGACAAAAAATGGAACACAACAGCAGTGTGAGGAGACCTGAAAGTGGCACATGGCATGAGACACTGTGGACCTGGCAGCAGCATGAGGAGGCGGTACAGGGGCCCATGGCAGATTAGGGGCCTGGGAGCAGCTATGGGAGGCCCGTAATCTGCCAGCACCCTATGACAAAAAATGGAAAACACCAGCAGTGTGTGAGGAGACCTGAAAGTGGCACATGGCAGAGTGTGGCGATGGAGACAGCAGCAATGGGAGGCCGTACAGGGACCCATGAGACACTCTGGACCTGGCAGCAGCATGAGGAGGTGGTATAGGGGCCCATGGCAGATTACGGGCCTGGCAGCAGCAATGGGAGGCCCGTAATCTGCCAGCACCCTATGACAAAAAATGGAACACACCAGCAGTGTGAGGAGACCTGAAAGTGGCACATGTTTGGGGCATGATTCATGGCGGATTTAGTCAGTTGTGTCAGGAATTGGTGGTTTGAAATCCAGACTAATCCACGCCTGATTCATTTTCACAAACGTGAGTCTCTCCACACTTTGGGTGGACAGTCGTGTCCTCCGCGGAGTTACAATACCTCCTGCCGCACTAAACACGCGCTCCGATGCCACGCTACTGGCCGGGCATGACAGCCTTTCAAGGGCAAATTCAGCTAGTTGGGGCCAAAGGTCAAGTTTCGTTGCCCAGTAGTCAAGGGGATTGTCTACCTCGGTTGGCAGGGTGCTGTCCAAGTAGGCCCAAGCCTGTTGTTTGAGGTCCTGCTCCAGGTCCACCTGATGCTGCTGCTGCTGCTGCTGCTGCGGCTGGTTAGTAGTTTCCTCACTGCGTTGGTGAAGAAAGCTACTCATCATCGACTGCAGACTGAGGCAGCCGCTGCTGGTGGAGCTGCCACTGCTCCTACCACCCCACCCCTCCCCTGCTGCCATGGCAGCGGAACGCGAGCGCACAGGGCCCACAGTGTCTGAGGATGGACGTTGGCGCAGAAAGGCAGAGACCAACTGACTACATAGGTGGTTTTTATAGTACGTTATTTTGGCCTGCCTCTCAGCAGGTGTGAAAAAGGCCACCATTTTTGAACGGTAGCGAGGGTCCAACAAGGTGGACAGCCAAAAGTCATCCCTCTGTCTGATGGTTATTATTCGGCTGTCGCTACGCAAGCAACCGAGCATGCTATGGGCCATTTGTGCCAAGGAATGAGAGGGACTCCCTGCCTCCATCTCCACAGCATACTGCCACGGTGCGTCTGGGTCCTCTGTCTCCTCCTCCTCTACCAGATGCTCCTGCTCCTCCACTCCTGTCCGCTGAGTGGAAAAACCACCCATTTCACTCAATAATTCCTGAGCACAAATGTCCTCCTCTACCTCCTCCTCTTCTTCCTGTCCTGCCCCCACAGGGGTCATGTGGCGTTGAGATCTGTGCGCCACGTCTACCGCACCCTGACCAGCCATTGTTAACAGCATTTGTTCCAGGACGTGCAACAGAGGAATGACGTCGTTCATCCCATAGTCCTGCCGACTCACGAATAGCGTGGCCTCCTCAAAGGGCCTGAGCAAGCGGCAGGTGTCACGCATGAGCTGCCAATGGCTGACATCGAAGTTACACAGGGGAGTACCTTTATCCGCTTGTAACATCAGGAAATCGGTGATGGCCTTTCGCTGTTCGTAAAGGCGGTCTAACATGTGTAGGATTGAATTCCACCTTGTTGCAACGTCGCAGATCAGGCGATGCTGTGGAATTCCGTTCTGCCGCTGCAGCTCAAGGAGGGTGTGCTTTGCGGTGTAGGAATGGCTGAAATGCATGCAAAGTTTACGTGACATTTTAAGGATGTCTTGCAGTGGGATGGTGGATTTTAGGAACCGCTTGACAACCAGATTGAACACGTGAGCCATGCATGGCGCATGGCACAACCTTCCTTGACGCAGAGCAGACACCATGTTCTTTCCGTTGTCGGTCAACATGGTTCCGATTTTCAGTTTGCGCGGAGACAGCCATCTGTCGATTTCTCTGTTCATTACACTCAGAAGTTCCTCCCCTGTGTGACTACGTTCGCCAAGGCATACCAGGTGCAGCACAGCGTGACACCGTTGTGCCCTGCACATGTGATATGCCGGTCGGGTAATGGGACTTGGCACAGGGGTGGCGGCTGAGGACACGGCGGAAGAAGAGGTGGTAGAGGCGGACATCTTTGCCGGACCAAGGACGTGCAAACGTGGAGGCAAAAGCGGCGTGACCTGTCCAAGTTGCTGGTGCGGCTGTGACGGCACCACGTTCACCCAGTGGGCCGTAAATGACATGTACTGTCCCTGACCGTAGTTACAGCTCCACACGTCGGCGCTGCCGTGCACTTTGGCAGAGACCGACATGCTCAAAGACTGGCCCACTATCTCTTCTACATGTGAATGCAGGGCTGGCACTGCCTTTTTGGCGAAGAAATGACGGCTTGGCACTCTCCACCGCGGCGCGGCACAAGCCATCATTTCTCGGAAAGGTGCTGAGTCCACCACTTGGAAAGGGAGGGACTGCAGCACCAGCAACTTGGACAGGAGGACGTTCAGCTTTTGCACCGTCGGGTGCGTGCTCGCAAACTGTTGTCTCTTGGAAACGGATTCCAAGAAAGACTGCTGACGGAATCCGTGAAAAGGAGTAGCAGGAGAAGGAGCATCTGAACGAGTGGAAGATGCCAACGAGCGACAACTCCCCTCAGCAGAGGTGTTGGGGCCTTGACTGGCTGATAGAGGGCGATTGACGTCGGGTGACGGAGCAAGTAACGGAGCGGGTGATGGAGCGGGGGCTGGGGCAGGCAGAACCGCCGTATCTTTATCACGGTTTTCCCAGGCCACCGAATGGCGACGCTGCATATGCTGCCGCAACGCTGTAGTCCCAACATGGGCCCCCTGGCCACGCTTGACTTTCTGGCCACATAGTCGACATACGGCTACGTTTACTTCCTCGGGCGGCTTGACAAAAAATTGCCACACCGCCGAGTAGGAAACTTTGCCCCCGATACTCCTCACTGGCTGACTGCTGCTTCCTCCGTGCGCACCGGCACCACTACTGGCCGTGGTGGTAGGCTGCAGTGGAGCTGGTGCTGTACTCCGTGGCCGTTTGCCTCCACTGACACTGCTGCGACCCTGCTGCCTCCTGGGCAACCCACCGACTGTTTTGCTCGCTGCCAAGCTGCCACCCTCTTCTCCTGATGATGCGGAAGCAATAGCCTGATGACGACGAGGCTGCCAAGTGCGATCAGCCTCATCATCATCAATTAGGGTCTCCGCCTCACTACTAGCCCCCTCGGCTGCGTGTGGGTCAGGAGACAGACCTGTCTCTAGACCGGCTACCAAGCCACTCTCCTCGCCACTACTTCTTCGCCTGGCTGCTGAAGAGGCGGATGTCTCCCCCCGTTCCTGACCGCCCTCTGTTAGCTCTTCCTCACTGTACAGTGGGGCTGAGCCCACAGCATGCGATACTTCGCTTGGTGAGGGAACACCAAAGGACAGGGGCAGGTAGAGGACACGTGATTTCAGTGGGCTTGGTCCCGGGCCATGCCAACTAACGGTTGTGTCTGACGTACCCACCGACCGTTGGCTGTAGGTGTCAGAGGTGACCTGGGAAGAGGAAGACGACCGAGCCAACCAATCGATGACGGCAGGGTTGTCGGTGGAGACACGACCGCTGGATGACACCGGGAGCACTGGCCTCTGGCTGCGACTAGTGCTGCCTCGACCCCTTCCTCTGCTGCCACGTCTGCTCGCTCCTAAAACATTGCCTCCTCTGCCACTCCTATGCATGTTGTCTGACATACTCTTTAATTAAACAATTCTGTGTCCCTGAGTAACAATTCTGTGTCCCTCAGTAACAATTCTTTGTCCCTCAGTAACAATTCTGTGTCCCTGAGTAACAATTCTGTGTCCCTCAGTAACAATTCTGTGTCTGTCCCTGAGTAACAATTCTGTGTCTGTCGCTGAGTAACAATTCTGTGTCCCTCAGTAACAATTCTGTGTCCCTCAGTAACAATTCTGTGTCTGTCCCTGAGTAACAATTCTGTGTCGGTCGCTGAGTAACAATTCTGTGTCCCTGAGTAACAATTTTGTGTCCCTCAGTAACAATTCTGTGTCCCTCAGTAACAATTCTGTGTCTGTCCCTGAGTAACAATTCTGTGTCTGTCCCTGAGTAACAATTCTGTGTCCCTCAGTAACAATTCTGTGTCCCTCAGTAACAATTATGTGTCTGTCCCTGAGTAACAATTCTGTGTCTGTCCCTGAGTAACAATTCTGTGTCCCTAAGTAATGTTTCTGTGGCCCTAAGTAACGGTTCTGTGGCCCTCAGTAACAAATCTGTGTCCCTCAGTAACAATTCTGTGTCCCTCAGTAACAATTCTGTGTCCCTGAGTAACAATTCTGTGTCTGTCCCTGAGTAACAATTCTGTGTCTGTCCCTGAGTAACAATTCTGTGTCCCTCAGTAAGAATTCTGTGTCCCTCAGTAACAATTCTGTGTCCCTGAGTAACAATTCTGTGTCCCTGAGTAACAATTCTGTGTCCCTGAGTAATAATTCTGTGTCCCTCAGTAACAATTCTGTGTCCCTCAGTAACAATTCTGTGTCTGTCCCTGAGTAACAATTCTGTGTCTGTCGCTGAGTAACAATTCTGTGTCCCTCAGTAACAATTCTGTGTCCCTCAGTAACAATTCTGTTTCCCTCAGTAACAATTCTGTGTCTGTCCCTGAGTAACAATTCTGTGTCTGTCCCTGAGTAACAATTCTGTGTCCCTGAGTAACAATTCGGTGTCCCTCAGTAACAATTCTGTGTCTCTCAGTAACAATTCTGTATCTGTCCCTGAGTAACAATTCTGTGTCTGTCGCTGAGTAACAATTCTGTGTCCCTCAGTAACAATTCTGTGTCCCTCAGTAACAATTCTGTGTCTGTCCCTGAGTAACAATTCTGTGTCTGTCGCTGAGTAACAATTTTGTGTCCCTCAGTAACAATTCTGTGTCCCTGAGTAACAATTCTGTGTCTGTCCCTGAGTAACAATTCTGTGTCTGTCCCTGAGTAACAATTCTGTGTCCCTCAGTAACTATTCTTTGTCCCTGAGTAACAATTCTGTGTCCCTCAGTAACAATTCTGTGTCCCTCAGTAACAATTCTGTGTCTGTCCCTGAGTAACAATTCTGTGTCCCTAAGTAACGTTTCTGTGGCCCTAAGTAATGGTTCTGTGGCCCTCAGTAACAAATCTGTGTCCCTCAGTAACAATTCTGTGTCTGTCCCTAAGTAACAATTCTGTGGCACTAAGTAACGTTTCTGTGGCCCTAAGTAAAGTTTCTGTGGCCCTAAATAACGATTCTGTGGCCCTAAGTAACGTTTCTGTAGCCCTAAGTAACGTTTCTGTGGCCCTAAGTAACGTTTCTGTGGCCCTAAGTAACGGTTCTGTGTCCCTCAGTAACAATTCTGTATCCCTCAGTAACAATTCTGTGTCTGTCCCTGAGTAACAATTCTGTGTCCCTAAGTAACAATTCTGTGTCTGTCCCTGAGTAACAATTCTGTGTCCCTAAGTAACGTTTCTGTGGCCCTAAGTAACAGTTCTGTGGCCCTCAGTAACAAATCTGTGTCCCTCAGTAACAATTCTGTGTCTGTCCCTAAGTAACAATTCTGTGGCCCTAAGTAACGTTTCTGTGGCCCTAAGTAACGTTTCTGTAGCCCTAAGTAACGTTTCTGTGGCCCTAAGTAACGTTTCTGTGGCCCTAAGTAACGTTTCTGTGTCCCTGAGTAACAATTCTGTGTCCCTCAGTAACAATTCTGTGTCTGTCCCTGAGTAACAATTCTGTGTCTGTCGCTGAGTAACAATTCTGTGTCCCTCAGTAACAATTCTGTGTCCCTCAGTAACAATTCTGTGTCTGTCCCTGAGTAACAATTCTGTGTCGGTCGCTGAGTAACAATTCTGTGTCCCTGAGTAACAATTTTGTGTCCCTCTGTAACAATTCTGTGTCCCTCAGTAACAATTCTGTGTCTGTCCCTGAGTAACAATTCTGTGTCTGTCCCTGAGTAACAATTCTGTGTCCCTAAGTAATGTTTCTGTGGCCCTAAGTAACGGTTCTGTGGCCCTCAGTAACAAATCTGTGTCCCTCAGTAACAATTCTGTGTCCCTCAGTAACAATTCTGTGTCTGTCCCTGAGTAACAATTCTGTGTCCCTAAGTAACGTTTCTGTGGCCCTAAGTAACGGTTCTGTGGCCCTCAGTAACAAATCTGTGTCCCTCAGTAACAATTCTGTGTCTGTCCCTAAGTAACAATTCTGTGGCACTAAGTAACGTTTCTGTGGCCCTAAGTAAAGTTTCTGTGGCCCTAAATAACGATTCTGTGGCCCTAAGTAACGTTTCTGTAGCCCTAAGTAACGTTTCTGTGGCCCTAAGTAACGTTTCTGTGGCCCTAAGTAACGGTTCTGTGTCCCTCAGTAACAATTCTGTATCCCTCAGTAACAATTCTGTGTCTGTCCCTGAGTAACAATTCTGTGTCCCTAAGTAACAATTCTGTGTCTGTCCCTGAGTAACAATTCTGTGTCCCTAAGTAACGTTTCTGTGGCCCTAAGTAACAGTTCTGTGGCCCTCAGTAACAAATCTGTGTCCCTCAGTAACAATTCTGTGTCTGTCCCTAAGTAACAATTCTGTGGCCCTAAGTAACGTTTCTGTGGCCCTAAGTAACGTTTCTGTAGCCCTAAGTAACGTTTCTGTGGCCCTAAGTAACGTTTCTGTGGCCCTAAGTAACGTTTCTGTGTCCCTGAGTAACAATTCTGTGTCCCTCAGTAACAATTCTGTGTCTGTCCCTGAGTAACAATTCTGTGTCTGTCGCTGAGTAACAATTCTGTGTCCCTTAGTAACAATTCTGTGTCCCTCAGTAACAATTCTGTGTCTGTCCCTGAGTAACAATTCTGTGTCGGTCGCTGAGTAACAATTCTGTGTCCCTGAGTAACAATTTTGTGTCCCTCTGTAACAATTCTGTGTCCCTCAGTAACAATTCTGTGTCTGTCCCTGAGTAACAATTCTGTGTCTGTCCCTGAGTAACAATTCTGTGTCCCTAAGTAATGTTTCTGTGGCCCTAAGTAACGGTTCTGTGGCCCTCAGTAACAAATCTGTGTCCCTCAGTAACAATTCTGTGTCCCTCAGTAATAATTCTGTGTCCCTGAGTAACAATTCTGTGTCTGTCCCTGAGTAACAATTCTCTGTCTGTCCCTGAGTAACAATTCTGTGTCCCTCAGTAAGAATTCTGTGTCCCTCAGTAAGAATTCTGTGTCCCTCAGTAACAATTCTGTGTCCCTCAGTAACAATTCTGTGTCCCTGAGTAACAATTCTGTGTCCCTGAGTAATAATTCTGTGTCCCTCAGTAACAATTCTGTGTCCCTCAGTAACAATTCTGTGTCTGTCCCTGAGTAACAATTCTGTGTCTGTCGCTGAGTAACAATTCTGTGTCCCTCAGTAACAATTCTGTGTCCCTCAGTAACAATTCTGTTTCCCTCAGTAACAATTCTGTGTCTGTCCCTGAGTAACAATTCTGTGTCTGTCCCTGAGTAACAATTCTGTGTCCCTGAGTAACAATTCTGTGTCCCTCAGTAACAATTCTGTGTCTCTCAGTAACAATTCTGTATCTGTCCCTGAGTAACGTTTCTGTGTCTGTCGCTGAGTAACAATTCTGTGTCCCTCAGTAACAATTCTGTGTCCCTCAGTAACAATTCTGTGTCTGTCCCTGAGTAACAATTCTGTGTCTGTCGCTGAGTAACAATTCTGTGTCCCTCAGTAACAATTCTGTGTTCCTGAGTAACAATTCTGTGTCTGTCCCTGAGTAACAATTCTGTGTCTGTCCCTGAGTAACAATTCTGTGTCCCTCAGTAACTATTCTTTGTCCCTGAGTAACAATTCTGTGTCCCTCAGTAACAATTCTGTGTCCCTCAGTAACAATTCTGTGTCCCTCAGTAACAATTCTGTGTCTGTCCCTGAGTAACAATTCTGTGTCCCTAAGTAACGTTTCTGTGGCCCTAAGTAACGGTTCTGTGGCCCTCAGTAACAAATCTGTGTCCCTCAGTAACAATTCTGTGTCTGTCCCTAAGAAACAATTCTGTGGCACTAAGTAACGTTTCTGTGGCCCTAAGTAAAGTTTCTGTGGCCCTAAGTAACGATTCTGTGGCCCTAAGTAACATTTCTGTAGCCCTAAGTAACGTTTCTGTGGCCCTAAGTAACATTTCTGTGGCCCTAAGTAACGGTTCTGTGGCCCTAAGTAACGTTTCTGTGTCCCTGAGTAACAATTCTGTGTCCCTCAGTAACAATTCTGTGTCTGTCCCTGAGTAACAATTCTGTGTCTGTCGCTGAGTAACAATTCTGTGTCGGTCGCTGAGTAACAATTCTGTGTCCCTGAGTAACAATTTTGTGTCCCTCAGTAACAATTCTGTGTCCCTCAGTAACAATTCTGTGTCTGTCCCTGAGTAACAATTCTGTGTCTGTCCCTGAGTAACAATTCTGTGTCCCTCAGTAACAATTCTGTGTCCCTCAGTAACAATTCTGTGTCCCTCAGTAACAATTCTGTGTCTGTCCCTGAGTAACAATTCTGTGTCTGTCCCTGAGTAACAATTCTGTGTCCCTAAGTAATGTTTCTGTGGCCCTAAGTAACGGTTCTGTGGCCCTCAGTAACAAATCTGTGTCCCTCAGTAACAATTCTGTGTCCCTCAGTAACAATTCTGTGTCCCTGAGTAACAATTCTGTGTCTGTCCCTGAGTAACAATTCTGTGTCTGTCCCTGAGTAACAATTCTGTGTCCCTCAGTAAGAATTCTGTGTCCCTCAGTAACAATTCTGTGTCCCTCAGTAACAATTCTGTGTCCCTGAGTAACAATTCTGTGTCCCTGAGTAATAATTCTGTGTCCCTCAGTAACAATTCTGTGTCCCTCAGTAACAATTCTGTGTCTGTCCCTGAGTAACAATTCTGTGTCTGTCGCTGAGTAACAATTCTGTGTCCCTCAGTAACAATTCTGTGTCCCTCAGTAACAATTCTGTTTCCCTCAGTAACAATTCTGTGTCTGTCCCTGAGTAACAATTCTGTGTCTGTCCCTGAGTAACAATTCTGTGTCCCTGAGTAACAATTCTGTGTCCCTCAGTAACAATTCTGTGTCTCTCAGTAACAATTCTGTATCTGTCCCTGAGTAACAATTCTGTGTCTGTCGCTGAGTAACAATTCTGTGTCCCTCAGTAACAATTCTGTGTCCCTCAGTAACAATTCTGTGTCTGTCCCTGAGTAACAATTCTGTGTCTGTCGCTGAGTAACAATTCTGTGTCCCTCAGTAACAATTCTGTGTCCCTGAGTAACAATTCTGTGTCTGTCCCTGAGTAATAATTCTGTGTCTGTCCCTGAGTAACAATTCTGTGTCCCTCAGTAACTATTCTTTGTCCCTGAGTAACAATTCTGTGTCCCTCAGTAACAATTCTGTGTCCCTCAGTAACAATTCTGTGTCCCTCAGTAACAATTCTGTGTCTGTCCCTGAGTAACAATTCTGTGTCCCTAAGTAACGTTTCTGTGGCCCTAAGTAACGGTTCTGTGGCCCTCAGTAACAAATCTGTGTCCCTCAGTAACAATTCTGTGTCTGTCCCTAAGTAACAATTCTGTGGCACTAAGTAACGTTTCTGTGGCCCTAAGTAAAGTTTCTATGGCCCTAAGTAACGATTCTGTGGCCCTAAGTAACGTTTCTGTAGCCCTAAGTAACGTTTCTGTGGCCCTAAGTAACGTTTCTGTGGCCCTAAGTAACGGTTCTGTGTCCCTCAGTAACATTTCTGTATCCCTCAGTAACAATTCTGTGTCTGTCCCTGAGTAACAATTCTGTGTCCCTAAGTAACAATTCTGTGTCTGTCCCTGAGTAACAATTCTGTGTCCCTAAGTAACGTTTCTGTGGCCCTAAGTAACAGTTCTGTGGCCCTCAGTAACAAATCTGTGTCCCTCAGTAACAATTCTGTGTCTGTCCCTAAGTAACAATTCTGTGGCCCTAAGTAACGTTTCTGTGGCCCTAAGTAACGTTTCTGTGGCCCTAAGTAACGATTCTGTGGCCCTAAGTAACGATTCTGTGGCCCTAAGTAACGTTTCTGTGGCCCTAAGTAACGTTTCTGTGGCCCTAAGTAACGTTTCTGTGGCCCTAAGTAATGTTTCTGTGGCCCTAAGTAACAGTTCTGTGGCCCTAAGTAACAGTTCTGTGGCCCTCAGTAACAATTCTGTGTCCCTCAGTAACAATTCTGTGTCCCTCAGTAACAATTCTGTGTCTGTCCCTGAGTAACAATTCTGTGTCCCTAAGTAACGTTTCTGTGGCCCTAAGTAACGGTTCTGTGGCCCTCAGTAACAATTCTGTGTCCCTCAGTAACAATTCTGTGTCCCTCAGTAACAATTCTGTGTCTGTCCCTGAGTAACAATTCTGTGTCCCTAAGTAACGTTTCTGTGTCCCTAAGTAACGTTTCTGTGGCCCTAAGTAACAGTTCTGTGGCCCTAAGTAACAGTTCTGTGGCCCTCAGTAACAATTCTGTGTCCCTAAGTAACAATTCTGTGTCTGTCCCTGAGTAACAATTCTGTGTCCCTAAGTAACGTTTCTGTGGCCCTAAGTAACGGTTCTGTGGCCCTCAGTAACAAATCTGTGTCCCTCAGTAACAATTCTGTGTCTGTCCCTAAGTAACAATTCTGTGGCCCTAAGTAACGTTTCTGTGGCCCTAAGTAACGATTCTGTGGCCCTAAGTAACGATTCTGTGGCCCTAAGTAACGATTCTGTGGCCCTAAGTAACATTTCTGTAGCCCTAAGTAACGTTTCTGTGGCCCTAAGTAACGTTTCTGTGGCCCTAAGTAACGTTTCTGTGGCCCTAAGTAACAGTTCTCTGGCCCTCAGTAACAATTCTGTGTCCCTCAGTAACAATTCTGTGTCTGTCCCTGAGTAACAATTCTGTGTCCCTAAGTAACGTTTCTGTGGCCCTAAGTAACGGTTCTGTGGCCCTCAGTAACAAATCTGCGTCCCTCAGTAACAATTCTGTGTCTGTCCCTAAGTAACAATTCTGTGGCCCTAAGTAACGTTTCTGTGGCCCTAAGTAACGTTTCTGTGGCCCTAAGTAACGATTCTGTGTCCCCCAGTAACAATTCTGTGTCTGTCCCTAAGTAACAATTCTGTGTCTGTCCCTGAGTAACAATTCTGTGTCCCTAAGTAACATTTCTGTGGCCCTAAGTAACAGTTCTGTGGCCCTCAGTAACAATTCTGTGTCCCTCAGTAACAATTCTGTGTCTGTCCCTAAGTAACAATTCTGTGGCCCTAAGTAACGTTTCTGTGGCCCTAAGTAACAGTTCTGTGGCCCTCAGTAACAAATCTGTGTCCCTCAGTAACAATTCTGTGTCTGTCCCTAAGTAACAATTCTGTGGCCCTAAGTAACGTTTCTGTGGCCCTAAGTAACGTTTCTGTGGCCCTAAGTAACGATTCTGTGGCCCTAAGTAACGATTCTGTGGCCCTAAGTAACGTTTCTGTAGCCCTAAGTAACGTTTCTGTGGCCCTAAGTAACGTTTCTGTGGCCCTAAGTAATGTTTCTGTGGCCCTAAGTAACAGTTCTGTGGCCCTCAGTAACAATTCTGTGTCCCTCAGTAACAATTCTGTGTCTGTCCCTGAGTAACAATTCTGTGTCCCTAAGTAACGTTTCTGTGGCCCTAAGTAACGGTTCTGTGGCCCTCAGTAACAATTCTGTGTCCCTCAGTAACAATTCTGTGTCCCTCAGTAACAATTCTGTGTCTGTCCCTGAGTAACAATTCTGTGTCCCTAAGTAACGTTTCTGTGTCCCTAAGTAACGTTTCTGTGGCCCTAAGTAACAGTTCTGTGGCCCTAAGTAACAGTTCTGTGGCCCTCAGTAACAATTCTGTGTCCCTAAGTAACAATTCTGTGTCTGTCCCTGAGTAACAATTCTGTGTCCCTAAGTAACGTTTCTGTGGCCCTAAGTAACGGTTCTGTGGCCCTCAGTAACAAATCTGTGTCCCTCAGTAACAATTCTGTGTCTGTCCCTAAGTAACAATTCTGTGGCCCTAAGTAACGTTTCTCTGGCCCTAAGTAACGTTTCTGTGGCCCTAAATAACGATTCTGTGGCCCTAAGTAACGATTCTGTGGCCCTAAGTAACATTTCTGTAGCCCTAAGTAACGTTTCTGTGGCCCTAAGTAACGTTTCTGTGGCCCTAAGTAACGTTTCTGTGGCCCTAAGTAACAGTTCTCTGGCCCTCAGTAACAATTCTGTGTCCCTCAGTAACAATTCTGTGTCTGTCCCTGAGTAACAATTCTGTGTCCCTAAGTAACGTTTCTGTGGCCCTAAGTAACGGTTCTGTGGCCCTCAGTAACAAATCTGCGTCCCTCAGTAACAATTCTGTGTCTGTCCCTAAGTAACAATTCTGTGGCCCTAAGTAACGTTTCTGTGGCCCTAAGTAACGTTTCTGTGGCCCTAAGTAACGATTCTGTGTCCCCCAGTAACAATTCTGTGTCTGTCCCTAAGTAACAATTCTGTGTCTGTCCCTGAGTAACAATTCTGTGTCCCTAAGTAACATTTCTGTGGCCCTAAGTAACAGTTCTGTGGCCCTCAGTAACAATTCTGTGTCCCTCAGTAACAATTCTATGTCTGTCCCTAAGTAACAATTCTGTGGCCCTAAGTAACGTTTCTGTGGCCCTAAGTAACAGTTCTGTGGCCCTCAGTAACAATTCTGTGTCCCTCAGTAACAATTCTGTGTCTGTCCCTAAGTAACAATTCTGTGGCCCTAAGTAACGTTTCTGTGGCCCTAAGTAATGTTTCTGTGGCCCTAAGTAACGATTCTGTGGCCCTAAGTAACGTTTCTGTGGCCCTAAGTAACGTTTCTGTGTCCCTAAGTAACGTTTCTGTGTCCCTAAGTAAAGTTTCTGTGGCCCTAAGTAACGTTTCTGTGTCCCTAAGTAACGTTTCTGTGGCCCTAAGTAACGTTTCTGTGTCCCTAACTAACGTTTCTGTGTCCCTAAGTAACGTTTCTGTGTCCCTAACTCTCTCCCTGAATACAGCCAGGTCTGCCTCTGTTGAATGACTGGAGGCAAATGGAGAATTCTAAAATGGCCGCCATTTATAGCTCGACCATTACACAGTGCTGGCTGGCTGGCTGCTGATTGGCTAATGCGATCACATGTCATGAATGAATGCATTATGGGTCAGCGCGCCTTGTCTGCGCGCCTTCCCAGACATCCCCGCTCCGTCGCCGCACATGTCGCCGCCATTTTAGGAAATTTTCCTAATATTCGAAACGAATTCCACTTCGCCTACTTCGATTCGCTCATCTCTAACAGTGATCAGTGCAAAAAGAAAACACCGACACTGTACTAATGACACTAATGGCCTCTGGTGAACAAGCAGGTCGGAACTTAGATTCCGCGCCTTGGGGAATTCTGGTCTGTGGAATGCTAGAGGCTACCACTGGTTGGTCCCTAACAGCTGCAGTGTAAACAATGCAGCTGTGCTCTGTGTCACTGTTTGCCGGCAATCGCCGGGACCCGGTGATTGACAACAGCTGCCGCGATTGGCGGGATGGGTAGGGCGGGCGCGCGCCCCCTACCCGTTTTGCAAAATGACATTCTAAAATGTGATTTTGCCCAGCGGTGCCACCTTGTAGCCATTTTTACACAGTGGCTGGATGGCAAGCAGTTAAAGTAGCCAACACCTCAGCCTCCCAGGAGGTGGCCTGCCCTCAATCCAGCGCACGGCAGAAGACTCGTACTCCCAGCCAGAGGCGGACTGACCATTTGGGCATTCGGGCACTACCCGAGGGCCCGGGGTCAGTAGGGGCCCCCATGAGATGCCCCTAGTGCCTTTCATAGGCTTTTTTGGGTGTAGTTTGAATGTGGGTGAGGACACAAGGGCCCCGTGATCCCCTATTGCCCGGGGCCCCATGAGTTGTCAGTCCGCCCCTGCTCCCAGCTCTACGTTTCTCTGGAGCTACAAAAACACAAAACCACTTAAAGCAGAGGAAATCAGTGCATACAGATCCCCAAATCTTATTAGCAAGGGGTACAAGATGAACAATAAATGAACAATAAAAAGTCCAATGTTATAAATGAGTCCATATACCACTGGGCAAGCTCTTCTAGCTGTAACAGGCTCTGTGCAGAAATAAGGAGGAAAAAAGTGCCTCTTAGTGCAGTGTGCCGCAGTATTTATTTTGAAGCAATGTAAAACACTCACATTGTATTAAAATAAGGTAGGCTCAAGTACGTAAGGGTGATAGCCGAGTCCATGCTGCGCTGACCACGTCCGCACTACCGGAGACTGTGGGTGTCACGGAAAAGCAAGCCGGCATGTGAAGTTTTGGAAGATGGCATCTGGAGTGCACCTTGGAACATAACGTCAGCGTGATGACGTATGGGGGACCAGCATGCAAAGCGACACATTTCAGAGCATGCGCTAAACCACTAAGGGCGAAAGCGCGCTCCCTTCTCAAGCTGAAGACGGAGGCCGTAACCCCAAATGTATATATATATATATATATATATATATAAATAAAAGGACACCAATTGATATAGGGGCAATTAAAAGGCAATTAAAGGAACAAAGGACAGCAATTATAAATGAAAGTTATATATAAACACATCCTAAATTAAAAATGCACGGAATATAAAGTGAAAAAGATGGAAAAATAAATAATAAATAAGAGAAAAGAAAATTAAATAAAATATATTAAATGGAAAAAATGGAAAAAATATATGGAAAAAATAATAATGGAAACAATGATAAAGAAAATAAATAGAAAATAGTGAAATAGTATAATAATAATGAAAAACAATAACACAATAAATGGAAAAAAATAAATAAATGAAAAAATAATAAAAATAATGAAATAATGACAAATAATTAATTGAAAAATAATAGAAAAAATTTTGTTGGAAAAATGATTGAATAAATAATAATAATTGAAGAAAAAAAAAAGATATACATTAAATAAGAAAACATTTTGAATTATCTACAAACAGCAACTAATAAATTAAAAATTTTTTAATTTAGTCCAACTGGAGACAATGTGTCAAGCATAAAAATCCAATATGTTTCTTGCGAGCATAATTTGCATAGCTTCTATAACCCAGACTTTTAGACCTATTGTGGATTTGTGATGGAATTCAAGAGAATAACAGGGGACACTATGTTTATCCGTACCGTCTTCAATAAGATGGCGGTTTTCCCCAAATCTAGCCCGCTAAGGTCTAATAGTTCGACCTATATACATGGGCAGATCAAGCAATAGACTACATAGTCTGTGGAACAATTGTAGAAAGCACCTAGAGTATAAGTTTCCCTTTTGTGGTAAACGTTTTTTGACTATGATTAACAAATTTGCATGTTTTACGCAAAGCTTTTTTGCATCGGTACATGCATTTAATTGGTAGTAAACAAAGTTAAATATTCGTAAGAGAAGGAGGATTATATTTGCAAGGAGCTAATTTATTTTCCAAACTAGGGGCTTTTCTATAGGTAAATTTATTTATTTTTTTATCTATAGTATTTTGCAGATGAGGGTCTTGAAGTAAGATGGACCAATGTTTACAAAGAATGCTTTCCATTTTGCGATGGTGTTTGTGGAATCTTGTAATGAATCTAACAGGGGTGTATGTGTCATTATTATAGAGTGTAGGTGGTTTACCATGTTGGTAAAAAGAACAGGCTTCTTCCATGTAGATGGAAAATGTATTCTTGAGTATTAGGCTCTGTGTGATGTAATCTGAATCCGAGGTGCAATTCTGTCTTAAATGGCAGAACTGTCCCTTGGGAATGTTCTGTATCCACCTTGGAGGGTGGCAGCTGGTATAATGTAAATATGAATACCAGATACTGGTTTAAAATGATTTTTGGCATGTATAATATTGTTGGTATGGTACAATTCTATATCTAAAAAAGTTAGTCTGTCTCTGTGGTGCACTGAGGTAAAGGACAGACCTAGTGGGTTTGAGTTGCAATGAACCACAAACTTGTCAATCTGTACAGAAGAGCCATCCCAAATGAAGAGAATGTCTATATCTATATAATGGCCATAAAAAACAATGTGTGTTGCAAATGGGTTATTACGCCAGATGAAATTATCTTCCCAGAAACTCATAGTTAGGTTTGCATAGGAGGGGGCAAAATTTGCACCCATTGCTGTACCATGGATCTGAAGGTAAAAATCATTGTTAAAGGTGAAATAGCTGTGTTTCAGGAAAAAGGCCGGTGCATTATCCATTCATGTGGTATAGATGTGTAGAGTGAATTTACATTGAGGGATACCCAACAATAGTTGGGTTCCCAGTTGTAAGGAGTCAATAGTTCTAGCAAATGTGTACCATCTCTGATATAAGACTGTTGGGCTTGGGCGAATGGCTGTAAGAAAATGTTTATGTATTGTGAAAAACCACTGGTAATGCTGTCAGTACTTGCCACAATAGGTCTACCTGGTGGATTAGTTTGGTTCTTGTGGATTTTGGATAAAAAGTAGAAATATGGGGTACTGTAAAATTCTCTGGACAGAAAGCTGATTTATTAACAATGTTGGAATTGTCAGTTAAGATTTTTAGATACTCTCTCTCTTTGGAGTCTAAATTTAAAGAATCTGGTTCACATAGTTTGATAAATTCAGAGTAAACCACCCTATAGAAACTTTCCAAATAGGGCCCCTAGAATGTGATAGGTAAAAAACAGATTTTGGTTTGAGAGTGGTATGTGTAATGGGTAAAGAATTAACAATGCGAAGGCAAATCAACTGAAAATAGCTCTGTGGGATATAACCCATCCAAATGGGATTCAGTGTAGAGCTGCTCTAGTATATCTAAGCATTCCAAATCAGCAGATGTGGAGGGACTAGATACAGAAACCCTGGATGTGTCATCAGGATTTGTATGTTTTAGCAACTGTAGATTGCCCTAATGAACTAACTCATGATCACAGATAACTATATGATCATTTAATCCATCACTTGTGTAACGCCCTCTAGTGCACATAGTTTTTTTTGTGTTTAGTTAGAGGCTTGCTAGAAGCCCGGGAATGAGTAGGCCTGGGAGTGAGTCAACGAGGTTACTTCAAGTTAGGCTGGAGGGCTCTGCAGGTCAGTTCTCTTATACCTCCCCATGCTCTAGAAACTTGGAGAAGTTTCTAGAAGCAGTGGGTGGGGGTGAAGAGGGGCTGATCTGCATATTAGGGGAATCTGGCCAATCCCCAGGCAGGAGGCCTGGCATGGTGGCTAGGCCAGCTCTTAAATATGAGAGAGCCTGGTCAGCAGGGGAGTCGGGTGGAAGATTGAGTGACGAAGTGCTGTTGGTATGGAGCCTGGAAGGGGGAAGGAACAGCCTGTCAGCAGGGAAGGAGCCAGTCCAACATAAGGCCTGAAAACAGCTGCAACCTATTGTAGCGATAGGGGCTGCTTAAGTTTGTTCACTCCGCCACTCTGCTTCTCAACCCCAAGAACTGTCTCAGCCCCAACTGACACACCTGGCAATAGTGTAAGTGCAAGGACCAATGAAAAGCACACACTTTATAATAAACACAGAGATCAGCTTTACTGTAAGACCTCTATGGGAAGTAATAAACATTAACAATAGGTATACGTTAGGTGAATCAAGAGAACAGCAAATACTGTGACTGATAGCAATATAACTCACTTTTACACTCAGGCTGCTTTCAGGGGATTCCAACCATGAATAACCCCAAGAGCAGAGGCAAACACTTAAATGGCAACCTCAAAGTGGATTTAACTCCTCTACATAAATTTGGCTCTATGATGTCCAAGCAGGAGGAGAACAGAAGAGTGACTCTCTGTTGTGTCAAACTTCTCCCTTCTAACCCCTGACACCACAAGCCCAGTAAGCAAACACTGTACTCAACTGGTGCTTAATAGCTACTTTCCAAGGTAAAGCTATTCCCTCACACACCATGCAATATAGAGGCCTGAATACGCATGCGCGCACCCATATGGCACCAGTAACTTCAGTCTCTTGGTAACAGGATGAATCTTGGGATCTTCAGCTAGCCACTTTCGTTGGTGCACTTAAACTCCTATGGTAAAGTATAATTGTAATCCTGTGGCAGTATTTGTATAGCAAAGCAAATACTGTGTCTGTTTAGCAGGGCCATTTGCACAACCCAGTGCCTGGTGAGTGTGGGCAAGTGTAATATCTCTGTATGTGTGCAGCGTTCCTGTCATCTGCCAGTGGGCAAAATCCCTCTCACCAGATCCTGTGACTAAGACCCAAACAATCGTCCTGGAAATGACAGGCTCCTCTGGTCACCTCATGATGAGCACTTCTGTATTGTAGGTCCACATTTCTCAGTTTGGATGTTCCCCCGACTGATGCAGATAACTCAGTATGCTGTAAACTGACCACAAGCACTCCTCTGCTAGGTCCAGACTGTTACCTTGCCACATGCAGCCTGCCTCCCCTCAGGAAAAAGCAAGATGGATACCTTCACTCTGCTCTCATTAAGCATGATGTCTTTTGAAGTTCTATTTCTTTATCAGCCTATCAGGCTGTTTCTGTTCAAGACTGCATATTCCACAATGCTTTGCAGCTGCACCTCCTGCTTGAGAAAGTCCCTGTCATTGGCTCCTTTAATGGCTCTCTCTCTATTACAGTCTGAGAGGAGAAGGGGGGCTGAAATCCCTCACTGCCTTGTCTGTGTTCAGTGCAAGTGTCAGGTTTCCAAAGAGATGCCAGTCAGCAGATTACAGCAGTCACAGATAGGATTAATTTCCCTGCTACACTATTAAGCTACAAGAATAGGACAGTCTGAGTACTTACAACACCCCCTGGGCCAAAGAAGGGAGAGGGCAATCAGGTGCAATACGCAACTAGTTCTCCTTGGGACTACATTCTTTGTGTGTCTCGAAATCCCTTGCCCTAGGATACTCTTAAGACAGCCAGATGAATGAAGAGAATCATTTAAGGGGACCAAGTGCTCCTTACAAACACTGTGTGCTAATCTGTCAGAAGGGAAGTGCCATCCTGAAGGAGTAGAGAGCCTAGGATCCATTTTGTGCTGTTTCCTGGATTCTTGCCATTTTGCCTAAGAAGCTGTCCTCCAAATTGTTCAGGTACAAAGGACATCTGTATACCCCTAGACCCCATCCAAGTTGCTAACCCCTAATAAAACATTAAAAATCAGAATAAAACAAAAAAAGTTTGCTGACTTTGAATGAAAGTGTGGAAAATGTGTGTTGCCTGGCTGTACAGAGCTTAGGGGGACCCAAAAAACTCAGAAGCCCTCAAGAGGGTAGCGTTACACTTGATTAATCAATAAACCTCAACATCGACTCTTTGCATGTGTACAAATATTTTTTTATTTGCACACTAAGTCTATGTACCAAACCACCACAAGAACCTTTTAAAACACTTAAAATATTCAAACAGATCCTAACACTTACCATCTTTAATAAAAGTTTTTCATGCAGACTCCATAATATCCCAGAAGAGATTGCTAGACATCTAGCTCTTACAGCACCTCTTTCTATATCTGTTAATTTATTACTCTTAAGAATGCCATTTTTTCATATTCATCCCTGCTGCTGTAAACTGGGTAAAATGTTTTATTAGGTGTGAAAGGACAGAGAAATATCACAAAGTAAAAAAAACAGGTGCCGCTTAGGGTTCTCATCCATACAGGAGGGGTTCCAGGATGTATGTCTCATAGGGAAGACTATGGATTTTCATTTCCCCTTGATTAGCAAATCTTAGTTTTGATCCTGGAGCTCAGAGGCTTTGTAGAAACTTGGGAGGCATGAAGTCTTCAATAGGCCTATTTTCTGTGGGCAACCAGCTCCCACTGCATGTGCAGCTCTGTACAATCCCTTTAACTTGAGAGTGACTGTGGCTCAGTGCTCCCCCCTCCCCAGGAGTCCATGTGGCTGCAAGCGAACAGCCAGAGGTGTATGTGTGCAGAAGAAAGTTTTAGTAATGTCTGGAGGAACAGACAGGGCCCTACAACTGTGAGACAGAGCAGTTGTACTAAAAACCCCTGCATGGGAAATAAAATTTGCAGTGCCACTCTAAGCTGAAACAGAGATCACCCCACCAGTTGCAGCAAAGGGAGCCTGCATCAGTGCACCGTTCAGAAGTGTAAGAGCATTATCAAAGAGAAGAAAAGGTGCCTTTCACCAACCCAGTGCATTAATATGTAGATAAATGTGGCCTCAGCCAGAGCCTCTCCAGGGGGTGTGGCTGGAGTGGCTCTGGCTGAGGCCACATTCATCTAATTAATGCACTAGGTTGGTAAGCGGCACTTTTTCTTCTCTTTGAGCCTGCATGGGAAACCCATATGTTTTCTGAAACTCTTTTAATACCAATGGACAAGGAAACAACAAAAAGAACAGGAGAGCGACTGAATCCCTAGGCAGTGTTTTCATTCATTCATTACTTTGTCTATACAGTGAATATTCAACTTTAAGATTAATAAGTTATTCTGTGTCTTAAAGCTTAACTCTTGGCAAAAATCATTAAAATGCATCTTCCATCTGAGAAAAAGAATTAATGCATTTTCTAGGAGTTGAGATAACAGTGTATTATGGGACCTGGAGTAAGGTTAGTAATGCTCTGTTTTAGCTTATTCCCTTAAAGAAATTAATATAAAATAATTATCATCTGGGGAGGGGAGGGGGCATTCCGATACGTTAGTGGATTTAAGCACTTTCCTAACCACAGAATTGATTCTGTCAATAACATATGATCAAAATTGGTTTATTCATTTAATTTCAAAATCAATAAAATCTTAGATCACTGGCAAAATCTTCCTAAATGTATTAGGTGAGAAAAAATACTTTTACTTACTATAAAATCCCTTTCTTCAGGAATTACCTTGTTCCTCTTGAGAAGGAAAAGTGAATTAAAGGATAGAGCTGGAAGGTCTGAAACCCACCAAGTAGAAGTGATGGCAATCAGAAAAGCTACGTACTGTGACAAAATAAAAAAAGGTACTTCGTGTAAAGGTTAAAAAAAAGAAGGACCATGAAGGGCAGACCAGATCATATTAGGGTCTGATGGGGCTATAGGAAGCTTTACAATTGAAACTATGTGAGTAAAATCCTGTACAAAACTGTAGAACAAGGAAAGAAACATAGAGCATTGAAACATAATCACAGGGGTTACGTTTTGGGATCAAGTCATGTGTTGCACCCTTTAAAAAAAAAAACCTACTTGTTGAGGCAATACGTTTTACTGGTCTGAAATAAAGTAGATATAAATGTTATTGATATGCCACATTCTCTTAGAATCTGGGCTTTTATAGAAACTGAGACAAATGATGAAATACTGGCTTAGCTACAAGAGGCATGGCTGAGTATAAGTTCTTTTCTAGCTAGTCTGAAGCCCCGCACTTGTATGAATTGGACCAGGCTTGGACTGGTCATAGGGCATACATTTGGTCATGCTTGGTTGCTAATAGAACAGTGGGTTTCTTCACCCACCACATCCTCAGCAACCAATGACATCATCTAGCCCCACTAGCAGGATTAGAATCACAGCACTGGCCAAATAGGGTTGTGGAGAAGAGGTTCTTGTCTTCATCAACACAGGGACAAGGTACAGTTGTGTTCAAAATAATAGCAGTGTGTTGAAAAAAAAGTGAATAAAGCTCAAAATCCTTCTAATAGCTTTTATTTCCATACACACAAATGCATTGGGAACACTACACATTCTATTCCAAATCAAAACATGAAGAAAAATATATCAAATTTGTGTTGTTGCTCTAAAAAAAATTGAAGAAAAGTGAATATTAGACTGTTCAAAAAAATAGCAGTGTTTGTATTCTTCTTTACAAACTCAAACATTCACTATATAAACTGAAAAATGTTTGAAGATTTTGCTTTCCTTTGAATCACTTAATTAATATGTAGTTGTATAACCACTGTTTCTGAGAACCGCTGTACATCTGTGTTGCATGGAGTCAACCAACGTCTGACACCTGTGAAAGGGTATTCCAGCCCAGGATGATTGGACTACATTCCACAGTTCTTCTCTATTTCTTGGTTTTGCCTCAGAAACTGCATTTTTGATGTCACCCCACAAGTGACATCTATCATATAGATCACCTTATTGCTGGAACAGTTAATAAAATTAACCATTGAGTATATGTTTTTTGTATGATTTTTGATTTTAAATGTAGTGATGGTTTTTCAACACAAGAGGGCGACATAAACAACAATGTACATAATTAAGGTACTATATAAGGCAATGTAATAGTAGTCCCCTCCCAGTTCTGACGAAGTCTGCGGTGATTGGCGGACGAAACGCGTCAACGTGATGACATCATTATGCTCGGCGTCTCCATAGGGCGCGGTGCCCACGAGGAAGGAAGAAGCGGTTTGCTTCAGCTCCACACTGGAAAGGCAGGAGACACTCAAATTATGATGAGGACATCATCCTAAGCAGCCCGCACATGGCAATTCTGAGTCACAGCCTACTTCCACCAGTGGCAAGTTTGTAGCCGTTTGGCTAAATTAGGCTTTAGTGCTATCAATATAAACGGGTAATATACCCTCATATTTTGGAAATCCTGTGCCTATTTACCTCATTTTTGGGGAATTTTTTGAACTCTTATTGGAGGAATATTGTCATGGAAATTTTGTATTGTTGGTCGAACTTTAAATGTGTCATATATGAGTGTTATTCATATGTCTCTCGTGTGGCTTAATTAAAGCTCTGAAGGCTGCAATTGGGCCATGCGCATGTACAATGTATGTATTACAGTACTCAGCTCGGTAATGGATGAGATGGCGGATCTGCGCTTATAGACCGGCGTGTATACCACCACGGCATTCGATGCGAATGCCGCTGGCAGTAGACCGCGGGCCTGTATCCACATATCAGCAGCATAGTACCACATGGGCTTCATAACGCAAGGCGCCAAGCGGTGTGAACTCCGCGTGTAGGCTTATGCATATCTTACAACCCATTACTGACCTGAACTGTATCTTGGATGGATGTGTTTTAATAAAGATCGTATCGGGCCCATCCAGGTACAGACTGATGTTTCTAGGGGATGCTTTTACAGAGAATGGACATACTGCTAGGAGCTGGGAAATATGACCTCAGATGGCTCATGGGGGGGAAGGGGGGAAAGTCTGATGACCTCAGAAGGCTCATGGGGGAGGACCAGTGATAGATAATAGGAAAGGCTATGCTCCAATCGGAATGTACATCCTGTGTATAGGCACTCCCCATTGCATTGTTCGGTGGGAGGGGATTGACTTTATTCATGTGGGGGGCATGTGTGTATTTTTAATAAAACCAGGGGCTGAGTCTGAAACCGGCCCTTATGTGAATTCAACCATCATCCTGAGAGTGTCGTTTGATCATTCTAGGGTAACGGAGCTCCATCATCCCCACATTTCAACAGAAGCTAAAAGTAGTTGGATGGGCAGGAATCGTGTAGTTTAGCTACAGTCGTGGTAAGCGAGATTCACACAGCTTTATGGGGGATTTCTGCGCATCCAACTGCAAGTACTCACGGTAAGCAGAAATTCGTTAAAGCGAATTTCCAAGACAGTTTGGCGAGCCTGGTGGATACTAACGCGTATTCTTGCATAGCTAACCCAGTACGAGGGGGGAATGAGCCATCATGAACTAGCAAAATGTATGCCGGCACATTTCAGGTCTCTCTGCCATTAAGAGGATCGCTTTTTGCGCGTTCGTGTGGCTGATTTCGTTCTCTGTTAGCTAACAAGAATTACCGCTTAGCAAGGACCTAGTTTTTTGTCCTAAACTCTTGATTTGTGGGTGAAAGACGAGGGTTTGTCTCTGCGGAGAGCAGCAGAGGGGTGGGTTTGGTTGGCTGGATTTGGTCAAGTTTAAAAATCTTCCAACCAAAAATTAAACGGGTATATGTTTTAGTGGGTAAAAGTTGTTGCATAGTGTTAGGTAAGTATTTGTGGGTTGTAGGTACTGTGGTGATTGCTCTACCCCCCTCCACGTGAGGTAATTATTACAGTGCTGAAAGGTTTAGGTTAATTGTTAACTGCTGTAAGATCTCTGTGTGTATGTAGTCTGTGCAATGTTTTGTGGTACTACTGCTCCCAGCAAGCATGCAGCAGGGGGTCCTTTCTGTTACATGTGCATGTTAGTGTGACATGTTGGTGTTTTATATCTGTTCTGTGATTGTGCCAAATTGTGTTGTATGTGTACTTCATATTGTTGTGCAATTGTCCGGTGTATGTTCTGTCCAAAAGTCTGTTTTATGTAAGAGGTTAGAGGCAATTTTGAGGCTAGAGTCTGCCGTGTGCTCCTCTGTGGGGGGCCATTCTAGTGTTACCATGTGCTTCCCTGTGGGGGGTCATTTTTCTTGACTAACCACATGTACTCCTTTTGTTTGGTGGCCATTTTGTTAATGACCATGTGCTTTCCCTGTTGGTGGCCATTTTGTTGACTACCACATGTGCAGTAATCTCTATGCAATGTGCATGAAGTTTCCTATATGCATTTGACCCATATTGTGTTTTTAATCCAAATTTTTTACAGTTTCATTTGTTTGCTTTTAGCTTTAAATTTGCGTATTGCCGGCCAATTTAAAGTGTGTTAAGCGAGTTTTTCCCTCACGTGTTCCACATTTAGTGAGCGCAGTGAAGTCTGGGTTTTTGCACATAGATTTCTTGTATAGTGATTATGTTTTTCTTGTGTTTTTCTTGTTAAAAGTAGTTCCTTATTGTAAAGCGGGTTTGTTTTAAAGCTGCTGCGTTGCGTGTTTCGCGTCCAGCAGACTTTTTGTGTAAACGGTTTTAGGTGGTTGCAGTGAAGATCGCGTGTGTAGCGCAGATCGTTTAGCGGCGCTGATAGGATTGATTTTCGCGTCAGCAACGGGTTATTCTTGGCGCAGTTTTTTGGTTCACCTCTGTGTAATTGTTTTACTGTGACACGTCCCGTGTTTTTCATAAGGATCCACTTTGTCCTTTTTAACAGTTTTTCAGGTTGAAAAAGGGTTTTTCTGTGTGTATTAGGAAAGTTTTTTCTTTACACAAATTTCCTAAAGGTCAGTTAGCAGCTTTCTGGGCAACCAGTGACCCCTAAGTAACATCCAAAAACCCCTCTTTTTGTTTTGACTTGTGTTAGCTACTGTGTGCTGGGAGAGAAAAGCCACTTTCATCATTGTGCGGTGTGGCCTGCCAAACACAGTGGGTGATGAGAACCACATAAATTGCGCTGTGCGAGTGGGCGGTCCAGGGAAGTATAACACTTAGCCTGGTTACCACAAACACTTCGGGTGGTCAGGATCACATAAATTGCGTTGTGGGAGTGGGAGGTGTGCTCTCAGTCTGACCGCCACTTGATGCGCTTCGGGTGATCGATAAGTATCACATAAATTACGCTGTGCTGGGAAAGTGGTGGAATCAGGCCTCTCGGTAGGATCCCACCGAGTGCTCCAGGGGGTAAACAGGTACCCGGAAGCGGGATATATACCAGTGACTAGTCACGATGGGCAGTAGTCAGTCCATGAAGAGAGAGGGGGAACCAGCCCTCTTCAGGGTAAGGATAGCTGCACAACTGATGAAGGTGAGTTTGGGGGGGAAGTCTACAGAACCCCTCAAAAGGTGGAATAAATGGTCGAAGGGTACCAGATGGGAAATTCCCCGGGAAGGTACATTTGACGCATGG
The DNA here is from genome assembly GCF_062004578.1 of Staurois parvus. Lineage (NCBI taxonomy): Eukaryota > Metazoa > Chordata > Amphibia > Anura > Ranidae > Staurois > Staurois parvus. The sequence goes on from NW_028318139.1 coordinate 2,040,005, forward strand.
AGGTGGGAAAAATTCATCTCTGAATTTGGACCACGAATGCAGGCGTCAGAACTAGAGATCGCACAGCTATGGCTTCACAGGTCAATCCGATTAGGGAGGCAGGGCATATATAAACTGGTGTCTGTCCGGAAGAACCAGGTGATGTATACCTGGCCTCCAGAGGGAATAAAACAGGAGGATCCAGTGTCAGAGGTGGAGGAAGCTCTTTCAGGGCTGACTCTACTAAGGCAGGCAGGATCAGGGTCTGCTGGGGTTCCCCAACAACCAACAGTGGCTGAGATAAGTATAACTGCACCTTTCTCTTCTGCTAGTGATGTCACTCTTGATGTACCTTCTGTGTCTTCTGTATCTATGCCTCAGCCTCTACCTCTACCTCTCCCTTCTCCCTGCTTCACCCCAGCTCCTTCTGTTTCCAACTATGAAGCCTTCTCAACAACCGATTTGCAGACTATCTGTGAATCAAGGGGAATAGACACCCGGTTAAGAAACAGGGCGGATTGCATCAAAGCGCTACGAACCACTGATCAGACCCCTGCCCCCCAGCTATACCCTGATCTGAGGGACCTCAAACCTGAAGGTGCAGTAAGCGAGGTGGTTAATCTAAGCCCACCGATGAAGCTGGGTCAGCCCTTGCACTCTTCCCAGACCGAGGCCTATCCAGTCAGAGTGCAGCAATTTGAAGGTCCTCCCAATGCACAGGGGGAACGGACTTTAGGGGAACGGGTAGTTTGGCATGTCCCCTTCACCCCGGCAGAGATCCGCACTATTCTGGCTGAGCTCCCGGACTATCGAGTCAATCCGAGAGGATTTGCTCAAATGTTTGGACAAAACCAGTTCAGCTATGGTATGAGTGGGTCAGATTGTGCACAGATCCTGCGGGCGAAGGTGGGCATGGAAGTGGCCAGTACAGTGATTGCAGGGTGCTCTATAACCACGCATGAGGAGATGACTTCAGGGGGCAAAGAGTTCTGTACACAGCTAAAGGCAAAGCTTCCAGAAATGCATGGTGCTACCTCTACTACGGACATGATGAAGCTCACCCAGGGTCCTAATGAGGAAAGCGCCTGCTTCTGGCGCCGTCTCAAGCAGACGGCACTGGATGCGGATCTGGAAGTTGGACCTGATGCTCCAACTGAAGGGGTAAAGGTGACCGCGACGCACATTCTGTTGCGGGCCAAATTTTTGGAAGGCATCAATATTAAAATTCGGGAAAGGCTGGTTCTGGCCCGACCCGAATATAATGAGATGTCTATCCCTGCTATCCTTTCCACTCTTGCGGCAATAGAGAGGGAAATGGATAGAAGAAAACAGGACAAGGCCAAAGTTCTTGTCCCAGACCCCACACGAAAAACCAAGGGATCTGGGTCACAGGAGGGATAGGCCCCCACCCAGGTGCTTCCAGTGCCACCAAACGGGGCACATGAGGAGGAGCTGTCCCCAATTACCTAAAGGTCGGTGGCAGTTCATTCCTGATGAGTCCTCCGCCCCTGTGACCACATGGTAAGTAACTCCTATGAATTCTCATAGGAAGTTGACAAATCGGTGTCGGCCCAGATCCATCTTTTTCTAGAGGAATTAAAATATCCCCTCCCTTGCCTCACCGACACCAGTGCAGCAAGAACGGTCTTGCGAAAACAGGACATCCAAGGCAAGGTACCCCTCTCAGGGGAAAGCCCTCCTAACCCCTACTAACCTCACTATCAAACGATGCACTATTCTTAACCCAGCTTCTCTTCTTCCTGTATTGGAAGATGAGAAGGGGGGGGAGGACAGCAATGACAGTGCTGAATTTTGCAACACGACTAACAATACTAACACCTCTTCTGCTAACATGTCTTCTTTGTCCACTACTAACCTCTCTTCCAAAGGACACGACTGCATTTCTTTGGTGGAACTGGAGTCAGCGGCGACACACCCCATATCACCCCGAGAGTAGCGGTAAGGTTGAACGTCTTCCGATACCCAAAAACCTTGGCCTGAGTGTCCCCCCATTGCCCCCTATTCCATCCGGAATGCCCCTCGGCAACCACATGGGCTGTCACCCTACGAGGTGTTGTTTGGGGGAACTCCCAAAACAGGGTTGTACTTTCCTCAACAGTTGTCGTCTTTGCATTCACAGCTTACAGGTTATGTGCAATCTCTGCAACGGGAGCTGCAGAGGATACACCATCGGGTTCGTAAATCGCTCCCGGATCCAAATGCAATAACAGGTGTTCTTTCTATTGAGCCAGGTGATTGGGTCGTCCTAAAGAAACATCAAAGAACCGGACTCGAGCCACGGTTCACCGGTCCATACCAAGTCCAGCTGACGACACCTACCTCACTCAAGCTCGAGGGACGAGACAACTGGGTGCGCGCAAGCCACTGCAAGAAGCTTTTCAGCTACACCAGAGAATGAGGGGTGTCATTTTCCTTTTTCTTTTTGTTTGTATGTCTTACATGTGTGTGAACGGAGGAAAAGACGGCAGATACCCCAACCTTTTATTTAAAATGCACCTGCGTTTAGCCAGAACCGCCAACAAAACCAACTGTTGGGTATGCTCTAAGCCCCCACCCAGTCATCACATGTCCGCAATGGCCGCTGTTCATGCCCTATATGACATCCGCGTCGGCATGAAAAAGCAAGGGACCCCTGGTCAGCCCCCGTAGACATTTGTCGGTAGAACTTAATGACACATTTTTAGCAGGTAACATCAGTTTTAGCACCAATATTAGCTCTAGCTCCTGTAGGACCCTCGTCAGTCCATTATGGGTAACTGGACAGCTAGGCAGCCCTCAGGTGTGCTTTAACATCAGCTTTGGCACAGGTAACAAGTTTGTTGGGACTACCACCTGTGAGGGAGGTATAACTGTCAATCTGACTAACCAGACTTCCCTTCTGAGTAACCACACTGACCGACCAGACCACGTGTGTTGGAAGGATGGATGTGATGTGCAGACTGAGGGAGCAATCCCCCAGTCTGTGCAACTGTTGCTCAGTGCCAGAGGCCGAACGAGGAACTCCTCCTGCTCTGCTCTGACAGGTCCATACTATTTTTCTGTGTGGTTCGGCAGCCTATAGAACATTTCCCCAGAACGCGAAAGGTTCGTGTGCCCTCATAAAGCTAGTCCCCGCATCCTATGTAGTGATGGATCATGAAGAGTTGATGGTCCACAAGAAGGTAAGGATGGCAGGGAGAGTTCGCAGGGAGCTGTTCTCTGAGGGCGACCAGGCATGGGCTTGGTTCCCCTCATGGACAGGATGGGGAATAGAACTTATGAAGCGCCTGAACAATTTTTCTGTCATCGTGGATAGTATGTTTAACGAGACCGTAGAGGCTGTCAGAGAAATTGCCCAAGAACAACGGCAGATGGGAATTTTAGTGCTTCAGGAGAAGATGGCCCTTGATTACCTTTTAGCCGCCAAAGGGGGGTTCTGTGAGTTCATCGGAGAGGATTGTTGTACTTGGATAGAAGACACCGATGACAAGGTCCAGGCCCATATGGACAAAGTTAGTGAACTACAGGGAAAAGCTAGAGCTATAGCTAGAGAGGGTTGGAATCCGTTCAAGGGTTTGGGAGGATTGGGAGATTTCCTGTTCTCCATCGGATTTTGGTTGAAGGAAGTGGGAGTGTATGTCCTGATGCTTCTCTTTTTCCTCTGCCTCTTATATGCCGTGGTGAGATGTTCCTGTTGCCTCATCGACCGTGTAAGACAAGCTCGGGCAGATGACCACATCTCCATGCCCGCTCCTGGGATCCCACTCCAACCACTGATCGGAGGAAGACCTCACCAACCAACCACCTTCTCTACAGATTACGTCCTGGCTTCCCTCTAATTTATCTCTCTGAAGACCACATTCTCCAAGACCTTCAAGCAAGCTTCAAGCCTCATCATGGTTTGTGTCTGCGATTTGGAAAACTGTCTGGGTCGAGACCAACCTTGTGTGGCCCCGTCTGCAGGGGCAATTTGAGAATCTGTTGCTGGATCTCCCCAGACCACCGTGGGATCACAAACCTTATTCATACCACAAGTCTGTTTGTGGTTTTTGCAAGAGCCTTCCTGTAGTGAAGGTTCCAACGCTCTTGAAGATCATCGCTTCAATCAAGCCTGTTTGCGTCGAGTTTGCGTCGGGTCTTGTTGTTTCAGGTACCCCGTGGAGCTTTATTCTCAGGGACAACTACAGGAACTCTTTGAGGTTTTGAGACTACACCCATCAAGCTGAAGAAGATCAAGAAGGGACACGAGGAGAATATGATAAAACAGGAGGGAATGTCATGGAAATTTTGTATTGTTGGTCGAACTTTAAATGTGTCATATATGAGTGTTATTCATATGTCTCTCGTGTGGCTTAATTAAAGCTCTGAAGGCTGCAATTGGGCCATGCGCATGTACAATGTATGTATTACAGTACTCAGCTCGGTAATGGATGAGATGGCGGATCTGCGCTTATAGACCGGCGTGTATACCACCACGGCATTCGATGCGAATGCCGCTGGCAGTAGACCGAGGGCCTGTATCCACATATCAGCAGCATAGTACCACATGGGCTTCATAACGCAAGGCGCCAAGCGGTGTGAACTCCGCGTGTAGGCTTATGCATATCTTACAACCCATTACTGACCTGAACTGTATCTTGGATGGATGTGTTTTAATAAAGATCGTATCGGGCCCATCCAGGTACAGACTGATGTTTCTAGGGGATGCTTTTACAGAGAATGGACATACTGCTAGGAGCTGGGAAATATGACCTCAGATGGCTCATGGGGGGGAAGGGGGGAAAGTCTGATGACCTCAGAAGGCTCATGGGGGAGGACCAGTGATAGATAATAGGAAAGGCTATGCTCCAATCGGAATGTACATCCTGTGTATAGGCACTCCCCATTGCATTGTTCGGTGGGAGGGGATTGACTTTATTCATGTGGGGGGCATGTGTGTATTTTTAATAAAACCAGGGGCTGAGTCTGAAACCGGCCCTTATGTGAATTCAACCATCATCCTGAGAGTGTCGTTTGATCATTCTAGGGTAACGGAGCTCCATCATCCCCACATTTTAACAGAAGCTAAAAGTAGTTGGATGGGCAGGAATCGTGTAGTTTAGCTACAGTCGTGGTAAGCGAGATTCACACAGCTTTATGGGGGATTTCTGCGCATCCAACTGCAAGTACTCACGGTAAGGAGAAATTCGTTAAAGCGAATTTCCAAGACAATATGTATATACTACGCTTTATATGTGTTGTGACATGCTAAAATAGTCTCATATATATTTTTAAGGAACCGCACTACTTTCTCATTATTGAGCAATTTTTAGAAACCCAGATTTAGGTCTATATATTTTAATATACATAGACTGTATCAACCAGTCTGGACTCTATAAATTAACTACCTGGCTTCCCACCCCCATATTCACTCTTTCATCCAGACCTGATCTTACTTCAAGTGAGGAGGAGTCCCCTTGATCTTTTGTATGGTAATATTCACAGATTTTTACCCTTATTTTAGTCCCATTCAGGTTTGCTGGTAGCTTGATATTTATGTTTCATATTTATACACTTTTAGAATCATTTACTACTGTGGATACATTTCCATTTGGGGTGGTTACCTAGGAAGGCCATATATCCATCCTTTCCTGATGGTCAAGTTTATGAGAAGGTAATGGAATAACATATATACCTGTCATGGGGTTGTTCTGTTATTGCATATGGTTAGTGCATATATCCTATTTTTGTTCCCTCTACTATGATCCTTTCTTTTCTGGTTTTCCATTTCAGGAGGTCATTCTATTCACTGTGGTGGTTACCAAAAAAATTTTTTGAAGAATGTTCTCCCTATACAGATATCGTATGGAAAATATGAAAATTCTTTGATCAAGTAGTTAGGAACTTCATTGCCTTATGTGGATTCCTGATTGCCGAATAATTATTAAATCTGGAGACGCTGAATGTTTTTAAATTAGTGATTTTATAATGACTTGTTTATCATGTCTCTGTCTAACCTCCGTATGATCCATGTGATCGAATAAAACTTTTTTGTAATTATTTATTATATTACTCCGCTTGGATTTTCTAATAACCACTCTGTGTGAGCAGTATTGCACTTGTCATACTGCTATGTTTTATGTTAAGCATATCAGGTTTATAAATCCACACTAATTACTAGTGAGACGGAGATATTTATATGACACATATTTACGTGGCTATTCCCTTTTTTGTCCAATAGTAAATTATTTGCCATGTAGAAATATAATCTCTACCAAAAACAGTGATTGATCAGCTTAGTGATGTCTGACTGCTATTATTTTGAACAGAACTGTACTTTGACAGAAGGGTCTCCCCTGGTAATGTGGCATGGTATGGTTTAGGAGGGGAGGCACACTCTCGTTGCCCCGTTTCCTGGCCTGTCAGGCTACATATCATGGTTTGGTATGGATTTTTTTGGAGGAGCAGACCTGTTGTTCGCATGGGGTTCCCTGTTGACATCCATACTCTCATCAAAAATAGGAGTCTGGTATATACTTTTTAGGGGGAACACCGCATCATTTTTATCCTCATCTAGGCTAATGCAGGCCATAGATGGGGAGAAAAAACGGCAGATTTTTCTTTTAAAAAACGAAAATTCGGTCGTTCAAGCGGCCGACGTTACCATCAATGGTAAAAAAAATCGGCCGATTTTCATCCCTTCTACAGCTGGCAAAAAGTGTCCCTGCAGAGAGCTCCGCTATTTCTGACAGTTCTCTGACAGTTCCTTCACATTTACAGCGGTTGAAACATTGTATCTATTTGTTTCCATTTAGGATACAGATGTTTTTATTCGGAAACAAATAGATACAATGTTTCAACCGCTGTAAATGTCAAAGAACTGTCAGAGAACTGTCAGAAATAGCGGAGCTCTCTGCAGAGATACTTTTTGCTGGACTGGAATTCTTTTTATTTTCATCCTACTTCTTCTTCTTCTTCTTCTTCTTCATCCTCATCCTCTTCTTCTTCATCATCCTCATCCTCTTCTTCATCCTCATCCTCTTCTTCTTCTTCTTCTTCTTCTTCATCCTCTTCTTCTTCATCCTCATCCTCTTCTTCTTCTTCTTCTTCATCTTCTTCTTCATCCTCATCCTCTTCTTCTTCTTCTTCATCTTCTTCTTCTTCATCCTCATCCTCTTCTTCTTCTTCATCTTCTTCTTCATCCTCATCCTCTTCTTCTTCTTCTTCCTCCTCATCCTCTTCTTCTTCCTCATCCTCTTCTTCATCCTCATCCTCTTCTTCTTCTGCTTCTTCTTCTTCTTCTTCATCCTCACCCTCTTCTTCTTCATCAACCTCATCCTCTTCTTCTTCATCCTCATCCTCTTCTTCTTCTTCTTCTTCTTCTTCTTCTTCTTCATCTTCTTCTTCTTCTTCATCCTCATCCTCTTCTTCTTCTTCTTCTTCTTCATCTTCTTCTTATTCCTCATCCTCTTCTTCTTCCTCATCCTCTTCTTCATCCTCATCCTCATCTTCTTCTTCATCCTCTTCTTCTTCTTCTTCATCTTCTTCTTCTTCGTCCTCATCCTCTTCTTCTTCTTCTTTTTCTTCATCATCCTCATCCTCTTCTTCTTCATCATCCTCATCCTCTTCTTCATCCTCATCCTCTTCTTCTTCTTCATCTTCTTCATCCTCATCCTCTTCTTCTTTTTCATCTTCTTCTTCATCTTCTTCTTCTTCCTCATCCTCTTCTTCATCGTCATCCTCTTCTTCATCCTCATCTTCTTCTTCATCCTCATCCTCTTCTTCTTCTTCATCCTCATCCTCTTCTTCTTCATCATCCTCTTCTTCTTCTTCTTCTTCATCCTCATCTTCTTCATCCTCATCCTCTTCTTCTTCCTCATCCTCATCTTCTTCATCCTCATCCTCTTCTTCCTCATCCTCTTCTTCATCCTCATCTTCTTCTTCCTCTTCTTCATCCTCTTTTTCATCCTCTTCTTCATCCTCTTCTTCTTTTTGTCTTCCTCTTGCAGGTCACTGCTCATGCGCAGATTTTTTATCGGTAAAAAATCGGCCGATTGGCCCATTAATGCCGCGAAAATCGGCCGATCGGCCGATTTTTTTCCAACTTTACCAAAAAAAAAAAACGGCCAAAATCCCGAAAAACGGCCGACCAAATCGCCCACTAACGATCCGAAAATCGGCCGATTTTATTTTCGGCCGACAAATCGGCCGATTTTCGACCCATCTATGGCCTGCATAAGGGTCTGGTATAGATGAAGGGAATCATTGACCGTTTGTTTACAAATCAAACTAAAGTGGTTGAAGCTGTCATTTGCTGGAAATTTAAAATCCATTTTTTTTTATCAGTTTTGCTGTAGTAGTGTGAATAGGTCATATTAATGCACCACTTTACAGGCAGATTAAGGGCATCCCACAGACATGTTATTTAAAATACATTTGCATTTTACATTTTTAAAGCATTAATAAAATCACTGCTCCTCAAATGAAATTCTTTGAACATTTTTTTTTTTGCTTTGATGCATGTTTCCCAGGGCAGTGCCCAGCCCCCATACAATTTGTTCTACAATCCCTTGCCTATTAGCCTAGAGAATGGTGATTACCTTGTTAACGAATTTTATATACTGTACAGTATATGGTAATATACATGGTATTACATGCATAAAAGCACCATAACAAAAAAGCACATATGTAAAACAAAACAGTGAATATAAAAATGGTTACAAAAAATTAGAGAAAGATTTCCTATATTGTATTATCCTCTGCTCCAGGGCTAGAAGAGGAAAATGTGTCCACCAAGTCAGCAACAGGACCTGTATATGGACATTTATGAAATTTAAGTAAATTATTGAATCTATACCATTTAAGTTAGCTGCAAAGTTGCCAATCCCCAGCCTTTTCATTCACATGTGAGAATCTGTCAGTTGCTAAGTTAATTGCTATAGATCTGTTTAAACTTAGGAAAATGTTAGGGCTTATTCACAATTGTCTGTTTTCCTACAGTAAAACACGTGCATTTTACTACATGAAAATGCATTTCAGGTAGAAATTCTTTTCTTTTGCTATGGAGACAAGGGAGAGAGGGAAGGAGGCGCCACTAAGTGCATTATGGTAAAAAGTCAGATGGCAGTGCTTGAAGTGAAGTCCAGGGAAGCAGTTTGAAGTGGAGGGCCTGTAGAAGGAGCTAGAGGCTCTGAAAGCGAAGTCTCTGATTACTGCTATCCCTTTCCAGTCATCTGTGTTCCTCCAGTGATGTCACATCCGCCCGTGTTCCTCACTAGTCAGCAGGGCGGCTTCCTGCTCTACTTCAGATTGCCTCCCTGGACTTCACTTCCAGCACTATGATCTTACTTTTTCCACTGGCGGTTCATCTACAGGATGGAGAAGAGAGACCCCCCTTCTGGATATGCAGGTATTCTTCAGGACTTCTCAAGGACTTCTCCCATCCTCTGGAACTCACTACCCCAATGCATCAGACTGTCACCTACCCTCCTCACCTTTAGGCGTACCCTGAAAACCCATCTCTTCAGGGAAGCCTACCCCACTCTCATCTAACAGCCGATTTCCTCCACTCCTCCTACCACTCCATCCCCCACAGCCACTTCCTCCTGTACCACTATCCCCTCCCTCCTAGATTGTAAGCTCGAAAGAGCAGGGCCCTCGAACCCCTCGTGTATTGTTTTGTTACTGTATTGTCTCATGTACTGTCCCCCACTATAATGTACAGCGCTGAGCAAACCTTTTGGCGCTATATAAATACTGTATAATAATAATAATATATTCGGATTGGTTATCTGAATCAATTTGGATTTTCAGAAGTCATCCCAGTTGGTCCAACGCACGAAGAAAAAAGGAATGAGCTGACTGGACAACATCGACTGGAATCGCGTGCACCCGAAAGAACGAATGGAATAAAATTAATTTCAGATTAATTTGTTATGTTATAATTTAGATATTCTGATGGATCCACCTCCATCCAACCCAAACACAATAATCACCATCTTATTTCACTTTTATACCTTACCGTATCTTTTTCAATAAGTTTTCATTTCATATGTAGTGCATTTTTTATAATAATGAAAAATGTTAATGCAAAATGAAAAAATAAAATGCATCCACATCAATTCCAATCATTCGTTATGTTGTTATGCTATTTCGGATGCTTCAGACATTAACAAAAGGCCCAAACTATTGCATCATGTCATCCGAATTAAACAAATGAATTCATTGCTTCATTATTTATTTTGGATTTGTTGAAATTCATTATTGTGATGTGGAGATTCAGATATAAAATGTAATGAAAATTTTGTCTGAACTTCAATTTGTAACAAAACAAATCGCCCATGAATATTATAAGGGCCCATTCACAACAAACTGTGTGACAACAGTTGAGTGACAACTCTTTCCCTGAAGACAATGTGGTTGATTTATTAAAGGAAGATAGGCAATTCACATAGCAAGGGAATTTTCCCTTTAGCTTCATGAATGGGGTGAAGCTTAGCTGCCTTCCATCATCCAATGATCATGAGCAAGCTAAATTCCAATTTTTTTTACCCTTGCCCCTGACTGAGTATTCTTTGAAACATGAATTTTTGCCACATTTAGAGTGATAATTCCCTTGAAAAGTGGACAGCCTATTTGTCTTTAGTAAATATTTTAATCCATCTTACAGACATATTGGGGTTTAGCAGTCTCCTGCTGTTTATAAATCCTCATTAAATCATAAATCCTCTGCAAAAAGCCTTTGGAAAGCCTTTTAAATTATGAATGATCTCTGCTTTTTTTTTTTATTTGTTTCATAAACTCGCATTTTATTTCTACAAATCATTGTGCTGTGAACAAGGCTAGGGATTTGTGGGTTTCTGTTTATGCAAAAGCACGTGTGCATGCAGTGGAGCAACAACCTATGTAAGTCAGTCTGTTGGAGGTATTGTGCTGTGCTGCTGAGCTGACATGCAGGGCAAGAATTATAGTATCAGAGCTGTATTGGGCAGGTGCAAACTGTTGTGGTGGTAGCTACGGGTAATGGAATCTCTATTAGTTAGTGATTATTTCCAGTGTTTTAACACAATGGGCACTACCACAATAGAACAGCAAATACAAGTCAAATTTAAGCAAGCGTTCGGATTTAATATCACATACATTTTGTTTAAGTTGAGTCAGCATGACTAAAGGGTCCATTGTAAAAGCAGTAGTATGGCCTTCCCATGACAATATTGCTGCTTTAAATTGGATCTCTGGGCAGGATATACTGCTGGTTTAGTCTACATAGGCTCTCAGAGTATATTATTAACTTTACTCCATGGTCCCACAGGCATCCTCTCCACTGGATGGCCAGTCCTCTAAAGCAGCTGGTCTTCTCTAGTTTTTTGGTCACCTCCTTGCCAACATCATTGCAGCCAGGAGAGGAGAAGACTGCAGCAACAGCTTCCATGAAACCAAGGTGTAGGTAAGTATTCTCAATTATAACCCCCTAGACAAGATAGGCATTATATTATATTTATGGGGTAGGAATGTGTGCTGGCACTATTAATTTTTGCTCAGTGGCCAAGGTTGGGTTTAAAAAAAAAAGCCAATAAATGTGCCTGGTGATACACTCCCTTCAGGACTCTGAAGATGGCAGAAAGCTCATAAAGTGGAGGAAGGGATAATCACTCTGCCAATGAAAGGCTGTGAGCAGCCACGGCTGGCTGCCACTGATCAGCATTGCAAAAACTCAGCGCAGCTTTAGCTGCCTGCGCCCAAAATTAAAAAAGTCCCTCTCTGCTCCTTTCCTCCTGTGCCCCTCTGGCGAACTGATGGGGCCCAGAGAAAATATGATTAATGTTACATCAGGGCCGAATGAAACAAACACCAGAGCTCTAATCTTCATGCTCCACATATAGAATGGTAACTGTCACTTGGTGAGGTGCAGCCCTATAAAGACGGGGGAGTCTTGATGCTAGCAAAAGAAAAAACACAAAAGGGCGCACTCTCCTTGTGCATTACCATGGTTACAAATTAATTTATTTAAAAAAGTGACAAATGGATACTCACAAATGAATGTAAAAAACAAACATGAAGCCAAATGGGTCAATGTCACACATCTGGAGTCCTGTGATGATGGTGCCCGATGGGAAAACTGACGCATTTCGGGAGTTGAACTCCCTTTTTCAAAGCTAATTTGGCTTCATGTTCGTTTTTTACATTCGTTGTGTCAGTATTCATTTGTCACGTTTTTAATAAATTAATTTGTAAGCACGGTAATGCATGAGGAGAGTGCGCCCTTTTGTTTTTTTCTTTTGCTTACATCAGGGCCGGCTGTACTGCCTTTTCAATGGTCCTGGCCGTGGCTGCGCCCTAGGTGTTAGTGCACCCTAAGCAGCTGCCTAGTTTGCCTAGTCGTAGCACCGGCCCTGCCTATACCCACAGTTGAACCAGAGGAACCTCAATTTACTCCAGCACAGCACAGGAAAAAAAATACTTTCTAATCTCCCAGGAGGCAATCGGATATTACCTTGATCAACTAATGATCATATGTGCTCCCTGATCATAATATGTTAATATTAATAAATGTTGGTATCCAATTATATTTTGTGCATTTAGAAATGCATCCAGCTCTTTTTAAAAACAATCTACTGAGCTGAGCAGAACTAGTTTTTGAGATAGTCTATTCTACATTTTCACAACTCTTACTGTGAAAAAGCCTTTCCATATGTGGAGATTAAATCTCTTTTTCTCCAGATGTAGAATACCCCCTTGTTCTCTGTAATGACCTGAAAGTGCTGAAAGTGAAAAAAACAACTCCAAGTTCACTATATGAACCACTTACATGTACTGTATGTCTTATTAAATCACCACAGTAGTAGGGTATTGGTGGGGGTTCCACAGTTAATTAGAAGAGGTACCCATATTTTTTGCCAGGAAGCAACATTTTTAACATGAATCATCAGAGATGGGGTCACATCTGAGTAAGTGCCATAGCAATAGGAGATCTGACTGAGTCACTTCCCAGACTCAAAAATCACCACAATAGTGAGGTATTGGTGGGGCATCAAATAAACACAGAAACACACATATAGGCTTGCTTAAAAAGTAAATCTTCAGAGACTGGTTCACATCAGAGGCTCTGAATCAGTAAAGTGCTCTATGACAAACAAACCAGTACAGTACATGTTCTGGCAGTGCCATAAGCACAGCCCAGTGCCTGAGGCAGGGGTGTACCTACAGGGGTCGCATTTGCGAGTGTGGATACATGGATAGGAGGAGCAGCGGGGCAGCTGCATACAAAGAAACCAAACTCTCCATTTTCCTCCTGCAGACGCTGAATGCTCCTCCTCTCTCTCCTGCAGGCATTCAGCGGCTGCAGGAGGAAAATGTAGAAATCGGTTCCTCTATATGCAGTTGCCCCCACCGCTCCTCTTATCCAGCTTCTTTCTGCTGCTTGCCTGTGTGCTCTCTTGTCTCCCTGTGCTCTTTCCCGGCCCCTCTGTGCTCTCTCTTGACGCCCCTTGTCCCCTGCAGCTCTGTCAGACTCCCCCTCCAGCAGCTGTAGCAGATGCTGTCAGGATGGAGAGCGGAAAAGCAGCCAGTAAATATATCAATTACCAGCCCCTTCCTTGCCTTAATGAATAGAGTCCACGATCTGTACTGATCACTGGCTCTGTTCATTCATAACTGAGGCACCGTAAACTGGTTATGCTTCAATTTATCAATCAACAGAAATCTCTGTACAGAGCTATTCCTGTTCATTCATTTTGTGCAGCTGAGGCTGCAGTGATGGAGATTGAGGGCTGTGTCCTCAATCTCCTTTCTCTGTCTCAAAGTTGGAACATCAGAGTTCTGTTTAGACCCCTGATATTTCACCAAAGACCCCCCCCCAATCGGGCTCCTAAAAAACTTGTAAGAATGAATAAAAAATAAAAAATGGTAACCAAAAAAATAAATAAATAAAAAACTACTGACACCAGTGGTGGAGCTACCAGAGTCACAAAGGTCACATTTGCAGCTGGGCCATGGCGTACAACCACCACGCTTGGAGGGAAGGGCCTCAGCTAGGGGTCAGCGGAGCCCTTCATGGTTTCTTACACCAGGGCCCTGAAGGGCAAGTTATGCCACTGGCCTGAGGGTCACATTTGCAGGCCCCACAATCTTTGGGCCAGTGGGGCCTGAGTACAGCCTCCAAAACAGCAACAGGCATCAATTGATCTGGATACCTGCTGTGTAGAGACCAGCTCAGTGAGCTTAAAGGGTTAAGCTTCCCAATTCTTAGATGTGATGGCTGTATTAATGTTCTTTTTTTAAAGGATAAGTTCACCTTTTGGACAAAAATAATAAATGTACTTTTTTTGCACGTAAAAAAATGTGCATTTATTATTTTTGTCCAAAGGAGCCCGGAAAGCATTGCACCAGCGATCAGTAGATTGCTAATGCCATGCAGGTGTCCTGCAGACCTGTCAGAATATCCGCTAGCCGTACGGGATGTACGAGAAAGCAGATATTCTGGCAGGAAGCTTCAATGATCTATCACAGCAGTGTGGTAGTTCATTGAAAACTACAAGCAGACAGCCGCTAAGGCTGCCAAGACTTGTAGGCACTCATTTTCAGAATTCTCCGCCCACATGGCCATGCTGTTTTCAAATTTGACAGATAGTACAGGAAAACTTCTCCCCATACTATCAGTCAGAGGGAGGGGGGGTGATGGGCGCGGCTGCGGCTATGGGAACATGTTACATGTTCCACACAAAAAAGGGGGGGGGAACATGTTCCAAAGGTGAACTTACCCTTTAAGGCTTTCCGTATTTTATTTTAACCTGGTGATCTAGCTAGTATGTCTATTGTTTTTAACAGAACAAGCTACCCTGCAAATGTTGTGCTTACAATCCTCGCCTATGTATTTATGTAAAACCTTTATCCCAGAAGGAACAAAACATCTGCTGTAACTGATAAACAGTAATAAAGTGAGCGCTAATTCAGTCCAGCAGCTGTACACTTCAAGGTAACCACAAAAAAACCTCAATGTAACATATCATAAATATAGTGCAGCGCTTAATTTAGTCCTTCATAGTTCATGGTTATTGGATGTTCCTTAGAGAAAAAATAGAAGAAGTGCCCACTCACCAGAGCCACACTTGGTACAGTGCGGTAAGTATAAATTATCCCCTGGTGTCACTGGAAATCGACATCCGGATCAGCAAATAGAATGATGTCCCTCTCTGGATCACATAGGTTCAGGTGTATAAGGATTTAGGCTCCATCACAGAGTTCCCCTTAAGGGATATGTGGGTGTTGCTCTAACTGTAGTGGGAACCTCCCTTTCTCGGTGGACACGGAGCTGTGCAGTATCTAGAAGGAATACTCCCCATGTGGGGTTAAAACAAGAGAGTGCTCATAGTGTAGTAAGGCTTGTGAAAACCGAGCATTTATTGAGAGAAAATAGGATGCATCCAGCGTGTAACATCAAACAGCGGGTAACAGTAGTGAACACTAACCATCCCTGAAAAGAAATGGCCGCCGGAGCTCCACGATGCTCCGACGGCGTGATGTCAACGGCGCGAGCAGGCTCCTCCTTACGCGTTACGTGCCACGCACATCATCAGAGGGTGAAGCCGGCTTAGGTTAAGGAACATCCAATAACCATGAACTATGAAGGACTAAATTAAGCGCTGCACTATATTTATGATCTGCTGTAACTGCTTATAAAGTGTTGGCTGGAGTTTGGCTTCAATTTGTTATTGTATATAAATCTGCTAGTACATCTAACACTCCCCTCTCCCCAGATTGAAAATGCTGCTGTCCAAAGGTGTATTTGTGCTCCTTCATCTAGAGTAGGGGGTGCTCTAATATAGGAGGTATGCTACTGGCCAGATCACCAGGTGACAACAGAGGGAAAAAAAGCCTTAAAAAAAATAAAATAATAATGCAGCCACCACATGTAAGATTTGGTAAGCTGCAATATATAAAATATTTTTGTTTTGGGTTTATTACCACTTTAATACAAATCGTGGTGCAAGAGAAAAAACATTAACAAATTACTGGAAATTGTTATTTGAAAATAAATAAATAATGAAAACTATAAACCGAAGTTCCCTCAGCACAGCGTCCAATCACCTAAGGCACTAGCAAAAAAATGAGACATGGTAGTTGGAGGTAGGATTAAAAAAATAAAACCGACTGAAAACCTCTATAGTTTACTTTGAACATGCAGTATAAAGATTATAGTAGAACATGGCAACAAATCGATGATCTATTGCAGCGGTCTCCAAACTGTGGCCTGAGGGCCAGATGTAGCGTTTATCCCTTGGGGCACTATTGCTCCAACTGGTTTGAGGCACTATTCCTAACAATGACACCAACAGTGGGGCATAATTACCCCAAATGACATCAATGACGGGGTACTATTCCTCCAACTGTCACCAATTATGGAGCACTATTCTATCCACTGACACCAATGATGGGGCACTATTCCTCCCACTGACACCAATTATGGGGCACTATTCTATCCACTGACACCAATGATAGGGCACTATTCCTCCCGCTGACACCAGTGATGGGGGACTATTCCATCCACTGACACCAGAGGTGAGGCACTATTCCTCACCCTACTGACCACAGGCACTATGCAACTGAATACTATGCCTGCGGTAGTTGCCTATCACTGGTGTCAGGCCTGTGGCTTCTTCTACCCCCACTGGCCACAATTCGCCCCCCCCCCCCCAAAGTCTGAAGGACAGTAAACTGGCCCTTTGTTTGGAAAGTTTGGAGACCCCTGTTCTATTGCAAAAAAAAAGTCTGCCCCAAAGGCAGAGTTCCCATTCATAATGAATGTCTGTTGTGGGACCAGCAGCCTAACTGCTTCCCCGTCCGCTTATAGGTTTTATAGACGTGGACGAGAAGCTGTGCTGATGCGGGGTAACGTACCTGTCTCCGGGCAATCACATTGTGTTTTACCATGTAATTGCTCTTTCCAATCAAAGCAATCACATGTAACACCCTGCTATTTTGGAAAAAATAACTGAATTCAACCGCTTCCTATAACCATCATTGAGTTTCTTACAATGAGTTTCTCTGATTGGCTATCACAGTGATCAGTCAATGTGAAGCCTGCCCCCATGTTTTCGCTCTCTGAATGGAGGAGAGAGGTACATTGTATCTTTCTCTGTTTTACAGAGAGAAAAAAATTGTGTGCAAAAAATAAATAAATCAATCATCATAATAATAAAAAAAAATAAAATAAAAATATAAAAAAATACCAAGATTAAGGTTAGTGTTTGGATCAAGGTCAGGGTCAGTATTTATTTATTTTTTTAAAATAGAATCCATGTCAGTTAGTGTCAGTGTCAGTGTATTTTAGGCAGGATGAAAAAAGCAAAATGTGCACTATTGTTTCTGGGCCATACTATGGGTACAAACTAACTAACATACACATATGTGGTATTGTTGTGATCATCAAGAGCAGGAGAATTTATTTTGAGTTGTTCTTTGGTGGTAGGTTATGTAGTAGCAAGAAATATACAGCTAAATTTAAAAATAATTTTTTTTTTACTATTTTGGGCCAGTTTTCCTTTGATAATAAAAAAACATGTTTTTACTAACACATGTTTAAGTTGCAAAATTGTGCTTAGGCATTTAGATTTGTTTTACCCTTAGACACAAAGGGGTTATAGGCCTCATTTCCTTTCCTGAAAACAGTAGAATGATGGGCTTTACCAAAGAGCTGAAATTAAGTTTCATCTGTCCAAAACACATTCTCCCACAAGGATTTTGGCTTCCGTAGATAAGTTTTGGCAAACTCCAATTAGGCTTATTTATGTTTCTGTGTCAGCAGCGGGGTCCTCTTGGCTCTCTTACCTTAGCATCCATTTTCATTCAGATGCTGATGCTGACACAGTTGTACCCTGTGCCTGAAGGTCAGCTTCAATTTGTCTGGAAGATGATTGAGGTTCTTTATCCACCATTCGAACAATCCTTCATTACAATGTTAGATCAATTGTTCTCTTTCGTCTACGTCTAGGGAGATTATCTACAGTGTCATGGGATGTAAACTTCTTGAAAATGTTGCGCACAGTGGACACAGGAACATTACGATCTCTTGAGATGGACTTGTAACCTTGAGATTGTCCATGCTTTATTCACAATTTTTTGTTTTCAAATTCTCAGACAATTATTTGCTGCTCTCAATGGTCAATTTTTCACCATTTTAACTGGTTGCCAGTGTGATTTCTATATGGTCAGCACCTGTTAATTGATACAGGTGACTTTAATTACAAATTACAGGAGCATCACAAACTTGGAATGCAATTATTGCTTACAATTTTGAGAGTTGCCAATAATTTTGTCCAGTCCATGTTTGAGGTTTTCCATGAAATGTGTCAGATTTGGCTTTTTGTTTTTCCACTTTTTTTGTGTCTTACCAAACAAACAAATATAAGAACATCATGTAAACAATAAACATGAGAATGCCTATACATTTGAATGCAACAATGTTCTTGGTGAAGTGGTGCATTATCTGACAGAAATGCAGGGCTGCCAATATTTTTGGCCATGACTATATATCGTAAGGATTTTAACAAACTCCTTTCCCAGTCCTATCTGTTTCTGCTCTGAGGAAAAAGCCCTTAGATAATTTTTTGTGCAGAACTGATTGGGAGTGACTTTTTAATTTTGATCAGCTAATGCACTTGGCAATGCTCTAATAATATTTGACTTGTATCTTGCAGACTTCTGAGAAAAACAGTGAGTCAATCACATAAGCAGAAAATGACATCTCTGCGTGCATTCCATACATCAGCTGTGTATGGAACACCTCCAGGTTGCCATATTGCATTGCATTTTAAAAAAAATTACAGCACTGCAGAATGAAAAGGAAATATAATTTTGAATAAATTACAGTATGGTTTGTGTCGAAAGTATATATGCAATATTATTTGTTTTGTGCATTTAGGAATGCGTCTAGCTCTTTTTTTTAAAACGCTCTACTGGGCTGGTCAGAACAGGATCTTAAGGAAGCTTATTCCATACTTTCATGGCTCTTACTGTGAAAACGTCTTTCCATTTGTGGATGTTAAATCTCTTTTCCTCGTTTAAAGTAAATTTAATGTGAAAAACTACACCACATTCACTATATGGACCAATATATATATATATATATACACACACACACACACACATTGTGATCATATTCACCCTAGATCTCCTCTTTTCTAGAGAGAATAATTTTTTCCTCGTAGCTGAGCTCCTCTGTGCTTTTTATCAGTTTGGCTGCCATTTTCTGTATTTTCTCCAGTTCCCCAATATCCTTTTTGTAAACTGATGCCCAGAACTGAATGCATATTCCAGATGATGTCTTACTAGTACTTTGTACAGGGGCAAAAGTATATCTCACTTTCTGGAGTCTATACCTATTTTTAATATAAAAACATACTTTGTTTGCTTTGGAGACTGCAGCTTGTTATTGCAAGTGGGTGATCCAGTTGTATTCCTCCTAGATTGTACGATGCATGCAAGGTTTTAGACCTCATGTTTTAAACTGCTGAAATTTACAAACATTAACAGGTTACTCCTCTCTTTAGTAACCTGTCATTCATTTTTGAATTTGTGGCCTTGATTTCCTACATATTCTGTTATATCCTTTGTAACGTTCAAATTATAATAGTGCTCTTTCATTTTCATATTAAATACCCTTTTATTATTCTTTATAGCTTTTTAAACTTTGGACATGAGACTTATAGGTATAATTTTTAGCCTTTTAAACCTATTGCCCATATGTTTTGCAGTGTGTTTGCATACAATCAATTTGAAGCATTACTGCTGACTGGAAGGTGAGCCTCCTCTAACAACCAAGTCCCTTGGAACCAAGTTTTTCAGGACTGCTCCCTCATTAGACCCAAGATTCTCAGCATGTGCAAGCCGAGGGCTTTCCTGCTTGTCTCAAAATCAGAAAGGTTCTGGAAAAGTGTGTGTCTAGCACCAGACCCAGGTATTCTAATCTTTGAGGTCCAAGGACAACTTCTGTAGGTTGAAAATCCAACCAAAGTTCTGCAGAATTTATACTATCCATTGGTTGTTAGCTGACAGATTGCACTAATCCTTTAAAAGGAAATTGTCCATGCACCCCAAGATATGGATCCCTTGAGAACAGAGCAGATCCAAAATTAGGGAAAGCAACTTGGTGGAGAGGCCAAAGGGAAGGGTGATAAATTGGCACTGCTGAACCACCACCACAAAACACAAGTAGTGTTGTGGCAGAAATACTGTATAGTTATCCCAGATGTTCAGTGAATTGAGAAAATCCCCTGGAAGGAAGAAGGCAATGAATGGCTGATCATTTTCAATGCATAAGTATGCAGTTCAAGGATTGGGCTGAATGCCTCCATCAGTTTTGAACCCATAACAAGGTACAAGAAGAAACCTTGAAAATAATCTCCAAGTGGTATAGGGGTAATGACTCCCTGACTCATAAGCTGTTGGACAACTGAAAGCAAATCCACCTACCATGATGGGGAAGGAGACAAGTTGGAGAGCAAGAAGCAAGAGCAAGTAGACTGCAAAACTCCAGTTTGTAGCTCCTCAAAAAATACCCTGGACCCAGGTGTCTGAGATTTTATGGGGCTAGAAGGTCATGAGACTCCCCCCTTGTGGGGATACTGTGTCACATGTAAAACTTGGCTCCAGTCTTGGCTGGTTTGAAAGGTCATGTCTTCAAGCAAAGTATGTTCCTTATTTAGACTTAGCATTATAACCTGGGGGAGATGAAGGGACACCGTTTTCAACTGAGGGAGGAGAGTACTTTTACCCCCTGTGACCTTCTTGATGTACTCATCAAGGAAAGACAAAACAGAAATTCCCCTTTGAATGGTAAACACTAAAGGTGTTTCTTGCAGGGGATTTAAGCTGACCAGCATTTAAGCCAGAGAATTCTGGACATGTGTACAGAGAAAAGGCTCATCATAGAAAACAAGGTCTATCCAGCTAGCCATTCACTCAGAAGGCAAAATTTCCAGCTAACTATGGACAGAAAAAACCATACGAATGGAGCTAGGATACTAAGCCATACAGCAATGATCTAAAAACTGCCATAGACACAAGTGCAGACAGGGCAAAGGTAGCCCTTAGGAGGGCTTCTAAATTCTTATCTACCCAAAATATATTAATTAAACATGAGTTTATCTTCCACGGGGAAGGGGGGGTGCCCATGTCCTGCTAGGTAGAAAACAGAGAAACAGCCTACTTCTGACACTTTTCTCAGTGGAATATTGTTGGGAAAAATGTTTAAAGAGAAGAGAAAAAAATATTTTCCAGGTGCCGCCAGTCACCATAGAGAACAGGTTCAACCAACACATGAGCCAGAAAGGTCTTAGCTGGTGTAGGGAATTTGAGGGACCCCATACTAGACACCTAAAGCTGGCTATACACAGATTTCCCCATCCACTTAAACACGGTGGACTGAGGAATCCATTGAACATTGTATTCTGACAGCAGGTCCCACTGCTGCAGAGCACAATGACTGGCTGCAGCCGCCAATTGACAAAAGTTTTCCAGCATGTTTTTTTGACAGAAGGTGATCAAACAATTGACTTTTAATGAGCGGGGATGAGCACACACAGATCGGAATATGGCTGGTTCCCAGCTGAATTGACCAGATTCCAATCAGTGTATAGTCAGCCTTAGGTGAGCACACTCAGGCTACTTCAATGCTAAACAAGAGCATGCAGCTTCAGTCCGCGTAGAAATAGTCTTTTGGAGAGATTTCTATAACAGGTGTATCATCCTGATCACACTTGTTAGAAGGCAAGCATTCTTCCTCAGCAACTGCCTCCTTATCTAGTACCATGTCTGGTTTAAGAGCAAAGTCAAAGACTAAAGTCAGAGAGGAGATAGGAGTGGCATGGCTGTGATCCCTGTTGCCTAAGACTTCAGCAAGCCTAGAAATTCTGCCCATAAACTCTGACAATGTGCCAGAAAAGTCCTCTTTAGATAGGAAGGAAGACACAGGTATGGCCAAAGGGCTGACTAAATTACCAGAGGAAGGTAGAGAGTCAAAATGGGAGCACCCATCAGAGGAGAGGATACCAGGGCCTTGAACTACATGTACTACAACCTTCATTAGAGCTAAAGGCTGAGCCTGAGCTTTTTAGCCTATTTGACCCCTTATCTTTTTTCTTTGTCTGCCATGTGTGTGAATAAATGTCCCTGATAGGGTAATAATGACCTTTACAACAGAAGTATGGGGGGATGCCTCAGTGCAAGCACCTGTAGGCAACTGTAATCCAGGATCAGCACAAGTAAGCTACTACTGTATTTGTGTGCCCACAAAATATATGGTAAAAAAATATGATAAAGCCTAAAGTCAAATTCTGCCTATCAATTTAAAACATTGTTTTTTGTTTAAAATGTTGTATTTTGTTGCACATGGATAAACAATGTACAAATATTGTGCAGCACAAAGATGAGAATACATCTGTTTTTTTATAGCCAAACTTTCAAAAAAGAAGAATTCAAATTTTCTCGGTAATCACATTGTGATGTCTTGTCTTTGAAGTGATGTTTTAATGACACCCTCCTTAAAAATCACTTACCTCCATGGGGAAAAAACTGTGAATAGATCAGTTTAAATGTGTCTTCATTAACAACTCCACTAGGACATTCCTTAAAGTATAAGAAAAAGAAAAGGTGAGCAATTAGATAAAAGATACGTATTCAGACTATGTATTATACACACACACACATGCAAGATCCAGCTGTTGCAGAACCACAGTTGGTTTGTTAAAGTCACATGTCTTCATCTAAAATTCCATGACATTAGAGTTTCCTGGCTATCCAGTTAACAAATTCTTCTTGAAATGTATTCAAGATTTTGTCTCACTGACTAAAGAAGTTAATAGACCATTTCTTTCTTTAACTATTTCCTGCCCGGAGTCACTGATGACTGAAGTCAAATTAAAACTGCACAAGGGTGCGTATCCCTACACACCAAAAAAAGCCCATTATGCTATGTAACGGCCTTTGTTAAGGACTTTATATAATTGGTATATTTGGAACTGCCATTATTAGGAACCCATAGAGCAAGGAGTAGCACCTTTATATATCACAGCACACGCGATCCCTATCTCAACAAGTGATAACATTAAGAGTTTAGATCACCTGAGACATATATCACATAAGGAGCACAGAGATAGCATGTAATGTCTAAATACCATGTTCCTTGGTCATCTTGTCTCAGAATGAAAAGGAATCGAGCTATTGATGTAATTTCCACAAGATGTGACCAGGACATCACATCACAAGAGATGATTGCTCACTTTTTCACTTCACTTAACCCCTGATGAAGCTCTGCTTTTGAGTTAAACATGTAGGGCATATATTTCTAATGATACTTTTCTTTAGAGCGCTATTTTTGGAGCACTTGGTCACTTTTTTCCTCTGAATATAATTTTTGTGGGGCAAGGAGGACTGGACTGTCTTCACAATACATGGTGATCCCATTAGCCAGCGTGGTATTTTTGGTGGATATGGTGATGCGTGGGGCCTGTCCATTAGTGGTGTAAGTTTATTACCACATGGATGGGTGTTCCCATACTACATATCTGTAACAAGATAAATAGTCATGTTGAGGTTACTGAGCTAGATAAAAATATAATAGAGGAAGGTGTTTGATTAATGACATCAAAAGCTTGACCCCTTTTTCCTCTCAAACAAGATGACCAAGGAACATGGTATTTATACATTACATGCTATCTCTGTACTACTTATATGATATGTGTCTGTGGTGACATAAACTCTTAATGTAATCACTTGTTGAGATAGGGATTGCATATGCTGTGATATATAATGGTGCTCCTCCTTGCTCTATGGGTTCTTAATAATGGCAGTTTCAAATATACCAATTATATAAAGTCCTTAACAAAGGCGGTTACACAGCATAGTGGGCTTTTTTGGTGTGTAGGGATCCTCATCCTTGTGCAGTTTATCATTTGATTGCCCCTGAATAGTTTACATAGATTGTAAGGCATTTGTTGGTTATATAGGTCAAATTTAGCAGTGTTGGCATACATTAGTTTACTTGACAATAATAAAAATTTATGCTTTTTAACCAATTCGGCTCCAGAACAATATTTATTATTTTTTTGCATACATGTAAATATCTCAGTTTTTTTGTAACTACAATTACTTAAACCCCCAGAACATTACATATTTTCTGAAAGCAGAGGCCTTGTAAAATAAAAAGGTGATAGTTGCAAACTTTTATCTGACATGACATTTGTGTAACTGTTTATTAAACAGAAATTTTCAGGAAAAAATATAATAAAATGAATACCCATTTTTGGTTAAAATATAAAAGACAAGGTTGCAACGAGTAAATAGATACCAAACATTTCATGTATTAAAACTGTGTGCGCCCACGATATCACCAAAAACTATGGTACCCAAAAAACACCATAGGTCACACTTTAAAAGTGTTCATAGCTCAACAGTTTAAAGTTAACTAGGAGCTCTTGTGCTAGAATTATTGTTCTCACTCTGACATTCGCAGAGATATGTCACACGTGTGTTGTGACCATGGTTTACATACGCGTGTGCACACCCTGGGCTTGCATTCGTGCAAGTGTGCAGAGCAACTGGGATTATGGCAATTTTTATTTAATTTAATATATTTTATTATAATTTTATTTTTTAAACATTTTTCTTTTATTTTTTAATTTATTTTTACCTGATTGCTATTACAAAGGGTTAATAAACCCCAATGTGATAGCACTGGGCAGGTGAGAGGTACTCCTTGTGGAGACATTAGGGGTCTAATAGACCCCTAATATCTCCTATGCCTTTGACACCATCTCAGCAAGCACAGATCGCCTTGGTTAGATGTGTCTCCTGGCTGTACTGGCCAGGAAAGGGTGCACCTGAAACCGGATGTGATATGTGATATCACTTCCAGTTTCACTGTTTGTATGTGAGATCCAGGCATGGGTTTGTCTCACAGCGCTCTCCCTCCCCTAGCTTGCGATTGTGTTCCCAGGCTCTGGTAAGAACCAACTGAAGAAAAAACACATAAGCCGATGGCTGCTACTTCTATGTCCTGGTTAAGGATATAGAAGGCTTTTATCGATACAATTTTTAAGTAACACCTCTCGTTTTTGTCATAGGCTGACAAATATATAAGAATGTCATTTTTAAAAAATGTTTTCATTATATTAGCAATGCAAACATAAATTATTTTTGACAACTCAGTATAACCGTACGTTAAAAATTTCCTTACATGTTATGAGTTCTGCCTGTCCGCTCAGCATCGCTTTCCACAACTTCCTGGATTATTTACATGTTTTGTAGGCTGTGAAATCTGAAACACAGCAGAGCCCACTCACAGGGCATAGTGAATATGTGTTGCAGATTTCAAGGAAATGTGTGGGGATGTTCATAAGGTAAGTTTACAAACTTCAAGATTGGTAAGAATAATAGTAATAGGCTAGAAGTAAAGGACATACAATGTGGAAATGAATATCTGATTTTAAACTTAAACCATATGCTTTAGATTGCAATTTAATTAAGAAATTAATCATGCAGAACTGCAGATGAACACTGCAGCTTAAAAGAGGCAGTGTTATTCCTCAAGCTGAAGGTTTTAATTTTTCCAAGTGAAGCTTGCATGTGATCACTATGTCTTACATCACATGGTGGACACATAATCAGGGACCATGCTGATTGGTTCTTGAACATCAATGGAGGCACAAGTTGTTCCTTTGGTTCCAAAGGGGGAAATGTTTATAAACCTACCATCAGCATGGAGCATCATGCTGTGTAACATTTATATATAGATAGTGGGTGGAAGGGGCTTAGTTATAGAGGTGGGGCAGTGGAGCAGGACTCTTTATGCATCATCATCTTTTTATGCATCATCGGCCTCTTTGAAAACCAAATCATGTGACATGCAAAACAGAGCAAAATATTAAAACAGGATGCAAGGCAGTATGAGAACTAGAAAAACATTTTAGGAAAAAGCAAAAAAGGGTTATTATTTATCTTTCATAAAAAACTAATTTAAAAAAGTCCAATCAAAATAATAAGTGGAAGCAAAAAAGTGATGTATATTAAAAATGGTTATAGTGGAGCAAAAATCAAAAGAAATAAAAAATGCACTATATATATATATATATATATATATATATATATATATATATATATATATATATATATTGTATTTGTAAAAAAAATCTTTTTTATTTTCTTGGTAATTTTTATGGTCATTATTTGTATATTTTATGTTTCTACTTCTTGCATTATACTGTCAATATTTTTTATAGCAGAGAGTCCTGTTCTTGCAGTCATTACAGTATTCTGATGACTGTGGAGCAAAAATCTAAAGAACCAAAAAATGTCAAAAATATATATATATATATATATATATGTAAAAGAAAAATGGACATGATAGTGAAAAAATATGAATAAAATTGAAAATCATACTGAAGAGTTGTGAAAAAAATAGTAAATTAAATACAATTGAAAGTGAAAAAAGTAGAAAAATATAATTGGTGCATCGCACACAAAAATAATACACACAGTGCTTAATACTGTTATGAGTGTAAGAACAGGACTCTGTGCTAAAAATATATATGTATACATACACACACTGCTCAAAAAAATTAAAACAACACTTTGAAAACACATCAGATCTCAATGGGGAAAAATATCATTCTGGATATCTATACTGATATGGACTGGGTAATGGGAACATAAGGATGCCCCATCATTTGATGGAAATGAAAATTATCAACCTACAGAGGACTGAATTCAAAGACACCCCGAAATCAAAGTGAAAATCAAATTAGATCAGTGTTAGATCAGGCGAGTGCAGGGGCCATTCAATGGTATCAATTCCCTCATCCTCCAGGAACTGCCTGCATACTCTCGCCACATGAGACCGGGCATTGTCGTGCACCAGGAGGAAACCAGGACTCACTGCAGCAGCATAGGGTCTGACAATGTGTCCAAGGATTTAATCCCGATACCTAATGGCAATCAGGGTGCGTTCCTCCATGGATATGCCTCCCCAGACCATCACTGACCCACCACCAAAACGGTCATGCTGAACCATGTTACAGGCAGAATAACGTTCCCCACGGCTTCTCCAGACCCTTTCATGTCTGTCACATGTGCTCAAGGTAAACCTGCTCTCATCAGCACAGGGCGACAGTGGCAGATCTGCCAATTCTGGTGTTCAATGGCAAATTCCAATCGAGCTCTATGGTGCCCAGCAGTGAGCACATGGCCTACTAGAGGACGTCGGGCCCTCAGGCGACCCTTTAATGAAGTCTGTTTCTGATTCTTTGGTCATAGACGTTCACACCAGTGGCCTGCTGAAGGTCATTTTGTAGGGTTCTGGCAGTGCTCATCCTGTTCCTTGCACAAAGGAGCAGATACCGGTCCTGCTGATGGGTTAAGGAACGTCTATGGCCCTGTGCAGCTCTCCTAGAGTAACTGCCTGTCTCCTGGAATCTCCTCCATGCTCTTGAGACTGTGGTGGGAGACACAACAAAACTGATAGGTTGCTTCACCTCCTTAGCCAAGCAGCATCTGTAACCTGCCCCTTACCCAGCCTGCCACATTTGAGCAGAAGATGCTGGAGGTTAGAGAAGGGCGGGATGGAGAGGCTCTGACATACCTGAATACATTTAGATCAAACACATCACACAGGACAGTGCCCACACAGGACTCTACACAAGAAGCAGATGTTGATCATCACTAAGAACATGTCACACACGTGTCATTCCGGCTACAGAAGTCTCATCATCAGTGAGTTCCCTCCTCCTGTGTGCAGATTAGGCAATGAACTCACTGATCAGGGAGTGATTTCCCCTCCGACGGGTGAACACATTGATGATGATGACGACTAGACTTCTGGAAGACACTGCAACCGACATTACATGCAAGTGTGTGACATGTTAGTGACAATCTCCAGCTTTTTCTATAGAGCTACTTGTGCCAGAGTTCTGTGTCTGCCCTCCTTGATTTGACCTTTTCCTTCTATATTACCTTTGAAGGATTTAGGCTGGGCAGACTAGGAGCTTCACAGACTTGTTAACTGTTTACTGTCTTGAGCAATGGACTGTTAGCAGAGTAGAAATTGGAACAGCTGCTTGTTTTTTGGCAATATATATACATCTCTATATATATATATATATATATATATATATCTATATCTCTCTCTCTATTCTCTCTATATACAGTATCTCTCTCTCTCTCTCTATATAGATTAATGTTTTTCCACAATGGAAGAACACTGGTCACTGCTAGGGCACACTTGTACCAGGTCTGCAGTCTCTAACCGTCAATTTGTGGCATGCAAAGCAGAACTTTTTTTCTCAACTGTATCCCATTGAGGCTGATATTTTGACCATATTAGCCATATTGACTTTTTAAGTGTAAACTTGTTATGGGTATTGTCATTGTTTATATATCGTGTTTATACTGTTTAAATATTGATTGTCGTAGTTTTTAATGGGAGTTCTGTCATTTTTCAGGCTGTCAGTAAAAAAAGTCATCAAGGGTTGGCAACACTGGCAGACACAGGACATCGTTTTGTAATTGTCCCCCACCCCACACCAATCCCCCTCCCCATGTTGCCCAAATCTGATTCCCCCCCCAGTATTTCCAGGCCACAGCTCTGCCGGCTGCTGTGGGAACACAAGGGCATGGGGCTTCAGTTAATAAATGAACAGGAGCCCCCGATTCCTGCTGAGGCTACAGGGAAAGGAGTAGAAGAATCTATGTCCTTTCTCTGTTTCAATGATGAGATGTCAGAGGTCTGTTTAGAAGGCAGGAGGAGTACTTAAACTAGGATTGAGGAGGGAAGGAGAATTAGATTATAACAGGGTAGACAGATCAGACAGGGGTCAGTACTTATTGGTGGGTGGAATGGGGAAAGATGATAAACAGCAAGCACATACGGGAAAAATAAAAACGCTCAATTTTAAGAAAGCTAATTTTCCAAGGCTGAGAGCTGCTCTTCAAGACTTAGACTGGGAGGGAATATTGGCATCAATGAACACAACACAGAAATGGGAGTTCTTAAAAAAGACTGTATGTGAACACACTGCAAAATATATTCCCATAGGTAATAAGTTTAAAAGCCTAAAAATCAAACATGTGGCTTATGGCCAAAGTTAAAAAAATCTATAGATAATAATAAAAGAGCTTTTATTAAATAGAAAAATGAAGGAACACTATCATTGTTTAAACATTACAAAGAATATAACCGAATATACAACGGAAATAAAGGTCGCAAAAATTGAAAACGAACAACAGATTGCAAACGATAGCAGGACAATCCCCCAAAAATTCTTCAAATATATTAATAGTAAAAAGGTCCGGTCCGAGCATGTAGGCCCTTTACAAAATAATCTAGAGCAGGAGATGGGACAAAGAGAAGGCAAATTTATTAAATACCTTCTTCAGCTCTGTGTATACAAAGGAGCATGGAGGAGCTCTTGTCCATAATGGGCATGGTATTGACACATTGGCTCACAATTGATATAATCCAAAAATATTTAGAAAGTAAATAAAGCACATGGACCAGCTGGCATACACTCACGAGTCCTTAAAGAATTGAGCTCTGTCATTTCAAAGCCGCTGCTTCTAATTTTTAGGGACTCTTCAATGACTGGCATAGTGCCACTGGATTGGCGTAAGGCCAATATGGTGCCAATATTTTAAAACGGGTCAAAATATTTACGAAGTAATTATAGACCTGTTAGTTTAAGTTCAACAGTTGCGAAGATATTGGAGAGTTTTTAATAAAATACCACATAGATGAGTTCTTGCTGGAAAAAAATATCTTAAGCAACAGACAGCATGGATTCATGAAAGACAGAAGTTGTCAAACAAATCTGATTTCTTTTTATGAGGGGGTGAGCAAAACCATGGACAGAGGGGGTGGCGGTGGATGTGGTATACTTCCCCACACACAAGGCTAATGTGTAAGGTAAAGTCTACAGGCTTGGAAAAATCTGTATGTAAATTGATAGAAAACTGGCTAAAAAAACAAATTCAGAGAGTAGTGGTTAATGATTCATACTCTAAATGGTCTAGGGTTGTCAGTGGTGTACCCCAAGGTTCAGTGTTGGGACCCTTACTTTTTAATATATGTATAAACGATATAGGGTCTGGGATTAAAAATACCATTTCAGTCTTTGCAGATGACACCAAGCTGTGCAGTGGAATAACGTCCTTACAGGATGTCTCCAACTTACAAGCAGACCTCAATGTACTGTTTAATTGGGTAACTATGTGGCAAATGAGGTTTAATGCTGATAAACGTAAGGTTATGCACTTGGGGGCTAAGAATATGCATGTATCATACATAATAGGGGGTTTACAACTGGAATCAATGGTGGAAAAGGATCTGGGAGTACTGGTAGATCACAAGCTTAATAATGGCATGAAATGCCAAGCTGCAGTTTCTAAAGCAAGCAAAAATCTCTCTTGTATTAAAAGAGGTATAGACTCCAGAGAAAGAGAGAGATATCATATTACCCCTATACAAATCATTAGTAAGACCTCATCTGGAATATGCAGTTCAGTTTTGGGCACCAATTCAGAAAAAGAACATTGCGGAACTGGAAAAAGTGCAGAGAAGGGCAACCAAACGGATCCAAATGACTGGTTCCAATGATTGGTGATAAAGAAAAAATGTAAAGACTGTGCACTCAACAGACGCGCAATCCCACTGCGCATTTAGAGATATCTATCTCAAAGATAGACCTTTAAAGGTCTGGTCAGGTCCAGTGTCCCTCTAATGTCACATCTACTGCCCATGGGTAGCTCATCTCCTCTGTGGATGGTAAGAGCTCACAGGGAGCTCAGAAAAGAGGAGGCCAATAGCGTGATAACGTTTAAACAGAGAGTGCTTTATTGAATAAATATACAAAGCCACTGACCAGTAATGATGATCCAGGATGGCTGCCGTGACCAGTGTAATACTGGCAGTGTGGCGTCCTAGTGCTGTAGCCCCTCCCTGATGCGTTTTGTGCGATGGCACATACTCATAGGGGGTCTGCATACAGCCAGAGGACGCTTAAATTGAGGTTTAAATAGAAAAAACGGCATCTGCGCATTACGCCACCGCCATTTTCCAATGGATTATTGTCTACATGCCGGGCGCCGCATACCAGACGGGATATGTGTAAAGAAAGCGGCGTCTGCGCACTACGCGGCCGCCATCTTTCAATGCTTCAGTTGTCAACACACCAGCGCCATTATGGCATAGCCAATGTCACGGCGCATGCGCGGGCGCCGTGTATTTGAAAGAGAAATGGTTTAGCAATAAGGCAAATTGTTTCAACATAGATGTACAACTAAGGCAGTTTTTGGGTGTGTTGATTTGCTAGATGATGAATGGATTACCATCATGGATTACCATAACAGGTTATAGATCTGAGAACATACATTTCAATATGCACAGATAATATGGCAGGGATCATTTTAAAACCCTGTCATTTTTGATAAATGTATTTACAACAGAGTGCATAAAAAGCATAGAGATATATGGAATGGATAATTATAGCAAATAGAAAAATATGTAAATACATATATATTTGGTCAGAATTGCAATATAAATATAACGTTATGTAAAAGCATTACTGGTCATATTATAATATAAAAACAAATATAACTCATATATAAATATATAAACAAGTGATAAAATTCATAATAAAATAAAGTAAAAGTTATAATGGAAAAAAAAAAATAAATTTTAATAGAATACATAAGAATATAGAATAAAATAGATGTAAAATATGGATAAAATTTGCAATGACCAAAATAAAATGGAAATAAAATGTGGAGGCGATATAGTACAAGGAATTCATAAAACATTTATAAAAATGCATAAGAAAACATAAAAAGGGGGAGCATTGAAACCAATAAGCTAATATTGAGATACAAAACATATAAAAATAAGGCCGTAAAAGCACTAAAAGTCAACGAGAATGGATGGATGACTAACTATTATCAATAAAACTATTAATGTCCATGTCCACATTCAGACCTTTAGGGTACATGGATCCTATCTCATAAATCCATCTTGACTCCATTTGGGATACTGCTCTTTTTTTATTTGTACCTCTCCAATGGGTCTGTACTATGTCTATCCCCATGAATCTCAAGGACGAGGGATCTCTGTTGTGATGTATACAATAATGCTTCGAGAGCGAATGTTCCTTTAAAACCTCTCTTCACGTTATAAACGTGTTCTCGTAACCGATCACGTAATCGTCTTGTCATACGGCCTATATATTGCTTATTGCAAGGGCACTGCAGGAGATATACTACATATCTACTAGTGCAAGATATAAAGCTGTCAATTTTATAATCTTTCCCCGTGGTTGAGGACGTGAATTTATCCACCTTCCTCTTCCTTTGATTATTGCACGTACAAATAACACATTTGTTGCATGGATAGAATCCTTTCATATTACACTGTTCAACAAATTTTTATTTTTTGCCAGTTTTGGAAACAAAAGGATCCATTTCTTAATGAATTTCACATTCTGAGTTCAAATATAACAATGAAAATTGTCAATTGGCTCTAGTTTTTCTGTAAACGGAAAGTTTTCTACTATAGGTGTAATGACTACATAATGCACAATAATTATATAGATAGACGTCTTTCCACAAATATAAAGCAAGTGATATTGACTACATAACAAAGCCTAAATGGCATAATATATTGCATAGGATTACCAAGAAAAATTATAGCCATAAGCTAAGTTGAATCATTTTAATACTTAGGATTCTCACTAGTTTTGTCTTCAGTTTGTGTCGGTTTTGCTTCTCTTGGCTTTTCTCTTGTATTCGAGGAAAGGGCTATCTCTTACAACTGCACGTGACTACACGCTTCAGGTTCTTCCTCACTTGACTCAACCACGAAGGATTCTGGTGCTTTAGGAATTGGTAGCCCCTCTCCATGAGGAACTGGACGTATTGCCGATGGAATATTTGGATAGTGCACAGATAACTTTTTCTTCTTATTTAGCCCTTTTACAATTGGAGGCACCATACAAAAGTAACAATTACTAACATGATCTGTTGGCTCTCTCCAAATCATTGGCACAGCGAAAGGCATAGATGCCTTTTTTCCATTCAACCATTGCTCCAGTGCCGTCCCACAAGAATTGCAGCATATATGTGGTGCCCAGCTCTTGTCCTGGTCTCCTATCTTGCAGCCAAAATACAAGTTGTAGGCTTTCTTAATCATTCCTGTTATCCTCCTTTTTTGTGACATAAAAGTTATTTCACCGCAGATATAGCAGAAATTATCTGCTTTATTCACACAAGTTCGAGGCATTACTGAGTAGCCTATATAAGCATAAAACGAAATGTAAAGACGCTGTCGAACTACAATCAGCTACAGATACTGCAGCTTTTATGCAGTGAAGTGATGCAATTAAAGGCTAATATTGCATCATCTCAGTATACATGCAATTTTCTTTTGGTCACCAGTATCAATTGCGCAATATGCAGCTGAAGTTGCATCATAATTTTGAATGGCTTACGTCATTAGATGGGTGAATATATCATGGAAACTAGAGCCAATCAACATTTTTTAGGGTCATTTTCGTTTTCAGCACCCCAAAATTATGTAAGATTAGCTAATTTTATGCCCAAAACTTTTTACCTGTTGACCAGTGTTATTAAAGAAAGACACCTGTGTGGGAGGATCAATTACGTTAGGGGCTATTTTATTCCTCAAATGTGACCTCTGGTTTGGTTGGCAGAATTTTAGCCAAGACAGGGTCTTCCAGTTATTAATTATTTTCATGATTGTCTTGTATTGTGTGGAGAAAGTAGTCATGAACGGACAGATTTTTGATTGCTTAGGTTTGGAGTTATTAGCCAACAATGTGTTCCTGTCCACATCAGCAACTGTTGAGGGCAGATTCCTCATAGACTTTCTCAATAAATCTGTCCTTCAGAATGTTAGCTTGTGAAAAGTACATGTCAAGATTGGTACAATTCTTTCGCATTCTTAGGAATTGACCTTTTGGTATATTTGAAAGCCAATGAGGATGATGGCAACTATTGACAGAAATGTAACTGTTGCGATCTGTTTCTTTAAAATAAGAGGATGTAACTATGGTTCCTTCTGAGTTATGTAATGTCAGGTCCAAAAAGTTAACACTAGTAGTACTGTATTCATACGCAAGTTTGATGTTAAGGGTGTTATTATTCAACGTACCGAAAAAGTTGATCAATGCCTGCTCTTCTCCTTTCCAAATGAGCAAGATATCATCAATATATCGTCTATAGAAAACTAATTCTGGCCAGACTCTTGCATAAATTAAATCCTCCTCCCACCTGGCCATAAAAAGGTTGGCCACGCAACTCCTTTCGTCTGTAAATAAAACTTTCCATCAAACCAAAATTATTTCTGGTCATTGCAAAATCTAAAAGAGTTAAAATAAATGTTTTTTTGTAAAATAGGCAAGTCACTGTAATTATCTAAATAAAAGGCTACTGCCTGCATACCATGTATGTGGTCAATACTAGTATACAAGGACGCCACGTCAGCTGTAACTAGAAACGTATTTGACTCAATAGGTAAATCTCTCAAATCTTGAAGGATCTGCTTAGTGTCCTTCAGGTAAAAGGGGGTTATACATACCAGTGGTTGCAGAAAAAAATCGATGTAATCCCCTGCTTTTGAACACAACAACCCAATCCCACTGATAATGGGTCTACCAGGAGGATTAGTTGAGTTTTTATGCATTTTGGGGAGGATGTACATCACTTGTAATCTAGGGGCCAAAGGACACAAACTCCTTCTCTTTTTTATTTATCACTTTATCCTGATAACCTTTAGTTATCAAAGTTTTCAAAGATTTTGTATATAAGTTAAGGGGATCTTTCCATAATAGATATGTTTCTGCATCTCCAAGAATATTGTATACCTCATTAACATAATCATCCTTGTTCATTACTACCACACCCCCGCCCTTATCCGCGGGACATATAACCAAATCTTTTTTGTCTAAAATAGTTAATTGCTTTTTGAGTGTTTTCATCATCAATGTTTTTTCTAATGTTAATGGCCGCAAGGTCTTTTAGTACCGTTTCTTTAAATACATTCACGTAATTATACGTCTATGAGGGGGGGTTAAATAAGGAGGCGTTACGTAAGTTAGAGTAGGAGGATCCATTAGATGTATTGCGTAAAATAGGGTTACTCTAAAAATATTTTTTTCAGTGAAATTTGTCTGACAAATTTATGTACGTCTATAAACGTACAAAATTTATCCAACTTGTTGTTGGGTGCAAATTTTAATCCTTTATCAAGTAAGTTTAATTCCTGTAAAGAGTTCTCTGTTACTCAAATTAAAAATGCCTTTCCCTATTAGGTTTTGCGTTTTTTCTTACCTCCCCTCTTTCCTCTGCTTGGGAGCTTCTCTTTTGCCCTCATCCCTCCCCTAAAAATTGTACTGGTATAGGGTTAGTAACTCTCTGTGTGATAACCGTCTCTAGAAGGTGGATTATTTCTGGAGAATGAGCCAGTGTTGTTGGTTCTATAATGTTGTGCTGGTGTCCTTGGGCCTGAATGTCTCCAACTATTACGTCTGAATTGTGCGCCCCCATAATTATTTGGTGGGAAATGGCGTGCGTTGGGGGTATAGTTGTTGTTGGAGTTAGAATATCCTTGGTGATATCCTGATGGATTACCTCTATAGCCTTGTCCAGGATACCATTCATAGTTCCTAGAACCGATATTGTTGTCTGTTACAGACTGCAATGGTTCATAACGATTTTGGGTGGGTATATTGTAATTAATTCTGGATTGTTGTCTCATGGGTGATCTATATTGGCTAGTTTTTCTCACCCGGCGCTGAGGGTTTCTACGTGACCTGGGTGTTTGAGAAGTGTTAACAGTGGGTAAAATGGTATCTTTTATAGTTTCTTCATTAGTGACCTGCCATTTAAGCACTTTATTGTCTGCATAGTCTTTATGATCACGTACATATTTCTTGCGTTTTTTGACCCTTTGTTCTTTTTCTATGCTATCTAGATAGGTTTTGAGTATATCCGATTCATTTTTGTATTCATCTTTCTCTTTGGATGGGGAGAGTTAATCCCGTACTTTGTTTATTTCACTATCTAGATAAGTCAGTTTTTTTCCCTTTTTTCTAAGTATTAAAAACTTTAATAAATTCAATCCAGCAATGGCCAGGTGGGAGGAGGATTTAATTTATGCAAGAGACTGGCCAGAATTAGTTTTCTATAGGTGATATATTGATGATATCTTGCTCATTTGGAAAGGAGAAGAGCAGGCATTGATCAACTTTTTCGGTACATTGAATAACAACACCCTTAACATCAAACTTACGTATGAATACAGTACTACTAGTGTTAACTTTTTGGACCTGACATTACATAACTCAGAAGGAACCATAGTTACATCCTCTTATTTTAAAGAAACAGATCGCAACAGTTACATTCCTGTCAATAGTTGCCATCATCCTCATTGGCTTTCAAATATACCAAAAGGTCAATTCCTAAGAATTCGAAGAAATTGTACCAATCTTGACATGTACTTTTCACAAAATAACATTCTGAAGGACAGATTTATTGATAAAGACTATGAGGAATCTGCCCTCATACAGACAATGCAAACAGTTGCTGATGTGGATAGGAACACATTGTTGGCTAATAACCCCAAACCTAAGCAATCAAAAATCTGCCCGTTCGTGACTACTTTCTGCACACAATACAAGACAATCACGAAAATAATTCTGCCAACCAAACCAGAGGTCACATTCAGAAGGGCTGGTCCTTTGAGGAATAAAACAGCCCCTAACATAATTGATCCTCCCACACAGGTGTCTTTCTTTAATAATATGAAAGGATTCTATCCATGCAACAAATGTGTTATTTGTACGTGCAATAATCAAAGGAAGAGGAAGGTGGATAAATTCACTTCCTCAACCACGGGGAAAGATTATAAAATTGACAGCTTTATATCTTGCACTAGTAGATATGTAGTATATCTCCTGCAGTGCCCTTGCAATAAGCAATATATAGGCCGTACGACAAGAAGATTACGTGATCGGTTACGAGAACACGTTTATAACGTGAAGAGAGGTTTTAAGGAACATTCGCTCTCGAAGCATTATTGTATACATCACAACAGAGATCCCTCGTCCTTGAGATTCATGGGGATAGACATAGTACAGACCCATTGGAGAGGTACAAATAAAAAAAGAGCAGTATCCCAAATGGAGTCAAGATGGATTTATGATAGGATCCATGTACCCCAAAGGTCTGAATGTGGACATGGACATTAATTGTTTTATTGATAATAGTCATCCATCCATTCATCATCTAGCAACTCAACACACCCAAAAACTGCCTTAATTGTACATCTATGTTGAAACAATTGGCCTTATTGCTAAACCATTTCTTTCAAATGCACGGCGCATGCGCCGTGACATTGGCTACACCATAATGGCGCTGGTGTGTTGACAACTGAACCATTGAAAGATGGCGGCCGCGTAGTGCGCAGGCGCCGCTTTCTTTACACAAATCCCGCCATTGGCTCCCGCTGCTATCAATCACAGCCAGTCAGCCAATGAGGAGAGAAGGGGTGGGCCAAGCCGCAGCTCCATGTGTGAATGGACACACGGAGCAGCAGGTGCCCCCATAGCAAGCTGCTTGCTTTGGGGGCACCTGACAGAAAGGACAAGCCAGGTGAGCCTGAGGGGGACTCAAGAAGAGAAGGATCCAGGCTGCTCTGTGCAAAACCACTGCAGACACCAGGTAAGTAGAACAGGTTTGTTATTTTAAAAAAAAAATCAAAAATTAACACTTAGTATCGTTTTAATATCAGACTAAAGGTTCTATTTATAACGGAAAGTGGATACCCCTATCTGGCTGACAGTGCAGTGTTCACTCCAGGCTGTCTCTGCATTTTTGAGTCATTCACTAAATGCAGAGCATGGTGCGGAGCTTGCGGTTTCCTGTTTGAATAAAACTGCATAACACTGTTTATAGGAGGTGTGGGAGAATGTTCATATTAATCCATATACATTTTATATTATTTATATAAATTAGCATATGTATTAATAACTAATTAATAATTATTATTGTTAAGCAATGGTTACTGTTTCTAGAAACTTGAAGAGTAAAATATGATACAAAACATATACATTTAAAGTGGAACTCTGGAGGACCCCGCTGCTACATATTGTTTTGGGTTTTTTTTAAGACAGACACAAATTAAATGGGGCAAAGTTTTTGCCTGCCAGACAGCTCCAGACAACATTGTTTGCAGGTGCAGACATTATGTTATTTTTTTTACGTTAATTACACTGGCGTATGCCTTGACAACCGATCATATCGCACCACATGTAATTCTATGGTGAAACTTATGAAAATGTTATAAAAGGGAGCTGCAAGCCTTATTTCTTTGAACAAATCTACTTGTTCCCAGCTGCAGCTGTTCATTAAACCCGCTCTTCTGAAATTCCTGCCTGGTTATGTTCTTTCATTATTTTCCACATCAGAGGAGAATGTCACATGACTTTGACAGGTCAGGACCGAACACTTTTTTTTACCAATTATTAAAATGAATAGGGCTCACTTGCTTCAGGATTGCGAAGTACAGCACATTTGTAAAGCACACTCCTATTGCTTTTATAACGGTGCTGGAGGATGTTTTCTTTAAAAATAAATTTTACCCATTACTATTGTGCATGCTTGTCTTGAGAAAGGATCAGATTGTCTAAAGTGTTGCTGATTTATGGCATGTAACTTTGCATTTACAGCATGTGATTGACTTTTACACATCAATAAGCACTCTGGTGCTACACCTGCATCTTATTTTTGTCTAATGATTTGCAAACACATTTTTTATTTTCAGTACAACGCCACCTATTCACACATATGCACCTGTATATCTTGTACAAAACAGCATAACAAACTTTTGGAAATAATAAACCCAGGTCGATGTTAATAACATTTATGAAGAATGACAAGAAAGCAGAAAGAAACTAAAACTGAAATAAGAAAGCCACTTATGTATTCCATAGATAGTACTTATTCAATACTAGTAATTAGCAGAACATTTAAAGGAGAAGAGTTTTGGCTGTACTTCTGTGAATCACAGGAGTGCAGTTCATTCTGTACTCCTGTGACCAATTTTCAGCTGACAACTGGCTGAAGCGCGCTGTCGGCTGATGTCACTCAGCTGGTCCAGGCTGGGGAAAGATCCAGACTGTAAAGTCGGGATCCACCCTAAGGTCTGGAACTGCACCTGGCTCAACTTCTCAGCGATGTGCTGAGAGCCTGAGCCAGCCACTCCCTCCTACTCACAGCCCAGTGCTCCAGTGAACGCGGGGGGGGGGGGGGGGGGGCAGAGCAGACAGTGGTGCTCTCTGCTCAGAGAGGCCGTGAGAACTCAGCAATCAGCAGTCCTGTAAGATTTATAGCCAGAAAGGGACCAATGCTGCATCCACCTAGGTAAGTATAATTGGGGGGAGGGGGGTATCCCATAATTTTTTTGTAAAATCCCCTCCTCTTGAAGCTCACCTGATTCCTTGTCAGGATCTAGATCACCTGCTGGTGGCACTGTGGTTCTCTGGGTGGAGGGTTGTAATTCCAGTGTCCAGCAGCAGGTGTCTTCCAGCAGATCCCAGTAATCAGTTTCCACCTGATGCTGACTACTGGGAAGGTATTTAGTCCCTTCCCATTAATGCCTGTTGCCCCAGGGTAGGAAACTACCCTTGTGTAGCTGCTTCAGGACCTTCCAGCTCTGCCACCCAACTCCAGTTCTCGCTTACTGCCTCCCAGCAACTCCCGCCAGATAAGGGGACTACCACCTTAATCAATTTAATGGACAGCATCCAGGGCACTTGCTCATATCTCCTGCAAGGTGTCCCTGGGTCACAAGCACAGCCATAGCTGGCATCTATCTCCGACGGCTGCTTGTAATAGCCACATTCAGTGCCTAGGAAAGCTTATCCTAGACTTGCCCCGGCATCTGAGCTCTGTGCTGGGAAGGAGGGATTGGAGGGGGAGAATTTGTGCTTAGCAAACAGGACAATTAGGACAATTGTGCTAGAAGGTGGGCAGGGTACTTTATGCTTGGAGGGATTAATAGAATTTGTGCTGGGGGATAATTAGAAGGCAAGAGCATTAGTATTTTGGATGGTGCATGCAGGGGGGATTTGGGAGGTAAAAAAAGAGAATGTATGCTAGAAGGAGGGGTGTGGGGGGAGGATATTTGCTGATGGGGTGGGGGGGGGGGTATGGAGGGTAAGAAGATTTTTTACTAGAAGGAGGTTTGGGAAGAGGAGTGTTTCTGCTAAGAAGGGTATGTGTGCTGGGAGGGGGAATTTAGGTGGGGGGATAAGAGGATTTGTGCTAGAAGGAGGGATTGGGGGGAGTATTTGTGCTGCAGGAATGATTTGAGAGGAGAAGATGATTTGTACTGGTGGGGGGGATTTGGTGCAGAAAGAAGGGTTTTGTACTGGAAAAGAGAGAGGATTTGTGATGGGAAGGTTAATTTGGTTGGGGATGTATTTGTGCTGGGGAGAATTTGGAGAGGAAGTGAATTGTACTAGAAGGGACATTTGATGGAGGTGGAAGTGGATTTGGGTGGGGAAGCTGTTCTGGGAGGGGGGATTAGTATTTGTGCAGGGCTGGGTGAGTGTGCAGATAAGTGCTGTATTTTTTTTTACCTCTGCACTGTACGTTACACACCCTTTTCATTTTGTTCTCCTATCCCTTCTGTGCATTACAAACTTGTGTCCCCATGCATTCTTTGCATCATATATTACTGATTTCAGCACCCTATGCGTTGCATACTCCAGATCCCTACGCTATGTGCATTACACATCTTGGACCCTGTACCCTGCATTATGTATACCTAAACCCTCCCAGCATCTTCCGCCACGTAAAGGGACTACTATTTTAGTCAATTTGATGGACAGCACCCAGGGCACTTGCTCACATCTCCTACAGGGTGCCCCTGGGTCACGAGCACAGCCATAGCTAGCATCCCCGACATCTGCTTGTAATAGCCACACTCACAGTGTCCTGGACCCCTGCATTATGTATTCCTAAACCCAACAGTGACTGTGCATTACATACTTTTGACCATTAAATACCTTGCATTACACACCCCTGACCCCTGCATTCTGCCTTACTCCTGCTCTATATACACTGTTGTATATTTTACATTATATACTTCTCACCAAAGTTTTCATGGTGTCCACAGTTGCTGGTTGCTAAGCAGTCTCTGACTATTTTAATAAGGTTCTTTTTTAAGGTCGGCTCAGACAAGTGTTAGCTCTTTGTCTATTTTCAGTGTGTACAAAACCATATGTAGCAGAAGGTTTATATTTGTCTGTGAGACTCTTCCTTGTGGCAAAGCAATAAAAGCATACTTTGTAGGTACAAGGGATCCAGAGTTTTGTTTACCCATGCCCCTTAAACCCTTTGTACTGTTAACAATCCAGCCACTCCTACTTTCTGCTGCTGCTCAAGTTCTAAAGTTGGGATCAGGGGCGGACTGACCATTTGGAAACTCAGGCACTGCCCGAGGGCCCGGGATCAGTAGGGGGCCCCATGAGATGCCCCTGGTACCTTTTTCATAGGCTTTTTTTAGTTTGGGCAAGGACACGGGCCCCATGATCCCATATAGCCCGGGAGCCCCATGACTTGTCAGTCTGGCCCTGGTTGGGAGGTATGATTATCCTAATCTTGCTCCTGCCCTGTACACTGTATCCAAGTACCCTGCTGTCTTGTACCTGCTGACCCTTTTTTTTTCCCTTTTTTTTCAGTTTGGCCTCCCCCTTCCCATCTGCTCCCTGCATGTGCAGTTTTCTCCTGCATTTCTGTGTTCTCCATTTTGTATATTTTGAGTACAGTTATTTGTTAGGCTGTTTGTTAGTTATTAGTTGGGTACTCTATCACTGGGTTTTTGGTTCACCTATATTACCTATATTTTTATGTTTGCTGTGTGCTGGTGTTTGGATGGATTTTGTTTCACTTTAACCACTTTAGGACTGCCCTATAGCAGATATACTGCTACAGGGCGGCACCTGTGAGCAAAATCACGTATATACATGATTTTGCATTTCTGGGTAGAGGGCGTGTGAGCGCCTTACCCACACCGCCATTCGCGGCCGCGGATGTCAATCACAGGGTCCCAGCCAGTAATTAACCGCCGGCGCCCAGTGATTTCCGAACATCTCTGATGGGGAGGAAGATTGTTTTGTTTACAAACAATCTTCCTCCCTGTCAGCTCGAGCACCCTGCTCGGGATTGCTGTGCACAGTAGAACTGTCCCGATCAGTGTGCTTACAGTGAAGAACACCCCTCCCCTAATAAAATTGTCCCAGCACACAGTTAACCCTTTGATCGCCCCTCACATTAACCCCTTCATGCCCAGTGCCATTAGTACAGTGTCAGTGCTTTTTTTTTAGCACTGATCACGGTATTGATGTCACTGATCACTGCCATTACTAGTAGAAAAAAAAATCCCATTATCTATATTGCCATTTGTAACACTATAACTTTCGCATAAACCAATTAATTTACACATATTGGGATTTTTGTTGCAAAGACATGTCACAGAATACATTTTGACCTAAATTTATGACAAAATTCGATTTTTTTTATTTTTTTACTAGACATGTTTAATAGCAAAAAGTAAAAAATATTGTTTTTTTTCCTCAAAATTGCTTATAGCGCAAAAAATAAAAACGCACATGTGATCAAATACCACCAAAAGAAAGCTCAATTCATGGGAAAAAAAGGACATAAATTGTATTTGGGTGCAGCATTGCATGGCCGTACAATTGTCAGTAAAAGTAACGCAAAAAAAGTAATGGCCTGGTCATGAAGGGGGGTAAATCTTCAGGAGGGTAAGTGGTTAAATAAATCTCACTTAAAGCCTACATGGTCTGGTCCCAGGATTAACTCAAAACATTCCTTACGTACTAAGAGAAAAGATTCCTTATGTACTAAAAGAACCTGTTGCAGATTCAGACTCGGCAGGCATTCACAAACCCAGTGAGCACAATCCCTTAACAGATCTGGTAAACCATACACTGTTGATTGCAATAAACATTGAACATCCAAAAATTGCCTGATTTGTGGCATCATGTGGAAAGCACCATGATTGCGCATGAAGGTATGAAAGGCAAATAGCCTGGTATAAACAAAAGAGCAGTTCCAAGTACTTTGAATGCCATGCTGTCAGGGTAAATAAGGCATTATTAGCAAGGGTATTTAGCATTCTGGCTTCTAGCCAGTAGCAGTATCATGAAAATATATATACAGTATACTTGCTATGTTCAAAGCTTACATGTAATACAAGTAACCCATGTGCCCTCACTAAGAAAAAGAAACAATTATTATCCTGGAATACACAGCCACCATCTTGGGACTGCAATTTGGAGGAAAAATACATCTTCCTTTTTGTAACAGCGCCATTTGAGATTTTGACTTTTGCTCCCACCAGCTGCTCAGAGACAATATTTGATATGTTTAATGTTTACTGGTTCTATGTCTTTTCTTTTTTTTTCTCTGGTTTCACCCACTGTGTTCATTCAAACCTTCAAGACATCTACAAAAAATATGGTGCACTGGAGGATAAGCAGGCTTGCTGCATGCCAAGCTGACCATTGGGTAATGTATAGTGAGGACAAATCAGGGTGTTTTCTGTTTCATGATTCTCAGAATGACGAGTCCTTTTAGTTTGCTTCTCAAATGCTGGAGTAGTTTTCATTTAGATCAGTTCACAATAATAACATAACCAAATGAGGATGCTTATTTTTAAAAAAGGACATATTTTTTCAGAAATCAATCAGGCTAAAATAAAGATCCTTTCTTCTTGTAAAAAGGTTGGAGAGGAGTGATTTAGCTAGAGATGGCACAGAAGACACTGCTTGATTTTTATAACTGAAACCTCAGATAATGACTGAGGGGGGGGGGGGGGGGGGCGGGTTTCAAAAATCATTCTTGTGGGTTTAGTTAGCAGAAGTAATAAAAAAAAAAAAATGTGAAAAGACACACCCTTTTGTTCAAAAGGGGCATACCAATGGCTTTACTAATCCTGGACATCAGGAGCCCATGTTTTTTAGTACACGTCATCAGTTTTGAAAGCCTTAAACATTTTTATGGACTACAAAAATTATGCATTGCTTGGGATTTTTTTGCTTACTGTGCACATAATTAGTAATGCTAACTGTTCATTTACTTATAGACAGTCTATTTAAAAAAAAATCCCTGTACAAACTGTAAAAAACCCCCCCCCAAAAAACTTAGTTCTGAAGGTTGAATATGTTAGTTTCCTTTGCTGTCATGCTAAGCAATCAGCTTT
Source organism: Staurois parvus (assembly GCF_062004578.1). Taxonomy (NCBI): domain Eukaryota; kingdom Metazoa; phylum Chordata; class Amphibia; order Anura; family Ranidae; genus Staurois; species Staurois parvus. The sequence goes on from NW_028318139.1 coordinate 2,084,307, forward strand.
AATACTTCCTGGGTAGGGTTTAGCTGAATTTACCTGGGTTCATCAAACTGTGCTGAAGTTCTGAACAGTACTCTGAACCCCATTGACGTCAGTAGAAGCCAAATCAATTGTGGCTAGTTTCAAGGCTAAAAGGCAAAGGATTGTCAAACATGTGGCATGGGGGCTAGGCATTGCCCTTAAACACATGTACTAACGCAAACAAAATTGAGGGATTCTGCAGAAGGGGGATTGAAAAAGAAGTGGTTGCTGGACATCACTCCCCCACATGAATGATAAAGGGGTACATAGTACCCCTACTTGTTTAAAAAAGAAACAGTAAATAAACACACTACACAAGCATGTCATCAGCAGATCCTCAGCAATCATGCCAAACGCGAAGACAATCCTATACCATGACTACTCCTTGCTGAATAACATATTCCCATGGCCATATTTAGTCAATGACTTCAGCTACAATTATCTTCCTTTTGTTTACATTCACCTGTCAGCCCACAAACCCAGGCTGACAGCTGAATGGGTTGGGTAGGTTTCAAAATCTCTGTGAGCTTGATCAGTTAAATATACTGTATGTAGTCCTTGTCACTGTTGAAATCTGTGAATGTAGGAATAAAGCAATATAGTGGTGGGCTAGGTTCATGTGTTTGCCTGACACCAAAATCTGGTGCAGCAGTGCATGATAACCAATCAGCTTTCAATTTGTTTTTTTGTCAAAGCTTAATTGAACAAGCTGACTGGCTACCACGCACACCTGCACCAGATTTTGCACTCTCCAGTTTTAGTAAATCAACCCCATAGTGTTTTAAATCACCTGGCAGTTAGGGTTCTACTAATACATTGCAATAGAGGAGGTATAGAAGGTCTAACAGACATCAGTGACTCTAGACTAAGAGAAGGTGCTGTTATACCATCGCTGGTGCAATACCCTCTAAATACAGCCCAGATGGGTGAAATAAATGAGCAAAATCTCAATATCTAGATGCAGGAGTAAAATGAAATCACTAGCAAATAGTCAAGAAAAAAGTTAGCTAAAGGATAGGAGCCAATATACCATATGATCCATAATTTGTGAGCCATCAATAAAATTACTGATGCAGATGCACCCATTTTGCACCCATTTTGCCCAATCCACACACTTTGTAGGGATAGATACCCCTGACAGCCAGATGTTTCACTGTGATTGACCTGCTTAACCACTTTGCAACGGCCTTACACATATATGCAGCTTCTCAGAGGGTTGGCCTTGACTAACTGCTACATTTGCAGTTAGTATAAACAACATACCACGCTCAGAGCACACTCTCATCACAGTAGCTGTTGGGGATCAGTAAGCTCCCAATGCATACTTGCTTATTGGGAGCTTTCCGATCATGTGACCACTGTGACAACCACATGACCCGAATGCCTGCCTCCGCCTCCTGGCATCTAAAAGCTCTTAAAGGGCCGGGAGGCGTCTGTGCAAAGAGATTAATGTCTTTTTTCTCTGTTTCTTTAAATCCATATTATTGATATCAGTTGGTCTTCAGTTTTCAGACTAAACAGTATGTGTGGACCTGGATATCACAAGGTTGTGTCTCCTCTCCCGATTAATACAAAATAAAGTGCTATTAAACCTAAAAGCAAGCATTTACTATATTGTAGCTTACCAATTTATAGACGAGATGGCTGCATTTGTTTTCTTTTTTAGGCTTTCTTTCCTTAATTTTTTTTTGGTGAGCCCACCAGTAAGGCTTGTTCATACTAGTGCAACCCCATTGTCGTGTGACTTACTGTGCGACTATGCAGTGTGCCTTGCATGCGACTTTCATGCAACATTAGAGTTTAAGGGAGTCTAAGTTGCATCACAGCAGTGCAGAAACCTTTTTTGAAGACGTTGCGACTTGAGTTACATAGATTGTAATGGGTCCCATTGAAATAAATGGGCTTTGACTGAGCCTTAGTCTGTTGTTTTTCAACTTATCAAGCTCTCCTGCAAATGTACCGGTTATATTGTTAAGACAAACCATTTACCACTGACGCGTGCTTAAAATGATCAGGTTTTATTTATTCATGTGAAACCTTTGTGCCAAAAGAAAAAAAAAATGTTTGCCGCTACTGCTTGTGTAACTAGAGCGTGAGCTGGAGTTTGTCTTGAATTTGTCATATTTGAATCTGATTGTACATCTAACACTGCCCTCCCCCCAGACTGACAAAGCTGCTGTCCAAAGGTGCCCCTATGCTTCTTTATCCTGAGTAGATACAGGAGGTGTGTTATTAGCCAGGTCACTTGGTGAAAATAGAGGGGAAAAGGCCTATGAAAAGAAAACTAAAAAGCTGCAATAGATACATTTTTGGTTTTCGGTTTAATAGTGCTTTACTGTACTGCACCTCCTCTCCTTCTGAGTATGACAGTAATCTGAAGGAGGGTCTGGATCAAAGTTCTTCAGGAAGATACGGTATTACTGCAACATGTGTTGTGACACCCAAGAAATCTACACGGCTTAAGGATCATGTACACGGGGCATTTGGAAAACTCTTCTGAACGATGGAAACAAAACTGACTGCTGGAAAACGTAGGTTAAAAAATGTCAGTTTAGCCGCGTTTGCATACATCGTTTATGTGCTTTTGCATTTAGAAGCGTTTTTAAAATATAACCTCAGGAGACCTTCCCAAATGCCCAGAATGCACTGAAAAATAGAGGATAGAGAGAGCAGAAGCAGAGAGAGCAGTATATGTTGAGATGATCTGTGTTTTCTGGTTGTATTCACTATGGATCCTATCATGAGCATAATGCAGCACGTTCTCCATTTTTTCCTTCACGCGAAACCTGGAACTGACTGCACTGGTGTACTAGATCTATTTGAATACATGGAAAATGCTTTGGATGCATTGCGTTCACAAGCGTTTGGCTTTGAAATGCTGGTAAAATCTACTCCTGAATGCAAGTTTGGTGCGTTCAAAAAAACCACAGTAAACTCAACTGCCTGTAAATGACTATGTGTACATGGACAGATAGGAAAACATTAAGGAGAGTTCAGGGGCTGCTGAAAAAAACACTGAACAGCTCCTGAACGTCAGTTTAAGAGCTGCAGTGTACATGAGCCCTTAATCTAGCAGCCACAAACCACAGGGTGAGCAGAGAGAAATCACAATACTCCAAGGAAACGTTGCATTTCAAGAAATTTGTACTTGAAAGGGAAGAAAATAATATAGTGAGATGCTTGGAGGAGCTCAGCTATGAGGTCACATTAGCTGAACTAAATTTATTCTCGCTTGAGAAGAGAAGAAAAAGGGGGGATTTGATCACCAGCTATAAAGACATAAGTGGTCCATATATTGAGGTTGAGTTATTCACTTGCAGGTCATTGCAGAGGACAAGGGGGAACTCTTTACTTCTGGTGTAAAAGAGATTTAACCTCCACATATGGACATATTTCTTCACAGTAAAAGCTGTGAAAATGTGGAATAGACTCCCACAAGAACTAGTCCCAGCCAGCTAAGCAGATTGTTTTAAAAAAAGACCTGAATGCATTCTTAAATGTATAAAATATAACTGGATACTAATATTTATAGGCAACCAGGGGTATTCCAAATAATAAATTGTTTTAAAGTACCATATACACACTTTAATTTAGAGTTAAAAGTGCCATGATCCTTGCTGGATGCTTGTGTACAGGCAAGGAGTGGGAGTCGTAGAGACAGTGAGCTGAAAGGGATGCGGTACACACATGATGTCATGTTGCCGTGACGACCGCCCTGCTCAGTGTTGGATCTGTCATTGTGGGCTGGCGATAGTGCTGCTGGGGCCGTTTGCAGACCACGGTCCACCATTTAGTGACCGCTGTCCTAGAGCATCAGGAAGGAAATATTTTCCCATGCTGGAGCAAATTGGATCATGCTTTATTGGGGATTCTTGCCTTCCTCTTGAGGATCAACTGTAGGTAAAGGATGATGTATATGGAGGTTGTCTATTTGTTTGTTTTTCTATAGGTTGAACTAAACTGGGTTTTTTTTTTCAACCTATGTAACTATGTAAGTGGTCCAAGCATGGAGCTCAGTCACATGAGGATGCATAATAGAGATGTAACCAACTTCTCTGTTTACACCAAGCTCTCTTACTAATGATGGCACATCTTGACCACGATTCGTGTCAGTCCAAGACTGTAATAGACACCCTAGTGTCAAAGCATTGGGTAGCACCAGGTTTCTTGGCATTTGCAACCACTTTTTGTTTCTCGTTTTTCCTGTACACAATATAACCCAGGGAAGCCAGTAAACACAACCACTAGAAGCCTCCCTAAAGCTGAACATCCCTTCTAAAAGATACAAACTGACTACATGCAATTCCCCAAAATTAGGGACCTCTGAATATGCGCCGGTCTGTGTAGAAATAATATCTGGATGCCATGAAGAATGGTTAATAACTGAGGCCACTGTAAAGACAACTGCAAAAAAAGTTCATTTCAGAAGTAGTTTGAAGGTACAAAGTACTAGAGAGTATAAAGAATGAACACAATTCATAGGAGAGGCATTGAAGGAAATTCCTTATTCTTTATGTATCCAGCAGGGTTTTAATACTCCCTATCACCCTCAGAGTAATGGTAAAGTGGAAAGATTAAATGGAATAACTAAAAACAGGATTGCTGACGTAATGGCAGAAGCAGCCATGGCCAGAGTGCCTCCCCTACCTAAGTCAAAATAACACCTCAGAAACACAGGAGCCTTACACCCTTGTCTAAGGCTAGGTTCACACCTATGCAGTTTGCGTTTGATCCGTTTCTGCAGTGCTTTTTGCATTTTTGCTGCGTTTGATGCATTTTGTGGTTTTTAATTTATTTTTTTCTTGTTGCTAGGCATCAAAAACACACTACATGCTTTTCTGCCGCATCTCCATTGCAGTCTATAGCAGTGTTTTTCAACCTTTTTTGTGCAAAGGCACACTTTTTTCATGAAAAAAATCACGAGGCACACCACCATTAGAAAATGTTAAAAAAATTTACCTCTGTGCCTATATTGACTATATATAAAGTAATTCTCTTGAATAGGAATCAAACACAAAGAAATTATTTTATAATTACTTTATTATGAAATAATAAAGTATTTTATATTTGGACCCGGGGGCCGGACCAAGAGTAGATGAATGATGTGTATGTGTCATCCATAGTAAGTATAGTAAAATTCCCCCATAGTAAGCATAGTAATTAATCCCCCATGTAGTAATTCATCCCCCATAGTAATTAATCCCCCATATAGTAATTCATCCCCCATAGTAATTCATCCCCCATAGTAATTAATCCCCCATATAGTAATTCATCCCCCATAGTAATTAATCCCCCATATAGTAATTCATCCCCCATAGTAATTCATCCCCCATATAGTAATTCATCCCCCATAGTAATTCATCCCCCATAGTAATTAATCCCCCATATAGTAATTCACCCCCCATAGTAATTAATCCCCCATAGTAATTAATCCCCCATATAGTAATTCATCCCCCATAGTAATTAATCCCCCATATAGTAATTCACCCCCCATAGTAATTCATCCCCCATATAGTAATTCATCCCCCATAGTAATTCATCCCCCATATAGTAATTAATCCCCCATAGTAATTCATCCCCCATATAGAAATTCATTCCCCATAGTAATTCATCCCCCATAGTAATTCACCCCCCATATAGTAATTCATCCCCCCTATAGTAGTTCATCCCCCATATAGTAATTCATCCCCCATATAGTAATTCATCCCCCATAGTAATTCATCCCCCCTATAGTAATTAATCCCCCATATAGTAATTCATCCCCCATAGTAATTCATCCCCCATATAGTAATTCATCCCCCATAGTAATTCATCCCCCCTATAGTAATTCATCCCCCATAGTAATTCATCCCCCATAGTAATTCATCCCCCATATAGTAATTCATCCCCCATATTAATTCATCCCCCATATTAAGTCCGCAAGCCCCCCCTGTGTCAATTCACTTACCTTTGCTCTGCGCGTTCCTCTCGCCGTTCCGGTGTAGCATGAAAATCTGTCTCCTATGAGGATCTGTCCCCCTCGACGTGTGCCAGTTTCAGGCATTAGCAGCCGATCGGCGATCTCCGGCACATGCGCAGATACGTCGAGGGGGACAGATCATCCTGACAGTATCACGCTCCGCGGGCCGGATTAAAAGGTAAACTACGCCCCGCGGGCCGTAGTTTGCCCATTGCTGTTCTAATGATTGGTCTATTTGTGAGCCGAGGCCACATGTTACGGATGAAATTGCAATTTTTCCCACGGCACACCAGACAATATCTCACGGCACACTAGTGTGCCGCGGCACAGTGGTTGAAAAACGCTGGTCTATAGAACCAAAAATGCAACATCTTGCATTTAAAAAAGTCCCTGACCCTTTCCAAGCCATGCACCGGGTGAAAACACGGAGATGTGAACCTGTTCCATAGGAAATCATTTTAAATGGACTGCTGTGCATTTCTGGAAAATGCTGCGGAAAACGCATAGGTGTGAACCTAGACTAATACATCACCTCGTACAGGACTCTATTTTCCCTAACAGCTGCAGGTCCTGCATTCAGATCGCACAGAATATGTCGCTGCCCTCAATGGATTGTTGGCTTAAACTCATTTTTGTGTTTTCTCCTCAATTGCAAAGCCAGGTGACTGTGTGGTTGTTAACAGACATGCAAAGAAAACTTTGGAGCCAACTGATGAGGGCCCATTTCATGTACAGCTGACCACACCTACCATTATAAAGCTTTAGTGCTGATTCACACATGTACAGTGGGGATTGAAGCTCAGGTTTCACAGCTAATTGATTCAGTGGTTCAGGTCAGGTTTAGATCAGGTTCAGGACACGTTTAGATCAGGTTCAGGTCAGGATTTTATCCTGTTCATAACTGATTATATATGCGGTTTAGGAACGGTTCTCAAAGAAGTCAATAGCCTGTAATCCGCAGGTGAACCAAACCACTCTGCTCAGAAATTGGACAATCCACACTGAGCCTGGGTTCACACTGATGCGGTGCGGAACTTGCAGAAGCTTCTGTGCGAATTCTGCACCCTGTTCATGCGAACTGCTGCAGGTGTGTATGTTAAGTTAACAACACCCCAAAATCGGTCCGCAAAACGCAGTGTGATGTGCAGAATTGGATCGCATGGGTGTGAATACCCATGCGATCCAATTCTAGTGCAGACCAAAAAAAAGGGTCCTGCATCTTTTTGGTGCAGATGAGATGTGATTTGAGACAAACAAAATGTATGGCTCAAATCGCACCGCACAGAATTCGCATGTGATTTGCACAGGTGCATTTCCTGTGCAAATCACATGCGATATGCCGCACCACACAAGTGTGAACCCAGGCTGAATGCGCACTGCCAGTGCACCGGACATATGTGAACAGGCACCATAGGAAGCAATGTTATTTCAAATGTCATGTGGATTGGATGCGGTTCAAACCGCATTCAATCCGCATATATGTGAACTGGCACTAAAGGAAAAGACACATGGTTTCATGCCAGCCACTGCAAAAAGTTTTTAAAATGAAAGCACTTTCGTGCTTGATTTAATTTTCTCTAGTGATCAAAGCCTGGGAATCATTCATTCAATTGCTTAAACTGTATGTTGATAAAAATAATGTTCACAGTTATACTGGACCTCACAAATTTCTCTCGGAAGGGTATTATCATACTTTATACACTTCTCCATTCCAAAGACATATTTACTAAAACCTCATCATTAACAAGATGGTAAACAGACTTGCATCTCACTTTTACCCAATGGATATATGCTATCCAACATAGCATAACATACTCCAGTTGCATTTGCTTTCTCAAAAAATACAACACAAATGGTATCACCCCATCTCATATACACTGCTAAAAAAATGAAAGGAACACTTTGAAAACACATCAGATCTCACTGGGGAAACATATCATGCTGGATATCTAGACTGATATAGACTGGGTAATGTGTTAGGAACGTAAGGATTCCATCATTTGATGGAAATGAAAATGATTAACCTACAGAGGACTGAATTCAAAGACTACCCGAAATCAATGCGCAAAAATGATACAGCAGGCTAGTCCTTTTTGCCGAAATTTCATTGCAGCAATTCAGAATGGTACTCCGTAGTTTGTATGGCCCCCACGTGCTTGTATACATGCCTGACAACATTGGGGCATGCTTCTAATGAGACAACGAATGGTGTCCTGGGGTATTTCCTCCCAGATCTAGACAAGGGCATCACTGAGCTCCTGGAGAGTCTGAGGTGCAACCTGGTGGCATCGGATGGACCGAAACATGATATCCCAGAGATGTTCTATTGGATTTAGGTCAGGCGACTGTGGGGGCCATTCAATGGCATCAATTCTTTCAGCCTCCAGGAACTGCCTGCATACTCTTGCCACATGAGGCCAGGCATTGTCATGCACCAGGAGGAACCCAGGACCCACTGCACCAGTGTAGGGTCCGACAATGGGTCCAAGGATTTCATCCCGATACCTAATGGCCAAAACTATTGAAAAACAGGCAGAAAAGATGAGTAGGGAAAAAAATGTCAGTGGCCTTCACCTGTAAAACCGTTCCTGTTTTGGGGGTCACCTCATTGTTGCCCATCTATTACACCTGTTGTTAATTTCATTAACACCAAAGCAGCTGAAACTGATTAACAACCCCCTCTGCTACTTAACCGACCAAATCAATATCCCAGGAGTTTAATTGATTTGATGCTATACTCTGATTAGAAAGTGTTCCTTTAATGTTTTTGAGCAGTGTAGTTAAATTCTATCCTTATATCAATAAATAATGCTGGCAAGGTTGCGCACAGGAGGGAACACTGCACCACATACCTTGGAGTTGCTCACATATAAAAAGCTACTGGAAAGCAATATTTTGTCTCATTTCTAAAATCTTGAATTGCATTAAGAGGCATGTTTCAGCCATTGCTCTTCTCAGTATGGATGTGAACAGACTCCCCCTGAGTTCAGACCTGTGTGAGATGGGGAAACAGCTCTCATTGCTTCAACACTGTTTGTGTGCAGTAAATTATTGTGTGGAGTAAATTAATGTTTTGACTGACATTCTGCAGTTTAGCCACAAGATGTCACTGTTTTTCTAACACAGGCTCAGACTGCATAGATATTTGTATATTCATGAAGAGGTGGGGTTTTCACAGGGAGTTGAGGAAACAGGAAAAGGAGACAGGAGCCATGTTCTGGAGAATGCTGAATGAAGGGGCCGTGTGAGCTGAAAATCTGATGACATCCAGGTGTGGGAGCATCCCTCCATCGCCAGAGCTGAAGCTGGGTGAAGCTGATGAGATTGCTGCCAGGAAGCTGATGAGATTTCTGCCAGGAAGCTGATGAGAGCAGAGGAACAACGCAGCATACACTGCAATATTGCAGGCCTGTTGGGGAGACATGTGTTCTGTTCAGAGTCACCAGCACATGCAAAGCAGACCCGGGTCGGTAAGATCGTGCACGTACTTCATTTTAGTGTTGGCGCCTATAGACTGAGACCAGGCCTATAGTTAGTTAGTTAGGGTCTCTGTTTGTGTCAGGCCACAAGTGTTGTTACTAATTATTGGAAGTACTCCACAACTTAAAGTGACATTTCACATTGGAGAGCTGATAAAATCCTACAAACTCAAGCCAGACTGGCGTTTTGCTCAGAAGGAATACTCAGGCACGTGCTACAGGACCAGTTATGGGAGCGGGAATATTGTAGATTTGTGTAAGATCGTAAGCTGTTGTGCTGCACCGCAGGCTAGCCCATACCGTACACCCATACACTGATTCCTGCTCTTTTAGGGTAATAACAGGTAAGGTGTGGCAGCTTATTTGTGCCCGCCAGCAGGTAAATTACTTCACTTTCTACCTTCATCCATCAGAAGGCGCCATGCTGTGCAGCACAAGGGTCTCAGCCTTTGGGCTGGGTGTATGTAAATTTATTGTATGTTTCCAGCATTTCTGGTTGTGTTTATTTGCCACATCTAAGTAAAATTCTGTTGTGGCAAAAACTGGTGTTGGGGTTGCTTTCCTCGTTCATGACTTCACTGTATCCTGGGGAGCCCACCCCGGTACACAGCTTACAACTTGGCATAGTCGGCAGGATACAGCGACCGTTATGGACAGGGATGCAGCGGGAGATCTTCCCCCCGGCGCCAATGGCACTGGTCCAGGACCTAGCTCAGGGTGCGTCAGTGCAAGGCCAAGTTGCCCCAACACCGCTGATACAGCTTGCCTCCGCCCTGCCCGTACCAGTAGGGTACATTCCCATGGGGGCGCTGTTGAGTTACCTGCCAAAATTTGACGGTAAAAATATGACGTTGCAGGACTGGACTGAAAGAGTGCGAAGTGCGGTTAGAATGTGTAACCTGACGTCCGAGCTGCGGGCAGAGGTTGCATTGGGGGCTCTAGAGGGTGACGTCAGACGTACAGTAATGGTAAGGCCCGAATCTGAGAGAGACACCCTAGAGAAAATCCTCTCCCTGCTGGAGAGAGCCCAAGGGGGGCATGCTAAAGTGGTGCAGCTGCAGAGCCACTTCTTCAACCAACCACAGCAAGAGGGCGAGACCCTGATGCAGTACTCCAATGCCCTACAGGAGACGCTAAATGAAATACAGCGGTGAGATCCAGAGGCCATGGGAGCTTTCCGGGAGGTGGACCGGCTACTACAAGACCAGTTCATAGTGGGGCTCTCCAACAAGTTCTTACAGGACAAATTGCAAGAGATGACCCGGACGGCGCCCAACATGACATTCTACAGCATCTACTTAGCCGCCGTGGAGAGAGAGGAGGAGTGCATACCTGTGGCGGTGAGAATAGTGAGTAGTATCCATGCTACAAGAGGTCAGTCTGCATCTGAAGACTCAGAATCCTTAAAGGATGTGGTCCAGGCCCTGCGGACAGAATTAAGAGAACTTCGGCTGGAAGTGTCTCAGATGAAGGCAGAATCTCCCCGGTCTCCAGAAATGACCTCAGCACCTCGCGCCACTCCACTCAGGATAACTCATCTGCGGGGGCACGTCAAAAGGGGACCCCTCTGTTGGGCTTGTCGACAGTACGGCCACATGGCCAGAGAGTGCCCAGAACAGATGAAGTCCGAGCCGACGTTAAACTTCCGACCGCCGCAGTAGCTGGGCATCCTGCGGCGGTACACCAGAAGCTAAGCCCTAAGCATGAGGAACACGACCTGTAAGCCAGCAGCCCCGTTATAGAAGCCGAGTTGGAAGGCCAGAAGGTACGCTGCCTAGTTGATACAGGGTCGGAGTGCACCTTTATGCCTCTGGAGTTCTTCGAAAGACACTTTGGACATATGATGGAGCCGGAAGACGGGAGTGTCATCAAGCTGACGGCTGCCAATAACAGAGAGATGGACGTCCGAGGAATAGTCTACCTTTTGTAGGTATGCCGGAGCAGCACATAGCTTGATTAGGAGTTGGGGCTTAGGAAAATGGACTGTTCTTTTGTTGGACTTTGTTTTGTTGTGGCTAAAGAAGCATTAATATGCAGGCCAGGGTCTGTGTTCTTCCACCCACTATATCTCATTGCTCAGTGTGATGCATGGGAAAGTAACGGAGCCTACACCAGCAGCACTCAGGACAGACACTGCTAAACGATTGTTCCTGTCTATGGGCAGACCAAAAACTAAATTTAACTTTAGTGGCCTACTGGGACACTATGTGTATGTGTTTTTTAACTGCCTCCCGCCCGCCATATAAGGAAATGATGGGCACAAGTCAGTTCTTTCGTTCTGGGAGGATGTCATATGATGTCCTCCCACTGTAACCACGTGTGCGCGCCGATCAGTGGAAAGAGCCAATGACTTCGGCTCTGTCATGTGATCAGCTGTGTCCAATCACAGCTCATCGCATGTAAGTAAGGAAATGCCTGTTATCGGCATTTCTCTCCTCACAAGCTGTGACGCTAACAGCTCATGAGGAGAGCCAGTAATCGGCATTCCTCAAAGGGGACATCTACACTGATCATCAGGGCACTCTGTACTCACTCTGGCATTCATGGTGATACTTCACATATGTGGTGCAATCAGCATTTACATATTTGTGCAAGACCTATGTATGCATTCACATGTGTGTGAACACATGGGGACAAGCGAGTTTAAATTTTTTTTTTTTAAATGTCTTTAATTTTTCTTTTGGATCAACTTTATTGCTATCACAAGGGATGATCAACATCCGTTGTGATAGCATGGGCAGTGACAGGTACCCTTTACTGAGAGATCTGGGGTCCATTAGACTAGCTGCAGCCATGATCCTAGTATAAACACTTCAACCTGAGGACGTATAGGTACGTCCTAAAGGCGTGAAGTGGTTACTTACTATCATTTCAGTTGAAACTTAATTGAATTTGTAATGTAATGAGCAGATTAGCCAGCTTATTTCTTTTTAAAGTTTGTAACTGTAAGTGTGTAATTGTTCTACAAGGTCACACACTGATCACCAGATCTGGGCGTACAGCCAATTTACTATTCTGTATATAATCAATCAACTATCATTCCTTTGTCTGCTTAATTTTATGTTTGCTTAATAAACTAGAACAGCCTAATTCTAAGCACCTGGGTGTCTAACTGTTCTCTCTGCTGCATCAACTAAAGCAGGGGTGGGCAACTGTGGCCCTCCAGCTGTTGTAGAACTACAAGTCCCATGAGGCATTGCAAAACTGACAGTTACAAGCATTACTCCCAAAGGCAGAGGCATGATGGGACTTGTAGTTCACCAACAGCTGGAGGGCCACAGTTGCCCAACCCTTGAACTAAACTCTGTCAATTCAAAGCCAATGCTTCAAATTTTTAGGGACTCTTTAATGACTGGCATAGTACCACTGGATTGGCATAAGGCAAATGTGGTGCCAATATTTAAAAGGGGTCAAAATCTTTACCAAGTAATTATAGACCTGTTAGTTTAACTTCTATAGTTGGGAAGATACTGGAGAGTTTAATAAAAGACCATATAGATGAGTTCTTGCTGGAAAGAAATATTTTAAGCAACAGACAGTATGGATTCATGAAACACAGAAGTCAAACAAATCTGATTTCTTTTTATGAGGTGAGCAAAACCTGGGACAGAGGGATGGTGGTGGACGTGGTATACTTGGATTTTGCAAAAGCGTTTGACACAGTTCCCCACACACGGCTAATGTGTAAAATAAAGTCTACAGGCTTGGAAAAATCCATATGTAAATGGACTGAAAACTGGCTAAAAGATCGTATTCAGAGAGTAGTGGTTAATGATTCATACTCTGAATGGTCTGGGGTCATCAGTGGTGTACCCCAGGGTTTAGTGTTGGGACTCTTACTTTTTAATATATTTATAAACGATATAGGGTCTGGGATTAACCACTTGCCCTCCTGATGATTTTCTCCCCTATCTGACCAGGCCTCTTTTTGCTACTCGGCGCTGCACTAATTCAACTGATAATTGCACGGTCATGCAATGCTGCACCCAAACGAAATTTACTTCTTTTTTTCACACAAATAGAGCTTTCCTTTGGTGGTATTTGATCACCTGTGCGCTTTTTATTTTTCATGCTATAAACAAAGACCAAAAATTTTTAAGAAAAACGGTATTTTTTACTTTCAGCTATAAAAAATATATAGTAAACTCAAAGTTAGTTATAAATTTAGGCCAAAATGTATTCTGCTACATGTTTTTGGTAAAAAAAAATCCCAATAAGTGTATATTGATTGCTTTGTGTGAAAGTTATAGCGTCTACAAACTATGGTATAGATACTGCAATTTACGCAATCTTTTTGCTATACAGCGCTGCGCTAGTTTAACGGGCAATTGCGTGGTCATGCAATACGGTACATAAATGAAATTTATGTCCTTTTTTCACACAAATAGAGCTTTCTTTGATTTTTTTGATTTTTTTAGGCCAAAATGTATTCTGCTACATGTTTTTAGTTAAAAAAAATCGCAGTAAGTGTATATTTATTGCTTTGTGTGAAAGTTATAGCGTCTACAAACTATGGTATAGATAATGGAATTTACACAGCTTTTACTTTCTGACTGCCCATCACATTTCTTGAGGTGCTAAAAAAGCAGGATAGTACAAACACCCTCAAACGACCCCTTTTCGGAAATTAGACACCCTAAGCTATCCACTGAGAGGCATATTGAGTCCATGGAAGATTGTCATTTTCCAGAAACTTGTGGAAAAAAAAACTTTTTTTTTTTTTCTTTACACAAAGTTGTCATTTAAATGATTTATTTCTCACACAAGCCATGGGTATATGTGGAATTTATACCCCAAAATACATTCTGCTACTTCTACCGAGTATGGGGATACCATGTGTGTGAGACTTTTTGGGAGCCTAGCCACATACAGGAGCCTGAAATCCAATGACCACTTTGAAAGCCTGAAGCTGCATAACTTCCTCATTACACTCCCTCACTACCTATCACAGTTTCGAAGGCCCTGACATGCCAGGATAGCACCAACCCCCCCCCCCCCCCCAAATGACCCCTTTCTGGAAAGTAGACACCCCAAGGAATTTAAAAAGAGGCATGGTGAGTATTTTGCAGATCTAATTTTTTCTCACAAGGTTTTGAAATATAAAAAAAATAGAAAAAATATGTTTTTGTTCTTTTTCTTCATTTTCCAAAAACGTGTGGCAACAAATGAGATCTGCAAAATACTTACCGTGCTTCTTATCAAATTCCTTGGGGTTTCTACTTTCCAAAAAGGGGTCATTTGGGGAGGGTTAGGTGCTATCCTGGCATTTCAGGGCCCCCAAAACTGTGAGAGGTAGTCAGGAAGTGTAATGAGGAAATAAAGCCCTTTAAAAGGCTGAAGGTGCTTATTGGATTTTGGGGTCCTGTACCTGGCTAGACTGCCAAAACGTCTCTCACATGTGGTACCCCCAAACGCGGGAGAAGTAGCAGAATGTATTTTGGGGAGTAATTCCACATATACCCATGGCATGTGTGAGCAGTAAATCATTTGTGACAATTTTGTGTAAAAAAAAAAAAGATTTTTTTTTTTGTCATTTTCCAAAAACTTGTGGTAAAAAAATAAATTCTTCTATTGATTCAACATGCCTCTCATCAAATAGTTTGGGGTGTCTACTTTCCAAAAAGGGGTCGTTTTGGGGGGTGGGGGCATTCTATGCCACACATCATTCACTCTTCTAACCACCTGAAGATCAAGCCTTTTCTGACACTTTTTGTTCACATAAAAAAATCAGTATTTTTTGCTAGAAAATGTATTTAAATCCCCAAACATTATATATTTTTTAAAGCAGACACCCTAGTGAATAAAATGGTGGGTATTACAATTTTTTTATGGCACATAGTACTCGCGCAGCAATTTTTCAAAAGCAATTTTTTTTTAAAAAAATACACTTTTTTTACTTTTAATCCACAAAAACACAATATATTGGCTAATTATTTGGTAAAATATAAAAGATAATGGTATACTGAGTAAATAGATACCAAACATGACATGCTTTAAAACTGCGCATGCCCCGTGCAATGGCGACAAACTGCAAACATTTTTAATATCCATAGGCAATGATTTAAAAGCTACCATTTTAGATTTACAGAGCAGGTCTAGTGTTAGAATTACTGCCCTTGATCTGACGTTCAAGGCAATACCTCACATGCATGGTGCAACCGCTGTTTACATACCGGAACAGGGTCAAGGCTTGTGCACACAGGTGTGCGCGCATGGGAGAGACGATTTTTTTTTATCACTTTTAATGCTATCACAGGGAATGCAAATATCCCCTATAACTTCAATGGGCATTGTCATATATTCTTTTTTGAGAAATCTGGGGTCTATCCTACTCTGGATATCTCCTCTGCCCTTACATTATCTAATCAAACCAAAATCGGTGTGATCAGATGCTTTCCCAATTTACAAATGATGCTGTTTATATCCTGTGAAACTGAAGTGATGAAATGCTTGTAGCTTCCGAATTCTCAGACTATAGAGATGATTGGCACCACTCTGGTCTCCAATCAACTCTATGGTCAGCTCGCAGAAACACCAGCTGCATTCTCAGGTTCCCCCAATGGCACGGGACTGCCCGAGATGGCCATGGAAGGCAGCGGGGGAGGGGGCATCATCTCCGATGCTTGTAAAAGCAATCCTGCAGCTAATTAGCCACTAGGATTGCTTTTACATGAAATTCAATCGCCAGCTGAAAAAAAGGATACCAGGATGATGCCTGCAGCTGTAGGCATCATCCTGGTATAACCATTCAAATTCCAGTGATGTACCAGTACATCGCTGATCCTTGTTGGGTGTATATGCTATGTTCTTTTTTTTTTTTTGTATGCAGCCTGTGGACTGAATGAAAAAATTTGAAGAAATCTCTGCCAGAAAAAGTGTGTGGTATGCCCACCATTAGAATATACCACCCTGCATCCACCCACTTCTAATGGTGGGCACACATTAGGTCACACTTTGCCACAAGCGCCAGTTACAAGATTGAACAAATGTTTAAATAGTGGCACGCTTGAATAAAAATTGTCCACGTATAATTGGTACCCCATATGGAAAAAGGATGACACCAAGTCCCAAACTATCTTTCCACTGCTCCCCATGTAGTCTGGGCATCCAGGGGGCTCCTCATGACTATCTTTTCCTTCGTAAATCCGAAACTTATAAGTATAGCCTGTTGCCCTCTCACAGGTCTTCAGCATCTTGACCCCATATCTGACACGCTTGCAGGGGAGAAATTGTTTTACTGCAAGGCGGCCAGAAAAATTAATGAGGGACTCAACGCAGATGTTTTGCTGGGGAGTATAGACATCTGCAAAAAGGTGATTTGCGAGGGGCTGAATTTTGTGGAGCCGGTCAAATTCAGGGTTACCCCGAGGACTGTGACGATTGCGGCGTCAGACCCCAGCCCCTCTCACCAAACTCGTGACCTAAGGACTAGCCAATCTAAAACCGCGCTGTCACGTGTGTAACAATGCCACGCCCAGCTGCACCCTGCACACAGATTTTCCAGCTAATGGACCACAATCTGCGTAATTAACCTGACCCAGTAACAATCTCTCTCAGGCTGCAGATACACAATTAACCCTTCACACTGCCACCACCTCCTTTTTGTACAGAGAAACTCGGTAATATCAGCAATAACACTATGATGTTTGAATAATCGTTTGTATACACAATGTCACTGCAGACAGATGTATGCACACGTTTAAAACACACATTAGCGTTCTTCAGAGACAGGGGTGCTTTAGTTTGCATTAAAGAGCTGTAGAAACAGTTCAACACTTTCAGAAAGTAAGATTTATTCCTAAAAGGTCAAAAGGGTGCAATAAAAATATTTACAGAAAAAGATGTAGCCTATATATATACCGTATTTGCTGGCGTATAAGACGACTGGGCGTATAAGACAACCCCCTACTTTTCCTGCTAAAATGTAGTGTTTGGGCTATACTCGCCGTATAAGACTACCCCTCTTCCAATGGACACCAGTGGGAGGAATAGTGCCCCATCATTGGTATCAGTGGCAGGAATAGTGCCCCATCATCAATATCAGTGGAAGGACCAGTGCCCCATCATTGGTATCAGTGGCAGGAATAGTGCCCCATCATTAGTATCAGTGGGGGGAATAGTGCCCCATCATTGGTATCAGTGGCAGGAATAGTGCCCCATCATTGGTATCAGTGGCAGGAATAGTGCCCCATCATTAGTATCAGTGGGGGGAATAGTGCCCCATCATTGGTATCAGTGGCGGGAATAGTGCCCCATCATTGTTATCAGTGGGAGGAATAGTGCCCCATCATTGGTGTCAGTGGGAGGAATAGTGTCCCAACATTGCAGTCAGTGGGAGGAATAGTGCCCCATCATTGGTATCAGTGGGAGGAATAGTGCCCCATCATTGGTGTCAGTGGGAGGAATAGTGTCCCAACATTGGTGTCAGTGGGAGGAATGGTGTCCCATCATTGGTGTCAGTGGGGGGTGGAATAGTGCCCCATCATTGGTGTCAGTGGGGGGTGGAATAGTGCCCCATCATTGGTGTCAGTGGGGGGGAGGAATAGCGCCCCATCGTTGGTGTCAGTGGGAGGAATAGTGCCCCATCATTGGTGTCAGTGGAAGGAATAGTGCCCCATCATTGGTATCAGTGGGAGGAATAGTGCTCCATCATTGGTATCAGTGACACCAATGATGGGGCACTATTCCTCCCACTGACACTTGCTGACCCTGTTCTCGTATGGTGCTGCTGCAGCCAGCATATGTGGTTGCAGCAGCACCTCTACACTGAACACTTACCTGCTGGTCCTGCACTCAATTTTTGCGGGGCCGCTCGGCATATAAATTGCTTTGATCCACAATCAATGCATACAGATATTCCTTGAAAAACAGCTCTAAAAATCAAGGGGAGTAGTTAAATTTGCTATTTCCACCTGAATTCTGGGTTCAGCAGTGAATGGGGGAAGTATGGGTGCTGCAGAATTTGTGGGCTGTCAATTGGGATTTGCAAGCATATCCGGAAGGATACTAGGAGCTCTATGGGCCTGTATGCGAATTCTTTGAGGTTGCGGGACAATACTTGTGCTCGCCACTGCACCAGCTTGTACTGCACTTATGGGACTCACCACGTCACCAAGTCATACTGCAGTGCTGGTATTATTATTATTATACAGGATTTATGGCGCTAACAGTTTTCTCAGTGCTACAATATAACGGGAGACAATACAGAAGAATACAGTTCAATACAAGAGGGTTAGGAGGGCCTGATCCTGGGAGCTTACAATCTAAGAGATATGTGAAAGACCAGGATGTACTAGGCCACTAGTACTTGCCAGTTCACCAACAGGTAGCGCGGCACTAGTACTGGCAGTCTGCTGCATATGAGAGTCATCAAAATGTACTGACAAGTGCTAACAGAGATCAGGCCTGATTCTGCGAACACTGCGGTTTTGTGTGTAATATATCAAGTGACAGTGACCTACTGACACTGCACTTGGTAGGGGAGAAGGGGGGGTAAGCGTAGGGGCTAAACGCAGGTGCTGGCAGGTGCCGGGGCTGATCCCGCTAACGCTGCATTTTTGGGGACACTATACTAATGTGAACGCTGGTATAGTGCTGATCTGATCAAAGATATTGATCCGTTCAGACACTATACTAGCAATGGATGTTTATTGTGCATGAGCGTGCTCCTGGCAGTCAAGGGGTTAAATGTGACGACTGGTGTACTGACGGGCAATCTGATGCCATCTGGGAGGGGCGTGAAAACCACGAAAGCGCAAATCGTGTGTGTGTGTGTATATATATATATATATATATATATGTGATTTTGTGCACCCATGCCGCCCTGTAGCAGTATTTCTGCTATAGGGCGGCCAGGAAACGGTTACAGAAGCGGTTTGTGTTACGTCGTTGCGTTACTTAAACTGACAATTGCGCGGTCATGTAACACTGCACCCAAATTAAATTTACGTCCTTTTTTTCCCACAAATTGAGCTTTCTTTCGGTGGTATTTGATCGCCTGTGCGTTTTTTTTATAAAAAAAAGGCTGACAATTTTGAGAAAAAAAACAATATTTTGGACTTTTTGCTATAAAACATGTCCAGTAAAAAATTTAAAAATCAAATTTCGTCATAAATTTTGGCCAAAATGTATTCTGTGACATGTCTTTGCTAAAAAAAATCCCGATACGTGTAAATTAATTGGTTTACATGAAAGGTATAGCATTTACAAATGGCGGTATAGATACTGTATTTTTTTTTTTTTTATACTAATAATGGCGGTGATCAGCGACCTATGGCAGCGATCAGCCACTTATGGCAGTGATAAGTGATTTATGGCGGGACTGCGGCGGACATTCTGACACTGGGGGGGAACTGACTTGGGGTCACTGACATCCCCAGTGACACCAATACAGTGATCAGTGCAAAAAAAAAAACCACTGACACTGTACTAATGGCACTGGGGAGGAAGGGGTTAACTTTTTTAGGCAATGAAAGGGTTAACTGTGTGAGGGGAGTGTTTTACCAGGGGGCAGGGGTGTGTGCTTCACAGGAACACGCTGATCCCGAGAGATAAACTCCTCTCTCAGGATCAGCATGATCGGAACTGACAGGGAGCAGAGCTGCAGTGTAAACACTGCAGCCATGCTCCCTGTCAGTGATTGCTGGTAATCGCCGGGACCCGGCGGGTAATGACCGGCTGGGACCCGGTGATTGACACCCACGGCCGTGATCCGCGGCGCAGGTAGAACGGTCGCACGCACCACCTACTGGTTTTGCAGAATGATGTTTAAAAACATGATTCTGCGCAGCGGTGCCGCCCTGCCACAGTATAAACACTGTGGCTGGACGGCAACCAGTTAAAAATCCCATTTCAGTCTTTGCAGATGACACCAAGCTGTGCAGCATGTCTTCAACTTACAAGCCGACCTCAATGCACTGTTTAATTGGGCAACTATGCGGTAAATGAGGTTTAATGTTGATAAATGTAAGGTTATGCACTTGGGGGCTAAGAATATGCATGCATTAGATGTACTAGGGAGAGTACAACTGGGGGAATCAATGGTGGAGAAGGATCTGGGAGTCTGGTAGATCACAAGCTTAATAATGGCATGCAATGCCAAGTTGCGGTTTCTAAAGCAAGCAAAATCCTCTTGTATTAAAAGAGGTATAGACTCCAGAGAGAGAGATATCATTTTACCCCTGTACAAATCATTAGTAACATCTCATCTGGAATATGCAGTTCAGTTTTGAGCATCAATTCATAAAAAGAACATTGGAGAACTAGAGAAAGTACAGAGAAGGGCAACCGAACTGATTAGAGGCATGGAGGAGCTCAGCTATGAGGAAAGATTATAGGAACTGAATTTATTCTCTCTTGAGAAGAGGAGATTAAGGGGGGATATGACCAACATGTATAAATGTATAAAGGTCATCACAGAGGACAAGGGGGCACTCTTTACATCTGGAGGAAAAGAAATGTAATCTCCAAACACGGAAAGGTTTCTTCATAGCGATGTATTGTAATTGTACTGTCTCCCTTATATTGTAAAGCGCTGCGCAAACTATTGGCGCTATATAAATCCTGTATAATAATAATAATAATAGTGAGAGGTGTGAAAATGTGGAATAGACTCCCTCAAGAGTTGGTTCTAGCCAGCTCAGTGGATTGCTTTAAAAAAGGCCTGAATTCTTTCTTAGATACATAGAATATAACTGGATACTAACATTTATAGGTAAAGTAGATCCAGGGAATATCCGATTGCCCCGCGGGGGATCAGGAAATTATTTTTTTTTCTCTGCAGGAGCAAATTGGAGTATGATTTGCTGGGTTTTTTTTGCCTTCCTCTGGATCAACTGTGGGTATAGGATTATCACTTTTTTTTTTAATGGCTGAACTGGATGGACTTTTCTCTTTTTTCAACCAGGCTAACTATGTAACTAATCTATTGACAGTTAGGAACAACTGATCAACTCTCAGTGCTGAACTTTTGAGTGTATCTATGGTCAAAATGTAAAATCATACATTGATTTTTAAATAAAGCTCAATTATTTCTAGCCTACTCCTATTAAGCTGAATGATCCTGAAGATTGAAAAGTACTGATAAACAATTCAACACATTTACTTCCTTAAATTCTGTGACATATTTTTTTATCTACTATGTCCTGTGAATTTGCACCACTGTGTCACACATTTCATAGAGCCTGCTATCTGAACTACACAGGTGCTGAGAGGAGGATTTTTCAGAAGGCAGCCAGTACAGGTATAAGCCCCGGTTCACGACTTGATACAATTTGATAGTTCCAAATCACATGACAAGTGTCGGCAATAGCACCGTTCAAACGGTGAGACTCCGGCGGATTTTGACAATAGTCCCTGCACTATTTTCAGCAATTTCAGGTGCGACTTGCATAGACATCTGTGCATGAATTCACACAGATGTCAGGCAAGTCGCACCTGAAATCACACTGACCTGCAGCTTTGAAATTGCGTTACTTCAAAGTTGCATTAAGAGTAAACCAGGGCTCCTTGCTTGCAACCAGCAAGGTACCAAATAGGATATGCAGTCCTAAGAGATCAAATATAATCCAAAAGAATGAGCAAAGGAGAAGATTCAAAGCATGCAGGAAATCCAGGAAGTTGTGGAAAGAGAGGCCAACCATCAGGAAGCAATCACAACAATGAAGAGAGAAATTTCAAATACGTTTATACTGGATAGGCAAAAGTAACTTTTATTTTTGTATTGTTATTACGATGATGATGATATAAAATGAAAGTGTATGATGTGACTACAGATATCCTTTGAATTTCCATGACAAAGGTCACACTCATTGTTCTTATATCATTCAGCGGGAATCCCATTTGGACCGGGTTGCAGCCTCTACCTTTGTATCTTTAATATCTGCATCAACACATGCCCTCTCTTTGTATTTGCAAATATAGAGCTAGACTATTTTGCACCTTAGGCAAGACCAGCTACTTGAGACCCCCCCCAATAAATAAATAAATAATTTTAAAAACAGTACAAAATATTAAATCAACAAAACATGAGACTACTACATTTCTTTTAATTTGCAAAAATAAGTGCCATAAGATTCCACCAGCACCAATATTAAAGACAAAATCAGTGTCACGAATTTACTGTATCTGTGGCTGGCAGTGGCAGGGTGACAGTTGCAGTGAGTAGAAGATGATAGATCCACACTCTTACAGATCCTGGACTGGAATTCCCCAGGCAATGGGGGGGATAAAACGCTGTGACAGCAGGCAGTCCTGCCCACACACACACACAGAGAACACCTGAACTGAGCGATCCCACACAGTGACAGATCCAACGCAACACACCAACACTGACATAGATCAGCAGGCACTAAAAAGAGCAGACTGTCAGATTCTGATGATGTTATCATTCACTGCCACATTGCACATGTGATGGATGGCCGGCCGGCTCACACAGACATCAGAGTCAGACATTACCTTTCTCTGTAGGCGCAGCTCCGCCTCCACTGATGAATGGGAAGAGAAGGGCTAGAACTCCACAGTGATCGGCAGCCGCCAGCCGGCTTGCAGTAAGGAACTGCTGAGAGGAACACTGGAAGGAGCGGCAGCTCAGTTACTACACTGGCTCCAGACACCCAGCATCTTCCACCCCTCTGCTTCCCCTCCCCTCAGCTGAAGGATCATTCATGATGAGGCGGCATCACACACAGAGAGAGTACCGGTCTGTGCTGTGCCCAGGCACCCCTAGGTGGCAGCGCGCCATAGGCGGCTGCCTAGTTTGCCTAGTGGAAGTACCAGCCCTGTCCCAGGTAAAACTGAATGACATTTTTGCAATATGATACTTGGAGAAATTCTTCTGTTCTCATTAGTACCTTTTGTCAGAAAAAGACTCTACTTTATCCTTAGAGAGCAAAGCATCGGATTTGTTATATGACAATGAAAATGCCTTTTGCCTAGTTAGAACTCTGCTGAGACTGCATGAATTCTGATTCCTAATTCATAGGTTTGCAACAAAATTTATAAAGATGATATATTGATTGAACTTTGGACCAGTTCATACAGGCTATCATAGACTTACAGTATTTGAATAATATTATACCTATGAGATATAATATGAATGAGAATATCTATGCAAATTTAAAGAGCAAAGTCAATTTTTCTGTCTGGCCAGTTAAAAAGACAAAATACTCTAATAAGATTGAACTTTTTACCTTGCAAATAAATATATTATGCCTCACCATAAACAGTAAGATTTTTCTACAAGAAAAGTTGTTTATGCTATAAGAGAATGAGGATATGGGTGTATAAATATGGATCAGTGGGCCCTTCTTGAATGTTTTTATATCTAGAGAATATGGTTAAATGTTTTTGTGGCTAAAAATAAAGTTGCAATAGCAAGAGTTTAGTATTGATGACATTTGAGGGTTATAAGTACCCATACAGAAAAAGTAAGCACACCACATATGTTATTATGTACTCTGGAAAAAAAAGTACACCTTTGGCCTCAGGAGCTGGTATTGCCCCCTTAGCAGAAATGACTTCTTGTTGTAAAATGTTTGACCATGAAGTGTTAGTTTAAATGGAACTAAAGGGCTTTGACTAGTTTGGCTCCTAGCACTTTCCTTAGTGAATTTGCTAGGGTGGTGAGGATCATTATTGGGTTGAAAGATCTGTCTTTGGTTAATAATTTTATTTGGACAGGTGGCCTCACCTTCTTATCAAGAACACTTTTATATGATGCAGAATTCATAACTTACCCAATGACTGTAAGTTCTCAAGGCCCTGATGCAGCAAAGCAACAAGTCATAATAGGTCTACCACTATGCTTCACAGTTGCTACAAGGTTCTTGTCCTGAAATGCTGTCTTTAATCCTAGCCAAAAATGTCAACTGTTACTGTGGTCAAACATCAGTCCACATTGTTCCAGAAGGCCTTGTCTTTGCCTGTATGTTCAATAGAAAACTGCAGTCTCATTGTAATGTTTTTTCTTGGCATATTTCCCTTTCAGTTTAAATTAGCACAATCTTTTTCTAATTGCACATGCATGCACTTTGACGCCAACTACTGAAAGAGGTTCCTGCATATCCTGTAAATTTTGTAGTCCTTGGAGAATTCTTTTAGCATCATATGGTCTATGCTTGGGCTGAATTTACTGGGCAAGCCAGTCCTGAACAAATTATCAGTCTTTAAAATTGATGCCACTCTGAATTATTTTCCTTACAGTAACATGAATGATTTAAAAAAAATTCTCTTGCCAGATTCATAGGCTTCTACAACCATTTTTCTGAGGACCTTAGAGAGCTTTTTTGATCATCATCATTTGATCATCAGAACTCCAGATCCTAAGGAGTATATAAGACAGGTTCCACCTGCATAGTCCCTAGGGAGGTCTTAGCCACTGTCACTTTATAAAAATTGTGGGAGGTTTCCCATATGTTTGCCAACATCCCTTATATAAAATTTTACCACAAAGTTCCCCCTATGGGTATGGGAGTTTTTAGGCAAGTGCAAAGACAGCGTTAAAAAATGGTAAATAATCTTTATTACATAATATCTAAAAAATATAAAACATGATGTTTACCGTTTGTCATACAATATTATTACAAAATAATATATAATAATTTGTCATATAAGCAGAGACTCTATACTGAGTACCTGACACATTTCAGAGGCACAGCTCCTTCTTCAGGGGTGACTCTGCATACCGTACGGTAAAATCTGTAGCAGGATTGAAAATATGTACAAAGAATAATTTTGCACGTTACCAATGCTGAAATTTAGTGGTGCTCACAGCTCAATCAAGATAAAAAATGTTGTTGAAAACAGTATGACCAAGTACCACCACATCCAACCATCCCTCCACAAATGAAAGAAGAGGAGGGGGTCTCCACGTCCCATACCACCCCCACCCCCGTGAGCCAGCAATGGTATAAAGAAAAAAGAAAAATATCTTCTCTGTATTATGTCTATAATGAGAAAAGAGAGAAAAAAAACAAAACTGGCAATTTAAATATATAAAGATATCCATATCAAGACCCACCAAATAAGAAATAGAGGTGAAACGTTATATATTCCACGAATGGATAGATTTCCCATGCAATGTATTCCCCACAAAAAGGTCTATAGATAAATAAAATACAATAGAAAGTAATAAGTATGGCAGTTGGCAACATAGGGGTGGCTCTCGGGGGGGTACGTGGAGATCCCTCCTCTTCTTTCATTTGAGAAGGGGTGGTTGGATGTGGTGGCACTTGTTCATGCTGTTTTCAAAAACATTTTTTTATCTTGATTGAGCTGTACCACTAAAATTCAGCTGCATTGGTAACGTGAGGAAATATTCTGTGTACAACAAAAAAATTCATATTTTCAATCCTGCTACAGATTTACCATATTGTATTCAGAGTCATCTCTGAAGAAGTTGCTGTGCCTCCGAATCCCGTCGTGTACTCAGTATAGAATCTCTACTTATATGATAAATTATTGTATATTATTGTAACAATATTATATGACAAATGGAAAACATCATGTTTTATATTTTTAGGATACTATGTAATAAAGAGTATTTACAATGTTTTAGCCCTGTCTTTACACTTGCCTAAAAAATCCCATATCCATAGGGGGAGCTTTGTGGTCCAGACCACTGGCACCTAAACTGAAGCACTCAATTCTAACTTCATGGCTCTAAAGTGGCGGTAAACATAAAAGTGTACTTACTTTTTCTATATGATAAATCTGTATTTTTGTTCATTTAGGTTATGAAAACGAATGCAGTTTTATTTGTCATTTGTCCAAATATATAATCTCTTTCTGCAAGTGCTGTTTGAATAAAGTTGTATTGCAAATACTGATCAAATATTTGAATGAACATCTAATTCAAAGTCTGTTTAAATATAATTCAAATTCAACCATTTTCAAAGGGTGTACTTCATTTTTCACATGAATATATACAGTATTTCAGCTGAGTATGCAGCCTTGAGTTTCTATATTGCTTTGTGGTAACAATTATGTTTCTTTAACAGATGAAGATTGGTGTTTAAAAAAGCTTGTCTGAAACCCATAATGATCAAATTAATTTTCATTTAAGAGAGTTTAAATTATGGCAGAAGGAAAACAACTTGAATATTTCTGCATATTTGTCTTTTTTATTGTCTTTTTGGTGTTGCGCTCCTTTGAACTATAGTATTTTACGGACCTTTTATCATGTTATCAAATACCTATGTAAATCTCCTAAATAAACAAAAATGAATCTACTGATTTTTGTCAGAACTGTTTTTATTTGTTTGGTAGAAACTCACATTTTTGAAACCCCTGTAGAGAACTTGCAGCTCTAGTTTTGTAAAGTTTGTTTGTGCTTCAAGTTGTTCCAGTCCTTCTGGCCGATAACAAATTGTTGTCATTTCCAGCTCATCTTCTATTTTGTCTAGAAAAAAAAAAAATTAAAAATGCACATTAGGTGTTTCAAAAAAGTAACATAAAACCTTAGATGTTACATATATATTGATTATTACAATAAGACGATTCTTCCATTGTTAGTTTGTACAAGAAACATGCATCCCATATATACTACATACAGTATACATAAACGCTTTATTAACATGGATGCAGCACATCCCTACAGCAGCTCTGCAGTGCTAATCTTGCAAAAAGGGAGCACGAGGAAATCACTTACTTAGATATTACTTAGCCCTGTTTTTTTAAGGCAAGAAAAATGAATCCAGGAGAATTACACTTTTTACTAACTGGGCCAAGTTCTCTTGCATTTAAATGAACATGCATTAACATGCATTCAGGAAATCCAATCTGTCCCTGGATGCAAAGACTTCTATTTTTTTTTTAAACACAGCTGGACTGGATGCACCTGAAGGGAAGTAAATGCACAGTGTACAATATACCATTTAAATTATTAAATGTATTTGAAAATGCTCTATAGACCCATGTAAACGCATATAATTGTATGCCCATGGGAATGAGACCTTACACAACATAGTGAGGCACAAGGGGTGGTATTTTGCAAATATTACCTTTTTCCTCATAATACAGTATACTTGTTGCATTAGATAAACAAAACAAATATTGTTGTAGCAATGACTCCCTACAAAGCTGTTGGATTTCACGGGCCCTCCTAGACTGCCTACTGGTAATTTACCCTTTACTGCACCAAAATATTTATCAATGTAACAGCAGTGTCTAGAGTAGATAGGGTTACAGGTACAGGATACCCCAAACAGCAGCAAACATCCCTCAGTAGTATCTTGTTGTATAATTACCATTGCTACAGGCTACTGAAGAACTGATAGATCAGATGAAGAGCTACTTTGAAATAACTTCAGCCCCTCTCACAGGCTAGTAGTGAACCTTTATGGAGATCACCAACCTATAATAGTGAACCTTAAGGTGGAGATAGGCAATGGACCAAGCCGAACTCTTCTAAGTGGCCACCTTCCTGTGTACCCAGGCCTTGGCATTGGCCAACTCCAAGTCCTTAGGACTTATCTTTGGAACTGTATCCTCACCACCCAACAGAACTAAAAGACAAAGCACCACTGGACTCATCCCATCCTCCCCAGTGTGTGCAGGCTGGGAAATTACTGAATCATTCACACATACATTGTCTCCAGAAAAAGCCTGTGAGGGAAGGACCCTTTACAGGAGATCGCTTCTAATATTTATCCCCTACCCCATGACACATAACAGTGATTGACCAACAGTCAGTTTTACTAGATTCCTTAGTCCTTAGTCTTGGTTAGGTGTTGCTTGTTCTCCTTACTTCTCCTACAGCAGATTGAAAGCTCCAAGGAGCAGGGCCCTCCTATCCCTCTTGTATTGAACTGTATTGTTGCTGTATTGTCTCCTGGTATATTGTAAAGCGCTGAGCAAACTGTTGGCGCTATATAAATCCTGTATAATAATAATAATAATAGAGCCATGTGTAACTTAAATTGTAGAGTAAGTGCCATTAATTAAAACAGTACTGTGATATGGCTTTGCTATATGTGAACTTTGTATTATTTGTACCATTTGTATGTTTTTGATCTTTTCACAGTGGTTTGTTTGCTCCCCAAAACTCCTGAGAAAGCGGTAAATGCCATGAAATATGTTGAGAGTTATTGACTGCCCGCATGTTCCTGACTACTGCCATTGAAGTGATTTTTGATATTTCCATAATT
Source organism: Staurois parvus (assembly GCF_062004578.1). Classification (NCBI taxonomy): domain Eukaryota; kingdom Metazoa; phylum Chordata; class Amphibia; order Anura; family Ranidae; genus Staurois; species Staurois parvus. The sequence goes on from NW_028318139.1 coordinate 2,112,908, forward strand.
TCAGTTGAGATATAGGAACAGAGGTTCAGTCCACTGGGAGCTTTTGCCCCTATATAAACATTTGAATATCATGGATAAAAATGTCCAATGTCTTTTAATATGTTTTGTAACAAAACTTTTGTATGATTTTAACTGATTTGCTGTATGTGATGTCTATGTTGGTACCAAGAAAATACATATTCCTCAATTTTCCTTTTCTTGCTAGACATGGGTAAGGTGATGTCCTCTCCGTTCATCCTTTGCATTGATTCACTAATGTTGGTCCAGGTGTCCCTTTGCTTGAACTGTCTTTTCATTAGTCATATGCCTCCCATCTTCTCCTTTCTGCAGAAATCCTGGCTGTGGATATAGTTTATTTGGACTGTGTAAAAGCATTTGACACAGTTCCCCACACACAGCTAATGTGTAAGTTAAAGACTGCAGGCTTAGAAAACTCAGTTTGTAAATGGATAGACAACTGACTAAAAGACTGTATTCAGAGAGTAGTGATTACTGACTCATATTCTGAGTGGTCTAAGGTTATCAGTGGTGTACCCCAGGGTTCAGTGTTAGGACTCTTACTTTTTAACCTTTTTATAAATGACTTCAAGTTTGAGATTAAAAGCACCATTTCTATGTTTGCAGATGACATCCTTATTGTAGTGACTTTTGGACTATTTATTAAGGAAAATGACATTACCCAAAAGAAATTATAAGGTAACTGTCATGGGTTAAAATAGTTGATCAACTGCAAATGACCTTCCAGGAAGCTACCATAAACAATGAGTGGAAGAGACCAAATACATTATTTGAGGTTTGCAGATGCTCAAAGTACCATAACTTGACAATGGTGGGACTAAAACCTTATTGACTCTGGCTCCCCAAGACCTTGCAGATGTGTGTTATCTAAACAAGCACCATTGTCTATGGAAAATCGGGAGATACCTCAATTGCAGGTCTCAAGGAAACTCAATTATAGTGAGTCAAATGTCTCACTAAACTCCAACTGGATGTGTACTCTAATTATTACACAATAGTGCTAGTAACTAGATGCCATCTCTCCTTGAACTTTGCACTCCGCTCATAAGAAAAAACTTGGTTAATTTAAGATATTACAAAAAAAAAAAAAGTGTGCCATATATCTGAACTGAGATATTATCAAAGGTATATACCCACACACCAAGATCTATTTAACAAAGTTGGGCACTTCATATCTCTCAACTGAAGATCATAAAGTTATAGAACATAAGATGTGAGTTGGGTAAATTACATATCTCCAAATAAAGTTACAACATACAGTTGTGTTCAAAATTATAGCAGTGTGTTGAAAAAAGTGAATAAAGCTCAAAATCCTTCTAATAGCTTTTATTTCCATACACACAAATGCATTGGGAACACTACACATTCTATTCCAAATCAAAATATGAAGAAAAATATATCAAATTTGTGTTGTTCCTCTAAAAAAATTTAAGAAAAGTGAATATTAGACTGTTCAAAAAAATAGCAGTGTTTGTATTCTTCTTTACAAACTCAAACATTCACTATATAAACTGAAAAATGTTTGAAGATTTTGCTTTCCTTTGAATCACTTAAGTAATATTTAGTTTTATAACCGCTGTTTCTGAGAACTGCTGTACATCTGCGTTGCATGGAGTCAACCAACTTCTGGCACCTGTGAACAGGTATTCCAGCCCAGGATGATTGGACTACATTCCACAGTTCTTCTCTATTTCTTGGTTTTGCCTCAGAAACTGCATTTTTGATGTCACCCCACAAGTTTTCTATTGGATTAAGATCTGGGGATTGGGCTGGCCACTCCATAACGTCAATCTTGTTGGTCTGGAACCAAGATGTTGCACGTTTACTGGTGTGTTTGGGGTCGTTGTCTTGTTGGAACACCCATTTCAAGGGCATTTCCTCTTCAGCATAAGGCAGCATGACCTCTTCAAGTATTATGATATATTCAAACTGATCCATGATCCCTGGTATGCGATAAATAGGCCCAACACCATAGTATGAGAAACATCCCCATATCATGATGCTTGCGCAACCATGCTTCACTATCTTCACAGTGTACTGTGGCTTGAATTCAGTGTTTGGGGGTCGTCTGACAAACTGTCTCCGGCCACTAGACCCAAAAAGAACAATCTTACTTTCATCAGTCCACAAAATGTTTGTGCCATTTCTCTTTAGGCCAGTCAACGTGCTCTTTGGCAAATTGTAACCTCTTCAGCACGTCTTTTTTTCAACAGTGGGACTTTGCGAGGGCTTCTTGCAGTTAGCTTGGCTTCACATAGGCGTCTTCTAATTGTAACAGTACTCACAGGTAACTTTACACCTTCTTTGATCTTCCTGGAGCTGATTGTTGGCTGAGTCCTTGCCATTTTGGCTATTCTTCTATCCATTCGAATGATAGTTTTTCGCTTTCTTCCACGTCTTTCAGGTTTTGGTTGCCATTTTAAAGCATTTGCCATCATTTTAGCTGAGCAGCCTATCATTTTCTGCACTTCTTTATATGTTTTCCCCTCTCCAATCAACTTTTAATCAAGGTACGCTGTTCTTCTGAACAATGTGTGGAACGACCCATTTTCCTCAGAATTTCAGAGAGAAATGCACTGTAACCAGCATGTACAACATTTGCTGCCTTCCTTCCTTAAATAAGGGCAATAATTGCCACCTGTTTTTCAAAGAATGAATGACCTCACTAATAGAACTCCACACTGCTATTATTTTGAACATGCCCCTTTCAATTAGTGATTCAATTACACAGAATCAGCAGCATGCATGTCATGACTGTTGGGTCTGTTGGATTTTTATTAGTCTACTATACCTGCTGGTAAATTATTTGCCATGTAGAAATATCATTTCTACCAAAAACAGTGATTGATCAGGTTAGTGATGTCTGACTGCTATTATTTTGAACACAACTGTATATATCAAGACGGAGAGAGAGATGGTATAAATCATCTGATGAAAGGGAATTAAGCACACAAGATATTACCAGAACAAATTATGACATCATTATACAGAGATCCACCATTTCATGACAAAAAAATCAGCAATCCCAATACAGCTCATATCAGGAAGATGAGACACCAAATATATTCACATATTTCTATGTTCCTTATTCAAGAGTTAGTGGGGAAGTCATTTATACCTGAATAGGACCCATATATTTTATCCATGAAGATATACTGTTTATATTAAAGGGTGAGTCATCATTAAAGATCACCAGTTCATTTGTGATACCTGACTGTCCCCGGTGGACAGGTAAGGAACTTCTAAGTTACACAAACTTCTTAACCGTCCAATCAACAAGCCCATTGGGATGTCCTTCGGAACAAAGGACTTGTATGGTATAAAAATGCCACACATCCCAAATTAAGGACCACTTCATCATTACTTCATATACTACTTCATCACTCAGCTACTTGACTTGACTATACTACTGGACTTCTTAACTACTCTACTACTACTATATACTTCACTTCCCTATACTCACTTGCTTCCTGATATCTGTAGCCATCTTGCTGAAAACTTTCAGCTGCCATTTTATTTTTCAGACTCTGCTGCTGATTTAAATTCTGGTGCCTGACTGACCAGCAACATTTTCTTTTCCCAACTGTATCCTACCGGGAGGCCTCAAAAATCAAAATTCTGGGAGTGGTAAGACTGTGCCAAAATACTGTAGTTTTCTTTTATATTTCAAACTTATTAAGATTTACAAAATTTTTATTGTGTGGTTAGGATAGTATACTAAGGTTATCTGAATAATTATTAATGTAACTGTTTGAGCATTGGTTCTGAGATCATATACTGTATACTAACTGATTTGTAGTGTTTTTCTGGTGCTAATGATCAGTGATACTTTTTTATTTCCCTACGGCCGCAGGAAATTGGAAACAATATCTGAAGTACTCTACGTTGCAACTAACCCCTCTAAAATTTGTTTTACATCATTTGATAAACATATATTGTTTTATACCGTAGAAATTAGCATACTATATCTTTGTGTGTATGAATATATTCATCAACAGTAATTTGCGTTTGTATTAATATATATATATATAAATATCTGTACATAAATAAATTTATCAAAAAGGCAAATTTTGTGTATATGGTAACAAAATCACATTGGTGAAAAGAACTCAAGGAATATTATCGTGGTGATCAAATTATTAAGGTGTCCAAATTATTGGTTTATTAAATATTTGCTGTATTTTAACGGCTGGAGGCACTGAAATATTTTGTTTAAGGGAGAGAACACCGCCCTAATTATTTAGAATAAATTTTATCATAAATCACCACATTACATCCTTACATGATGTCTCCAATTTACAAGCAGAGCTCAATGCACTATTTAACTGGGCAAACATGTGGCAACTAATGTTTAATGTTGGCAAATGGAGTGGAGATGTCCATTGGATGTCATTGACAAGATTGAAGATTTGTCGACTTTGAGGATTTTACGGTCTGGAGGGTCCCTATACCTGTATCACGGAGTGTAACTTTGTATTTTGGTATTAGAGGTATGCAAGGGGTGGGGGTAGAGTAGTGGAACAAGTGTGATGGAAAAGAAGTAAGGGAGCTCAGAGGTGAACAAGGGGTGCAGAGGCAATAAGAGGAAATATCTCATTGCCATGGACAACACCCCACTCTAGGCTGTTCACTACAAAGCCTGACCCATGGCCCACCCATCTCCCTGATGTTACTGAAATCTATTTCCATCCAGCAGCTAAGGACACATGTTTATGGAAGAAGACCACCTGCACACATACATCCTTCCACCTTAAATCCTACAGCAGTTTGTAAAACCACTTTGATACTGAAGGTGCAAAGTTTAGCTTAATCGTAATGGGGCTGATCCTAGGTGTGAAGATGCAAGAAATGGGACTTATCTGAGGTGTGAAGGAGCAGGAACTGGGGCTATTATGAAGTTTGAGGGTGCAGGAATTGGAGCTGATCCGAGGTGCGAAGGTGCAGCAATTGAGACTAATCTGAGGGATGACTGTGAAGGAATCTGGGTGATCAGAGGAATAAAGGTGCAGGAACTGGGCCTGATCTAAGGTCTGAAGGTGCAGGAGTTGTGGCTGATCTTATATAGAAGGTGCAGGAATTGGGGTAATCTGAGGTGTAAAGGTAAAGGAATTGGGGTGATTTGAGATGTGAAGGTAAAGGAACTGGGGCTAATCTGAAGTGTGAAGGTGCAGGAAATGGAGCTGATCTGAGGTGTGAACATGCAGGAATTGAGACTAATCTGAGGGGTGAGTGTGCAGGAATTGGAGTGATCTGAGGGGAGAGGGTGCAGTAATTGGAGTGATCTGAGGTGTGAATGTGCAGGGAATCTGACTAATCTGAGATGTGAAGGTGCAGGAAATAGGACTGATCTGAGGTGTGAAGGTGCAGGAAATAGGACTGATCTGAGGTGTGAAGGTGAAGGACCTATGGCTGAAATGAGCTATGAAGATGCAGGAATTGGGATGATCTGAGCTGTGAAACTACAGCAATTGAGACTGATCTAGGGTGTAGGAATTTGGGCTGATGTGAGGTGTTAAAGTGCAAGAATTTGGATGATCTGTGCTTTGAAGTTGCAGGAATCGGGGTATTCAGAGGTGTGAAGGTGCAAGAATTGGGGTTATCTCAGGTGTGAAGGCACAGGAACTAGTGTGATCTGAGGTATGAAGGTTCAGGAATTGGAGTAATCTGAGGTGTGAAGGTGCAGGAATTGGGGTGATCTGAGGGGTGAAGGTGTAGGAATTGGGGCTGATCTTTGGTATAAAGGTGCAGAAATTGGGGCTGATCTGAGGTAGGAAGGTGCAGTTATTGGGGCGATCTGAGCTGTGAAGGTGCAAGAAGTATTGCTGATCTGGGCTTTATATAGAAACATTTTCTGTGAGTTATCTAACACACAAAAATTGTACTATGTTTATTCGTGATGACTAATAGGTTTGACTTGCCATTATCAATGCAACTGTGAGTGTAAAAATTGAAAAGATACTATATGACTATAGTGCTATTGTTAACTGGCACTCAGGTTGTCTAGTACTTGTAATCACACTTGACATGGAAAAGGTTGCTGATCCCTGCATTAATGTAATTCCAAATGTACAGCTACCCTTATGAGGGCCGCTGTATTGTGGGTATCCCTAAACTTCTCTCCGTACAGCCAAACAGCAGGTAATTTTCACACAGACTTGCTCCAAAGACAGTGACTAGTTCATGAATGTGGTTTTGTTTAGTTTTTTTTTTAGGGGATTTCAACCTGGATAGGGTAATAGGGATTATGGAATGCCCAATTTGGCTTGAAACAATGAAAGGAGGACACTTCCCTCCTATGTACAAAGCAGGTCCTGGACTTTTCTTTTCCTGAAAGCTATCAGTAGTTGCAGATTAGTAGCAGCTGCCCCTCAAAAATCACTTCATGTCTCCTAGCTACATGCAGGGATGTCTTCTCTCCCCCTACAGAGCTGCTCCAAGCTCCCAGCCTGCAAGCACTACCAGCCCTCCTGGCTTCTCGGAAGATCTCCCAGGTCAAGGATAAAGGATTTACCTCAATGCTATCCTTGGAAAGCTTGCTATGTTTAGCAGCCTTTCTCCTAGTAGATCCCAAAGTGTGCTGCTGCAATCAGAGACAAGGGGAGGCGAAAGAGCCGCCATCTGTAGAGTCATCCAGATGACTTGCAATAACATAACGTTAATCACATGACCAACACAACTACCATGAGTCTCACAATGATTTTGCCTAGAACACACTACGCTATTCTTGTCATGTTTCACATGACTGTCATATGCCTTTAAGTTTTCACTGTAATTTCTCTCTGCTCCTCCCTTTCCTTTGGGATGTTGTATAGATAGTTAATGTTGTATAGATAGCCCACCCCCTTCCCAGTAATGCATTGCAGCTCTAGCCTCATGTCATGAAGCAGGTCACATTATGATCTTTTGACCTATCCAATGTTCATTGTTGTAAGATTCTCTCAGTTTATGGAATAAACTTCACAAGATCTACAAGATGTCTTCTGGATTGAGTCACTGACTGTGGTATTCAACTAAGATTGGAGTTATCGCTATATCATCACAACTGTAAGTTACAGAGATCACACTTTCAATGCTTAGATTGGAACAGTCAAAAGATCAGTGAAATGTCTTCATAGGATCAGCCAAAAGATCAGCTAAAAGATCAGTCAAATGATCAGTGAAATGTCTTCATATGATCCTTGCTAACTTTGAATACACAGCAAGATGTTATATGGACAGCTGACAGAGTGCAGCCATCTCTACACAAGCCTGTACATGGCTGCAAGTATATCTCAGCATAACACTCATCAGTGTCAGGACAAATTATCGATGTGAATGTCTTGCAACTGCAAGTTTATACACTGCATCTGTATGCATTAGCACATGGCTTGTCTGTGAAATCTTATAGAAAGTAAAAGAAAACTTTTCTGCAACCATTGCCTAGGAAACCTGAGCTCACCCACAGAAAAATTGATACATTTCTCTGTAAAATTTCTATCAACCCTTCTCCTTGCTAACATGTTTCAGGAAAGTAATATACAGTGTGGGGAAACTAATACACAACCACAATCAGAGCTTCATCCAGAGCAGGCCTTAAACCCTGAATTATACAAAAGAGAAAAACGCTTAAGAAAGCTATCCTGGTAAATACAAGAGAATCTTAATGCTGACAAGTTAGAATTGCTGTCTAATATTAATGAATTATGGTCTAATACTGTTAAATGCATGTCTGCTCTCTCCCAACAATTTCATGAGCCAATACAACTAGAGGGTGCTATCAAGCAATTGAATGTTGCTTATGAGCATTATCAAAGACTGTGTGTTAAATATATTGCTCTCTTAAAGCTGTACAACACTCAAGGGTCATTGGAAGAATTAAGGAGTTTTGAGGAGCTCAATCTTGAAAGAGACAATTTAGTGGTGTGAACAAAGACAAAGGCAGAAGTGAGAATAACACAGCTCCATGAATCCAGATCTTATCGCTCTGCATCTACTAGACGCTCCTCAAGATCTTCCAAATCCCTACAATCAAGGTCTTCTACACTCAGTGAACAACTAATAAAAGCCTGTGCTGATGCTGAAGCTTCTAAAATTCAGGCAGCTTTAGCCCAAAAGAAAGCAGAAATGGAGGCTCAGGCCACAGAAATAAAGGCTCAGGCTGCAGAAATGGAGGCTCAGGCCACACATAAGAAAGCAGAAATGGAGGCTCAGGCCGCAGAAATGAAGGCTCAGGCCACAGAAATGGGCTCAGGCCGCACATAAGACAGCAGAAATTAAGGCTCAGGCCGCAGAAATGGAGGCTCAGACCGCACATCAGAAAGCAGAGAAAGAAGCTGAAGCCACACACCAATGAGTATGCCACAGCCATGGCAAGGTTAAGGGTCTTAGAACAAGCTGCTAGTGAAAAATAAAAATAAAGTTCCAGACACTCAGTTGTATCTTATGTCTCAGATTCTTCACACACCTCTCCAGAACGTCAACTCCCTGTCACAACAGCCAAAGTACTCAATCAAAGTATCTTCTCTGCACCTACTGTACCTCAAGACGATTTGCCCTTATATCCTCCAATACATCAGACTGCAGCATCTCAGCTAGCCGCAGACACTGGTGTGTATTTAATAGACCTTCCACCTTACTTTTGGCATCAACAGAGTACCTCCCAGCAAACGCACTACTCTACAAACCAACATGCCAATGGACTTTAAGCCAGCTCCAGCATTAAATGCCTTAGCAGCAACATATGTTCCCAAGTCACTCCACGTAAGTCCACCAACTGTCACAACCAACTGTGTTTCACCAGCAGTCATGCACCCAAAATCTGAAAACACGGGCATGTCACAGTTTGCTAAATACATGCTCTGCAGAGAGCTTGTTAAGACAGGCCTCACCAAGTTTGAAAATTACAGAGGCTGGAAATCCACTTTTAAGGCCACAATGAGTGACCTAGACATCAATGCCACAGAGGAATTAGATCTGTTCATCAGATGGCTAGGTCCCCAGTCCACTGAATGCATCAAGAGGCTCAAAGCAGTTTATTTTGACAACCCTGCTGCAGGCCTTAATGCTGCTTGGGGCAGACCTGAACATACATTTGGCAGCCCAGAGGCCATTGAAGATGCCTTATTCTAAAAGTTGCAAAGCTTCCCAAGGATTTCTGCTAGCGACAATCTAAAGTTTCAAGAACTCAGTGATGTTCTATTAGAGCTTCCACTTGCTAAGGCTGACATCAACTTACCTGGTCTCAGTTACCTAGACACCTCTCATGGCATCAAATCTATTGTTCTCAAGCTACCTTATGAAATTCAAGAAAGATGGGTAGCGCTTGGATCAAAGTATAAGGAAGAACATAGAGTTGCCTTTCCTCCTTTTTCCTACTTCTGCAAGTTCATCAAAAGAATTGCAGACACTAAGAATGAACCAAGTTTCTCATATGGGGGCTGTAACCTTCCCAGTACACTCTCTCCAAGACCTACAAACACACGTATGATGTCTCACAGAGACCGTAGAGGTCCAGCGTTAGTGAAAAGGACTAATGTTCTACCTGCACCTGCTACAGTTCTTGAAAAGGCTGATCAAAACAAGAAAATTGAGAACCCTAATCGGCAATGTCCAATAGATAACAAACCACATCCACTTAAGAAATGCTTCAGCAAGAAAACCCTCCAAGAATGTAAGGAACTTTTGAAGAAATTTGTGGTTTGCTACAAATGCTGTGCCTCCACAGAACACTTTGCAAAGGACTGTAAAGCGATCATCAAATGTATAGAGTGTGACAGTGAAAACCATGTGCAAGCTCTTCATTAATATTCGCACAACTCTACTATGCTCACAAACAATCTTCCTGAGGCAAAGCAAGGCGGGGAGCACTCAGATCAAGCAGCACCTACCACTCCAGTGTTCTCTACATGTACAGAGGTCTGTGGAGAAGGATTCTGTGACAAATCCTGTGCAAAGATATGCTTGGTCCGTGTATACCCCAAAGGTCAACCTGAAAAGGCCATAAGACTGTATACTATTCTGGATAATTAGAGTAAAAGATCTCTTGCAAGATCACGGTTTTTTGAACTGTTGAACATAACTGGAGATAGAGCATGCCTTATACCCTAAGCACTTGTTCCGGCACTACAGAAGTCTTAGGTAGGAGAACCAGTGGTCTTGTAGTTACTCCTCTGAATGACAATGTAGAAATATCTTTGCCCAATATCACTGAGTGCAACCAGATTCCAAACACCAAAGAGGAGATCCCTACTCCTGAAGCTGCTTTTCACCATTCTCACTTAAAGCACATAGCCAACTGAATACCAGCCCTCGATGAAAGTGCCAATATCCTGCTGTTACTTGGTCGAGACATCCTAAGGGTGCACAAAGTTCGTCATCAAATCAACGGTCCACACAATGCACCATATGCTCAGCGTCTGGAGCTAGGATGGGTCATCATAGGCAATGCCTGCCTAGACAAGGACAGGAGGTCAAACTCAGTCTCTTCCTTTAAAATACATGTCCTGTTGAATGGGTGAACAACTTGTTCTGCACAACGACCACATAAATATATTGTGAAAGAAAGACTATTTGAAAAAGGTGCACAACGGCACATCATATGAGACAATAAGAAAGCTCTTAATCTCTGGGATGACAACATCGGCAACACAGTGTTCGAGGTAACCACTAAAGACAAGGAGTTGGCACCTACCATAGAAGACAAAGAATTCTTGAAAATCATGAGTAAAGAGTTCTACCAAGATGATTCCAACAGTTGGGTAGCACCTCTACCATTTTGTACCCCAAGAAAGAGACTACCAAACAATAGGGTACAAGCAGAATCACGGTTTGTTTCTTTAAATCACAGTTTGAACCAGAAGCCTGAGATGAAAAAGCACTTTGTGGACTTTATGCAGAAGGTGTTTGAGAGAGATCATGCTGAGCCTGCTCCTACTCTTATAGAAGGAGAAGAATGTTGGTACCTACCATGCTTTGGTGTCTACCATCCTCACAAGGCTGATCAGATTAGGGTGGTCTTTGACTCCAGTGCTCGTCATGAAGGCGTCTTCCTCAATGACAATCTTCTCACTGGGCCTAATTTGAACAACAATCTCATAACAGTTTTACTTTGCTTCAGACAATAGCCAATTGCTGTTATGGCTGACATTCAGCAGATGTTCCACTGTTTCATCATCTGTGAAGACTACAGAAACTTCCTCAGGTTCCGATGGTACCGCAATAATAATGTCAATGATGAAGTCATAGACTACCATATGAAGGTACATGTTTTTGGTAACAGTCCTTCTCCTGCAGTAGCAATTTATGGACTGAGGAAAACAGCTCAAGATGGTAAGAATTTGGATCTGATGCAAGACAGTTTGTCGAAAGGAATTTCTATGCAGACGACAGACTAAAATCTCTGCCCAATGAAGAAGAAGCTATTGACCTTCTTACTAGAACCCAGAAAATGCTTACCACTGCAAACCTCAGACTTCACAAAATCATCTCTATCAGCGACAAGGTCAGGATAGCCTTTCCTTCTGATGACCATGCTGTCAAGTGTGAAGAAATTCCAACTAGAATCTGGCCTGTTACAGAACGCGGTCTTGGATTGCTTTGGAGTGTTAAACAATACGCATTCACATTTCAAGCATCAGCCTGTGACAAGCCCTTCACAAAGCGAGGAGTTTTGTCTACAGTGAACAGCTTTTATGACACTTCTCACCATTCAGGGTAAGATACTGCTGAGACAACTTACTTCTGAAAGCTCAGACTGGGATACCCCCCTACCCAAGGAGAAACAACAAAGGTGGGAATCCTGGAAACAGTCTCTAAAAGCAATAGAACAACTCCAGATACCATGCTCTTACACCCAAGCATCCTTAAAGAATGCCACCAGAAGAGAGATTCATGTCTTCTCTGATGCATCCAACGAAACCAATATTGCGGTGGCTTATCTTCGAGCTACGGATTCCAGCGGTGAAGTGTGTAGGATTTATCATGGGCAAGACCAAGCTGACACCAAAACCTGCACATACTATTCCAAGGCTCAAACTTTGTGTAGCTGTTTTAGCTGTGGAAATTTGCTGAGCTTCTAGAACTTACAGATGTTGAAATAGACTCCTTTGACTTTTATACAGACAGCAAAATAGTGCTAGGATACAGTGAGGAACAGAAGTATTTGAACGCCCTGTGATTTTGCAAGTTCTCCCACTTAGAAATCATGGAGGGGTCTGAAATTCACATTGTAGGTGCATTCCCACTCTGAGAGACAGAATTAAAAAAAAAATTCAGGAAATCACATTGTATGATTTTTAAAGAATTTATTTGTCTTGCACTGCTGAATCTAAGTATTTGAACACCTAAGAAACAGCAAGAATTCTGGCTTTCAAAGACCTGTTACTGTGCCTTTAAAAGGTCCACCTCTACTCCACTCATTAATCTAACATAGTAGCACCTGTCTGGGCTCTTTAAAGACACCTGTCCACCCACAGTCAGTCAGACGCCAACTACTACCATGGGCAAGAACAAAGAGCTGTCAAAAGACACCAGAGACAAAATTGTGGACCTCCACAAGGCTGGAAAGGGCTACGGGGCAATTTCCAAGCAGCTTGGTGAAAATAGATCAACTGTTGGAGCAATTTTTAGAAAATGGAAGAGGCTAAAGACGACTGTCAGTCTCCCTCGGACTGGGGCTCCAAGATCTCACCTCGTGGGGTATCACTGATGATAAGAAAGGTAAAGAATCAGCCCAGTACTACAAGGGAGGAGCTGGTGAATGACATGAAGAGAGCTGGGACAACGGTTTCAAAGGTCACTGTCAGTAGAACACTACGCCGTCATGGTTTCAAATCATGCATTGCACGGAAGGTTCACCTGCTCAAGTCATATGTCCAGGCCCGTCTGAAGTTTGCCAATGACCATCTGGATGATCCAGAGGAGGCATGGGAGAAAGTCATGTGGTCAGATGAGACCAAAGTAGAATGTTTTGGTCTAAACTTCACTCTTCGTGTTTGGAGGAAAAAGAAGGATGAGTTGCATCCCAAGAACACCATCCCTACTGTGAAGCATGGGGGTGGTAACATCATGCTTTTGGGGTACTTTTCTGCGAAGGGGACAGGACGACTGCACTGTATTAAGGAGAGGATGAATGGGGCCATTTATTGTGAGATTTTGAGCAACAACCTCCTTCCCTTAGTCAGAGCATTGAAGATGGGTCGTGGCTGGGTCTTCCAACATGACAACGACCTGAAGCACACAGCCAGGATAACCAAGGAGTGGCTCTGTAAGAAGCATATCAAGGTTCTGGAGTGGCCTAGCCAGTCTCCAGACCTAAATCCAATAGAACATCTTTGGAGGGAGCTGAAACTCTGTGTTGCTCAGCGACAGCCCCGAAACCTGACAGATCTAGAGGAGATCTGTGTGGAGGAGTGGGCCAAAATCCCAGTTGCAGTGTGTGCAAACCTGGTCAAGAACTACAGGAAACGTTTGACCTCTGTAATTGCAAACAAAGGCTTCTGTACCAAATATTAACACTGATTTTCTCAGGTGTTCAAATACTTATGTTCAGCAGTGCAAGACAAATAAATTCTTTAAAAACCATACAATGTATTTTCCTGATTATTTGTTTTAAATTCTGTCTCTCAGAGTGGGAATGCACCTTCAATGTGAATTTCAGACCCCTCCATGATTTCTAAGTGGGAGAACTTGCAAAATCACAGGGTGTTCAAATACTTCTGTTCCTCGCTGTATATACACAATTGCACAAGTCAGTTCTACGTGTATGTCGGCAGAAGAGTGGAACGCATAAGGAAGCTCTCTACGCCTGAACAATGACACTATGTTCCCAATAGCCTCAACCCTGCTGACCGCGACAGTCGTGCAGTACTTACTACTGCATTTCTGGACACATCTTGGCTATATCCACCAGTACTCTTGAATGATAAACTTATCTCAAGTTCAACAAATTCTACCTTTGAACTGGTTCATCCGGAATCTGATAAGGAAATCTGAGCTGTTACCATCACACTCAACACCTCTATGAAAGCAAGGGTAGGGCTGAGTCCTCACTGTTTTGAACGCTTTTCTAAGTGGTCCTCTGTTGTACGAGCCATTGCTTGTCTTTTTTACATTGCTCATCAGTTTGAAAATAGCTCTCGCACTGAAAAAGTGTGTCACAACTGGCACATCTGTAAAGGCCCTCCCACAATTGAGGAGGTCTTTCAAGCAGAAAGAGTCATTATTCAATGTGTCCAACATGAAGTGCACTCACAAGAGATTACTAACATATCAAAAGGACTCAACCTACCTAAGGATAGCTCTCTGTACAACGTAATTCCAATAATTGATCACAACAAGCTATTGCGAGTCGGTGGTCACATTGAAAGATCCGATTCGTCCAGTAAAGAGAGAAATCCTCTCAATATTCCAGGACACCATCATATTACTGCTCTGTTAGTTAGACATTTCCATGAGCAAGTTTAGCACCATGGTCGTCACTTTACTGAGGGAGCAGTAAGGTCTGCAGGTTTCTGGATCGTCAGGATGAAAAGGTGTATATTGTCCATACTCCACAAATGTGTCAAGTGCCAAACACTAAGAGGGAAGCACCTACAGCAACAAATGGCAGAGTTGTCAGCTGACCGATTAAGCACTGAACCACCATTTACTAAATGTTGGCATGGACATATTTTGCCACTGAACTGTTGTTACACGCAGAACTCGTGGCGGAGTTGCTAACAATAAGTGATGGGCTGTGCTGTTCACTTTCTTGAGCATTCGTGCAGTGCACATCGAAGTGATAGAAATCAATGGATTCTTCTTTTTCATTAATGCTTTCAGAAGATTTGTTTCTGTACAAGGACCTGTAAAGTTACTTAGATCTGACTGTGGGACTAATTTTACAGGAGCAGAAAAGATAGTGAACTTCTTGAATGGCAACAAGTGTAAATTGGAATTCAACCAACCTCATTCCTTTCACATGGGAGGCTCTTGGGAACGCATGATTGGAGTTGCAAGAAAGATCCTGGACTCTATGCTACTGGACCAGAAAACTTCTCAATTTACTCATGAAATCTTAGTCGCTCTTCTTGCAGAAGTGTCTTCTATAATCAATGCAAAGCCATTGGTCCCTGTGTCCTCAGATCCAGAGTTCCCAGTGTTGCTCACTCCAGCCACTCTTCTTACTCAAAAAATTGGGGTAGCAACTATTCCCAGAGAGGAACTTGACTACCCTAACATTTACAAGCATCAATGGCGATGGGTTCAACATCTTGCTAATGTGTTTTGAAATCGCTGGAAGATGGAGTACCTTTCTAATCTTCAAAGTCGTAATAAATGGCAAACTAGCAAACCCAATCTACAAGTGGGAGACATAGTTCTCTTGAAGGAGACAGATTCCTATTGTAACCATTGGCCCATGGGTCTTATTACAAAGACTATGCCAAGTAACGATGGAAAAGTACGCAAGGTAGAAGTTAAAGTTCTGCACACCTTTACTTCAGGCCTTTAAAGGAACTGGAACTTCTTTTGCCCAGAGAGGAAGACAAGTCATCAACTTGATTTAAAGGGAGGTAAGAAGGAAAAGTGCATGTTGCTACCTTCCCCTCTGAATATGGATTTTCATGTCTCAGTTCAGACTTTCGAGACCAACATCTGCAAGTATTATGCTAAATGTTTGCATTGTTTTCCTTTGTTCTTCCCTTCCCTCTTGTTTTGCAGATGTTCCTGGAAAGAATCTTCATTTCTTATATTGGACTAAAGTTTGTTATAATAGAAATCATAGATTTCGACGGGGAGTGTCATGTTTCACATGACTGTCATATGCCTTTAAGTTTCTTTGTAATTTGTCTCTGCTCCTCTCTTTCCTTTGGTTTAGTTAATGCTGTATAGATAGCCCATCCTTTTTCCTAGAAATGCATTGCAGCTTCTAGCCTCATATCATGAAGCAGGTCACATTATGATCTTTTGACCTATCTGATTTTCATTGTTGTAAGATTCTCTGTTTATGGAATAAAATTCACAAGATCTACAAGATGTCTTGTGTATTGAGTCACTGGCTGTGTCATTCAACTGAGATTGGAGTTATCGCTATCTCATCACAACTGTAAGTTACAGAGATCACATTTTCAATGCTTAGATTGGAGAGACAGAACAATTCTAGTAGCAAACTAGAGGGTGCTACACAAACAATTATTACAATGTTTCTATTTGGAGTAAATAGTCTTTGCATCTCCTTTCAGAGCTGATTCACACATGTGTGGTGGAGATTGAAGCTCAGGTTTCACAGTTAATGGACTTAGTAGTTGTTCAGTGGTTCAGGTCAGTATTTTATCCTGTTTACACATGTGCGGTTTAGAAACGGTTCCCACGTAGCTTCAGAACCTGTGTGATTAATATGTGTTCGGTTTTAAAGGGATGAGGTGGCAACTCTATCCAATCCACATATAGTATATATGAACCAGCACTCAATGGTCTCTCTCTCGTGGCCAGCTCTGATATCAAGTGTATTTTAGGAATGCTTATATATATATATATATATATATATATATATATATATATATATATATATGAGATTTCACAAAGAGACACAGCAATGGTTGTAACGTATGTAGCAATTTGATAAATGTCACCCAAGATGTTTTATAAATGAATGATGAAGGAGCTGGGGGAGAGTAAATGATGCTGTCCTTCACTGTATGAACCTGAGAATAGCAGAGCTGGAACAGTAAAGCTGCCAGCAGTATCAAGCATAACTACAAATAGGAATTTACTCATCCCCATCAGCAATCCAGAAGTATATTCAACATTAGCAGTAACTTAGCTGGACCAAACACAAGTTTTTTTGTTTATTTTTCTGGAGTTTCACTTTAAAAAATGTATTACGGAGACCAGGGAGACATAAAAGAGTGTATTACAGTGATCAGGGAGACATCAACAAGTATTTGATAGACTGGGGAGGTATCAATGACTATATTAGAAAATTTAGGGAGATATCAACTAATTACATAAACCAGGATGATATCAATTATTGTATTTAGAGACAGAGAAGACAGGAGAAACCAATGAGTGTATAAAAGAGACCAAGAGAGACACCAATACATGTGCATTTGAGAAAACAGGGATACAACAAGGAGTGTATTACAGAAAGCACATGGACAATAATAAGTGTATTACAGAGACCATGGAGACATCAATGAGTCTATCACAGAGAGCAGGGACACATCAATTAGTATTACAGAGACCAGAGACACATTAATAAATGTATTGCAGAGACCAGGGAGACATAAATGAGTGTATTACAAGACAGCAGAGATACACATTAATAAATGTATTAGAGAAAACTGAAAGACATCCGTGACTGTAATACTGAGACCAGAAAGACATCAATGAAGTATTAGAGGGAAACACCTGTATGTGTATTACAGAGACCAGAGGAACAATGAGCATTTTACAGAGACCAGAGAGACATCAATGAGTATTATACTGAGACCAGGGAGAAAACAATGAGTGTATTACAGAAAGCAAGAAAGCCGCAATGGGTACATTACAGAGAGCAGAGACACATCAGTAGGTGTAATATATGAATTAATGTATTACAGAAAGCAAACATTATAAATGAGTGTATTACAGAGACCAGAGACACATTTTTAAATGCAATACAACGATTAGGGGGACATCAATGAGTGTATTACAGGGAACACAACAGTGCTAATGAGAATAAATTAAACTAAGTGCATTCTCTTGAAAAAAACTTTATAAAAACAATTAGGTTTTTTTAGACCTCGGTGACATACATCAAATAATGCAAAAAATAATTTTGTGATGAATACCTTGGTATATGTTAGCTGTTAAGGGGTGTGAATGCACTCATCAATCAAATGAAAACAAAGAAAAGGTCTGGCGTTTACATAAACCAAAAGTAATTACATACAACAAACCACAACCAAAATCATATATTCAA
Source organism: Staurois parvus (assembly GCF_062004578.1). NCBI lineage: Eukaryota > Metazoa > Chordata > Amphibia > Anura > Ranidae > Staurois > Staurois parvus. Next base: position 2,130,846 of record NW_028318139.1, read on the forward strand.
TAGATCAATTATATGAAAGTCCCACACAGGGGCGGACTGACCATTCGAGTACTCGGGCACTGCCCGAGGGCCCGGGGTCAGTAGGGGACCCCATGAGATGCCCCTGGTACCTTTTTATAGGCTTTTTTGGGTGTGCTTTGAGTGCGGGCAAGGACACAGGGTCCCCATGATCCCCTATTTCCCGGGGGCCCCATGAGTTGTCAGTCCGCCCCTGACTCCCACACCATGCAGTGTGCCAACAGAATCTCGTAGTGCTTAGCAATATTCTTTATGCAAATTTGTTTTTGTGCTCCACCACCATGTGCCACTTTAATGCACTCACCAACCATCCATGACCTTTTATTCAAAAGAAGGTCAGAAGCGCTTGTTTCTACAAGGGTTTTATATCTCAGTGGTTTCTTCTCTATATTCTACAAGTATCATCCCAATATGGCAATGTCCCTCAGTGACAAATCATCATAAACCAAGAGAAATTCACATAGTGTACTAGTTATTAAAATCGGACAATATTAAAAACAAGGGTGCACTCACATGTTCCGGTGCCTAATGTCTCAGCACTAATACACTTTGCTTATGATTAGTCACTGAGGGATATTGGCATTTTGGGATGATACATGGAGAACATAGAGAAGAAGCCAACTGAGGTATAAAACTCTGGGGAAACAAGTGCTTTTGACCTTCTTTTGAATAAGAGGTCATGGATGGTTGATGAGTGCATTAAAGTGTCACATGGTGGTGGAGCACAAATAAGAATTTGCATGAAGAACATCACTAAGCACTTTGAGATTCTGTTGGCACACTGCATGGTGTGGAACTTTAATATAATTGATCTATTGAATATATGGTTTTGGTTTGTGGTATTTAATCACTTTTGGATTATGTAAGCACCAAACCTTTTCTTTGTTTGTAACTAGAGATGAGCGAATTATTCAAAAATTCGATTCGGCTGATTCGCCGAATTCGCGGAATAAATTCGATTCGAGGCGAATATATTCGCTGCGAATTTAACTTATAAAAAGGGTGTTTCTAGGCTTCAGAGAGCCTTTATATTAGTGCAGAACACTGTACCTTTAATTTAAATGCCCTTGGAGTCTGCTGGGGAAGAGAAATAATACTGACAGTCAGTATGACATGCAGATGAGTGCCGTCGATCTTAGAATCACTGCACACTTCACTCATTTGGGCAGTCACGGGGCCAAAACCAGAGTGTGGAGCCACAGTGTGGCGGTGGAGGCAGCAGCAATGGGAGGCCATACAGCACCCTATGACAAAATGGAACCCACCAGCAGTGTGAGGAGACCTGAAAGTGGCACATGGCAGAGTGTGGCGATGGAGACAGCAGCAATGGGAGGCCGTACAGGGACCCATGACACACTCTGGACCTGGCAGCAGCATGAGGAGGTGGTACAGGGGCCCATGACAGATTACGGGCCTGGCAGCAGCAGTGGGCGGGCGGTGGATGCAGCAGTATTCGGAAGCCAAACACAGGCCTCGGTTAAAAAGCGGAAGCCGTCAGCAGCGTGAGCAGACGACAGAGGCACATGGCGCAGGGTGGCGGTGGAGGCAGCAGCAATGGAAGGCCATACAGCACCCTATCACAAAATGGAACCCACCAACAGTGTAAGGAGACCTGAAAGTGGCACATGGCGCAGGGTGGCGGTGGAGGCAGCAGTATTCGGAAGCCATACACAGGCCTAGGTTAAAAAGCGGAAGCCGTCAGCAGCGTGAGCAGACGACAGAGACACATGGCGCAGGGTGGCGGTGGAGGCAGCAGTATTCGGAAGCCATACACAGGCCTAGGTTAAAAAGCGGAAGCCGTCAGCAGCGTGAGCAGACGACAGAGACACATGGCGCAGGGTGGCGGTGGATGCAGCAGTATTCGGAAGCCAAACACAGGCCTCGGTTAAAAAGCGGAAGCCGTCAGCAGACGACAGAGGCACATGGCGCAGGGTGGCGGTGGAGGCAGCAGCAATGGAAGGCCATACAGCACCCTATCGCAAAATGGAACCCACCAACAGTGTAAGGAGACCTGAAAGTGGCACATGGCGCAGGGTGGCGGTGGAGGCAGCAGTATTCGGAAGCCATACACAGGCCTAGGTTAAAAAGCGGAAGCCGTCAGCAGCGTGAGCAGACAACAGAGACACATGGCGCAGGGTGGCGGTGGAGGCAGCAGTATTCGGAAGCCATACACAGGCCTAGGTTAAAAAGCGGAAGCCGTCAGCAGCATGAGCAGACGACAGAGACACATGGCGCAGGGTGGCGGTGGATGCAGCAGTATTCGGAAGCCAAACACAGGCCTCGGTTAAAAAGCGGAAGCCGTCAGCAGCGTGAGCAGACGACAGAGGCACATGGCGCAGGGTGGCGGTGGAGGCAGCAGCAATGGAAGGCCATACAGCACCCTATCACAAAATGGAACCCACCAACAGTGTAAGGAGACCTGAAAGTGGCACATGGCGCAGGGTGGCGGTGGAGGCAGCAGTATTCGGAAGCCATACACAGGCCTAGGTTAAAAAGCGGAAGCCGTCAGCAGTGTGAGCAGACGACAGAGACACATGGCGCAGGGTGGCGGTGGATGCAGCAGTATTCGGAAGCCAAACACAGGCCTCGGTTAAAAAGCGGAAGCCGTCAGCAGCGTGAGCAGACGACAGAGGCACATGGCGCAGGGTGGCGGTGGAGGCAGCAGTATTCGGAAGCCATACACAGGCCTCGGTTAAAAAGCGGAAGCCGTCAGCAGCGTGAGCAGACGACAGAGGCACATGGCGCAGGGTGGCGGTGGAGGCAGCAGCAATGGAAGGCCATACAGCACCCTATCACAAAATGGAACCCACCAACAGTGTAAGGAGACCTGAAAGTGGCACATGGCAGAGTCTGGCGATGAAGTCAGCAGCAATGGGAGGCCGTACAGGGACCCATGACACACTCTGGACCTGGCAGCAGCAAGAGGAGGCGGTACAGGGGCCCATGGCAGAGTGGCGAAGCGTAAGCAGCTTAAATTGAAGGCCATACAGAGGCCTATGTTAAAAATAATAACATGTTTGGGGCATGATTCATAGCGGATTTAGTCAGTTGTGTCAGGAACTGGTGGTTTGAAATCCAGACTAATCCACGCCTGATTAATTTTCACAAACGTGAGTCTCTCCACACTTTGGGTGGACAGTCAAGTCCTCCGCGGAGTTACAATACCTCCTGCCGCACTAAACACGTGCTCCGATGCCACGCTACTGGCCGGGCATGACAGCCTTTCAAGGGCAAATTCAGCTAGTTGGGGCCAAAGGTCAAGTTTCGTTGTCCAGTAGTCAAGGGGATTGTCTACCTCGGTCGGCAGGGTGCTGTCCAAGTAGGCCCGAGCCTGTTGTTTGAGGTCCTGCTCCAGGTCCACCTGATGCTGCGGCTGGTTAGTAGTTTCCTCACTGCGCTGGTGAAGAAAGCTACTCATCATCGACTGCAGACTGAGGCAGCCGCTGCTGGTGGAGCTGCCACTGCTCCTACCACCCCACCCCTCCCCTGCTGCCATGGCAGCGGAACACGAGCGCACAGGGCCCACAGTGTCTGAGGATGGACGTTGGCGCAGAAAGGCAGAGACCAACTGACTACATAGGTGGTTTTTATAGTACTTTATTTTGGCCTCCCTCTCAGCAGGTGTGAAAAAGGCCACCATTTTTGAACGGTAGCGAGGGTCCAACAAGGTGGACAGCCAAAAGTCATCCCTCTGTCTGATGGTTATTATTCGGCTGTCGCTACGCAAGCAACCAAGCATGCTATTGGCCATTTGTGCCAAGGAATGCGAGCGACTCCCTGCCTCCATCTCCACAGCATACTGCCACGGTGCGTCTGGGTCCTCTGTCTCCTCCTTCTCCTCTACCAGATGCTCCTGCTCCTCCACTCCTGTCCGCTGAGTGGAAAAACCACCCATTTCACTCAATAATTCCTGAGCACCAATGTCCTCCTCTACCTCCTCCTCTTCTTCCTGTCCTGCCCCCACAGGGGTCATGTGGCGTTGAGATCTGTGCGCCACGTCTACCGCACCCTGACCAGCCATTGTTAACAGCATTTGTTCTAGACGTGCAACAGAGGAATGACGTCGTTTATCCCATAGTCCTGCCGACTCACGAATAGCGTGGCCTCCTCAAAGGGCCTGAGCAAGCGGCAGGTGTCACGCATGAGCTGCCAATGGCTGACATCTAAGTTACACAGGGGAGTACCTTTATCCGCTTGTAACATCAGGAAATCGGTGATGGCCTTTCACTGTTCGTAAAGGCGGTCTAACATATGTAGGGTTGAATTCCACCTTGTTGCAACGTCGCAGATCAGGCGATGCTGTGGAATTCCGTTCTGCCGCTGCAGCTCAAGGAGGGTGTGCTTTGCGGTGTAGGAATGGCTGAAATGCATGCAAAGTTTACGTGACATTTTAAGGATGTCTTGCAGTGGGATGGTGGATTTTAGGAACCGCTTGACAACCAGATTGAACACGTGAGCCATGCATGGCGCATGGCACAACCTTCCTTGATGCAGAGCAGACACCATGTTCTTTCCGTTGTCGGTCAACATGGTTCCGATTTTCAGTTTGCGCGGAGACAGCCATCTGTCGATTTCTCTGTTCATTACACTGAGAAGTTCCTCCCCTGTGTGACTACGTTCGCCAAGGCATACCAGGTGCAGCACAGCGTGACACCGTTGTGCCCTGCACATGTGATATGCTGGTCGGGTAATGGGACTTGGCACGGGGGTGGCGGCTGAGGACACGGCGGAAGAAGAGGTGGTAGAGGCGGACATCTTTGCTGGACCAAGGACGTGCAAATGTGGAGGCAAAAGCGGCGTGACCTGTCCAAGTTGCTGGTGCGGCTGTGCCGGCACCACGTTCACCCAGTGGGCCGTTAATGACATGTACTGTCCCTGACCGTAGTTACAGCTCCACGCGTCGGTGCTGCCGTGCACTTTGGCAGAGACCGACATGCTCAAAGACTGGCCCACCATCTCTTCTACATGTGAATGCAGGGCTGGCACTGCCTTTTTGGCGAAGAAATGCCGGCTTGGCACTCTCCACCGCGGCTCGGCACAAGCCATCATTTCTCGGAAAGGTGCTGAGTCCACCACTTGGAAAGGGAGGGACTGCAGCACCAGCAACTTGGACAGGAGGACGTTCAGCTTCTGCACCGTCGGGTGCGTGCTCGCAAACTGTTGTCTCTTGGAAACGGATTCCAAGAAAGACTGCTGACGGAATCCGTGAAGAGGAGTAGCAGGAGAAGGAGCATCTGAACGAGCGGAAGATGCCAACGAGCGACAACTCCCCTCAGCAGAGGTGTTGGAGCCTTGACTGGCTGATAGAGGGCGATTGACGTCGGGTGACGGAGCAAGTAACGGAGCGGGTGATGGAGCGGGGGCTGGGGCAGGCAGAACCGCCGTATCTTTATCACGGTTTTCCCAGGCCACCGAATGGCGACGCTGCATATGCTGACGCAACGCTGTAGTCCCAACATGGGCCCCCTGGCCACGCTTGACTTTCTGGCCACATAGTCGACATACGGCTACGTTTACTTCCTCGGGCGGCTTGACGAAAAATTGCCACACCGCCGAGTAGGAAACTTTGCCCCCGCTACTCCTCACTGGCTGACTGCTACTTCCTCCGTGCACACCGGCACCACTACTGGCCGTGGTGGTAGGCTGCAGTGGAGCTGGTGCTCTACTCCGTGGCCGTTTGCCTCCACTGACACTGCTGCGACCCTGCTGCCTCCTGGGCAACCCACCGACTGTTTTGCTCGCTGGCAAGCTGGCACCCTCTTCTCCTGATGATGCGGAAGCAATAGCCTGATGACGACGAGGCTGCCAAGTGCGATCAGCCTCATCATCATCAATTAGGGTCTCCGCGTCACTACTAGCCCCCTCGGCTGCGTGTGGGTCAGGAGACAGACCTGTCTCTAGACCGGCTACCGAGCCACTCTCCTCGCCAGTACTTCTTCGCCTGGCTGCTGAAGAGGCGGATGTCTCCCCCCGTTCCTGACCGCCCTCTGTTAGCTCTTCCTCACTGTACAGTGGGGCTGAGCCCACAGCATGCGATACTTCGCTTGGTGAGGGAACACCAAAGGACAGGGGCAGGTAGAGGACACGTGATTTCAGTGGGCTTGCTCCCGGGCCATGCCAACTAACGGTTGTGTCTGACGTACCCACCGACCGTTGGCTGTAGGTGTCAGAGGTGACCTGGGAAGAGGAAGACGACCGAGTCAACCAATCGATGACGGCAGGGTTGTCGGTGGAGACACGACCGCTGGATGACACCGGGAGCACTGGCCTCTGGCTGCGACTAGTGCTGCCTCGACCCCTTCCTCTGCTGCCATGTCTGCTCGCTCCTGAAACATTGCCTCCTCTGCCACTCCTCTGCGTGTTGTCTGACATACTCTTTAATTCAATAAGCACCCCAAACATAAAACAGGATTTAACTCTTTGAACGTACAATAGTGGTTGTGAAGCAGAAAGTAACGATTCTGTGTCCCTGAGTAACGATTCTGTGTCCCTGAGTAACGATTCTGTGTCCCTGAGTAACAATTCTGTGTCCCTGAGTAACGATTCTGTGTCCCTGAGTAACGATTCTGTGTCCCTGAGTAACAATTCTGTGTCCCTGAGTAACGATTCTGTGTCCCTGAGTAACGATTCTGTGTCCCTGAGTAACAATTCTGTGTCCCTGAGTAACGATTCTGTGTCCCTGAGTAACAATTCTGTGTCGCTGAGTAACGATTCTGTGTCCCTGAGTAACGATTCTGTGTCCCTGAGTAACAATTCTGTGTCGCTGAGTAACAATTCTGTGTCCCTGAGTAACGATTCTGTGTCCCTGAGTAACAATTCTGTGTCCCTCAGTAACGATTCTGTGTCCCTCAGTAACGATTCTGTGTCCCTGAGTAACAATTCTGTGTCCCTGAGTAACAATTCTGTGTCCCTGAGTAACGATTCTGTGTCCCTGAGTAACGATTCTGTGTCCCTCAGTAACGATTCTGTGTCCCTGAGTAACGATTCTGTGTCCCTGAGTAACAATTCTGTGTCTGTCGCTGAGTAACGATTCTGTGTCCCTGAGTAACAATTCTGTGTCCCTGAGTAACGATTCTGTGTCCCTGAGTAACGATTCTGTGGCCCTAAAGTCTCTGTGGCCCTCACTCTGTCCCTAATACAGACAGGTCTGTCTCTCTTGAATGACCAGAGGCTAATGGAGAATTCTAAGATGGCCGCGATTTATAGCTCCACCATTACACAGTGCTGGCTGGCTGGCTGCTGATTGGCTAATGCGATCACATGTCATGAATGAATGCATTATGGGTCAGCGTGCCTTGTCTGCGCGCCTTCCCAGAGATCCCCGCTCCGTCGCCACACATGTCGCCGCCATTTTTGGGAAAATTCGATTCGTGCATCCGAAGTTTGCTAATTTTCGGATTCGGCGCGAATCGAATTTTTCCTAATCTTCGAAACGAATTCCACTTCGTCATGTTCGATTCGCTCATCTCTATTTGTAACAGTACTAATGAGTGTATTACAGAGACCAATAAAACATCAATGAGTGTATTACAAAGAGCAGAGACACTTCCATAAGTGTAATACATAGACAAAACAGACATCAATAAGTGTATTAGTGTGAGAAAAGAGTCACATCAATGACTGTATTACAGAGAACAGAGGCAAATTATGCAACATATAACAGAGAGAGCAGGGAGACATTAATAGGGGGAATTACCAGGAGTGGTGTAGGCTCTATTCCTACACAACTCTTCTAAGTAGTAATAAGCTCATGTGTGTTCAGATCCTAGCCACCTTGCTAAACCTGCAAGGAAACTATGACCTCAATAAGTGGGCTTGATTTACTAAAACTGAAGAGTGCAAACTGGTGCAGCTCTGCATAGAAACCAATTTGCTTCCAGATTTTATTTTGTCAAAGCTTAATTGAACAAATTAGAATCTGATTGATTTTTATGTACAGCTTCATCAGATTGTGCACTCTCCAGTTTTAGTTAATTAACCCCATTGTGTCTACTACAAACAGTAGAAATACACCAGTACATGTAGTACAGAGACCAGGAAGACATCCATGTGTGTATTACAGAGGGCAGACACACATTATTGTGTAATACAGTGTAATACAGACGAAAAAATCAGAGGGACACATAAATATGAGTCACATTTATGTAACTGTCAAAGAGATCAGGAAGACATCAAAAAGTTACAAATTACAAGGAGCAGACACAAATTATAGAGTATATTACAGAGAGCAGAGAGATTTCAATGAGCCTATTATAAAGAGCAGAGAAACATCAATGAGCATATTATAGATAGCAGAGAGACATCAAAAATACTTCATGTATTACTAAGACCAAGGATACATCAATTGTATTACAGAGGGCAAGGATACACAAATCGGAGTAGTTTTAGGCTTGATGGCTCTAGCTGTGCTGTGATTCTTTGTGACTAAAAGTACAGATTTTTGCAGGCAGCACACCGTGTCTGTTATATTCTTTTTATGTCTGATAGAATTTTTAGTTAAAACATTTTCCTGAATAGGACTGAAATACCTCGAAAGGCCCAGACAATGGGCACAATTCACTAAAGCGTATCGCATGAGTTAAGTCAGTCACATGACCACATATGACATGTGATACTGAAAATGTGAATTCACTATTGCTAGTATGCGGTATTTACCAAAAATAGCAGAAACACTCATTAAATACCACATAAAAAGACCTTAAGTCAATTCACAAAAGGAAATAAATAATTAAATGCATGCGGTAATTAAGTAGTGGTCCAGGCATGCGGTATGTACTGGTGTCGGTCAGTACTGTCATGGGTTGTTAAGGAATGGGTGGCCGCAGAGTCCCTAACAACCCATGAGTCATCAGCTGTCAGCGGGGTTCCCCACTGACAGCCGAATTTTAAAAAAAGTATTTCCGGCAATTAAAAAAAAAAGGGGGGGAGGGCCCACAAAATCCACACCTTATCCAGGCATGAAAGCAGGTCAGGAAATGGGGGGACAAGCGAGCGCCCCCCTCCTGGACCGTACCAGGCCAAATGCCCTAAACATGGGGGGGTGCTTTGGGGCTGGGGGGCTTCCCTCACGCAAAGCACCTTGTCCCCATATTGATGGGGACAAGGGCCTCTTTCCCACAACCCTGGCCTGTGGTTTTGGGGATCTGTGGGCGGGGGACTTATTGGAATCTGAAAGCCCCCATAGCAAGGGGGCCCCCAGATCCTGCCCTCCCCATGTGAATGGATATGCAATACATGGTACCACTACCCATTCACAAAAAAAATACTGCAGCGTGAAAAAAGACAGTCTTTGACAAGTCCTTTATTAAAAGAAGAAAAATAATATAATGTCCCCCGAAGTAGATCCAATGTCAGGATGCCCGCCGCTACCCGAAAAAAGGGGAAAAAAAGGCTCCGCTCTCAACACTGGCTCCCACCGTCTGACTGCTCCACTGGCTTGACAGTTCTTAAATATATAAGGTGCAGGGCCACCCGGTGACATCACGAGGGTGATCCTGCCCCCTTGTGACATCATTGTACCCAGCATGCCCCAGTCGATGACATCACAAGGGGTGGGGTCACACACATCGGGTGGCACACCCCTTACATATTTAAGAACTCTCAAGTCAGCGGAGCAGTCAGACGGGGGGAGCCAACGTAGAGAGCGGAGCGTTTTTTTTCTTTTGTGTTTTTGGGTAGCGGCGGCGGGCATCGTGGCGGGCATCGTGATTGACGTTGGATCTACTTCGGGGGACATTTTTTCATTTTTTTCCTGTCTTTTTTCATACTACAGTTTTTTTTTGTGAATGGGTAGTGGTACCATGTACCCTATACTCATTCACATGGGGGGACGGGATCTGCTAAAGGGGGCTTCAAGATTTTGATAAGCCCCTCGCCCGCAGACACCCACAACCACCGGCCAGGGTTGTGGGGAAGATGCCCTTTTCCCCATCAACATGGGGGCAAGGTGATTTGGGGCAGGGGGCTCCCCCGCCAAAGCACCTTGTCCCCATGTTGAGGGCATGTGGCCTGGTACGGATCAGGAGGGGGGGCTCGCTCACCTCCCCTTTTCTTGACCTGCCAGGCTGCATGTTTGGATAAGAGTCTGGTATACATTTTGTTTTGTTTTTTTATTTTGGCATTGGGGGGTTCCCCTCAAAATCCATACCAGACCCGAAGGGCTTCGTATGGATGGAGGCGGGGACCCCACACCTTTGTTTAATAATTTTTTGAATTGCTGGCAATTCTTTCTTTTACATTCAGCTGTCAGAGGGGAACCCTGCTGACAGCTGAAACATTACTGCATGGTTTTCACTACTAAAATAACTCATGCAGTATTTTTGTAGCATTTTTAGTGAATTAATTTTTTTTTTTTTTTTTAAATGCTGAGCGATTTCCTACCGCATCTTTGGATGCGGTAAGACACCACTTTGTGAATTTTGCACATTGTCCTCTACAGAATAGTCCAATTGTGAGTAGGGATAAGTTTGCTGAACTTAATTTTAACCACTCCAGCCTCAGCAACATACGGGTAAGTAGCGGAGTTGAAGTGGTTATACCAGGATGATGCCTGCACCTGTATTGTTTTTTTTAGCCAGCCATGCCCTTTTTGGAAAAAGCAATTCTAGCAACTAAATAGCCACTGGATTGCTTTTACAAGCAGCAGGAGGGGTCCCCCCCGCCGCTCCCTGATGCTTTCCCATATTCACCCATTCGAAAGGGGGAGCCCGGGACTGAAGCCAGCATTTTCGCCAGCTTACCATAGAGCTGAACAGAGATCAGATCTACCCTGATCATCTCTAAGGTATAAAAACTGAAAGTGATGAGTATTTTGTCACTTCCAGTTTCTCCAGAATGTAAACAAGCCATTTTTGGCTTGGGAAAGCATCTGGTCAAACCAATCAGAGAAATAATCCAATAGACCCCAGATCTCTTAATGAAGCATCACTGCCCATGCTATCACACGCCCATGATATCACATGCTCATGTCACTGCCCATGATATCACAAGGGATGTTGTTCATCCCCTGTGATTGCAATAAAAAAAAAAAAGATTAAAGCAACAGTGGAAAAATAAAAAAAGAAACAATAAAAAATGTTTAAAGAGCCTCCGTCCCCCCATGCTTGCACGCAAAAAGCAAATGCATACATAGATCATGCACACATAATTAACCTGTGTTTGCACCACACATGTGAGGTATCGCATTAAATATTATAGTGAGAGCAATAGCTCTAGCACCAGAACTCCTCTGTAACTCTAAACTGGTAACTTGTAAAGGCTTTTAAAGCATCACTTACTGAGATTTTTTTTAAGTACCATAGTTTGTCGCCATTCCAAGAGTGTGCACATTTTAAAAAGTGTGACATGTTAGATATCTGTTTTTTGTTAGTTATCTGTAACATCATCTTTTATATTTTACCAAACGATTGAGTATTATATTGTGTTTTGTGCATTAAAATTTGTTTGAAGAGCATTTTTTAAAATGCATTATAAAAACCACTGCAAAAATACCCTGTGACACCCGCCATTTAATTCTCTAAGGCCTCTGCCTTAAAAAAAAGTTATATATATATAAATTATATATATATATATATATATATATACACAGTTGTGTTCAAAATAATAGCAGTCAGACATCACTAACCTGATCAGTCACTGTTTTTGGTAGAAATGATATTTCTACATGGCAAATAATTTACTAGCAGGTGTAGTAGAGTAATAGAAATCCAACAGACCCAACAGTCATGACATGCATGCTGCTGATTCTGTGTAATTGAATCACTAATTGAAAGGGGCATGTTCAAAATAATAGCAGTGTGGAGTTCTATTAGTGAGGTCATTCATTCTTTGAAAAACAGGTGGCAATTATTGCTCTTATTTAAGGAAGGAAGGCAGCAAATGTTGTACATGCTGGTTACAGTGCATTTCTCTCTGAAATTCTGAGGAAAATGGGTCGTTCCAGACATTGTTCAGAAGAACAGCGTACCTTGATTAAAAAGTTGATTGGAGAGGGGAAAACATATAAAGAAGTGCAGAAAATTATAGGCTGCTCAGCTAAAATGATGGCAAATGCTTTAAAATGGCAACCAAAACCTGAAAGACGTGGAAGAAAGCGAAAAACTACCATTCGAATGGATAGAAGAATAGCCAAAATGGCAAGGACTCAGCCAACAATCAGCTCCAGGAAGATCAAAGAAGGTGTAAAGTTACCTGTGAATACTGTTACAATTAGAAGACACCTATGTGAAGCCAAGCTATCTGCAAGAAGCCCTCGCAAAGTCCCACTGTTGAAAAAAAGACATGCTGAAGAGGTTACAATTTGCCAGAGCACATTGACTGGCCTAAAGAGAAATGGCGCAACATTTTGTGGACTGATGAAAGTAAGTTTGTTCTTTTTGGGTCTAGTGGCCGGAGACAGTTTGTCAGACGACCCACAAACACTGAATTCAAGCCACAGTACACTGTGAAGACAGTGAAGCATGGTTGCGCAAGCATCATGATATGGGGATGTTTCTCATACTACGGTGTTGGGCCTATTTATCGCATACCAGGGATCATAGATCAGTTTGAATACATCAGAATACTTGAAGAGGTCATGCTGCCTTATGCTGAAGAGGAAATGCCCTTGAAATGGGTGTTCCAACAAGACAACAACCCCAAACACACCAGTAAACGTGTGACATCTTGGTTCCAGACCAACAAGATTGACGTTATGGAGTGCCCAGCCCAATCCCCGGATCTTAATCCAATAGAAAACTTGTGGGGTGACATCAAAAATGCAGTTTCTGAGGCAAAACTAAGAAATAGAGAACTGTGGAATGTAGTCCAATCATCCTGGGCTGGAATACCTGTTCACAGGTGCCAGAAGTTGGTTGACTCCATGCAACACAGATGTACAGCAGTTCTCAGAAACAGTGCTTATACAACTAAATATTAATTAAGTGATTCAAAGGAAAGCAAAATCTTCAAACATTTTTCAGTTTATATAGTGAATGTTTGAGTTTTTGAAGAATACAAACACTGCTATTTTTTTGAACAGTCTAATATTCACTTTTCTTCAATTTTTTTAGAGGAACAACACAAATTTGATACATTTTTCTTCATGTTTTGATTCGGAATAGAATGTGTAGTGTTCCCAATGCATTTGTGTGTATGGAAATAAAAGCTATTAGAAGGATTTTGAGGATTTTGAACACAACTGTATATATATATATATATATATATATATATATATATATATATATAAATTTTGGGGGTTCTAAGTAATGCTATATCACCCTATATCAAGAAGTTCCCATTAAAGTAAATTATGGCAGAATTACCAGGTATTATTTTGTAATACAACAAAAAGTTGCATGAAACTGGGATACTTAGTACTTCATTTTACATGTACATTAATTACTGTACCTTTGACCATCACTAACTCAGGTTTCATTGCTTCATTTGAGATAGGGAAAGCCTCCAAGTCATGACACCTAGGCAAAATTTGGAAGAGATTGGGTGACAACTGTCAGTAGAAAGAGGCACTGGCAAAGCCAAGTTTAGTACCCTAGGAAGGCCAGGCCCCACAGTTTACACTGGGGAGTTGGCAGCAAACTGAGAGACAGAAAATTGTCAACAGTAGAACGGACAAGCACAGGAAGCGTTAGAACTTCTAGAAAAATATGCTACCACTTGTTTATTTGGAATAATTGTTTCACATATTTTCCACTTGAAAGACAGGAATGACACAGTCACAACACCTACGTAGATCACCAAGATACTTCAGGTTCAAATACCAGTGACACAAAGACAGTATCAGTGACAGAATTCTTGGATAATGACCAAATCCCCACACAACTTCTGCTGCATACTAATTAAACATTTCTAGATTATTTCTAGGTTGTGCAATTAATGGCAGCAGACATTGGCAGCACCTCCACAAATCTAGACCCCACCGATACAACTATAGAAAAATAAACGTATATTTTCCACAACAAAGACAGAATGGCAGCAGCACCTCTTCATGACCAACTGGATAAATTATGACTACATTTTATACATAAATTCTAGTATAGAGAAAGTATGGTAGCAGGCAGAAGCAGTGAAATGACATACCTACTTGCTACAAAACTGTGTAGATTATTTTCAGTTTAAGAATTGTTGGCTGCAAACATTAACCACGTCCCACCGGCCATATGCATATTTGTAGTACCATGGTGGTGGGTTGCCTCATATATGTGTACACCTGGCACTGTTCACTCTGTGTCCCCAGCACTGTGACCACACTCTCATATACACTAAGGCAAGGAAAGGGGATTAATGATATAAGGGGGGACCTTTATATCAGTGTCCTCCCTTACCTTAGTGTATTATTCACTCTTACCTTACATCAGTGACCTTCCCTACAGACTTTGTGTGGCTTGGTTGGCTTGGAGCTTTCACTGACCTGACCTCCAGGCTCTTCCATGGCTCTTCATCACCACCTCTGAACTTCTCTCCTCCAGACTAGAGTCCTCTCTCCCAGTGGGTGGCTCTTCCGCTTCCAAGTTCCAACTCCCTCTCCCACGTTCTGGCTCCTGCTATATGATTCATAAAAGGTGCAGTGCAATGATGTCACTGCATGTCTGCCGAAGCCTGGTCAAGCCTACTCAAGCCCAGCTGGCTTCGGAACTGCTTAGGCGCAGTTCCAAAGTCAGCCAAAAGTAATTTTTTTTTACAGGCGGCTGCCATCCGTAACAAACATTTACTAACAGCTTGTTAATTGGCCGATATTTAAAAACTGTCCTGAAATTTACAGACAGTTGGCAACCCTGTCCAGATGATGAGCTTACTATGGGACATGGCAAAGTCAAATTTGTGGATGAATATACTGCAATTGAAAATCAGACAGTGAAAAACCAATGCCTCTATGGCAGAATCTACACTAAAAACCAACAAAAGCAATAATAGTAATATGCAGAGCGAAACACATGGATGTTTCATGAGCAACAAAGACAGGTCACAAAAGGCAAAAATGTAATAAGCTAAGCAACAAAAGGCCTATAGTGTTAGAAAAGAAACAAAATACACTTTGGACACAGAGGGGTTGATTTACTAAAACTGGAGAGTGCAGGATCTGGTGCAACTATGCATAGGAACCAATCAGCTTCCATATTTTATTTTATTTTTTTGTCAAAGCTTAACTGAACAAGCTTAAGTTAGAAGCTGATTCACTAGCATGCACAGCTGCACCAGATTTTGAGTGCTCCAGTTTTAGTAAATCCCCCCTTGGTATGACCTTTCTCATTAAAGATGGCACCTCATCTTTTTCCACCTGGCACATTGACTTATCAGCAGTAAAATAAAATCTAACAGACCAAAGATAAGAAGTTAATTGGAGCTGAATAGGGTTAACAAGAGTTTGATATTGTTCTCAGTATTATTACAGAATTACTTTGAAATACTTCAAATAATGTATTTGTAAAAAGAATACTTTCATCCACGTCTCTGTGTTATCTATCAGGATTTATAACACATCTTCTCTAGTTTGTTAATCTGCATGAGATTCTTAGTAATTTGTTAGTCCAAACAGAATGTGTGAATAAGCACTATCCAGTCAGAAATTTTCCACCCCCATGTAGTGTCAATTGGCAGAATTTATCTGTAGTTGTTATAACAGCAGTTTTAACAACTGTTGATTTACTAGAGGTAACTGTAATATGCACTGCAAGTGCACCTGCAAGTGTAGTTGCTTTAGAACCGAGGGGAAGCTCTGAAATGAGGCGAAGCTCTGCTGATTTCTTTGATCCAATCATATGCAAGCAAAAATGCTGTTTTTTTTATTTTCTTTGCATATCCCCCTCAGATCTGTAGCAACTGCACTTTCAGTGCACTTGCAGTACACTTCTAAGTGCGCTTGGAGTGCACAGCCTATTTGCCTTTAGTAAGTCAACCGCTTTGAGTGTCTCTTTTTACTATACAAATCTAAATGTGTGTCTCTAGCTCTCACTTTTATTAACAAATGTGTTTATCGATTTGTATAAAGATAATTTTTTTGACATTTGTGTTTGATTTTAATAATGACAGAATAACAGCAAACAAAAAGCTTTTTATATTATTCTATTACTATTAAATTACTTTAGTTTTTTTATGTTCATAAAATTATAGTTATAGTTATCTTATCGTTGAAGAGTCTAAATTAAATTATTTTTTTTACAGATGAGAATAGTCTAATATAAAAAAATTAGTAACTAGATATCATCTTGTCTACTAAATCTCAAATGAAACATTTACGTTCCTGAGAGATTGTGGTCACTCAAAAGACTACAAAAATAATAACCGAAAAATAAAAATATTTTAAATTCCATTATGAAAGCATTCGAAAATCATCAGCAGGATTTACAAAATGATTGAAATTCCTACAAACAGCCTTCAAATTTTATCTGTATACTGCACCTGTCAAATGCCCATTCCAGTCTAGTAGTCCATTGTTTTCTGAAAAATGCTTTCCGATATATACTACATAGTTGCAATATGGAGAACTTAGGAGCTTATTATTGAAACAATCAAGAAATTACAATATTTTATCAAGGTCAATGCTATCCAAAGCACTGTTTCAAACCTTCAGTGCAAAGCGCTGATAAGTACAGTCTACAGCAGTGCCTGTTTGAGTTTGACTTTCTTTACCGTTTGAACTGCTCCCCCAATTATCATTTTTTCTGGCTATCAAGATCGCTGTTGATCATATTACTTATTTTTGCCCACAGGAGTATACAGGAAGACTTGTACTGATGCTATCCTACATGATCTGCACAGCATTTTACTTATGTAAATATTCCGTTTTTAATAAACGTGTTAATAAATAATACACTAGGATTTTGTACTTTTCTCTCTCTTACTGTTACTTCAGTGCACCAATAAGATTGAAACCTTCCGTGAAAGCTTAAATTTGATTGGGGATACAAAAAATAGAGAGAGAGAGAAAGAAAGACATAGAAAGAAACAGGTAGTTTATGAGTACATGCAGTAAAAGTCACAATCCCAGTAAATGCTTTAAGATCTATCATTACATTTTTTTTACACTGCTCTGTCCCTCATAGGACAAAATG
Source organism: Staurois parvus (assembly GCF_062004578.1). Classification (NCBI taxonomy): domain Eukaryota; kingdom Metazoa; phylum Chordata; class Amphibia; order Anura; family Ranidae; genus Staurois; species Staurois parvus. Next base: position 2,147,912 of record NW_028318139.1, read on the forward strand.
CATGTAGCACTAGTGTAGTACTTCTTAGGTGTATTTATAAAGTTCAGCCAGTGCACATCCCTCCGCTCCCCATCTAGCAGATAGAAAGGAGACAGATCAATCCTAACTGCAGCTAAAATTTTGGTGAGGATCTTAAGGTCAAGGGAGATGGGCCTGTAATTGGTGCATACGGAGGGGATTTTCATACTTTTGGGTATCAGGAGTCTCTGGTAAATGTAAGCCTTGGGCAGATGCATTGAGAGCTTTGATTAAATGTGGGAGGGGATGTGGGAGCAGTGCTTTGTAATAATGGTCTGACAGGCTGTCTGGGCATGGGGCCTTGCCTATGAGTAATGATTTGTTAGCAGAATGAATCTCATCTCAAAGGGATCTATGCATCCAGTTTAGGCATACTGGAGGATTCGATGTATTCTTCAAGGTTAGATAGCCGAGAGGAGGTCCAACCGGAGGCATCAGTGTGTTGAAGGTTGCCAATGTCTTTGGGGTGGCTGTGTTTAGAACTGTGGGAGTCCCTAATAAAAGGAATATATGAGAGCAGGTGCTGCTCCTTCAGGGCATGAGCCAGCAGTCAACCACACTTGTCACCCTCAGCATAAAAGAGTTTGCAGCACTGCGTAAGGGTCACTTTAACCTTAAAAGAGTATAAGACTTTAAGGTGGTTATGAAGCAAGATGAGTTCTGTTGTCAACAGGCTGTAATGTCCTGTCTTGGGTTGAACTTCCAAGTAGCAGATATCATCTACGAGTCTGCAAATGTCAGCTTCCCTTGCTTGCTTCAGGCTGAACCATGTTTAATAATAATGCCCCTAATATAGGGGTTATGGGCTCCTAAAACAAGAAGATGATTGGAGTAGTGTTTACCTCAAAAGAGAGGGTCAATTCTTTGACCAGGTCGACCAGTGTGGTAGCGTCTTGTAGGAGGCTCTCATTAAGGCACCAGTGCCAATCCCTGGAGGTCTTATCTGAAGAAAGGGACCAGGAAATTTAATCCAGAGTATGGTCGTACCATATGCTATTATCGATCGATGTGTGTTTGACAAGAGGGATATGTTTGTGGTGTATCAAGAAGAAAACTATGTTCAAGTACAGTTTGCCTAAAGGGGAGAGAGTGTAGTCTCATGCATCAAGATGTTGGGTCCGTCATATGTCTATGACTCGGGCTGCGTAGAATAGTCTGGAAATACGTTTACGTTGTTAGTGAGCTAGAGAAGAGCTGGACAAAGTGTCTAGGACTGAGTCTGTTGGGAAGTTCTTGTCTCTGCCCAGGATCAGGAATCCTTTCATGAAAAAGTTCAGGGAGTTCAAAGTGTCTTTCAGGAAGCTGTTGTGGGCAGTGTTAGGGTCGTAGATGTTGGCAAAGGTGAATGGAGTGTTACCAACTAAGCCCTTCAAGAAGATGTATCTGCTGTTTTCATCTCGGGCATCCAATAGGGTCCACAGGACTGATTTAGAGGTAAGAATGGAGACCCCTTTAGATTTCACTATTGCATTGCAACAGTGGTAGACATTGGGAAAGTGGAGGTCACAAAGAGATGGACCCCTGTCCTTTCAAAAATGTGCCTCTTGGACAAAGGCAACATGTACCTTGGATCTTTTAGGGCCTGTGAGGAGTATCCTCCTTTTTCCAAGGATATTAAGGCCTTTGTCATTTATGGAGACAATACTGAGATCATCCATAGCCACCCTAGGAGAGAGAGAGAAAAGAAAAAAGGAGGGGGGATAGAGTGGAAAAGGGGAGGGCTAGCGGTTCTTAGGGCAGAGAGTGGGTGGAAGTTAGTGAGGTGGAGGTATAAGTTGGAAAGAGTAGTGGGAAGTGGGAGAGGAAAGGGGAGAACTAACCACTGATTGGCCCAATCGGCCAAAAGCATGGTACTCTTGTGTCCTAAACTAGTGGACACAGCAGAGACTCTGCCGCCTAGAGGGGGCAGAGGATGATAATGGGGATAATGGGATGCCCAGTGAATGTTGCAAAGATTAAATGTGGTGTTTCACAAAAGTTGAGAACCAGCCCACACAGAAAATAGCTTTATAACCTGGAATCAAAATACAAGCAAATGTCCTGCAAAACTACAGTAATGAGGACCGAGAGTATGGGTGCTCTAACGATGTCCTAATGGTGAACATCTAATTCCCAGTGGTGTTTGTGAGTCACATGAGGCACAGGAGTTAGGGGAGGTCCAGATATAGTAGGCCTCACCACCACCACTGCTTGAACTAGGGTGAGACTATCTGGGTGCATTGAAGGGAGACTGTGAAGGTCATCCAAGCCCAGGCGGTGACCACAGCAGGGATTCCGACACACCACATCCAGTAGTAGTGGTGGGTTGAGTCACTCACAGAAAGTCTAGTGCATGATATCTAAACCTTAACAGAGATAGAGTGGGGTAGTGAGCGGCATCCAGAGGGGCCATAGTTTCTATTGTCTGGGGGTTCAGAGAGCCGCCCTCCTTCCACCAGATCCCAGGAGAAGGTGTAGCTCCTGAGATACATAGATTGATGACAGGTTACCTCCCAGAAAGCGCAGAGGGATAAAGAGGAGGACATTCCGAGCGTAGGTGCCAAGGTTCCAAATAAGTAGGGTGCTGGATTATGGCAAGGGGAAGTTGCTAGTGTGTCAGGTGGCAGAACTAGAGGTCAGCATAAATGCAGTGTTGTGCACCTACAAAGAGGGGGAAACACAGAGGGCCCAGCTAGGCAGTTGGGAGAGGGAAAAACCAGGTGTGTGGAGCTGGGTGACCTCTCGGGATGTCTGTGGAAGCTAAATGTGTAAACCTCCAGATAAGTTGAGTAGGGGTATCTAAAATAGGAGCCATGTGCTATCTAATCAACCCAGAGGGTACATAATAGTGGTAGTAGTCTTGAAGGAGAGTAGAGAAGACCAATCCAGGCTAATGGGAGAATGTCCAAAAGCCAGGCATGGGATCATCATTTGGAGCCTGATCCTTTGCCTGTCCAGTTCCAGTGGCTTTATATGCTTTTAATCAACAAAACAAAAACTAAAGTAGATAATGCAGCTCATTCATTGATAAAACACAGCTTAAGTATAATTCCAGTTTTGTTAGGAAAAGAAAAACAATCTCCTCTGGGTGCTCTACATACATTGTAAGAATTTTCCCAAATATTGTTTCAGAGTCCTACCTTTTTCTGTTCTGAAGAAATTGCTGTTTGTTTCACCTATGTCCTTTCCAGACAGTTTTCATGAATGGGTGGTCTGTGTTCATTATGACCATCTGGTGCAGTCTCAGTGTTTCAGTGAGAAAAATGGCAGTGTCAGCATCCCTTTTTAAAATATTTATCCTTTAAGGAGTATGATACCAAAAACATGATATTGCACAGGATGCCTAAAATGTTACTTGTATCATTAGGCAGATATCTGAGAGAATCAGTGAGTCAATTACACAAGCAGGAAATTTCATTTCTGGGGATATACAGATTGCTTTCAGGTTGCCATAGTGTATTGAATTTGTTGAACATTTAAAAACATTACTGCAACTGCACCTTGAAATTTACTTTTTAAATTTTTAATAACATTAAATTTCCAAATGGCTTGTGTAACAATTTTAAATGATCTATTCATATTTTTAAATGTTTTTGATGAAAGTGGAGTTCTCCCTTAAAGGTTTAGGATTCCTTTTACACCATTCACAGAGATGCAAGTATTTCTGCACCTGCCTCTGCAAGGGAACAAAGAAAACAATTGTTTTCTACAATTTTGCATGTATCCTGTTCATACCACAGTACTGGTATCCTGCCCATAATTTTTCTGCTCAGAAATTTGTATGCAGTTTTCTGCACATAAAAAAGTAATGTGACACCAATGTTGTGGTTTGCACAGACAGGGCATAGGGAAATAATTGTTTTCTTTGTGCCCTTGCATAGAACTGTGCAAAAAACAAACAATGGTTTGAACAGGGCACTTAGAAAACAATTGTTTGCTTTGTGTCCTTGTGGAGATCTACAATAGAAAAATGCACAACTCTGCTCATGGTGTGCACAAGCTCAAAATATTCTATGCAAGTCAAAACTGTGCCTTTTTGTCATCAGTTTTTTTTTGCACAATATATGAACAAGGTCTTATAGTACACATAACCACACAGCAGCAAAGACAAGCAGCATTACAAGAAACTCCAGTCTAGCCTTTGACACCACAGGCTATGCCCAATACTCTTCATCCAACAAAGACATTGTAATATCATGCATCATGCATAGCATACCATAAGCTCCAAAATAAAGTCCATAAACTGCAAAAGGCCAGGTATTCGTTTGTTATGTACTGTGTATGTCATAGAAGGGCATGATTTTCCATTGCAGTCTTTAAAATATCCATAATTGTCCATAGTTTTAAAAACTTATGAACTGTACTATAAAGTAATTCATGCTCTGCACCATATTAACTATTTTAGATCATTTTTTTCTAAGAGCATTTAATGTTAGTATTTAATAAAGAACATTCAGCTTAACATGCATGAAAACCTCAAAAAACATCTCAGTAGCAAAGTGTCAATGACCCATGTTAAGCACATGCTACTATGCCTCCATTCACAGACATAAAATTTATATACAATTGATAGTGTATAATTAAAAATTGAAAAAAAAAATCCTGATAGACTCTGGCCATCATGTAAAAAGTTTCATATAAATCAGATTAACTAATTTCATTATGTGTAGAATAACATAGACATTTCCTTATGGGTAGCTTAAAAACCCATAAAGCATGAAAAATTTGTGTAGATAGTATCTCTGAATAAATAACAGGTAATGGCTGAAAATACATTTTATTTAAATGTTGTCAAGCCATGCACAAATACATTAAATGATCAATGGTTTCAGCAATAAATCATTAATAATTTTAGTTATACAGTCAAGGTAATACTCTTAACATCATTATTTACTACTATTGATGCTATATTTGTTTTTTAATTTTTACCTACATAACCTCAATTAATTTAAAATTAAATTAATTTAAACTGCAGTCTTGTTTTGTTTTTTTTAGCTCGCTATGGCTATGTCCTAGCTTGCACTATACATTCTCTCATACTGACCATTGTTACCAGAACTGAAAGTGACAAAAAATCCAAAATATTGAGTTGTTTCTAGAACAATATCGAGGGGGGGGGGGGGGGTGAGTCTTTGGAGACCTTTGTTCCAGTGACAACTGTCTTGGAGGAGAATTTTTCCTGACTTGGAAATTATTTCCTTTCACTTTCTCTTGTGTCATAAAAACATGAAGTGAAGATAAACTCTTTTATGGGACAAAAATAAAAACAAAAACCCTACATGTGTTTTTACCCTTCACTACTATACCCAAAACAAAAAATTATTTGGCCTAAGATATACTTTAAAACTTTCAAAATGTTCAGAATGAATCAGAATAGCCACAATCCTTTAGACAGGGGAAGCTTCAAAGTGAGTGTTAGTTCTCTGTCATATGCAAGCCAATTGGCACGCAACCTTGGTGTTCCTTGACATGGATGCGTAAGTGATTTCACTGAAATTCTACTTTTTTTGTACAATAGCATACAGTAGGGCGAGTGGAGGAATACACACATGGAAAAAAAACCACAAAACTTCCAAACTGGAGGTTGCTGAATATCAATATTTTTAAAACATGCTGGCCCCACCAAGAAACAGTCTGTTGAGTTGCACTACACTGGGAACTTAGTTCACGCCTCTAGAGCCTTCTGTTTCCCAGTTGGCTGTCTAACCTTTATTGAATGTGAAAGCTGAGATAGCTGGTTCTGGTAACACCTCTCACCTGTACTTGTACCTACTATTTATTTTGCATATAGTTGGAAGGAATAGCAAACTGTGGCAATGTCCCAAACATATTAAAACTGCAGCTACATATCCTTGGGAAACGCTGGATGGAGTATTATGGAACTGAAAGTTCTGTAGGCATGTTTGTTTCTCAAAGCAGAAACAATGCAATAGATTTATTTTTATTAATGAGCAAGGACACAGCAGCAGTTTTGACTTCTGGGGCACTTAGGAGGAGATGTGGTGCACAGACCCCTGGTGGTCTGGCTTTAGTGATTCCTCTCTAACTTAACACAAAATAAATGAAACTGAATATTATATTTTTCCAACAATTCAACCTACATACAAAAGTGCTAATATAAAAATTAAGATTTCAAAAGTCCCCAATATTCTGAACCATATCCGTGAAACAATCTTTTACTTCTTTCAAAAATTGTTCCCAATTCCAGAAGTCTGTAGTGATCATATACCTCAAAAAAAACAAAAACTCACAATAGTGTCATATCCTTTATACAATAAAAAATACATACCCCACACTAGTGCAGCAAAAAAAAAAGAAAAAAAAAGGGATATATAGAATTAACTGCTTGCCACCCTGCCACTGTGTATATACATGTGCAGGGCGGCAGTGGAGCGCAAAACCACGTTTTAAAACGGGTTCCGCGCTCCCGACACTTTCGCCGGCAGGGGGCGCACGCGCGCTCCCGCCGACCCACGGGTGACACGATTTGATCCAGGAGGGATCAATCATTAGATTTCAGCCAGTGATTTCTGGCTGAAATCACATGATCGGTCTCTGTCCTATCCTGTCCTGTGTTGACATATACACAGGGCAGGATATGATGTCATTCTTCTCTGCCTGGACACATTCCGTTCCAGACAGAGAAGAAGACACAGTAAAAGTGAGTACACAAGCACTACACTACAGTTAGAACACACCTAGGACACATTTAACCCCCTGATCGCCCCCCCCCAGTTAACCCCTTCACTGCCCTGTCAGCAGTGTCACTGTTCAGTGAAGCGATTTTTACTAATCAGTGTCGCTGGCGACTTCCGATAGTGTTAGCGCCCCTCCCAGATAGCGCCAGATTGCCCGCTAGTACACCAGTAATCCCATTTAACCCCTTAATCTCCCCCCCCCCCAGTTAACCCCTTCACTGCCTTGTCACCAGTGTCACTGATCAGTGAACCGATTTTTACTGATCACTGTATCAGTGTCGCTGGCGACTTCCGATAGTGTTAGCGCCCCTCCCAGATAGCACCAGATTGCCCGCTAGTACACCAGTAATCCCATTTAACCCCTTAATCCCCCCCCCCAGTTAACCCCTTCACTGCCCTGTCACCAGTGTCACTGATCAGTGAACCAATTTTTACTGATCACTGTATCAGTGTCGCTGGCGACTTCCGATAGAGTTAGCGCCCCTCCCAGATAGCGCCAGTTTGCCCGCCAGTACACCAGTAATCCCGTTTAACCCCTTGATCGCCCTCCCCAGTTAACCCCTTCACTGCCCTGTCACCAGTGTCACTGATCAGTGAACCAATTTTTACTGATCACTGTATCAGTGTCGCTGGAGACTTCCGATAGTGTTAGCGCCCCTCCCAGATAGTGCCAGTATGCCCGCCAGTACACCAGTAATCCCGTTTAACCCCTTGATTGCCCCCCCAGTTAACCCCTTCACTGCCTTGTCACCAGTGTCACTGATCAGTGAACCAATTTTTACTGATCACTGTATCAGTGTCGCTGGAGACTTCCGATAGAGTTAGCGCCCCTCCCAGATAGCGCCAGACTGCCCGCCAGTACACCAGTAATAACGTTTAACCCCTTGATCGCCCCCCCCCAGTTAACCCCTTCACTGCCCTGTCACCAGTGTCACTGATCAGTGAACCAATTTTTACTGATCACTGTATCAGTGTCGCTAGCGACTTCCGATAGAGTTAGCGCCCCTGCCAGATAGCGCCAGTTTGCCCGCCAGTACACCAGTAATCCCGTTTAACCCCTTGATCGCCCCCCCCCCCCAGTTAACCCCTTCACTGCCCTGTCACCAGTGTCACTGATCAGTGAACCAATTTTTACTGATCACTGTATCAGTGTCGCTGGCGACTTCCGATAGTGTTAGCGCCCCTCCCAGATAGCGCCAGATTGCCCGCCAGTACACCAGTAATCCCGTTTAACCCCTTGATTGCCCCCCCCCACCACCCAGTTAACCCCTTCACTGCCCTGTCACCAGTGTCACTGATCAGTGAACCAATTTTTACTGATCACTGTATCAGTGTCGCTGGCGACTTCCGATAGAGTTAGCGCCCCTCCCAGATAGCGCCAGTTTGCCCGCCAGTACACCAGTAATCCCGTTTAACCCCTTGATCCCCCCCCCCAGTTAACCCCTTCACTGCCTTGTCACCAGTGTCACTGATCAGTGAACCAATTTTTACTGATCACTGTATCAGTGTCGCTGGCGACTTCCGATAGTGTTAGCGCCCCTCCCAGATAGTGCCAGACTGCCCGCCAGTACACCAGTAATCCCGTTTAACCCCTTGATTGCCCCCCCCCACCACCCAGTTAACCCCTTCACTGCCCTGTCACCAGTGTCACTGATCAGTGAACCAATTTTTACTGATCACTGTATCAGTGTCGCTGGCGACTTCCGATAGAGTTAGCGCCCCTCCCAGATAGCGCCAGTTTGCCCGCCAGTACACCAGTAATCCCGTTTAACCCCTTGATCCCCCCCCCCAGTTAACCCCTTCACTGCCTTGTCACCAGTGTCACTGATCAGTGAACCAATTTTTACTGATCACTGTATCAGTGTCGCTGGCGACTTCCAATAGTGTTAGCGCCCCTCCCAGATAGCGCCAGACTGCCCGCCAGTACACCAGTAATAACGTTTAACCCCTTGATCGCCCCCCCCCCAGTTAACCCCTTCACTGCCTTGTCACCAGTGTCACTGATCAGTGAACCAATTTTTACTGATCACTGTATCAGTGTCGCTGGCGACTTCCGATAGAGTTAGCGCCCCTGCCAGATAGCGCCAGTTTGCCCGCCAGTACACCAGTAATCCCGTTTAACCCCTTGATCGCCCCCCCCCCCCCAGTTAACCCCTTCACTGCCCTGTCACCAGTGTCACTGATCAGTGAACCAATTTTTACTGATCACTGTATCAGTGTCGCTAGCGACTTCCAATAGTGTTAGCGCCCCTCCCAGATAGCGCCAGATTGCCCGCTAGTACACCAGTAATCCCATTTAACCCCTTAATCTCCCCCCCCAGTTAACCCCTTCACTGCCAGTACACCAGTGTCACTGATCAGTGAACCGATTTTTACTGATCACTGTATCAGTGTCGCTGGCGACTTCCGATAGTGTTAGCGCCCCTCCCAGATAGCACCAGATTGCCCGCTAGTACACCAGTAATCCCATTTAACCCCTTAATCCCCCCCCCCCCCCAGTTAACCCCTTCACTGCCCTGTCACCAGTGTCACTGATCAGTGAACCGATTTTTACTGATCACTGTATCAGTGTCGCTGGAGACTTCCGATAGTGTTAGCGCCCCTCCCTGATAGCGCCAGATTGCCCGCCAGTACACCAGTAATCCCGTTTAACCCCTTGATCGCCCCCCCAGTTAACCCCTTCACTGCCCTGTCACCAGTGTCATTGATTACAGTGAACAGATTTTTACTGATCACTGTATTAGTGTCACTGGTGACTTCCGATAGTGTTAGCGCCCCTCCTAGATAGCGCCAGTTTGCCCGCTAATGCACAGGATTTTTTTTACCAAAAACATGTAGCAGAATACATTTTGGCTTAAATTTATGACTAACTTTGAGTTTACGATATATTTTTTATAGCTGAAAGTAGAAAATATTGTTTTTTTCAAAATTTTCGTGGTTTTTTTGTTTATAGCGCAAAAAATAAAAAGTGTACAGGTGATCAAATACCACCAAAAGAAAGCTCTATTTGTGTGAAAAAAAGGACATAAATTTCGTTTGGGTGCAGCATTGCATGACCGCGCAATTATCATTTGAATTAGTGCAGCGCTGTATAGCAAAAAAAGGCATAAATTACAGTATCTATACCATAGTTTGTAGACGCTATAACTTTCACACAAAGCAATCAATATACACTTATTGGGATTTTTTTTACCAAAAACATGTAGCAGAATACATTTTGGCTTAAATTTATGACTAACTTTGAGTTTACAATATATTTTTTATAGCTGAAAGTAGAAAATATTTTTTGTTTCAAAATTTTTGTGTTTTTTTTGTTTATAGCGCAAAAAATAAAAAGCGCACAGGTGATCAAATACCACCAAAAGAAAGCTCTATTTGTGTGAAAAAAAGGACATAAATTTCGTTTCGGTACAGCATTGCATGACCGCGCAATTATCATTTGAATTAGTGCAGCACTGTATAGCAAAAAAAGGCATACATTACAGTATCTATACCATAGCGTGTAGACGCTATAACTTTCACACAAAGCAATCAATATACACTTATTGGGATTTTTTTTACCAAAAACATGTAGCAGAATACATTTTGGCTTAAATTTATGACTAACTTTGAGTTTACGATATATTTTTTATAGCTGAAAGTAGAAAATATTGTTTTTTTCAAAATTTTCGTGGTTTTTTTGTTTATAGCGCAAAAAATAAAAAGTGCACAGGTGATCAAATACCACCAAAAGAAAGCTCTATTTGTGTGAAAAAAAGGACGTAAATTTCGTTTGGGTGCAGCATTGCATGACCGCGCAATTATCATTTGAATTAGTGCAGTGCTGTATAGCAAAAAAAGGCATAAATTACAGTTTCTATACCATAGTTTGTAGACGCTATAACTTTCACACAAAGCAATCAATATACACTTATTGGGATTTTTTTTTACCAAAAACATGTAGCAGAATACATTTTGGCTTAAATTTATGACTAACTTTGAGTTTACGATATATTTTTTATAGCTGAAAGTAGAAAATATTGTTTTTTTTCAAAATTTTTGTGTTTTTTTTGTTTATAGCGCAAAAAATAAAAAGAGCACAGGTGATCAAATACCACCAAAAGAAAGCTCTATTTGTGTGAAAAAAAGGACGTAAATTTTGTTTGGGTACAGCATTGCATGACCGCGTAATTATCATTTGAATTAGTGCAGCGCTGTATAGCAAAAAAAGGCATAAATTACAGTATCTATACCATAGTTTGTAGACGCTATAACTTTCACACAAAGCAATCAATATACACTTATTGGGATTTTTTTTACCAAAAACATGTAGCAGAATACATTTTGGCTTAAATTTATGACTAACTTTGAGTTTACGATATATTTTTTATAGCTGAAAGTAGAAAATATTGTTTTTCAAAATTTTCGTGGTTTTTTTGTTTATAGCGCAAAAAATAAAAAGCGCACAGGTGATAAAATACCACCAAAAGAAAGCTCTATTTGTGTGAAAAAAAGGACGTAAATTTCGTTTGGGTACAGCATTGCATGACCGCGCAATTATCATTTGAATTAGTGCAGCGCCAAACAGCAAAAAAAGGCCTGGTCATTAAGGGGGGTAAATCCTCTGGGGCTCAAGTGGTTAACAGGAGTATGGATATATATGCATTCAACTATATATGCACATATATTCCATATCCTTCAAATTATACACCAACTTTATAATGTGAAACACTCCAAAGTGTGTACACTCCAACCAATCAGTGAAGCATTCCTGTGTGTATCACCACACTATATTAACTGTGCTCAAAAAACCACTCCAACTCGTGCAGCAATGAATAATTACCCTCTAGGTATATCAATAAGGCATATCCTAAGATTGGGATCGTTTCTCTCTTCAAATTCTGCCCATCTTTTTCTCCAATTTCCTCATAAACAGATCAGTAATTAGATTAGGTAGGTTCAAAACAATTCCAATTTATTCAGCAACTTACATTACAGATTGAGAAAAGCAGCTCCTCACAATAGAGACAGGATATATGGACCAAGCTAGGGAACAATCACCGCATGTTCCCTCTTCCAAAATGGCCACGATCGCACTTCCGGTTTGACGTCAATGCGTCCGACATCACGTGGCTGACGCGTTTCGTCACTTCCTTTGACTTTATCTGAAGGGGTTGGAGTGTACACACTTTGGAGTGTGTCACATTATAAAGTTGGTGTATAATTTGAAGGATATGGAATATATGTGCATATATAGTTGAATGCATATATATCCACACTCCTGTTAATTCTATATATCTTTTTTTTTTTTTTTTTTATGCTGCACTAGTGTGGGGTATGTATTTTTTATTGTATAAAGGATATGACACTATTGTGAGTTTTTTTTTTTTTTTTAGGTATATGATCACTACAGACTTCTGGAATTGGGAACAATTTTTGGAAGAAGTAAAAGATTGTTTCACGGATATGGTTCAGAATATTGGGGACTTTTGAAATCTTAATTTTTATATTGGACACTTTTGTATGTAGGTTGAATTGTTGGAAAAAGAAACGTTTTCTGTGATATATTGTGATTAACTTTCAAGGGTGGAAGTAATTTACTTTTCTACATAATTAGGAGGGGTTTGAGTGCGTGTGGTGCTGTTTAATAAATATATGTTGAATATTATATTAACTTAATGCTAATACAATATGAACTTAAAATAATAAAAGTTGAAAATATTGATTACAGATTGGGACTTTATAGGTGCTAGTCAAATTAAAGCAATTCTAAAGGTAAATTTTTTTTTGTAAAATAACAAACATGTCTATACTTACCTGCTGTGTGCAGTGGTTTTGTACAGAGCAGCCCGAATCCTCCTCTTCTCCGGTCCCTCGCAGGCTCTCCTGGCTCCTCCTGTCTGTTGGGTGCCCCCACAGCAAGCAGCTTGCTATGGGGGAACCCGCTGCTCCATGTGTCCATTCACACACAGAGCCGTGCCTTGGCTCCACGACTTCTCTCTTCTCACTGGCTGACTGACTGTGATTGACAGCATCGGGAGACAAAGGCAGAGACCCCAGACAGCCGAGGCTGTTATTAACATCGCTGGATCGAGATGAGGCTCAGATAAATATTGAGGGGGCTGGGGGAGCTGCTGCACACAGAAGGTCTTTTACCTTCATGCATAGAATGCAACTGGTACTCGGAGCTTGACTACCCTTGGCTACAACCTATCTACCTGAACTCTACTCATCCTGTTCCTATGCACGAGAACTCTAGCTACCGGAAGACACAGTGGCGAGATACGCCATGGCACGTTAGACTATCTGCAACCAAGCTTCCCACCACACCTGTCCACCACTACGTTTACCTCCCTAAAATGCCTCCTCCACTCCTCCTCCTCATACTCCTCTCCTCCGTTCCCAAAATCTCTTCTCTATATCCCTCTGCTCCTCCCAAACAACTGTACATTGCGCCTTCACTGCTTCCTTCTCCCCTCTATGGCACTCACTACCTCCTCCTAATACTCCACTCTCCCACTGACCCGACCACCTCCACTGGTAGACTTACACGTTTGTGCACATCCTGCTCCCATGCCACCTTTCTCACCCTTCTTCTTCTCCTAACATCTCCCCGAACCCTGGCCCACCACCACCTCGCTCACCCACAAGGCATCCTCCCACTTCCACGTCCTGCCGCAACCCCCTCAACCTAGTACCTGTCACTCTGCTCCCCAAAACCACCCCCACCCCCCGTTTTTGTGTGCACTCCTGAATGCCCGATCGGTTTGCAACAAGCTCACCGCCATCCACGACCTTTTTGTTTCCCACTCCCTCAACCTCCTAGCGATCACGGAAACCTGGATCCAAGCCTATCACCTCTCACACGGTAACCCCCTCAACACCCCTCTCCCTTGGCCTCACCACTGTCCAGACCTCCACCACGCCTAACATCCCTCACACTGAAGCCCCCTCAACACTCCACTCCTTCGACCTTACTACCACTGAGGAGGTCACTAAGGTCTTCTCTGAAGCCCGCCTCACCACCTGCCCCCTTGATCCTTTCCCTTCACAACTCCTACGATCTCCCTCCTCCTCCATCCTACGCTCCCTCACCCACATCTTTAATCTCTCCCTCTCTTCTGGTGCATTCCCCTCCCCTCTGAAGCACGCGCACATCACTCCCATACTTAAAAAGCCCTCCCTGTTCCTCTTCTTTTGAATACTTAGGCATTTGCTTGACCCCCACTTATGACTCCTTGTTTGCTGCGAATTATTATCCATTGCTTAGCTCTCTATCCTCTCTTATGCATTCTTGGCAATTTCCGCACCTGTCTTGGATAGGACGGGTTAATTCGGTGAAAATGACCATCTTGCCGAAATTGTTGTATTATTTTCGCACACTCCCGGTGCGGGTTCTCCCTCATTTTCTTCGGTTGCTTCAGGCGAAGTTAATGCGTTTTATCTGGGCCGATAAGCACCCCAGAGTATCCAAAAGTACACTTTTTGCCCATAGACTTCGGGGTGGTCTTAGGGTGCCTAATGTGACTAAGTATTATCAAGCGAGCCAGATTGCCCCGCTGTCTATGTTGCACGCCTCTTCCGATGTCCCCCTCTGGGTCCTGTTGGAACTACCTAATTGTGCCCCTATCGCACTGTCGACGCTTCTATGGCTTCCCCCTGCCCTGCGCCCTATGGCACTGAGTCCGATGTTACTTCATGGCCTACAAGTTTGGGACTCGGTACGTTATTCTGGTGGCCTGATGTCACCTTTTCTGCCTTTGCTCCCAATTATTAACAACCCTCTTTTCCCGCCGGGTTTGGATCACCCAGGGGTGTTTTCTTGGTGGGTGACTAATGGTTTTTCGCAGGTGCGACACTTTTTGATTTTTCGGTCCTTTCCCACCTGGAACTCTCTTCGGGAATCCCGGAGTATCCCCCCGGCGGAATTTTTTCGATTTCTTCAATTGCGACACTGGCTGCTCTCGCTGCGGGGTACTTCTGCTTTCCCTTACCAGAAATCTGCCTTTGAACAGCTTTGCCAACAGCGTCCGGGCGCTCCGGGCCTTATATCCCTTCTTTATGCAGCTCTGAACAGACGCTCGTTGCATACTTCTCTTTCATATGTTGTTCAGTGGGAGCGCGACCTGGGAGTGGCTGTGGATCCGGAGGACTGGAATAAGGCCTGGTCACTCATAGCTAAATGCTCATTTAATACGACCACACTGGAGGCAGCCTATAAGGTATTGTTTCGTTGGTACTGGGTTCCGGCTCGGTTGGCCCGGGCTAACCCTGCCTGTAGTGATCAATGTTTTCAGGGTTGTGGCCATCGTGGTGATGTATTGCATATCTGGTGGTCATGCCCGAGACTGTTTCGTTTTTGGTCTCGTGTGTTTGGCCTCCTTTTCACCTTGTTCCATCTCTCCATATGCCGGGATGCTCGGTATGCTTTGCTTCATTGCCCCATACCGGGCCTCTTGGCTCACCAGCAGAGGTTGGCTTCCTATCTGTTTTTATCCGCCACTAGAACAATTGCTCAGGCCTGGAAGAGTCCGTTTGTCCCTCTTCAGGGGGTGCGGGATCGTATGACCACTATGATGCTCAACGAACAGATGTCGAGTATCCGCAACGACTCCCAACGTAAATTTTTTAAAATATGGGAGCCGTGGTTGCAATATGCCTTTCCCTCACTTCACCCCCTAGTCTGGGGATGTAATGGCGTTCGGTGTTGGCGCTCTTGAATCCCTGCTCTTTGCCCCCCCCCCCCTTTTTTTCTTTCCTTTTCCTCTCTCTCTCTGTTTTTGGTGTGACTGGACAGCTGCATTTAGTTGTTATAATCAGTTACATTAATGTTTTGTAACTTATGTGCCATTGATAGCCCCTGCGTGGGCGTACCTTTTGCCCTGTTGGCATTAGAGCATTGTTTTTCCCTTTTTTTTATTTTGCATTTTGTTTATCTGTGCAATTGATAGCCCCTGCGTGGGTGTGTTTTATTGCCTCTGTTTATACTGTTTAAAAAATTAATAAAAACCATTGAAATAGAAAAAGCCCTCCCTGGACCCCACCGACCTGAACAACCTTAGATCCATCTCCCTGCTGCCATTTACATCCAAACTCCTTGAGCGCTTAGTCTATAATCGCCTAAGCTCCAATCTCACCGACAACAACCTCCTCTACCCCCTACAGTCCGGCTTCTGTCCCCTACACTCCACTGAAACTGCCTTACTCAAACTCACCAACGACCTGCTAACCGCCAAAGCTAGTGGCTACTATTCAGTGCTCCTACTCCTCGACCTCTCTGCGGCTTTCGACACAGTCGACCACCCCCTCCTCCTCAAAAAACTACACTCCCTTGGCCTCAGAGACACAGCTCTCTCCTGGCTCTCGTCCAATCACAACTCTCCTTCAGCGTTACCTATAAGGCTACCACCTCCCCCTCACTCCCCCTCTCTGTTGGGGTCCCTCAAGGCTCTGTCCTCGAGCCTCTTCTCTTCTCCATCTACACCTCCTCCCTTGGCCAACTGATACACTCTCACAGCTTAAACTACCACCTCTATGCTGACGACGCGTAAATCTATCTCTTGACCCCTTGCCTCACCCCTTCAGTCTCCGCCCGAATCACTAGCCCACTGAACGGATGTCGCTCCACTTCCTTAAACTGAACCTCTCCAAAACCGAGCTCTTAGTTTTCCCCCCAGCCTGCGCACCCCCCCCCCTCACTTCTCCATCACGACCAACAATGCCACCATCAGTCCCGCCCCACAAGCCACTTGGTACTTGGTATCATTCTAGACTCCAATCTGTCCTTCCAGCCCCAAGTCCAATCGCTAACAAGCTCATGCAGACTCCACCTCTGCAACATCTCCAAAATATGCCCATTCCTAACCCCAGAAACTACTAAGCAACTCATCCACTCAATTATGATATCACGACTCGATTACTCGATTACTGCAACTCCCTCCTCACTGGCCTGCCTCACCACAGGCTATCCCTGCTTCAGTCGATCCTGAATACGGCGGCCAGACTCATCCACCTTACCAACCGCTTCGTTTCCGCCACCCCCCGCTGCCAATCCCCCCACTGGCTTACGATTACCCAACGGATCAAATTCAAAATGCTAACACTGACGTACAAAGCTGTTCATAACTCTGCCCCAAACTACATCACCGACATAATATCCAAATACCACCCAAAACGCACTCTCCACTCTTCACATGCCCACCTCCAGGACTTCTCCAGGGCATCACCCATCCTATGGAACTCCCTACCCCAATCCATCAGACTATCACCTACTCTCCTCTCCTTTAGGTGCACCCTGAAAACCCACCTCTTCAGGGAAGCCTACCCCGCCCTCTGCTAATTGCTGATCTCCTCCACTCTTCCTACCACTCCATCCCCCACAGCTATTCCTCCCGTACTACTATCCCCTCCCTCTTAGATTGTAAACTCCAAGGAGCAGGGCCCTCAAACCCCTCGTGTATCCCATTGTATTGTTATTGCACTGTCTCATGTATTGTCTCCCATTGTAATGTACAGCGCTGAGCGAACTGTTGGCGCTATATATATATATACTGTATAATAATAATAATAATAATAATTGTAAAGCCTTTAAGGTTTTTTGCCTTAATGCATTCTCTGCATTAAGGTAAAAAACCTTCTGTACCTGGGAGCATCTCAGCAGTAATGCTTGTCTCTAGCATGCTCTCTCCCTCATGCTCAGGGAGAGCGCCACACTTAAACCATCACCTGTTTCAAAATTTTGGAGGGAAGCACTAGTGACCAGGGATTCCACCCACTCTGTCCTTGGCAAAACTCCAGAGCCCTAATTTCCAAAAAATTGTAGCAAAAAATTAGATCACCTTGGGGTGTCTACTTTCCAAAAAGAGGTTATTTTGGGGAGGTTTTGTACTATTATGAAATTTTAACATAACCACTTGCCCTCCAGATTTACCCCCCTTTATGACCAGGCCATTCATTGCGTTAAGGCGCTGCGTTACTTTAACTGACAATTGTGCGGTCATGCAACGCTGCACCCAAATTAAATTTACATTCTTTTTTTCCCACAAAAAGATCTTTCTTTCAGCGGTATTTGATCACTTCTGTGTTTTTAATTTTTTGCGCTATAAAAAAGAAAGTCCAACAATTTTGAGAAAAAACACTCTTTATGACTTTTGCTATTAAACATGTCCAGTAAAAGAATTAAAAAAATCTAATTTAGTCATAAATTTAGGCCAAAATGTATTCTGCTACATGTCTTTGCTAAAAAAAAAAAATCCCAATACGTGTAAATTAATTTGTTTACGTGCAAGTTATAACGTTTACAAATGGCAGTATATATACTGGGCTTTTTTTTACTAGTAATGATGGCGATCAGCGACTTATAGCGGTACTGCGCTGGGCATTCTGACACTAGGGGGAACTGACTTGATGTCACTAACATCCCCAGTGACACCAATACAGTGGTCAGTGCTAATAAAAAGCACTGACACTGTACTAATGGCACTGGGCATGAAGGGGTTTACATGTGGGTTGATCAAAGGGTTAACTGTGTGCTGTTTTACTGTAAGTTGTGGGCTTTCAACAGTAAACACACTGCTTTGTATGGCTCTGTTATGCAGAGCCATACAAAGCAGTGTGCAGGAGCTGACAGGGGAGAGAACTGTATTGTGTACATACAGTTCTCACCCTCCCGTTGGTAATGCTCGGCGATCATCAGCTGCCGGCGAGTAATCATCGGCTGGGACCCGGTGATTGATAGCCGAGGCCGCGAATAGCAGCATGGGTAGGGCACGTGCCCCCTACCTGGAAATGCAAAATCACGTATATATACGTGATTTTGTGCACCCCTGCTGCCCTGTAGCAGTGTATCTGCTATAGGATGGCGGGAAAGTGGTTAAACAAAAAAATAAGGGAAACAGTTTTGTTTTTTTCAAAATGTTTGTCATTTTTGCTTTTATAGTAAAAAGATAAAAAACCTAGTGGTTACAGTGGCATCACTATGGGGGTGTGTGGGGTGGAGACCTCACCTGGGTGACACAAGCCAGAGGGGTGACACCATCAAAAGGGGGACAGCTCAGCCCATACACACAAAGGGGGCCCCCTACACACGAAGGGGGCCATACACATGAAGAAGCTGCCCACTCTGCTGTATCTTCTTTCAGTAACGAGGGGAGGGGGTGACTTAGCTCAATGGATATGCTCCTCCTGAGCCTCCTCTCACCTGCAGATTCCTTTGTTTGGCCGGAAGGGGATAGGGCATCAGTCAGTGGTAACGGCAGTGGTAGAGCATGGTTCAGTCAAACTGAGGCCAGAAGACTAGAGAAAGATGGAGAGGAGAGCGGAATAGTAGTATTTGCCTGAGGGATCTTTTGCGGACCATCATGCCAATTGACTATAGGTGCTAGTATTGCTGCTGCACAATTCCTTTCCTATAATTATGAGCTGTGCTGACATTCCTGTAGACTGGGATCATAGAGATGCTGAGGGGCTACAAGCTTGGAAGTGGGTCTGTGCTGCCAGGCTGTCTGTGACAGTCTATCTGCTGGATTGGGCTGACTCTTTGCTGAATATATGGGGATGTCTCTTTCCTGGATTAGGATGTCTCTTTGCTGGATTGGGTTGTCTCTTTGCTGAATACTTGAGGGTGTCTCTTTGCTGAATTTGTGCTGTCTCTTTGCTGAATATTTAAGAATGTCTCTTGGCTGGACTGGGTCATCTCTTCACTGGATTGGGCTGTCTCTTTGCTGAATATATGGGAATATCTATTTGCTGGATTGTGCCATTTTATTGCTAAATATATTGGGATGCCTCTTTGCTGGATTGGGCTGCCTCTTTGCTGAACATATGGGGATGTCTCTTTGCTAGATTTGGATGTCTCTTTGCTGGACCTGGATGTCTCTTTGTTGGATTGGGTCATCTCTTTGCTGAATATTTAAGGATATCTCTTTGCAGAATTGGGATGTCTCTTTGCTGAATATTTTAGGCTGTCTCTTTGCTGAATATATGGGAATGCCTCTTTACTGAATCGGGCCATCTCGTTGCTGAATATTTGAGGATGTCTATTTGCTGGATTGGGCCAACTTGTTGCTAAATATATGGGGATGTCTCTTTGCTGCATATATGGGGATGTCTCTTTGCTGGATTGGGAAGTCTCTTCACTGAATATTTTAGGCTCTTTGCTGAATATATGGGAATGTCTCTTTGATGGATTTGGCCATCTCGTTGCTGAATATTTGGGGATGTCTATTTGTTAGATTGGGCCGTCTCTTCGCTGAATATATTTGGATGTCTCTTTGCAGAATATATGGGTATGTCTCTTTACTGAATCGGGCCATCTCGTTGCTGAATATTTGAGGATGTCTATTTGCTGGATTGGGCCGTCGTGTTGCTAAATATATGGGGATGTCTCTTTGTACATATATGGGGATGTCTCTTTGCTGGATTGGGAAGTCTCTTCACTGAATATTTTAGGCTCTTTGCTGAATATATGGGAATGTCTCTTTGATGGATTTGGCCATCTCGTTGCTGAATATTTGGGGATGTCTATTTGTTAGATTGGGCCATCTCTTTGCTGAATATATTTGGATGTCTCTTTGCAGAATATATGGGGATGTCTCTTTGCTGGATTGGGCTGGCCCTTTTTTCGGATTGGGCAATCTTTGTTGGATTGGGTCATCTTTTTGCCGAATATGTTTGGATGGGTGTTTGCTGAATATATAAGGATGTCTCTTTGCTGGATGGGGATGTCTCTTTTTTGGATTAGGCCATCTCTTTGCTGGATGGGGATGTCTGTTTGCTGGATTGAGCCATCTCTTTGCTGGATTGGGATGTCTCTTCACTGAATATTTTAGAATGTCTCTTTGTTGTATTAGGTAGTCTCTTTGCTAGATTGGGTCATCTATTTGCTAAATTGGGTTCTTTGCTGGATTGGGATGTCTCTTTGCTAAATATTTTGGGATGTCTCTTTGTTGGATTGGGTCATCTCTGCAGAATTTATTGGGATATCTCTTTGCTGAATAGATTGGGATGTCTCTTTGCTGGATAGGCCATCTCTTTGTTGTATCGGGCCATCTCTTTGGTGGATCGGGCTGTCTCTTTCCTTGATTGGGCTGTCTCTTTGCTGACTATATGGGGATGTCTCTTTTCTAGATTGGGTTGTCTCTCTGCTTTATTGGGCTCTTTGCTGGATTGGGATGTCTCTGTGTTGGATTAGGTAGTCTCCTTGCTGAATATTTGGGGATGTCTCTTTGTTGGATTGCATCATATATTTGCTACATTGGGATGTCTCTTTGCTGGATTGGGTCATCTCTGCAGAATTTATTGGGATATCTCTTTGCTAAATATATGGGGATGTCTCTTTGATGGATTGTGCTTTTTCCTGGATTGGGATGTTTATTTGCTGAATATATGGGAATGTGTCCTTGCTGGATTAGGCCATCTATTTGCTGAATATTTGGGTCTGTCTCTTTACTGGATTGGGCTCCTTGCTGAATATATGGGGATGTCTCTTAGCTGGATTGAAATGTCTCTTTACTGGATTGAGATGTCTCCTTACTGGATTGGGCCCTCTATTTGCTGAATATATAGGGATGACTGCTGAATATATGGGGATGTCTCTTTACTGAATTGGACCCTCTATTTGATGAATATATAGGGATGACTCTTTGCTGAATATATGGGGCTGCTCTTTGGCCAAAATAGAATTCCTTACTTTTAAATCTTGAAAGCACTGATGACTTGGAAAACATTTTTAACCACTTGCCTACCGGGCACTTGCACGGTTATGCAAGATTGTACCCATATGAAATTTATATAATTTTTTTCTCACAAATAGAGCTTTCTTTTGGTGGTATTTAATCGCCATTGGGTGTTTTACGTTTTGCGCTATAAACAAAAAAAGTGCCAAAAATGTGGAAAAAAAAAGTTTCTTTGTTTCTATTATAAAATTTTGCAAGCAGGTAATTTTTCTCCTTCACTGATGTGCATTGATGAGGCAGCACTGATGGGCACTGATAGGCAGCACTGATGGGCAGCACTGAAGGGCACTGATAGGCAGCACTAATGAGGTGGCATGGATAGGCGGCACTGATGATGGGTACTGATAGACAGCACTGATAGGTGGCACTGACTAGCACAACCGCTGGGCACTGACTGGTGGCACTGCTGGGCTGCACTGATGGGCACTGGTGGGTGGCACTGGTGGGCACAGGTGGGTAGCACTGCTGGGCACATGTAGGTGGCACTTCTGGGTGGCACAGGTGTGTGACACTGCTGGGTGGCACTGCTGGGCACAGGTGAGTGGACTGCTGGGCACAAGTGGGCGGAACTGGTCGGTGCCAATCCCTGCTCTAACAACTGCTGGTTCTCAGCAGTACTTTCCTCACGATCTGACAGCGTGCAATTGCATTTCCCTGTCATCAGCGTGTCATTGGACACGGCTGATCACGTGGTAAAAGTCCGCTGTGATTGGTCTTTTACCACATCACGTTATCAGCTGTGTCCATAGGACACAGCGATCATGGAGATCGCCGGGTGCGTGCCCCCGGGGGCGTGCAGGAGAGCGCGTTCTGGGAGGACATCATATGACGCCCTCCCAGAACTGGCCGGCCACAGTGTAGCCATCATTCAGCTATCTGCGGTCGGCAACTGGTTAATTTTCATATATGAAGTTGTAAGAGTGTTAAAATAAAAGTGGGTGCACTGAAGGACTCAGTGGCAGATTTGGTGGAATGGTCAGCGAGAAGGCTAGTAGGAGGGCCCTGGGGAATGTTGGTGGTCAGGCCTGGGGGGGGGCTATTTCTGATAGCTGCCCTGGACACCATCGATCCCGAAACTAGCCTGCCCTGCAGGGCATTGTGGCAGGCTACACAGGAAAGAGCCCAATGTGTTAGCCTGCCCAATGTCTACTGCTCTGTCACTCTGCAGAGGCAGGATAGAGCACTGTGGCAGGCTGGGGGGGAGAGCTGTGCCGATGGGGTGGTGTAGTAAAACATGTTTACACCATGTTTTACCACAGCAGATGACACCAACCCTAGTGACACCACTGAGTGGTTATAATTACCACCAAAAGAAAGCTCTATCATTCTCAAAAATATCTATGAAATTAATTTGGGTACATTGTTGCAAGATGGAGTAATTGTTAGATAAACTTTTAGAGCACTGAAAAATGGCTTGGTAAAGAAAAGGGGTATTACAGGCTGATATACAAATGGTTAAAATACTCTTGGGGGTTCTGTTAAATCATTCAACAAGCCCACCTGTCTGAGGGTTGTATATGGGTGAGCATAAATGATTCAATGCCTTAATTCATCAGAACATCTTAACGATCCTTGTGCATCTTAATATGTGGAACAACTCTTTTGCCAAAGGTTTGGACAGTAGCATAATCTATAACCTCAAGAATATACTGGTACATTTTAGTAGACTTTCCCACAAGTCCCAGTAGCTTATTACTATACATTCAAAAGGGACCTTTATTACAGCCAATAGAACCAATGTTCTGTAATATTGGGCCACAAGGGATAATATTTGCCAGTCAGATTATGACTTGCAATGCTTCCACCCTTTTCTTTTTTTTTTTTTGCATGATACACTGCTAGGCTGTGATCACCGACCTACTACAAGCAACACCCTTCACCTTGTATTTTCCTGCCTCTGCACTCCTTTGGTTTGCAATCAGATGAGCAAAAAATCTCATCCATGTTTTTGAGTTAGCATGGGGTAAAATTATGTTCCTGCAAAAATGTGCCCTGTATAAAGCTGCCCTCCTAAAATAAATTTCCTTCATTCCTTCATGGTACTATTTCACTCTCATTACCACCTTATCATCCAGTCCCCGTCAGCTCTTTTCTACCTTTACTTCATCCTTTACTCCACTAACTCTTACACTGCCCAGGACATTGCCAGCCCTTTAACGAACAAAACAGAATACAAATTGTTACAAGATCACCACTGTCCAAGCATCTCCACCAATTAATATACTATCTCTACTACCATTCAACACTTTCCTCTTTAGACCTTGTCACGCCCAGCACACCACCTGGCCATTAGGCCCTATTCCCACACAACTACTCTAATCACTCTCTTGCTTTATTCTATACTCTTTTACTCTCTATTGTCATTTTCTCCTTCTTTCTAAAACATGCACCTTTCACCCCCCCTCCCATACCTAAAAAGCCCTCATTTGACCACAACAGTATGATCCATTTAAGACCCATCTCAAGCTCCCATTTACCTCCAAACTGTAGTTTAGAGAATACAACCATCTCAGCTGCTACCTCATTAATAACCAAGCATTCAGCCCCTTACAGATTGGCTTTTGCCCACAACACACCCCAGAAACTGGTCTTCCAAACTTCACTAACTGTTAATCCAATGGCCACTTCTCAAGATCAATAACACAACTATCAGTCCCTTTCCTCATGCCAGGGTCCAAGTGTAATCCTGGACTCTGACCTCTCCTTTTAGTATGCATCCAATCACTGTCCAAATCTTGCCACCTTCACCTATATAACATTCCTAGAGGGCACCCCTACCTAACCAACTACCCCACCAAGCTACTAATCCAACCCCTTGATATCTCTCACCCTGACTAATGAAACCCATCCTCATTGGCCTACATTTACACAGGCTATCCCCCCTTCAGTCTGTCATGAATGCTGCTTCCAAACTCACCCACCTTACCTAAATGTGCAGTGTCTTCTACCCTTCTCTGCCAATCCCTTCATTGGCTTCCGATCACCCAACAAATACACATCAAAATATTAATAATGACTTACAAAGCTATCCACAATTCTGCTCCCAGCTACCTCATTAACCCCGGAGCTCCTGATCTTTAGCTCTTTTCATGCCCCTCCTTCCATGCTCACCTTCAGGACTTCAAGACGATCCCAGTGCTGCCAGGTGGAAATGTTACCCACATAGCCACTGTGCAATAATAACAATATTAATATAGGATTTGGGCACAAATAATTGTCTTGGATTTTGCCAACACCTTGTTCAGAGCATTATGAGGAAATACATTTTCAGGATTTGGTACCTGTGGCTTTCTGTTTATTACCTTCACATTCTCTGATGCTTTTAAGACGGGGATCTCATAACTGGTTGGTTCCAACATAGTCTAGCTCCACCACTGCAAGCATCATAGAGGTCTCTGTGGATACTTTATGTTAGCTGCTTACACTGCTAGGGGATATGCTCATTTTCATTTGTGATCACCCCTACAGCATTTACAATATAGCTATACTCAAATTAATTAGGCCATTCTCAGCTGGGCATACAGGATTTTTGTGCCCATTTCTAAAGTCATAAAATACAGGAATGTCTCCCCCCAGGGTTTCTGAAGTAATGGAGTCATTTTTACTATATCCATGCATATAGAGCATTCAAGTCTGATGTTGGTTTAGTTTATCTGGGACCACCAGACTGGCATGGAGAAATGTTTCAAGAGTTTCATAACGTAGGAGGGCATGAGTAAATCTATATCCATATTACCTACTGAGCAAGCAAACAACGACATCCATCTTGTAGTATGAGATTACATAGTGTCCAGGGACATAAGGCATCTGGTGGCAGTATTTCTCCATTCATTATACAGCAGTGTATTTCCACCTGTTTCTCCCCAGGGCCTTCCAGTTTGGGTTCTTGCTGAGGCCAGTCTACTTATTTCTGTATCAGCTTTTTCTTAGACTTAATTTTCACAGAGAAACACTTTACCATTTGCAATGGGAGATTACATATTTTAAGCCAGGGTTTATGGAGCTGACAGCTATCCAAGCATGTCTATCGATGATATGCAATGCTTAGCCACTTCAAGGAAGTAGACTCAACTCCAAGTTCTCCTGGATCACCCACATCCACAGGGTTAGAGAAAGGGCCATCAGAAAGAGATTCTTTACCAGGTGGACAAAGTCACGAGGGTTACTTTTTCAGCTGGTACATCCATCATATATGTTGGGCCCGCACAGAAGTTACAATCCTCAGACACTAAGGGGTTTATTTACTAAAGCTGGAGAGTCCAAAATCAGACTCCCTTCTGCATAGAAACCAATCAGCTTCTAACCTCAGCTTGT
Source organism: Staurois parvus (assembly GCF_062004578.1). Taxonomy (NCBI): domain Eukaryota; kingdom Metazoa; phylum Chordata; class Amphibia; order Anura; family Ranidae; genus Staurois; species Staurois parvus. The sequence goes on from NW_028318139.1 coordinate 2,173,635, forward strand.
TCAATGAAGCTTTGGCAATGAAACCTGGAAGCTGATTGGTTTCTATGCAGAAGGGAGTCTGATTTTGGACTCTCCAGCTTTAGTAAATAAACCCCTAAATAGATGTATTGTAAGTCCTCCTGCGCTTCTATGGACCACCCTCCCCTTTCCCTAGTTTACAGCTGCTTACACTCCTACTGATATACTGATACCAAAAAACAGTGCTCAAATAAATATTAAAATAGTGTAGCGCTAAATAACATAATCAAAGCAATCTATATAAAAGTGATAAATTAAATGTATTGACCTTGTGGGAAATCTCACAGTGCCTAAAGTATTCTAAGTGCTCATCACACGTGTTACTAAACTCATGAATAATAAGCCACATATATCATAATAGTGCTATATAAAACCATTAAACATAATTTTGTGTTAGTGCCACTTCAAATAAATATATAACATGTGATTGTGCCAAATCACTAGAAATAAATATATCGTCCAATGTCCAAAAAACCAATATAAAACAGTATAATCCAAGTGATGCTTAGATGCACATGCAGTGTGTTATCATAGTTTCACTCATGTGTAACTCTTGGAAAATGGCGTACCTCCTAATATGTATAAATTAGATCTGAGTCTCTATAGCGGTACCCAGATGAAGTCACGAGGTACGTGACGTAACGCGTAGGCACGCAGAGACGCAGTTTCCGGAGTCCGGAGTGACGCACTTCTGGTACGGGACGCCATTTTCCAAGAGTTACACATGAGTGCAGTCTACCCATGCAGGGGAGAAGAAAAACGCTGTACACAAATGTGAGTGACTTCTTATTTGCCTTATAAATAAATGCTGGATTTGAAAACTACTACACTATGGAGGATCTCTTTTTTTGAACTCACTATTGTGAGAGTGAGAATTCACAGAGGATCATGGTAGAGGACTCCATAAGGCGTTAAGGTGTGGAGGAGGCCAAACAGGAGGATAGCCTGAGAGGTAACATCCAGGAGTGTTGAGGATCCAAGGTGATCCTAAAGGCTTGTTGGCCCCTAGGGGTCGCTGAAAGGAGGTGAGGAGGCATTGCAGCCAAAGTGGAAGAGTGTGTTTTTCACGAGTGACACTATGATAACACACTGCATGTGCATCTAAGCATCACTTGGATTATACTGTTTTATATTGGTTTTTTGGACATTGGACGATATATTAATTTCTAGTGATTTGGCACGATCACATGTTATATATTTATTTGAAGTGGCACTAACACAAAATTATGTTTAATGGTTTTATATAGCACTATTATAATATATGTGGCTTATTATTCATGGGTTTAGTAACACGTGTGATGAGCACTTAGAATACTTTAGGCACTGTGAGATTTCCCACAAGGTCAAAACCCCTAAATAACTTTGAATTTCTTGGAAGTATCCAGATAAAAAAAAGGTGCCACAAACCCCACCCTGTGTGCTTTGGTTCATGACTCCCAGTCAGCTCAAAAGTGTGGTGTCATTATTGCCCATATTGTCTTGATCAACCTTCTGTACTGTAATCTCCTTTAGCTGCCTGGACTAAAAATAATCCCCAGAGCTTCCATTGATTTAATCAGACCTGACAGCTTTGTATGCACGCCTCTAGCAGATTTGAAATAGTTTGTTGTTGGGAGTCCATCCTCTGATGCTTTTAAAGCCTCCTCCTGCTTAGCATTAGCTCTGGTAAGTTATCTTATAAGTTTCTCCATACTATAGACAAAGTCATTGGTAATTAGTGTATTGCCCCTGTGCCTTTAAGGAGGAGTAGGGTCCTTCCAGGCAACCCCACCCCTTAATTTATTTACTGCTATATATGCTCTGAACATTTTCAAGGCGAATAGGCATGGGATTGTCAAAGGGCAGGGGAAGGTGAGTACCCCCATATGGGACATGTACCAATGCAAAAAAAGATATATTTTTTTAAATACCTTTTGATGAGAAATAGTGATTTGATTATTGGTCAAAGTAAAACATAAAAAATGCCAAATTCCTTTAACCACTTCCTGTCCGGACACTTTTACCCCCTTCCTGTCCAGGCCAATTTTCAGCTTTCGGCGCTCTCACATTGTGAATGACAATTACTCAGGCATACAACACTGTATCTAAATGAAATTATTATCATTTTTTTCAAACAAATAGAGCTTTAATTTGGTGGTATTTAATCATCACTGGGGTTTTTATTTTTTGCTAGAAAAATGAAAAAAGACTGAAAATTTTGAAAAAAAACATGTTTTTCTTAGTATTTGATACTAAATTTTGCAAATAAATATACTTTCTTCATAAATTTAGGCCAAAATCCATTGTGCTACATTTTGTTGGTAGACATAACCCAAATCAGTGTGTATTATTTAGTCTTTGTGAAAGTTATAGAGTCCACAGACCACGGTATATATATTTGATATATTTGAAAATGTATCAGTCCTGATGCACGGACTACCTATATAATTTCTTGGGGCCCTAAAATGCCAGGACAGTACAAATACCCCCCAAACGACCCCTTTTTGGAAAGTAGACAGTCTGAGGTATTTAATGAGAGGCATGGGGAGTTTTTTGAAGTTGTCATTTTTTGCCAATTTCTTAAGGAAATGATGAAAGTAAAAAAAATTCTTTTTTTTTTCCCACAAAGTTGTCATTTAACAAGTTCTTTCTCTCACACGGCATAGGCATACTTGCAATTACACCCCAAAACACATTCTGCTACTCATCCTGAGTATGGCGATACCACATGTGTAAAACTTTTTCACAGCCTAACCACATAGAAGGGCCCACATCCAATAAGCACCCTTAGGCGTTCTAGGGGCAAAAATTACACATCTAATTTCTTCACTGTCTATCACAGTTTTGGAGATCCTGGAGCACCAGGACAATTGAATTACCCACAAAATGACCCCATTTTCAAAAGAAAACACCTCAAGGTATGTTTTAAGAGGCATGGGGAGTCCTCTGAAGACTTAATTTTTTGCCACATGTTTTTGGAAAATGTGAAAAGAAAATGAAAATGTATTTTTTTTTAAGCAAAGTTGTCAATCTATGAGATATTTCTATTACACAGCATAGGCATACTTAAAATTATACCTCAAAACGCATTCTTTAACTCCTGCTGAATATGGCGATACCAAATGTGTTAGACTTTTTCACAGTCTGGCCACATAGAGGGGTTCCACATCCAATAAGCACCTGTTAGCGTTCTAAGGGCAAAAATTACACATCTAATTTCTTGACTACCTATTGCCATTTTGGAGGTCCTGGAGCATCAGGGCAATGGAATTATCCACAAAATGACCCCATTTTGGAAAGCAAACACCCCAAGGTATGTTTTAAGAGGCATGCAGAGTCTTCTGAAGACTTCATTTTTTGCCACAAGTTTTTGGAAAATGCAAAAAGAAAATGAAAATGTATTTTTTTCTATGCAAAGTTGTCAATCTATGAGATATTTCTAATACACTGCATAGGCATACTTAAAATTACACCCCAAAACACATTCTCTAACTCTTCCTGAATATGGTGATACCAAATTTGTGAGACTTTTTCACAGTCTGGCCACATAGAGGGGTTCCACATCCAATAAGCACCTGTTAGCGTTCTAAGGGCAAAAATCGCACATCTAATTTCTTAACTACCTATTGCTGTTTTGGAGGTCCTGGAGCATCAGGACAATGGAATTATCCACAAAAAGACCCCATTTTGGAAAGCAAACACCCCAAGGTATGTTTTAAGAGGCATGCGGAGTCTTCTGAAGACTTCATTTTTTGCCACAAGTTTTTGGAAAATGCAAAAAGAAAATGAAAATGTATTTTTTTCTACACAAAGTTGTCAATCTATGAGATATTTCTATTACACAGCATAGGCATACTTAAAATTACACCTCAAAATGCATTCTTTAACTCCTGCTGAATATGGCGATACCAAATGTGTGAGACTTTTTCACAGTCTGGCCACATAGAAGGGTTCCACATCCAATAAGCACCTGTTAGCGTTCTAAGGGCAAAAATTACACATCTAATTTCTTGACTACCTATTGCCGTTTTGGAGGTCCTGGAGCATCAGGGCAATGGAATTATCCACAAAATGACCCCATTTTGGAAAGCAAACACCCCAAGGTATGTTTTAAGAGGCATGGGGAGTCTTCTGAAGACTTCATTTTTTGCCAAAAGTTTTTGGAATATGTTAAAAGAAAATGAAAATGTATTTTTTTCTATGCAAAGTTGTCAATATAGAAGATATTTCTAATACACTGCATAGGCATACTTAAAATGACACCCCAAAACACATTCTCTAACTCTTCCTGAGTATAACGATACCACACATGCAAGACTTTTTCACAGCCTAACCAAATGGAGGGGCCCTATATGCAATAAGCACCGTTAGGCATACTAAGGGCAAAAATTACACATCTAATTTATTGACTACGTATCACAATTTTGGAGGTCCTGGAGCAGCAAAGTCTTCTGAAGACTTAATTTTTTACACAGATTTTTAGAAAATGTGAAAAAAAAGTAGTTATTTTTTCTTTAATGCAATGTTACCAATAATAACATATTTCTAACACACTGCATAGGTATTCTTAGAATAACACTTTAAAACACATTCTGCTACTTTTCCTGAGTATGGGGATACCACATGTGTAAGACATTTTCAGTGTTTGGACTGATTACTGGTCATTGCAACCTGTTTATCACAAAAATTAGCAAACATTATATATCAATAAAGCATAGTGTAGCTTCACCTACAGCCTGTTCCTAAAATCTTAACCTACTAGTACGTGGCTGTCCACATAGCACTATGTTCATTCACCAAGAAGTTGAACAAAAGATAAACCAAAGAGTACCTGTTGTTTCAGTGCAGAGGATGGGTGGCACCAGTGTCTTGCAGGAAGGTAGCCAGTGGGATGTGCAGATGGGTCAGTACCGGTGTCATGCATAGACGTGGTGAGCAAACAGGCAAAGTAGTGGTCCAGGAAGAAGACAGGAACATGGTTCATAAAAAGGCCACAGTCAATACAGACAGCAAGCAAAGACGTGGTAAAAGGATTGGTCCAGACAGAAACATTAAGCTTAGGGCCTTGGTTAGGTAAGACTGGACAAAGGGGTAGAGGCTTCATCCCACCCAAATCTCTTCGAAGCCTCTGGTCTCCAGACCCTGATCCGGGAATTAAAAAACCCAAAGAAAACAAAAACGTTTTCTCTGCTTGGAAACACTACTCTGGATCCCCTCACATAAGTGAGACCCCTGTGTTGTCTTGAATCCCACTACTAAAGTGGGAGGGCAAAAGATCAGTCCAGGAGGCAGGCAGAGGCATGGTCGATTAACAGGCCGAGGTCAGTTCAGGCAGCAGGCAGAGGCATGGTCGATTAACAGGCTGAGGTCAGTTCAGGCAGCAGGCAGAGGCATGGTCGATTAACAGGCCGAGGTCAGTTCAGGCAGCAAGCAGAGGCATGGTCGAGTAACAGGCAGAGGTCAGTTCAGGCAGCAGGCAGAGGCATGGTCGATTAACAGGCCGAGGTCAGCTCAGGCAGCAAGCAGAGGCATGGTCGAGTAACAGGCCGAGGTCAGTTCAGGCAGCAGGCAGAGGCATGGTCCATTAAGACGCCGAGGTCAGTTCAGTCAGCAAGCAGAGGCATGGTCAATAAACAGGCCGAGGTCAGTTCAGATGGAAGGCAGGAAAATGAATTCAGGCAACAGGCAGAAACGTGGCAGGGAAATAGCAAACAGAGGACAAAGAAATATATCTTCACCGTACTTCACTAATAATGTAGTGCGGTATGGTAGATACGGAAGCACTCTTCTATACAGAGACCAGGCTTTGAGGGACACTGGGGACAGTAGTATCGGGTGTCAGATCAAATTCTATGTTTGGAGCATACCCGACATCTCTTTTGAGGATTGCGGTCTGTTTCGGTAGGGGGGACGATATTGGGGAAATGTCTTTCATGCAATCGGCTCACTGCATCAGACCGAATTTGTTCAGGTACGGGTCTTACTTGATAGAAGAGGGATGTGATAATCTCTTCCTGATATTGTAAGAAGGTGACAGGTCTTTGTGTGGACTTCTGGAAAACGATGTAGGAATTGTACAGGGCCATATGGAAAAGGTAGAAAGATACTTTTTTATACCAGTAGATTGATCTTCTGTTGGGTATGTAGGGCTGTAACATTTGATCATTTAAATCCACTCCCCCCATGAACAGGTTGTATTCGTGTATGCATTGGGGTTTTCGGATGGGACCGCGACTTCCTTGAATTTCCAATGAGCTGCTGTTATGGATAGATGAAAGGACATACACATCCCGTTTGTCTCGCCACTTAAGGGCCAGGATCTCTTCATTTCTCAAGCTAGCTGACTCCCCCCTGTTTAGCTTGGTGGCAACCAATTGTTGTGGAAATCCCTTCCGATTGGGTCGAACTGTGCCACAGGCTACAGTGTCCTTGAGATAAAGGTGGCGGAAAAGGGGCAGGCTTGTGTAGAAATTGTCCACGTAAAGATGGTACCCCTGATTGAAGAGGGGGTATACCAGGTCCCAGACAATTTTTCCACTAATCCCCATATAGGCTGGGCATTCAGGGGGCTCTAGCTGACTGTCCTTTCCCTCGTAGATACGGAACTTGTGCACGTATCCTGTGGACCTTTCGCAGAGTTTGTTCATCTTCACCCCGTATCTGGCCCGTTTACTTGGAATGTACTGTTTTATGATCAGCCTCCCAGTGAAATGGATTAGGGATTCATCGACACAGATGTTTTTTTCAGGACAATATATTTCTGAAAATTTTTGGTTGAAATAATTGATTAGTGGACGAATTTTATAAAGTTTGTCGTACTCGGGGTGATCTCTGGGGGGGAACAGGGAATTATCGTTGAACTGTAGAAAGTGCAGAATTGTTTTATAGCGGGTCCTGGACATACTGGCAGAAAAGAGCGGCATGTGTTGAATGGGATTTGTCGACCAATAAGCATGCAGTTCATTTTTTTTGTTAGTCCCATATTAAATGTAAGGCCAAGAAACACTTTAAATTCTTCAACTGTGAGGCATTTCCACTCAAATGTTCGAGCATAACAGGAGTTGGGATTTTGAGTGATTAATTGCTGGGTGAAAATATTGCATTGGTGCACAACTGAATTCAAATGAATTCAACTGAAAATAAATGGAAATAATCAATGGCTGTAAAATTTTGGGTTTCTGCCTGAATGCCTGACTGGGCTATGAATGGGGGAATTATAGGTGCTCCTGATCCTGAAGGTAGCCACACAGGGTTTAAAAGAGCATCTGGGACAGCAGTATGGGCCCTAATCCTTGGTGGCTGATGTGACACCTGAATACTAGAACTTGCACTTACAGTGCTGGTAGTAGCCATACCAGAAGAACGTATTGAGCTGCTGGTGGTTGCTTGCTGCTCCTTGGAGTTCCTCATTCTTTTTGTTGGAACACCTTCTTCTGATTCAGAGAGTGAACCGCTGCTGTGTTCTGGTTCATATACAGAATCAGAGTTTGACAGTGAGAGTTCTCCGTCACTCTCATCTGTCATACTCAGAATTTGAAATGCCTCCTCGCTTGTATATGATCTTTTGGCCATATTTTTGACACTGATCAGGACCCACTGGTATGGCAGTGATCAGGATGGTGTTGCAGTGAGGGACAGATATCTGGCTGCAGTTGGTTCACACTAGTCACTGTTGGGCAAAAATCAGAGATACAGTGAGGTGGCTGGCAATGTTTTGTGAGTGTGTGTAAACTCTGTGCAAAGGCTGAAAATTACTCACAGTTAGCTGTACTGGATCTCTCTCCTCACAGACGATGGCAGTGAACAGGATCCACTGGTGTGGCAAAGATCAGGGACACTTTATGAACAGGCACACTGTAAGGTGATCAGGGACACTGATTGGGCCACTGTATGGTGATCAGGGACACTGCTGGGCCACTGCGGTGATCAGGGACACTGCTGGGCCACTTGTGTGGTGATCAGGGACACTGTGGCAATCAGGGACACTGTGGCGATCAGGGACACTGCTGGACCACTTGTGCGGCGACCATGGACACTGCTGGGCCACTGCGATGATCAGGACACTGCTGGGCCACTTGTGTGGCGATCAGAAACACTGCTGGGCAACTGCGGTGATCAGGGACACTGCGGTGATCAGGGGCACTGCTGGACCACTTGTCCGGCGATCAGGGACACTGATTGGGCCACTTGTGTGGTGATCAGGGACACTGCTGGGCCACTTGTGTGGTGATCTGGGCCACTGCGGCAATCAGGGACACTGCGGTGATCAGGGACACTGATGGACCACTTGTGCAGCAATCGGGGACACTGCGGTGATCAGGGACACTGCTGGGACACTGCAGCGATCAGGGACACTGCTGGACCACTTCTGCGGCGATCAGGGACACTGCTGGGCCACTGCGATGATCAGGACACTGCTGGGCCACTTGTGTGGCAATCAGAAACACTGCTGGACTACTGCGGTGATCAGGGACACTTCGGTGATCAGGGGCACTGCTGGACCACTTGTCCGGCGATCAGGGACACTGCTGGGCCACTTGTGAGGTGATCAGGAACACTGCTGGGCCAATGTGGGGATCAGAGACACTGCTGGGCCAATTGTGTGGTAATCAGGAACACTGCTGGGCCAATGCGGTGATCAGGGACACTGCTGGGCCACTTGTGTGGTGATCAGGAACACTGCTGGGCCAATGCGGTGATCAGGGACACTGCTGGGCCACTTGTGTGGTGGTCAGGGACACTGCTGGGCCACTGCGGCAATCAAGGACACTGCGGTGATCAGGGACACTGCTGGGCCACTGCGGTGATCAGGGACACTGCTGGACCACTTGTGCGGCAATCAGGGACAATGCTGGGTTACTTGTGCGGCGATCGGGGACACTGCTGGGCCACTTGTGTGGCGAACAGGGACACTGCTGGGCCACTGTGGCAATCAGGGACACTGCGGCAATCAGGGACACTGCTGGACCACTTGTGCGGCAATCAGGGACACTGTGGCAATCAGGAACACTGCTGGACCACTTGTGCGGCAATCAGGGACACTGCGGTGATCAGGGACACTGCGGCGATCAGGGACACTGCTGGACCACTTGTGCGGCAATCAGGGACACTGTGGTGATCAGGGACACTGCTGGGCCACTGCGGCAATCAGGGAAACTTCTGGGCCACTTGTGTGGCAATCAGGGACACTGCTTGGCCACTGCGGCGATACTGCTGGGCCACTTGTGTGATGATCAGGGACACTGCTTGGCCACTGCGGCGATCAGGGACACTGCTTGGCCACTTGTGTGGCGATCAGGAACACTGTGACGATCAGGGACACTGTGGCGATCAGGAACACTGCTGGGCCACTATGTGGCGATCAGGGACACTGACAATCAGGGACACTGCTGGGCCACTTGTGGGCGATCAGGGCCACTTGTGGGCGATCAGGGCCACTTGGGGCGATCAGGGCCACTTGGGGCAATCAGGGCCACTTGGGGCAATCAGGGACACTTGTGGGGGCGATCAGGGCCACTTATGGGCAATCAGGGCCACTTATTGGGGTGATCAGGGACACGTGGGGCAATCAGGGCCACTTTAGGGGCGATCAGGGCCACTTTAGGGGCGATCAGGGACACTTTAGGGGCGATCAGGTGTCACTGAGGTGGAGGGCAGTTAACTACTACCTCTTCTTCGCTGTTTCTCCTCTCACAGACAACTCCGTGTGAGGAGAAGGAGGCGGAAGCCGCACCATGCGGCTTTTGTTTACACTTAAGCTGTGTCCTTATTGGACACAGCTGCTCACATGGTATGGGACCGATTTCATTGGTCCCATACCATGTCACGTAATCCACCGTGTCCGTCGGACTCGGCGATCATCGGGCTCGCGGGTGCGCGCTCTAGGAGCCGTGCACGAGCCTCAGATACAAGGTGCCGTTTAGAGACGGCAACCCACTGCTGGAGGTGTCCCGTCCTGTCGTTTATAAACGGGAAGTGGTTAAGTAACATGTCTGGGGGGTGCTTTAAACAAGTATGTGAAGTTGTGCATCTACACAAAACTGACATTTACAAAGAAATAATACCATTTAAATTGCTGATAAATTACATTTCAAAGTCCCTCTTTTCTGTTTTAAACAAAGCTGTGGGGATTCCTAGCATCTATACCCCTATAAATTTACACCAGACCCTTATCTTTGATGAGCACATAGGTATGGATTGTAAAGGAAAAACCCCCCCACACAAAAAAAAATAATTGTGGGTCCCCTCAAATTTCATACCAGACATTTATCAGGTAAGTCGAATTCCTTTTATCTTAATCATACAGTACAGAATACAGACTAGATGGTCATAGACCCTCAGATGTCCCCAGGTAATGAATTTGAAGGGTGGACATCAACAAGGCAAACAAAATTGTGTCAATGGACCCAACAAAATAGAAAGGAGTCAAACACCCATCTCAGAAGTGGCAGAATGCCCAAGAAATCCATACCGATCTGTTGTAGTGAGTATTTAAGGGTACTCGAGGTGCCACAAATTTTAGAGTATAGGCTGTAACAATGAGCTTTCTCATCTACCTAGCAATAGTGGATCTGGAGGCAGGGTGCCCTTTTTGAGACCCTGTTGGCAGGAAAAAAGTGAGTCCTTTTTTGTGTAGATGCTGATACCACCTAAAAGGAGAGAAAGGAGGGTTTTGGGTATAAGAATACTTAGTCCTTGTGAAGAAACAGGAGGAGCTCCTTACAAGAGAGGGCCGATAACTCTGAGACAAGGCTGACAGAGGAATTCCCAAATGGGTTCTCAAGGGCAGAGAGGAGCAGATCAAAATCCCAAAAAAGTTAAGGATGCTATAATGGGGCTCTGATCTCTGAGACACCCTGACTATGGGTTTTACAATAGAAGGAGAAGCCAAAGAATTTTGGAATACAAGGGACAAGGATCCAACTTCTCCTTTTAGAGTACTTGGAGCTTGGTCAACTCCTGATTGCAGAAAAGCCATAGCATAAGGTACTGAATAGTCTCTGGGGTTGAAATGCCTGTGTTCACATCAGTTACGGTAGTAGATATTTCACAAAGTGGCTTTTCTGGCCTTGGCTGATGTGGGAATGATGGAGTCCCACATACCCCTGTCCTTTAAAACTTGGGATTCAGCCAAGCTGTTAAAGCCACTGAGTGAGATTTAGGATGGCGCAGAGAGCCTTGTGACAGTAGGTCAGGTCCATTTGGGAGAGGTCAGAGGTCATACCCTTGGAGTTTGAGTATGTCAGTGCACCCGACTCTTCTGGGCTAGTTTGGTGCAATGAGAATAACGGTATTCTTCTCTTCCTCTATCTTGTGGAGCAGTCAAGGAAGAATCTGCACTGGATAGAAGGCATATATTAACCTGAACTAAGTCCAAGGGATTACTAGAGCATCAAATGCTAGTGCTAGAAGATCATTGGTCCTGGTCACAATTGAGGGCAACCTGCTGGTAAACCTGAATGTCAGGATGTAAACATCAGGGCTCCTCCATTTTTGTCATAGGAGAGTAAAGATATTGAGATGCAGGGACCATTCCCCTTGTTCCAGGCGACGATAGCTGAGAAATCCACCTTCTTATTGTCTAAGATGTGGATAGCAGAGATTGCTGGACAATGCTTCTATGTCCAGGAGATGATCAGACTTACTTCCTTCAAGGAAAAGCTGCCTGACACCTGGTTTGCCCTTGATAATTGCTATAGGCCCCTTCCATGGCATTGTCTGATTGTGTCCTGATTAGGTGATCCTGGAGAAGGGGGGTCCAGTGGTGCAGAGCCAGTTTTATTGTTCTGAGCTCTAAGATGTTGATGGGGAGCTTGACTTTCCTGGGTGAGCATGTTCCCTGAACTTTGAGAAACTGAAACACCTTTTCCCAGCATGTGAGGCTGGCATCTGGTGTTATCACCTTCCTTGAAGGTGAGAGAAAAGACTTTCCCATTTCTAACTATGTAACATGTTGGATTGGTAATCCACCAACCTAGGGAGTTCCTTGCTTGGCTGCAGAAAAGCAAAGGGGAGTATAGAGATGGAGAGAGTTTGTTCCAGGACAACATATGTTATGTTGTAGGGGCTTTCAGTGGATTGAGTGAAGAGAACAGCTTCAAATGAGGCAACCATGAGACTGAGGAATGTCATGAAAAATCCTACGGAGAGATGCCTTTTTGATCTTACAGTCAAAGCATGGGACCTTAGCGAGAGAAGTTTGTTTGGCAGAAGGAAAATCTGAAGAATCTGATAGTCCTTTGGATGTTTGCAGACAATCCTGAGGGAGATAAATCCATCAGAGTAAGGTCATCTAGGTACCTAGTAAGTTTTTAAGGGCAAGCAGAGGTGCAAGTACTGTGTGAATACTGTAGGTGCAGGGATAAGCTGAATGGAAGTGAAACAAATTGTAAGTGTCTGTATCCTACTGTGAAATGCTGATGAGGTGGGTAAATAGGAATATGAAGGTCTTGAATGAATATGAAGGTCTTGAATGTCTTTTGAAGTTAGGCATTTCCTTGCCTCAGAAAAGCAATAGCTGGCCTTGTGGATATGTGAAACTTGTGAACACAAGGATATTATTGAGTCCACAATAAAAAAAATACCCCTGTTGCATTTTGGTACTGTTAACAGGTTTGAATATAACTGACTGATTGTCCTTGGGTAGATTTTGGTTGGTTTGAGAGAAGAAAATTATGAGGGGGCAGAGTTTGAAACTCTATTTTATACCCCTTTGAAACTGCTGAATGAACCCATGGAATGTCTATGACTCATAGAAATGCAAACTGTAACAGATGGCTCCCCTCTCCCCATTTTGGAGAGGGTTTTATAGCATACTTGGTGTGGCTTTGTGTTCCAAACTTGCGCTGAAAGGAAGGGATGGATTTTGGCTTTGAAGATGAAGCCTGAGGAAAGTGGTGTGATGCTCTGCATTTTGAGAAAGTAGAAGCCCCTGAAGAGGGGGGTTGGAGCCTTCTGTTATAAGTGAAGGACCTTTCCTTCTGTGACATCTTTTATGAATTTGTAAATTCATAAAATTTGTCAATGGCAATGATTCTCAAAGGGGCAAAAACCTTTTCATGAGGAGCCCGATCATCGTAAATTGCTTAATATATTTGTTCGTGAATAGGAAATGTCTTTTTAGACTTTGCAGATCTTAGTACCCACAGGGGCCTATCAAAACCGAGGAGGATCAACTGTGACTGTATCAAGGCTTTTGTGCACAGAAGCGAATATATCTACGTTGGCAAGCATATTGCATAAAGCCAAAGCAACAGGTGTATGGGAGGCCAGGCATATGAAATCTTCCACTGCCTCTTCTAATACGGCTTTTAAGTCTTCTTCAAAAATTTCCATGCCTACCTCTTCTAAGGGGGGTAGCTCCACTAACAAAGGTGGAGGTAGAGAAGAAGCCTGGCACTTTGGGGCTCTGGCTGAATTAGTCCATTAGTCTTCTGAGAAATTATGATATGGTCACATATCTGCCTTGTTCAGATAGGCCATGTGTTGTGAGATAAAGCTAAAATCAGATGCAAAGACCAGTGTTAATATAAGGTCCTGCTCCAATATGGGTAAAATTAAACCGCTCAACTTTAAAAGAGCTAATTTTCCAAGGCTGAGAGCTGCTCTTCAAAACTTAGACTGGGTGGGAATATTGGCATCGTTGAACACAAAAGACTGTATGTGAAAACACTGAAAAATATATTCCCATGGGCAACAAGTTTAAAAGGCTAAAAATCAAACCTACTGTATGTGGCTTACGGAAAAAGTTAAAAAAGCTATAAATAATAAGAAAAGAGCCTTTATTAAATACAAAAATGAAGGAACGCTATCATTGTTTAAACATTACAAAGAATATAACAGAATATGTAAAAAGGAAATCAAGGCCACAAAAATTGAAAACGAATGACAGATTGCAAAAGATAGCAGGACAAACCCCCAAAAAATTCTTCAAATATATTAATAGTAAAAAGGTCAGATCCGTGCATGTAGGCCCTTTACAAAATAATCTAGAGTAGGTGACTGGGGACAAAGAGAAGGCAAATTTATTAAACACGGTCTTCAGCTCTTTTTATACAAAGGAGCATGCGGGAGCTCTTGTCCACAAAGGGCATGGTATTGACACAGCCCCAGATGATCCACATTGGCTCACAACTGATATGATCCAGAAATATTTAGACAGAATAAAGGTGAACAAAGCACATGGACCGGATGGAATACACCCACGGGTCCTTAAAGAATTGAGCTCTGTCATTTCAAAGCCATTGTTTCTCATTTTTAGGGATGCTTTAATGTACCACTGGATTGGCATAAGGCCAATGTGGTGCCAATATTTAAAAATGGATCAAAATCTTTACCAAGTAATTATAGACCTGTTAGTTTAACATCTATAGTTGTGAAGATACTGGATAGTTCAATAAAAGACCATATAGATGAGTTCTTGCTGGAAACAAATATTTTAAGCAACATACAGCATGGATTCATGAAAGACAGAAGTTGTCAAACAAATCTGATTTCTTTTTATGAGGAGGTGAGCAAAACCTTGGACAGAGGGGTGGCTGTGTATGTGGTATACTTGGATTTTGCAAAAGCATTTGACACAGTTCCCCACACACAGCTAATGTGTAAGGTAAAGTCTACAGGCTTAAAAAAATCTGTATGTAAATGGCTGGAAAACTGGATAAATGATCGTATTCAGAGAGAAGTGGTAATGATTCATACTCTGAATGGTCTAGGGTTGTTAATGATGTACCCCAAGGTTCAGTGTTTGGACCCTTACTTTTTCTTGTTCAAACTTTTTATTGGTATCAAAACATAAGGGTAAAGACAATAATTGTAGGCAATAGACAGCATATTGACAACAGAATATCGGGGAAATGTATGTACAGTATTACTTTCTTCAAATAAAGAGGGAGAGAAAGAGTCAAGGTAACAATGTAGTATAACTTATGATGTTAAATATATTAATAAGAAGAAAAAAAAAAGGGAAAAAAAAGGGGGGGGGTAAAGGAAGAAATATAGTAGCAATAGGTAATAACATGTCAAAAAGAGTTTGTTCGGTGGGGATAAAGACTCTCTAGAGCTACGTGGGGAGTTAAGGGGAGACAGGGAACGACCAAGGAAAAGGGAGGGAGGGAGGAAGAAGGGTGGTGAGGAAGGTGGCTCCATGATTTGTGGGGAAGAGTGAAATTAGGTTGTTTGCCTGGCTAGGGATGGTATCAGGAAAAAGCGGGAGATTTGTTGCTTGTGTATCAGGGTAGAAGGAGGGATTCATCAAAATTTTGCGGGAGGAAACACTCTACCCAGGGATTCCAGACATTCAGGAACTTAGGGATTGTATCGAGAATTGTGGCTTCAATCTTTGCATGTACCATGGCTTGCGTTACTCTGATTTTGACAGCAGCAATGCTTAAGGTGGGGGTTTTCCAGGATTTTGCAATGACCTGTTTGGCTGCTGTGGTTATTTGCAGGAAAAGTTTGAATTGTGGCGAAGTTACTCCAGGAGGGCGTAGATTAAGAAGGGCTGTTGTCGGATCAGGTTGAAGCAAGTTTGCACAAAGTTTGGATAACAAAGCATAAACACCAGTCCAGAAACTATGGGCTATCGGGCAGTCCCACCAGATATGATAGTGTGTACCCGACTCTGCACAACCTCTAAAACAGTCAGGGGAGTAGTTAGGGGTATATTTTGCGATTCTCGCAGGGACCAAGTACCAACGAGTCAGAACTTTATAATTGGTTTCCAAGGCTACAACGTTCTGCGTAGATGATTTTGTGTTGGTCCAAATATGGGACCCTTACTTTTTAATACATTTATAAACGGTATAGGGTCTGGGATTAAAAATACCATTTCAGTCTTTGCAGATGACACCAAGCTGTGCAGTGGAATAACATCCTTACACGATGTCTCCAACTTACAAGCTGACCTCAATGCACTGTTTAATTGGGTAACTATATGGCAAATGAGGTTTAATGTTGATAAATGTAAGGTTATGCACTTGGGGGCTAAGAATATGCATGCATCATGCATACTAGGGGGAGTACAACTGAGGGAATCAGTGGTGAAGGATCTGGGAGTTCTTGTAGATCATAAGCTTAATAATGGCATGCAATGCCAAGCTGCGGTTTTTAAAGCAAGCAAAACCCTCTCTTGTATTAAAAGAGGCATAGATTCCAGAGAGAGAGATATTATTTTACCCCTGTACAAATCATTAGTAAGTCCTCCTCTGGAATATGCAGTTCAGTTTTAGCCAACAATTCACAAAAAGAATAGTGGGGAACTGGAGAAAGTGCAGTGAAGGGCAACAAAACTGATAAGAGGAATGGAGGAGCTCAACTATGAGGAAAAATTAGAGGAACTGAATTTATTCTCTCTTGAGAAGAGGAGATTAAGGGGGGATATGATCAACATGTATAAATACATCAGTGAACAATTTAAAGTCATTAAAAATTAGTAAGCATAAAAACTTTTCCATAGGGCATAAAAACTTTTCAATAGGGCAGAAAAGGTCCATCACCTACAGGATACCAGCAAAAAACTCACGGAGTGGGGTAGGGTTATAGGGTTATGTCCAAAGGGGACATGTGTAAGACCCTATAACCCAGGGTCTTTGAATATCCAGCATGTTTCCTCTACTCTTTAATAAGATAATACTTTTTTTTCTTTCTTCAAAAATGAAATCTTAAAGAGACTCAACATGCTCTTGCTATCCTAATTTGTCTGCTTTCCAAAATGAGTCATTTTGAGGGTGTTTCTATTGACCAGGAACTTCAGGGACTCTGAAAATATGGAAGGTTTTAAGATAGCAGGTTTTTAATTTTTGCCTCATGTAGGTCTGAAGGTGCTTTTTGGATTTTGTACAACTCTTTGAGGTTAGACGGAAAAAAGTCTCACATGTGTCCAGGGTCGGACTGACCATTTGGAAACTCGGGCACTGCCCGAGGGCCCGGGGTCAGTAGGGGGCCCCATGAGATGCCCCTGGGACCTTTTTCATAGGCTTTTTTGAGTTTGGGCAAGGACACAGGGGCCTCATGATCCCCTATTGCCCGGGGGCCCCATGAGTTGTCAGTCCGCCCCTGCATGTGTCATATCACCATGCTCAGGAGGAGTAGCAGAATCTCTTTTGGGGTGTAGTTCTGGGTATGTCTAGGCTATGCATGATCAATATCTTATCAAACTCTGCAGAAAAAAATCCTTTTTAATTTCATTGTTCATTTTCCAAAAAAATGTTACAAAATTTCCTTAGCAAATATTTTGGAGTTTCTTCTTTCCAAAAGGAGGTCATTCTACTACTGTCTCTACTGTCCTGGCACTTCAGGGCCTATGAAAATGTGATATGTAGCCAGGATAAAAGATGCCTAATTTATGTCCCTTGAAAGCCTGAAGATGCTTCTTGGATTTTCAAATCCCTTTAGCAGCTAGGCATACTCAGGAGGAGTAGCAGAATAGGTTTTGGAGTGTAATTCTAAGTATTCCCATGCTGTGTGTAAAAAAAATCTCTCAGGCTTTCAAGGGGCCTAAATTACGTACTCGATATGCTGCCTTCCTATCATATTTTCATAGGCCCTGAGATGCCAGGACAGTAGAAACATGACCACTGGCTGAAACCATCAATACTGGAAACAGTGGTATTACAGTAGCTGTTATCAGCACACGGGAAACACTGGTACTTGCTGTGGTCAGTGGAACCACTGGCAAATGTTGTGATTAGCAAGATAAAACCACTGGCAATATCTGTGATCAGCAAGCTGGAAACACTAGTGCTGACTGTAATCAGGAACTGACTAATCTGACCCTGGCTGTAATCAGAATATGGATGTATTCTGTAGCTGGCTGTAATCGTGCAGTACTGGCTGTAATCTTATGCTAGCTGTAATCTGGAGCTAGCTGTATTCTGGCACTGGCCACTCTCATTAGCTGTGTACTTTCAGCCTGCGATGAGCACTTGTCCATAACCAAGTACAATCAAATGCATTGCTGCGATTGATCACAGTGATTATGTGGTACAGACCCACTCTTATTCACCCAGTTCTGAGAGGATTTAGGATACGGACAAAAAATAAGTGCAATGACCAGATACCTATATACAATGGCTGAACCTTTAGTGATTAACATGAATTCAGCTCTAGGTAACACAGTTGATATATAAAAACTGTTGGTTTACCTACCAAAGAATTTCTGTTTCTGTGTATTAATTTCTGAGATTTACTCAGCACTGCTGAACAGCACAGCGTGGCTGTCATTTTGAATCTTCTCTACTGCAGTTAAGTCATGCAATTTAATCTTCAATCTGTCAGAAGCCTAAGATTGGACAATGACGGAAAAAAAGAAGAATGATGACTGCATCTCTTCTCACTGCTTTCTTGTGATGGTGTCACCTGGTACGGCCCGCACCCCCCTAGGGACGCCACTGCATACACATCTGTAAGACATGGCCCTGTAACCTACTTTGCTGTGTTTTTCTGTCTTTGATCCTCCCATCTTCTAACAGGACATCAAATGGAGACTTGGAGAAAGCTGAGAGCAGTAATAGGTACTTTTTGTCTAGTTGCAAATGGATAATTAGTAAAGAGATTTTTCTTTTTTTACCAGAGTTTAGTGTCACTTAAAGGTGTGCTAAAATGTATGTAAGGCATGCCTTTAGCACATTTTAGTCCCTTAAATGCTACTGTAGCTTGATAAGAAATGTCTAATATGCAAAGAGTTCTGTTTTTATGTACAACTGATGAAAACAATTTTAACTGTTGTTTTCCAACATTTTTATCAGTTATCATAATATTCATATTCTATTTCAATGGTAAAGCCACCAAACACTGGCATATCTTGCTGGGATGGATGCTAGTGAGTTATATCACCAAACTATTTGTTATTTATCATAGAAAGTCAAAATTGGCAATACTGTTTTTAAAGCTATACTATGAAAAAAAATGAAGCAAAAAAAAAAAAAGCAAGAACACACAAAAGTGCAATGACACAGAGCATTTCTAAGTGGGTGGATTCAATGTAAGAAACTAGGGCAAGATAATATCACAGCTGGAGTCCCTAAGATATATGACTCATATGACTCAGATTCACAGACTTAAACTGAAAGTAAAATATTACTTCTGAGAGGATTAAACCCTTTGTGTTAACAAGTTACAATTAGAACCACAGAGATGTGTTAAAAACATTGTGTCAATTGTTTACTTATTTTGTATCAACAAGTAAAGTGCCATTGTAGATTATTTGGAAATGTTGACACTGGCAGTATAGGGATGTAATATACTGTATATAGATGTTCCATCTTGTGAACTATTACATGATGCCTGCTAACTTACGAAATGTAGGGACAGTTTGCATGTATCCTGCAAGGTAACCATCGGACAGTGTTATTACAGATTATTTCCCAGCAATATTGTTGTGTTTTCCTATATCTCATAATGATAATGGGAGGGATGAGTAACGTTTAGTTGAGTTGGTAATTATAACCAGCCGTGGTCACTAAATGACATACACATGCCCAAAAAAAGTCACACTCTGGTCGCCCTGGGTATGACTTGGCATGCGATTTACATGCCGTGCGACTTGCAAATCGTATGCCAAGTTGCACCCTATTGTCTGCAATTACAGCAGTCAAATCAGTGCAGTTCCGACTTGGTTGGAGCCGCACCCATTTCTAAAGTAGTACATGCACTACTTTTCGTGCGATTTGCATAGACATCTGTGTCAGATGTTTTGCAAATCACAGGTCGGGCTTGATGTGACCGGGGTGTAAATCAAAGAACAGTGGACATGTGTAACACATCCTGTTCTTCATCTCTGCTAATGGTCCCACTTCTTGCTCTTGCCATCAGTTCACAGTTATGATAATGATAGCTGGCAGTTTCTGTGTAAATACAGCAGCATAGCAACTTTTGCTGTAACAAAAATGGATCACATGACAGTGTTTATATGTACAGTATATACACTGTTCAGTCGTTAGATAGAGAGATGCAAAGTACATTGCTACATTTGTATATACTCAGGGATAAGCCTCAATCTGCATATGTTGTCACTTAAAGCAACCTGGGAAGTAAAAAAAAAAAACTTGTTAAAATGTGTTTATTTTTCTAACTGTTAATATATAAGCTTGTTTTAATTTTTCTTTTTATTTAATTTGTTTTATTTTTTAATGTTGAATAAGCAAAACTGAAAAAAAGCCGTCATTTCTTTTGCAATTGTTTGTACCAATGCTTTGTTATCTACATTAACAATATATATATATATATATATATATATATTTTTTTTTTTTTTTGCCACTTCACATCCTTAGGACTTACCTGTACATCCTCCGATTGGAGCTGAAATACTATATCTGGGTCATGACTGGGTCATGGCTGCATGACCCAGATATAGCCACCCGACCACTTTTACAGACAGCAGAAGGGGGTCTCTCTCCCCTGCCACCACTGAGTAGCCTGGTACCGATGTGACCTGTCGCACTGGATAACCTAGACAGATTGAAAGGAACTTCCATTGTTCTTCCCCCTCTGTGACATCAGAAGCCAAAAGTGATGAGGATTTCAGTTTCAGTTTGTTTGTTTACAAGCCATTACTGACTTGTAAAGCAGCTGATCAAATCAAGTGCAGAAGAAAGATCTGGGGTCTAATAATCCCAAGATTTCTCCATAAAGTTCACTTGTCAAGGGCCATGCTATCACAAGTGATGTTGTTCATCCCACTATGAAAGAACTAAAATTCAAACAAAAAAAAATTCAATAAAAAAATTAAAGGTACAACCAAAAAGTACAAAAAGTTGAAATGAAGTAAATAATAAAATTTTAAACATTTTAAAGAGACCCCCTCCCCCTGTGCTCCCACACAAATATGAACATAGGTCTCACATGCATACGTAAACGATGATAATACCTCACATGTGCGGTGCTGACACAAATGTCAGAATGAGAGCAATAATTCTAGCACTAGACCTCCTGTGTAATTGTAAACTAGTGACCTGTAAAGACTTTTAAAGTGTTGCCTTTGAATAATTTAATGTACCGTAGTTTGTCACCATTCCAAGGGCATGCACAATTTTAAAGCATGAGTTGGGTATCTATCAACTTGGCCTAACATAACCTTTTATATTTTATCCACACTATAAAAATTATATTGTGTTTGCATGCACTAAAATAATAAAATATATATATGTATAGATATACTCATAATAATATATCATAATGTTTGGAGTTCTAAGTAGTTTTCTAAAAAAAATAAAGATGACTTTTACATGTATGAGGTAAATGTCAGAATTGGCCTGGAATGGAAGTGGTTTAAAGTAGAAATAAATTTTTTTTAATGGTTTGAAGTTAGTTTAAATAATTAATTTAATGTAATAATTTTTATAAGACAATATCACCAAAAGAAAGTCTTGTTTGTCCTAAAAGAGGCATATGTATCACTTTATTTTCTTAAGTAATGACAGTTATTTCCGAAAGAAAAATAACAGAAACGAAGCAAAGACTACATGTTTCTGCTGTACACTACTGAAAATAATTTTGCTGATCTATGATTAAAGCCTGACTCCAGAGCAATGTAAGAAATATACCCTTTAATCCAGTGATGTATTTTTAAAACCTTTAAATTATTTTTTCTAAAACCTAGCATTAGTACCGTCAAGCTGCTTGTGTCTCACTTCTGGTGATCCCCTGCACTGTACAACTAGAAGCTAAGACCTCTTGCTTTGTATGGTCCCATCAGTCTAGCATTGTAAATAATACATCAAGGGAGAACAGAGAAAAGTATTCATTAGTATCCTTCTGCTCCTTTATTGTCCAGCCAGCAAGATAAGAAAAAGGAGGTAACATCACATTATTCTTTTAAAAAAAATCTGCTCATGAGAAGCAAAGTAAGTCTGCATCTGAACAGCAGGTATCCCCTGATGTCCCATCCTACTATTAAAGTTCTTGACTGTGTCTCTGCAGGCCTTGAATTTCTGAAAAGTCTGCATTTTTATAAAGCTACCCAACCCCCTCCCCTTCCCATGTGACTGTTCATGCCTAGGGCTAGGTCATTCAAGAACAAGGCATCAGATTCTTAGAAGGAATAGAAAGTATACTGTACATGTACAGTGTATCAAGGGTTTTGCATACAGAAACAAGAAGGCATTTACAGATAAGATTTGAAAGTAGACGGCGCCTACTATGCAGTTTTATGACTACTTTGCTATTCATGAGTGCACTTATTTTACTTGCAATAAAGAAATATAAAACTTAATCTTTTGCCCTTTGTTTTTGTGTATACACCCTGGTGCACATTCGTATTATATATAAAAAAAATTGCAAACATATATTTGTGCCCTTTAAACAATTCACAATAAGCAGTGTCCACATAATGTACATAAATTCCTTTTAAGCCCTGGTTCACATCTACATGGTTTCCCCTTGGCCACGTTTGTTCAGGCACAGCAGTCTATTCATTTGAATGGGCTGCCCTATCCACTGAAAATGTACGGGAAATATTCCTGCACCTTTTCAGAAAACAAGGCCGCAGGGAAATCTCATAGTGCAGTAGCAGTCCCCAGTGCAGAAAAACACACTGCCGTTTCCAGTGTGTGGGGGTGCCATTAGAAATAATGGTACCCCCAAGTATTTCCTAAACTGCATTGCGCTTTCTCTGTGGGTGTGGGAAGGAACATATGGAAGAAAAATATATCTGAAATATATTTTAAAAATTGTCTTCCCAAATATATTGACATATATTTGAAATGCTACAATTTTGGCCATATTCAATACATTTCAAAATATATTTATATATATATATATATATATATATATATATATATATATATATAGTCAGGTCCATAAATATTGGGACATCGACACAATTCTAACATTTTTGGCTCTATACACCACCACAATGGATTTGAAATGAAACGATCAAGACATGCTTTAACTGCATACTGTCAGCTTTAATTTGAGAGTATTTGCATCCAAATCAGGTGAACGGTGTAGGAATTACAACAGTTTGCATATGTGCCTCCCACTTGTTAAGGGACCGTAAGTAATGGGACAATTGGCTTCTCAGCTGTTCCATGGCCAGGTGTGTGTTATTCCCTCATTATCCAAATTACAATGAGCAGATAAAAGGTCCAGAGTTCATTTCAAGTGTGCTATTTGCATTTGGAATCTGTTGCTGTCAACTCTCAAGATGAGATCCAAAGAGCTGTCACTATCAGTGAAGCAAGCCATCATTAGGCTGAAAAAAACAAAACAAACCAATCAGAGAGATAGCAAAAACATTAGGCGTGGCCAAAACAACTGTTTGGCACATTCTTAAAAAGAAGGAACACACCGGTGAGCTCAGCAACACCAAAAGACCCGGAAGACCACGGAAAACAACTGGTGGATGACCGAAGAATTTTTTCCCTGGTGAAGAAAACACCCTTCACAACAGTTTGCCAGATCAAGAACACTCTCCTGGAGGTAGGTGTATGTGTGTCAAAGTCACCAATCAAGAGAAGACTTCACCAGAGTGACTACAGAGGGTTCACCACAAGATGTAAACCATTGGTGAGCCTCAAAAACAGGAAGGCCAGATTAGAGTTCACCAAACGACATGTAAAAAAGCCTTCACAGTTCTGGAACAACATCCTATGGACAGATGAGACCAAGATCAACTTGTACCAGAGTGATGGGAAGAGAAGAGTTTGGAGAAGGAAAGGAACTGCTCATGATCCTAAGCATACACCTCATCAGTGAAGCATGGTGGTGGTAGTGTCATGGCGTGGGCATGTATGGCTGCCAATGGAACTGCTTCTCTTGTATTTATTGATGATGTGACTGCTGACAAAAGCAGCAGGATGAATTCTGAAGTGTTTCAGGCAATATTATCTGCTCATATTCAGCCAAATGCTTCACAACTCATTGGACGCCGCTTCACAGTGCAGATGGACAATGACCCAAACATACTGCAAAAGCAACCAAAGAGTTTTTTAAGGGAAAGAAGTGAAATGTTATGCAATGGCCAAGTCAATCACCTGACCTGAATCCGATTGAGCATTTCACTTGCTGAAGACAAAACTGAAGGGAAAATGCCCCAAGAACAAGCAGGAACTGAAGACAGTTGCAGTAGAGGCCTGGCAGAGCATCACCAGGGATGAAACCCAGTGTCTGGTGATGTCTATGCGTTCCACACTTCAGGCTGTAATTGACTGCAAAGGATTTGCAACCAAGTATTAAAAAGTGAAAGTTTGATTTATGATTATTATTCTGTCCCATTACTTTTGGTCCCTTAACAAGTGGGAGGCACATATGCAAACTGTTGTAATTCCTACACCGTTCACCTGATTTGGATGTAAATGCCCTCAAATTAAAGCTGACAGTCTGCAGTTAAAGCACATCTTGTTTGTTTCATTTCAAATCCATTGTGGTGGTGTATAGAGCCAAAAACGTTAGAATTGTGTCCATGTCCCAATATTTATGGACCTGACTGTATATATATATATATATATATATATATATTACAAAATATATGAAAAATATGTTTTACATTTCAAATATACTGTATGTCTTTAAAAATACAAATCTACATTTTGGGAATGCATTTATAGATATATGTAAAATTATTTTTTTAAAATATGTTCTTCAGATTTGTTTTAACATATAAAAAAGTAATTTTAACATATATTTTTACATAAATTTGTAGATTTGTATTTTTAAAGACATACAGTATATTTGAAATGTATTTTTTAAAATATTTTTCATATATTTTGTAATAAAAACGCATTTCAACATGCAGTATATATATATATATATATATATATATATATATATATATATATATTTATTTATTGAAATATATTGAATATGGCCAAAATTGTAGCATTTCAAATATATGTCAATATATTTGGGAAGAATATTTTAAAAATATATTTTTCTACCATATGGGGGGTGCGATTACACGCCTTCCCACAGCCCACACTAATGTGACCATAGCCTAAAAGTTAATTCCCACAGTGCTTGTTGATGGGAGTTGGGAGGAATTTATGTATATGGACACTGCATATTGTGAATTGTTTAAAGGGCACAAATGAATGTTTGCAACTTTTAACATGTGATATATGTATTAGAAATGTGCACAAGGGTGTATACACACATAAAAAGGACACAGCATTAGGATAAATATATATTTAATTCAGGAAAAATAAGCACTCGACACACTGAAAACACTATTATCTGCATAGATAGGAGCACAGATAGGTGGAGACTTAAAGTGGTATTAAACCCAATTTAAAAATGTTTTTATATATTGCAGAGTACCAATTATTAGATGTGGTGGCTGCATTCGTTTTCTTTTAAGGCTTTTTTCCCTTTGTTTTCACCTGGTGATCTGGCCAGTAACACATTATATTAATGCTAAACTCTGGATGCAACAGAGATACCTTTGGACAGCAGCCTTGTCAATGGTGGATGCACTAGCAGATTTAAATACACTAACAAACTGAAGCCATACTCCAGCTAACACTTTTAAACAGTTACACAACAGTTTTGTTGCTTTTGGGTTAAAGGTTTTACATAAATGAAAGCTGACCATTGTAAGCACTCCTGTCAGTGTTAAATGGTCAGACCCAACCATCTAACTGCTACATCTACAGGGAAGTTTGTTCTGTTGAAAAACTACAGACTTACTGGGTAGATCACCAAGTAAAAATAAGCTGCAATATAATACATGTTTGCTTTTGGGTTTAATACCACTCTAATTACGTAGTTTAAATAGACAGTTTACACTTTTTTGTGTTGCCCGATAGCTCACCCATGTTATGACAGGGAACTATATCCCAAAAGAAAGAAAGAAAGAAAGAAAGAACTCCAACCAATGGGAAAAGGCACAATGTTGTCATTGTATCTGGAAAGACTTACTACACAGGCAGACTATGCAATCCTGAACTCTATAGGTAAATTTGGTAGAGAGCTGTAACAGACAGGGGGGAATAAACAACTCTAAGGTCCCTTTTACACGGGCTGTGCAATTAGGTCTTCCTGTCATTTTCTCATATGGACCTTTTCAGATGGTCTGTGTATGTTTATAGATAGTAGGTGTAAAAGGACTTGTGTTCGTTTACATCTGCCTACCTGCAGGGGATGCGTCTTCTTGCATTTAGGCGGATCGGAGGGTAGTTAGGTGTACACAGAGAGCGGAGTCCATTTACTCCCGGCCGCCAATAGAGCAGAGTGGTCTCTGTCCATGTCCACGCTGCAGAAACTGAGCAGACATGGACGTTTAATCCTCGTGCTCTGATTAGCAGGGGATCTGTGAGCTGATCCCCCCTGATCGGAACAGAATCTGTCCCCTGTGAAAGGGGCCTTAGACACAGGTAGTGTTAGTTTGGATAGCAGATAGAATAGTATTGGTTATTTCAACTGTAATAGGAAAAGGGGGGGTCACAGTTCTGGTCACAGTTCTGGTTGTGTAGTATAGCTGGGGTGTGTAATTCATATACGTGAATGAACAGAATCACCTATATGTTGGCAGGCCTTGTCAGTTCACATATACAGTATGCATCCTGTATATTTACAAATTACAGTTCAATATAAGCGACTTGAAAACTCTCTTTTCAGGTTGTGACCGCTGCCTATCTGCTGGAAATCTCTCTGAATCACTTCTTGGATTTACTTTTGATTTCTGAGGCTTACATATCCCATGCTACTTTGCTGCCCGCAAGCAGTAATGTTGTCACCTGTGGTGTGTTTCATGTATGGACTGTGCCTCCTGAAAGTCCTCCTCTTCGGCACCTCTGCAGTATAGCTGTAGATCAGAAGGCAGGCTCTGTGAAATGAGTGACACCAGCAGTGCATATTCACAAGGCATAGTGAATAGAGTATGTGCCACTGTAAATGCATAGGATTCTTCTACAAGTTATGTTTTCACACTTCAAGATTGTTCAGGTTAGTAGGCTAGAAATAACTGAAATTAAATGGGGAAATTAATATAGGTTTTAAAATTTGACCATAAATAAACGTTAGTGTCCTTTCACACCACACTGCACAGGAAAATGCCTTTCATTTATATGTGTTGCAGTGTTAACGAGGCACATAAAAACGTGGCCTTGCAGTGATCTGCAATTATCCAGTGAAGAAATGCGCAGGTCACAGGACATGGTGGGAACAAGCCATTGAGGGTGCATTCACACAGATATTCAGGACATACTGCAAATTTCAGCAGCATGAATCTGTGGATTCCTGTGGTTGGAATAATAGATGTGCGTGAAGAACTGCAGCTGCTCAGCTCATACAAAATAATAACAGGCTGATGGCTGCTGCAGCTATCCATGACTGTCCACACAACCAGCAATTTTGGGCCAAGTGCTTAGTCATGAGAGGAATCAGGTGATCAACCAATGAAAGAGAAAGGAAGTAAAAGTAGTACTCTTACAAACAGTATGGCACAGCAAGATTTTTTACAATACAATGCAAGATGCTACTCACACTGCAACAGCAGTGCAACAGATGGGTACCACATGCTACAGGGTTACAGCACTCTGAACAAGTCAGCTTCCTTTGTCATGGTCAGGACCTCACAAGGATTTGGCCTCTTTGCTATCCAAGCCCAATTCCTCTCCAAACTGCAGATATCACTTTTCCCCCTATTCTCTCAGAGGGCCTCATAAAGGGGGGTCATTAACTCGGGTCAACGGAAGTTCTTCTTACTGCTTCTTCACAAAACTTGATTATCTCCTCTTTTTTCATATTTGCCCATGGTCTCCAAAACAGGTCCCCTCCAAGGTGCAGTAGTAATGAAGAGGTAATGGACAGTAATAGTAGTAATCATAGCCCACGTAACTGGAATTATCAATAGCACAACAGCTGATATGTCTCTTCTCAAAGAGGGATGCATGATATTGTTTTAATGGGTGCAAACAGGCCTATTATACATCAAGGTCTGTTTTATTTATTTATTCTTAGGTCACTAACTTCTATTTAGTGACCAGATCTCGGCAGCTTCATGGTGGTAATGTGTTTTCCCCTCAGGATGGGGAACACCAAACAGCGTCAACATGACAATTTTTCTGAAGCACTTCTTAGGGAACAACAAAATGTCCACTCCTCACAAAGGATCGCTGCTCAGCTCATTGAGACAACTAGGCCTCTACTTCTTCTCCAACATGCCACTGCCCTTTTAAATGGGAAGAATCCACAAAACAAAGCCATTCAGAGCATGGATCAAGGGAATTTTTTGAAACATGCACAGATAATGAGTAATGATATTATGTTTGATCATTGACTGATAATTGTCCTAATATGTATGTCAGGGCAAACAAAACATGTATATATGTAGTACGTCCTTTCAATACATGCACATTTGCCCACATTGTGTCCCCTTAAAGACCCTACAAGTGCAGAAAAATACCTGTTGATCTGTCAGAAATGCACTCAGCTTCTCATTTCCTTTTTTTGTGCTGACAACAGCATTTTCTTTTACTAAACTAATCTGAATCCTCAACCCCACAAAATAGGGACATATTGTTCTGTAGTCCAAGATATGTACAAAGAGGGCTAATTACTCCCCTTGATATATCCTAGGAAGTGTGCACAGGACACAGGACAGCTCTTAATTTCTGACATGATCAACAATTTTTTTCCACTTATCCAACAGATATAACATAACGCTTTAATGATATATTTAACAGATGAAAAGGACTCTTTCAATGGCACAGAATGAACAGGAAGCAAATAAGAGAAATTCAGTGTTAGGGTTTACATACACCTGTGTAAGATAACTTTTTCCTGATATATGATGATAGTTTAGGGGTAGTGGTTAGCACTCTAGCGTTGCAAGGCTAGGGTCCTGGATACAATGCCCACAAAAAACACTGCCTGCATAGTGTTTGTATATTCTCCCAATCCCTATGTGTTGTCCATTGGGGTGTCCCAACTTGCTGCTACAGCCTAAAAATGAAAAAATGTATTGGCAGTTTTAATGATATCTGACTAAATTAACCCTAGCCTGAATTTTCTGACCTAGCGTTCTATTTTGGGGATAATTCAATTCATAGTCAAAATAAGGCAAACTTCAGTTGGCCTAAATTCAATATCATCAGACTTACAGATGACATTTTGTAGGGCACAATGCTTGTTTTCTTGAAGTGTATATGATATGTAAACATAAGCATATATTTTATTTCACACACATTTTTGACACATAATAAAAATCCACATATAAAGCTTTATGATGATAATTTAATTGATTTTCACATTTATTGATGCTGTATGATGGTGTCCTGAAGTGTATGTAGACCTACAAGGATCTACACTGTAGAATGCAACATGAAAAGCTTTTGCATAGCAATGAATTCATACAAATGGTATCCATAGAGTATGTGGTGATTCTGATGCCAATGCTCAAGCCAGTAAGTCAGAAATAGAAAAATCCATTACCTGACTTATTTTGTCGAGGAGCGTAGTCCATAACATACAGCTGACCTGTAAAAGAAATAATGTATAGTAGAAATTTCTCATATTTGGTATAGAACTATGTGGTCCGGTATAGCCAAGACATTTGTCATGTGAAGGGGAGCAGTGTTAAACCACGTATACATTTATTTGGATTTTTAACAGGCCTACATCAATACTGAAAATATTTAAAAACATGCATGCATTATTTAATTCCATTGTTAATTATGTCATGCCAAAGATTTACTAAGCTTATTACTGTCAAATATCAGCATGGCTTAAAAAAAGGTGTACTCATTAATGCAATATAAAGTTATAAGAATATGAGTGAAGATTGGAGACAAATCATCCAAAACAGCTCCACTGGCAGCTTGCCTAATATTCTCCGAAAAGTTTTCACCAGCTTTGGATTTGCCTTTTTATTTGGGCTTTGTTTTGTAATTTCCCTTTTTTCACATTATCATTACAATGTATTACAATGCTTGCTGTTTATCAATGAAATGATTAATCAGGCCATGGAAGCTGGAGCAAGGCAACCTTCAAAATACCTACACTTTCGTTGCTCTAATGAATTTGCATGGAAGTGATGCATTTAGGGCTACAAGCTTCAGAGTAAAGATGTTGGGGAACTTTCCTCTCCCAAAAGGGGTTACTGAGTGCAGAGATGAGAAAATGGATGAAAAAAATAAAAGATTTTTTGGATATTTACCCTTGTTTTTAAATTTGGTAATTTGGAGTTTCTTCATTATCATAATTTTGTTATTTTCTCAGATTACAATAGGTTTCAATGTTTTTATTAACATTAGCAACAGGCTGTTGTTTTGGTGATTCCATTACATTTGTCTGCTCAATGCTGTGGGGTATACGAGCAGGTTTTAATGTAAGAAGTGTCTCAAATGCTTGCTACATTTTTTGCTCATGCAGTATTTTACTCCTTTACTAGATCTATGCATTTTAAGTGTTGTGAAAAGGAAGAATCACCAATACTAAGCACAGCAGATTAGCTTGCAAATTAGATATTTGCAGATATAATCAGCAGGACCAAGGTCCATCCTCGATAGTTTTGTTTGCTCATTCCAAGTGATGCCATAAACCCAACCTATGACTTTCTGACATTATTGTTCAGAATGCTCAGGGCTACTGAATTTCCAGAGGTAATTTTATTGATTAGCAAAAATATTAAAGTTCTGAACACAGGACTGATTGTAACTGCAAAGAATTCAATATTGGCATGGAAAATTCACTATGATGCAATATGAGGAGTCCTTCACATCACAGTGCTTGAAGGACCATATACAGTAATCTGGCATCCCTAGAGAAATCACAGAAAAGCACTTAGGCACAAATAACTGCAAAACCAGAAAATTGCTTTTAATTTTATTTTCAGCAACTGTTCAATTTTCTCTTCACCAGGAATTATACTTTATTTTATGTCTAATTATTATTATTTTGTGTACCTCTAAATTACTTTGTGAGATTACCTTTTAAAGAGATTGTTTTATATACAAACTTGTAGAGTAACCATCTAGTCGCAGACTGCATGTCTAAAAAATTTTCAGTATTTCACTGGAATGCATGTTAAACATCCAAAATATTGAAAATTCCAAGGGCTATTGCCAGAAGAAACATCCTCATTGTAGCATGTGTGTATCAAGGAAACATAATAGTTGTTGCCAGTAGAAAAACTACTACCGGCAAGGTGTCTGTGTATATGTGTATATATATATATATATATATATATATATATATATATATATATACACACTTCTGTAAAGGAGTGAATCCTGCTTCTTCCATATCTATTAGAAGCATCAGCAACAGTCCCATCACGATCAGCAGTTATTGTTGCAGCTTGTTTGACATTATTTTCTTCATGTTGCAGCCACAGACATGCATTGAGGTGCTGGATTATGGCCATATCCAGAAATTTGCAGGCTATGTTTCATCCTGATCGCTCCTTGGTCCCTAAATCTATACCCAGTGACCCCAACCATTATTAGGTCTGCACGGTGGACCAGTAGCCCAGATTGGGTCATGTTGCCATAGAGGGACTTTCCTGCCTAGCTTTCTGTTTCCTATTGAAGAGGATATTTAGCACAGCATTAGCCAAATGTGCGGATAATTAAAAATAATTATTATATGTTTTATATAATGTTAAATAACATTATGACGTTTTAAATGTTAATACTAAGGGTAGATTCTTTATATAAAAGGCTCATTTTCTAGAAAGTCTTTTACTTCGAGATGTTATTAGAACAGTCCTTGAAATGTGTTGTTAGAATGCCCTTTGAAATCTTGGCGCAGGGTCTTGGACAGACAGTCTTCTAACATTGTACAGTGAGGCATTTACAGTTATTTCCACAGCATACAGGGTACACACTGCTCAAGGCTGACCTGCCAGAAGTCCCATGCTGCTGGATGTCTCTGTGTGCCTTCCTGGTCCACAACCACAATCAGTGAACATGAGGAAAAAAAGTAGCGACACTCCAATATACAAACAGCAGACTTCTTTATTATTCAATTCATAAAGATAAAAAGACAGCAATGCACGGCTCTGGGAACATCCCTGGATGCGTTTCACACTTATTCATTACTGAAAGCTCCATGAACACTCACTCCTTTTGATCCTACATCAACAGGTGAACTAATAGGAGTATCCAAAGGAGCAGTGTTCATTTGTTATTCTGTTAAAACAATATAACGCAAAATAAACCAATCAATATATAAATACATAGTCAACAAATACTAATTCGAACACCCAAGCAAAACACAAAAACAAAACAAAAAAGCTGCATACCAACCACCAAAATAATAATAATGAAGAAATAATACAACTCATCTAAGAAGAAAAAAAACATAATAAGCATACACTGCTCAAAAAAATTAAAAGAACACTTTTTAATCAGCATATAGCATCAAGTCAATTAAATTCCTGGGATATTGATCTGGTCAATCAAGTAGCAGAGGGGGTTGTTAATCAGTTTCAGCTGCTTTGGTGCTAATTAAATTAACAACAGGCGCACTAGATGGGCAGTGAGATGACCACCAAAACAGGAATGGCTTTACAGGTGGAGGCCACGTTTTTCCCTACTCATCTTTTATGACTGTTTTTCACTAGTTTTGCATTTGGCTAGGGTCAGTGTCACTACTGGTAGCATGAAGCGATATCTGGACTCTAAAGACATTGCAGAGACAGTCCAACTCCACTAGGATGGCACATCAATACATGCCATTGCCAGAAGATTTGTGGTGTCTCCCAGCACAGTCTCAAGAGCATGGAGGAAATTCCAGGAGACAGACAGTTGCTCTAGGAGAGCTGGACTGGGCCGTAGAAAGTCTTTAACCCATCAGCAGGACCGGTATCTGCTCCTTTGTGCAAAGAGGAACAGGATGAGCACTGCCAGAGCCCTATAAGATGACCTCCAGCAGGCCTGGTGTGAATGTCTCTGACCAAACAATCAGAAACAGACTTCATGAGGGTGACCTGAGGGCCCGACGTCTTCTAGTGGGCCCTGTGCTCACTGCCCGACACCATAGAGCTCGATTGGCATTTGTCATTGAACACCAGAATTTCCATGGAGGGGCACACAAACCTCTACAGGCTAGACAATAGCACCCTGACTGCCATTAGGTATCGGGATGAAATCATTGGACCCACTGTCAGACCCTACACTGGTGCAGTGGGTCCTGGGTTCCTCCTGGTGCATGCCCAGCCTCATGTGGCAAGAGTATGCAGGAAGTTCCCGGATGATGAAGGAATTGATACCATTGAATTGTCTCCCTGCTCGCCTGACCTAAATCCAATAGAACACCTCTGTGATATCATGTTTTGGTCCATCAGACACCGCCAGGTTGCACCTCAGACTGAACTGGAGCTCAGTGTTGCCCTGGTCCAGATCTGGGAGGAAATACCACAGGACACCATTCGTCTTAGGAGCATACCCTGATATTGTCAGGCATGCATACAAACACATAGGGGCATACAAACTACTGAGTACCATTCTGAGTTGCTGCAATGAAATTTCAGCAAAATGGACTAGCCTGCTGCATAATTTTTTTCACTTTGATTTTCAGGGTGTCATTGAATTCAGTCCTTTGTAGGTTGATCATTTCCATTTCCATCAAACGATAGGGCATCCTTATGTTCCTAACCCAGTCCATACCAGTGTAGATATCCAGAATTATATTTTTCCCATTGAGATCTGATGTGTTTTCAAAGTGTTCCTTTTTTTTGTGTAGTGTATATTCAGGATATTTACTGGAATAATACATATGAAATACTCAAAACTACCGAAAATATTGGGTGTAAATAAATACAATAATAGTGTTTCCCCCTTCAACATTCAGTTGAACAACTCCACCGAGGAACTGCTACGTCCACACCTACCTATGAAGAGCGAACTATAAGGTATGATGTGGACATAGACATAAACCCCTTCTGGATGGAGACAAAAAAGAAGGTAAAAATAATAAATGATGAAAAATGAATGTACACAAACAAGCGAGAAACTGCTACGTCCACACCTACCTACATCAGTTGTATAAATATGCAGAAGTAAAGGCAAGCTGGTTACTCAAAATAATGGAATATATATAATTCATAATTTAAAACAAACTGGATATGAGTGTGCAGGTGAAATATCCAGTATACCTCTCTTCTGCATAACAACCTGAATACATCTCCCATGACGGGAGCTCTAACTTTCTCTATTATTTATCTGGACCGATACTGGACTGATGTCGCCACCATTTTGACCATTAAAATGTCTGGCTACATTGGTGGATTTACAATTCTTAATATCACAGATGTGCGGATACGGTCCCTTAATCTTTTGGCCGTGCACCCCACATATTGGGCATGGCAAGTCTTAAAGCTGATAACATAAATGACATACCTGGTGTTACAATTAAAAACATGTTTCAATTGGAAAGACTTGCAATTACTACTAGACACGACCATGTCACCTCTAAAAATGTGTGGGAAATGGAGACAGTCCCGGGCACCACACCTGTAATTACCCTTAAAGTGTAGCCAAGTAGTGGATAATTTACAGGTGGACTTAAAGAAACTTGGAGAAAGGGTACTGGCCAAAGACTAGGCTTTGCTCGGAATGATCTTAATACCCCCACTTAAAATGTCTATCAAATCCTCATCTCCAAACAGTAAGGGTAAATACCTCTTAACTATTATCACCAATCTGGTCAAACTCTTTGACTATATGGGGTTACCAAAATAGGTTTATTGCCAAAGTCCCTGCAAGGTTTATTACTCTTCTCTAAGAGGTTCCATCTATTCTTGGTACAAGCAATATTGTATGCACGGTCCAAACAACCCTTTGGGTATCCTCGTTGTCTGAATCTATCATATAAAAGGGCTGCTTCTCTAGTAAAATTAGAATCTTCACTAAAGATCTGTCTGATCCTTAGAAACTGTCCAACCAGAATACCCTTCACTACATGTTTGGGGTGGCTGGATTGTACTAACAATAAACTATTTCCTGCCAGAGGTTTTCTATAGACATGTAGTAATACTTCCGCCACTTCCTCAGCTTAACATCCAAAAAAGAGATCTCACCGTCATTGGATAAACCAGTAAAAGTCAAGTTGCAAGTGTTAGAATTTAGATACAACGAAAAAAGTGACAAAAGAAGTTCTAAATTGTCAGCACCTTTGTCCCAAATGAATAGGAGGTCATCAATATACCAGAAGCACATGTGAATATGAGACCTACAAGGGTTACTATCTCCATAGATATGGGACCGCTCCCATAAACCCACTGTGGCCCCACATCTCTGGAGGAAGAACACCCCATCAAATATGAAATATATGTGCGTCGGCAAATACTCCAGAACCTCCAAAACAAAGAGGTGATGTGCAGAAGGTTAATCAGTGTGGCGCTCCTGATAAAAAGAGACCTCTTTATAAGCCAAATTATGTGGCATTCTGGAGTACAAGCTGGTAACATGACAAGTAAGCCAAGTATAATCCTGATGCCAAACCACATCTTTCATACTCATCAATAAATGGTTGGTGTCCTTTAGGTAACTCGGTAAAGAGCACACCTATGGCTGTAACTGGCCATCCAGCCACTGACCAACCTCTCGTTCAATGAATGTACTCTTTTGTAAGAGATTCTGTAGGATACCCTTATAGGTTTTAGTTGGATCACTTTTCGGCGTGCTATAGGTATTCTATAGTCTGCTGGTTGTCTGATCGCCTCCTCCTTGTAAGCTAAGGCATCCATGACAACCACCAGACCACCCTTGTCAGAATCGCGTGTGATAATGAAGTGGTCTTCTTGTAAATCTTTCATTACCCTCCTCTCTTGTACAGTTAAATTATCAACACTGAAACGTGAAAGAGTCAGTCAACTTGACTAAATCCCTCTCTACACACTTCTGGATCTTGTCCATCTCAGGGACACGGGACTGTATTGAAGAAAAATCAGAATTAATTTTGATGGGGACCCTCTGAAGGCCCTCACTGAGAGAGAATGCAGGTGCGCCCACCTCTGCCAAATCAGTTAAAACCTGGGCTGCACAATGCTTTCTGAAAGAGAAAGTACCAGATGAATAAAAATGCTGTGACAGACAGAAATTAAGACCTTTAGACAAAAGAGACAATTCATGTGGGGTCAGTGCACGATGTGATACATTTAACACATTAACTATTTCTTGTGTGTCTAAAGTCTGAGGGAGTAAGGATTGTTGGAGCCCCCTCCACCTCTTTTTGCCTCCTCTCCTGGTTCTGCGCCAGACACAGCCAGGATCTCATCTAAATATTCAGTTTCATTATCAGAGAAGCTGACCCTCTTCTTGGGTTGGAAAGCTGCTCGTCCCCATGGGCAACTCTTTTTCCATGTATATACATTGTTGGATTCATAGTTCAACTTATCTCTGATAATCTTTTCTTTCCTGCCCATTATAATGTCCTTTTCCAAATGATTCATTTTTTTCACTCAAGTTATTATTCAAGCCCACAAAATCTGTTAAATTCTTTAATGGAAAGATATCCTATTGTAACAAATGGATATCCTGTTGTAATTTCTCAATCTCCTTGGTTTTGGAGGCAAATATCAAACACATTAAATCAAAAGAGAAAGCAGATAACACATCAGTCCATTTCTTTTTTAAATGTTCATCAAATAAATCAAATGTAGGAAATTAGTCCATGCGGAATCTGCTCTAGGGATAAATACTCACTGAATGTAGTCTTGTCCCAATATGCCTTTATCCTTCAAAATATTACATTGCAACTTTCTAAAGAGGAGCCTCAGGGAACCTGCATAATCTTCATTGTTGATATATATAAATATGTTGATAATTGTATTGATGTTAATCTGGACCCCTATATACTGTATTATAAGTCCATCCAGGTAAATCAATATAATAAATCCAAGGACAAATGCTATAAAAGTGCAAGAAATCACTCACATTACTGCAGATAATCCTGGGTTCAGGTGCAGGTATCAACGCTGAGCTGGTGTAAGTGGAAGTCCAAGGAAACAGCATACAGGGTACACACCGCTCAAGGCTGACCTGCCAAAAATCCCATGCTGCTGGATGTGTTTGTGTGCCTGCTTGGTACACAACCAGGATCAATGAACATGAGGAAAAAAAGTAGGGGCACTCCAATATACAAACAGCAGACTTCTTTATTATTCAATCCATGAAGATAAAAAGACAGCCATACACGGCTCTGGGAACATCAGTAGACATGTTTCACACTCCTTTAGTGCTTATTCGTTACTGAAAGCTCCAAGAACACTCACTGCTTTTGATCCTACATTAACAGGTGAAATAAATCAACCCAGATGACCCCCCACACACACACTGAATCATTTCTACAGAAACGCTGACACTATAAACAAGCTGACAGCTGGTGTAGTCTGCGTACTTGCCTACACTTCATATGGCATAAATTGGTGGCACTGAAAGGATTAAATTGTTTTGCCACTGGCCAATGTGTACAATTTTAAAGTTATTGTTATTTTGGCTGTTACTTGCTCTTGGTCACCTTAGACCTATTACTGCTTGAAAAAAAAAATTAGTTGCAGCCAAAATGATAAATGAAGGGAGAGCCAATGGGCAAACTGTTGACAAAAAAAATGTTGGGAGCTGAGCATTACAGGGGGGGAAAGCAAAAAAAAAGAAAGAATTTACTGTACCTGTACAGTGGGGAGAGGTCCTTTTAATGTGATTTGGAGGGCATGGGCATGGAAAAAAGCACCAACCCTTCAAAGTAAAATTTCAGGCTAAACTTAACTAGTCTTAAAAATTCTGCCTCCCCCTCCTAACACTTATGCTGACTATCCTGTCTAAGAAAGATGTATACACTTACATATTATCAGCCCCTTCAGGTTTGGTTACATGATCCCCCGTGTCAGACAGTGGCGGCTGCAGGGGAGAGGAGATAGCACTCAACAATACCTAAGAAAGCTTGCAAGCAGTGACATCAACCATAGCCTCCTATGGCCTATATGCTGTCGGTCCCTCCTATCCCCTGCAGCCACCGCTGACAGTGCATCAGCAGGGAAGCTTGATCATCTGACCAAAGTGGCAGCTGAGAAATGATAAGTATATATATCTTTCATAAACAAGGTAGTCAGCATAGATTTTAAGAAGGGGGAGGCAGCATTTTTAGGACTTTTAGGTTTAGTTTGGAATTCTTTGACCACTTGCCAACCATCCACAGTACTTTTACTGTGGGTGGCCAGCATGTACAGGCAAAGCAACGTACCTATACGTCATTTTGCCTGTACTGACACGGGGGCGTGCGGCAGATCCCGGTACTTGGATCAAGTGATTGATATGCGATCACATGATCACAATGTCAACAAAGTAGTTAATTCATAACAGCTCTGTTTCTGATACTAGTGAGCTGGCTATCACATTGTACCTGGGCCAATCACAGCACTCTGTACCATGTGATTAGCTGTAGACAATAACAGATTACTAGTACTCAGAGCTGTCATGAACTTAACCCATTCATAACAGTTCAAAGCATTGCTGGTAATTGATCTTAATTGTACCAGTAATCAAAGTGTAAAAAAAAAAATCCCTGATCACCCCCCAGGGTAGTACAATGTCACTATGGTAACATTGAACTACTCTGATGAAAGTATTTTTTTTTATTTAAAAATATAAAAAATAATGTTAACAAATATTTAATATTTAGTATATTAATATTAAATAAATAATTATTTTAAACTTTTTTTTGCTTTTGTTTTTTAACATGCTGGCACCCTGGTCACCACCCCACCAGTTATAACATGATACTGTACTGGGCTGGTGATGGAATGTAATTTTTTTTCTAAAAAATTGGGACAAAAATTTACAACTTCACAAAACTTGCCATGGCTCTTACTAAATATCTCAGGCTGTCTACTTTCAAAAATCATTCACTTGGGGGGTATTTGTACTGTCCTGACATTTTAAGGGCCTCAAGAAATTAGATCGTCTGTTAGTACATTAGGATGGATCAACTTTAAAATATATGTGCCATAGTTTGTGGACCCTATAACTTTATTACAGACTAAATAATATACACTGATTGGGATTTTTTTTACCAGACATTTAGCAGAATACATTTTGGCTTAAATTTATGAAGAAATTAGATTTTTTTTATTGGATACTGTATGTTTTATAACAGAAAATAGAAAATATTGTTTTTTTTTCAAGATTTTAAGTCTTTTTTTATTTATATAATAAAAAATAAAAAACCAAGTGGTGATCAAATACCACCAACATAAAACTCTATTTGTGTGAAAAAAATATATATATAAACTTCATTTGTATACAGTGCTGCATGACCACACACTTACCAGTTAAAGTAACGCAGTGCTGAATAGCAAAAAATGGCCTGGTCATGAAGAGGGTAAAATCTTCTGGAGCTCAAGTGGTTAAATTATATGCTTGGAAAAAGTGACAGAACCATACGATTGCTGTGGACAGTGCCAGCAACACCAAATTCTGACATATATGTTGAATATGTGATTGTACTTTCAATTGGTTTTAAAAAATGCTTTTTTAGGTAGTTTTGGCCGGGACACATTACTTTTTTCACCAGCAGTAACAAGGCTAAATTTACCCATGAAAGTAGCAAAAACAACACATCAAAAGCTATATAAAAGTGAAAACTTGAAAAAAAAATGAAGTGAATGCTCTCAACTTCATACAAATTGGCCAGTGGCAAAATAGTTTAATAGTTTCATTTGTGAACTGTTTTCACAGCATCACACCACATTCTCTTATAGTTTATAAAATATATTTTATATAATATATATTTAAAACAAATAAAAAAAACAATTAAACAAAATAAGACCAAAACCCAAAATTCCTTGGACCCCTTAGCATCCTCATATCCCTAATTATTTTCCTAAATTCCTCAAAATAGACTTGGTATAAATTGGCTAGCATCAGCATTATTATCTAGTTATATCTATTGTACTGTATTATCTGAAAGACAATAGCCACAGATATTATTTAGTGGCTGTACAGTAAGAAAGCATTTCATTATCAAAGAACGCTACTCTACTATTATTATCTTTATTATAACTGAAATTTCTACAGCTATTGTAATTATAATGTGAATCCCCTTAATCTAATATAGAATAAATATGTACAGCGCTTACCCCGACGTGACAGCAAATAAAATAATCCAGATAGGTGCTATAAAAAGTGCAAAAAGGGGGGCGTGGTCTGCCGCGGCTGGGAGATGGCCGCATAGAGAGAGAGCTCCCGCCGGCCGGATCCCTCTGTGTTGCTACACTACGGAACGGGGTGAGAGGGAGCTGTCACATCATGGGGAAGACTGACCGGACTTCATCCGGTACCCGATCGCGCTCCCCACGGGGCCAGGGTGTGCAGGGGAGACACATAACGGAGCTCTTCCGCTCCCAACAGCAAAGGGAGGGGCCGCAGCCATCTTCATCTCCTTCTCCTGCTGCGTCCCCCTCCGCCCCCCTCCTCCTCTCCACGGCTGCTAATGTGGTTAACCCTTCCTGCTCTGAAATGCAGGCAGCTACAGACACAGTACCTCAACATGATGTCCCCTCTGCCTCACAATCTCTGTCCCTGAGGGATCTTCAGGCTGTGGCTGCTGACATTAAGGCCACCCTGACAGCCACACTCACTGCAGCATTAGGGGACCTGCATAATGATCTAAGGGCCATGGGTTCACGTTTGGATCACGTGGAATCCGCGTCCAGGCAAAATGGTTCCGCAATTCTTGATTTACATCATCGGTCATCGATACACGCGTCAACTATCAGAGAACTCCACAGGCATATTGAGGATTTAGATAACCGTGGCCGCAGGCGTAACATCAGGATCCGCGGTCTCCCAGAATCAGTAGAAAATACCGATATTCCCAAGGCAGCAATAGCCATATTTAATAACCTCCTTGGTCGCCCGCAAGCTACCCCAATTGACATCGAACGTGTGCACAGAGCGATCCGCCCCAGGAGGGGAGATGCAGACCCACCCAGGGATGTCGTTTGCTGCCTAGTCAGCTACCCGCTCAAAGAAGATATCCTCCGCTGTGCTAGAGACAGAGGGCGCCTTTTGTATGAGGGTACAGAAATACAATTGTTTCAGGATGTATCCAGCACCACCCTACGCCAGCGGCGCGCTTTACGCCCTCTTCTGGATACGCTCCGATCACATAACATCCCGTACAGATGGAGGTTCCCCTTCTGTCTCTCTGTACAAGTTAGTGGTCGTTCCTACAACTTGCGCACCCCTGAAGAACTGCCCTCTTTTTGTGCCTCCATAGACATCCCGCTGATTGACCTGCCTGATTGGTTTAGCTCCATGAGATTGCCGCTATCCCAGGATTTGGCGGCCGAGGATAATGCTATGGATTGGCGCGGTCAGTCCTCTCGTAGAGGGCGGATGGCCCCATCGACCCCTCCGAGACCCCTAATGGGGGACGCCACGACTACCTTTAGTCCTACGGCCTCGCCAGCACACAGGAGGCCAAGACGCGAAACCTAATGGTCCCTGTTCTTCCCTTAACATTGCTACTTTGATGCATACCCTGCTGAGTACGTTCTACTGTTACTGCACACCTTTTTTCGTCCACCCGCCTCATATGTTCTAATTGCGCACTTGCGCTCTCTGATCAATGCTCGTCGGACTCCTACTTTACCACCTTTGCCACCTTTACTGTTTATCCGTCAAGCTTGCGGCCTGTGTTTCACGGAACTCCGTCTCTGCCCTATGCGCAAATAGTGGGCCTCCACAGCTCCTTCATGCCCTACAGGGGGTTGGGAGTCGGCACCGTTCTAGCTGTCTCGTCCTCATACATGGGGGAACAGTTTCTGGGATCTGCCTTACTAATTGTCACCTAGTCCTCCGCACTCCACAGCGAGTCCTCCGCCTCCAGCTGGTTATCGATTGGTGCCTTCTCCTAGCCTTTTATTTCCTATTACCATCTGGAGGCATCCTGGGCGATGAACATCCTCCGACATCGTCTTGCTGGTATGCTCTGAACTTCGCCCTCACATCCTTGCGGACGTCCTGCTGCTCGCCTGGGGCTGTTCGGTGATGGATTGTTCGCCCCCCTCATCCTCTCCGTGGACATTGGAACGTTTGGCCTTCCCGATCCTATGGCAATGCTCCCTGCTCAATTTGTAATGTATAATTTCTGCGTACCTATGTTAGTGTCTCTAAATTTTGACCGGGAGGTGGTTTTGGGGGAGATGGTTATTGTTTGCGGGGATGGATCACTGTTTTTTTTTTT
The DNA here is from genome assembly GCF_062004578.1 of Staurois parvus. Taxonomy (NCBI): domain Eukaryota; kingdom Metazoa; phylum Chordata; class Amphibia; order Anura; family Ranidae; genus Staurois; species Staurois parvus. The sequence continues at coordinate 2,215,761 of NW_028318139.1, forward strand.
TATCTCTCGGGGAGTGTACATGTTCTTTTAGTCAGTGAATTTGACTGTGTGGACAAGCATCACCTCTTCCCGCTACTGGCTAGATATTTCAGAATGGTACCATGTCATTCTCTTCCACCCGGCTTTTACTTGGCCGAAATGGCATACCTGTGAGCCTGCGTGCCTTTGATCACTCCCATGCTCACTTCCCTCCTCCTCCTCCTCCCCACTCTTACGCCATTCCGAGAGCAGTGATGCTCGTACCCTTTGTTTCCCTGGGGACGCTAGCTACTATCTTGGTGTGGGGGGGGTAGGGGGAGGAAGGGTTTTCTATGTCTTATCTAGTCCCCTTGATACTCATATATTTGTGGGATGATGACGGGCCTTGGTCTTAGGGGGCTTCATTAGTAACAGCTGAACAGGGGCTTATTGATGTTTTATCTGATTTTGTCATGCTCATTCATGTTTTGATATTGTTGACTTGTTATGTTTGTGCCTTGTGCTGTGGTTTGCCTGTAATATATGCAGGGGTCTTCCAATATTCTCCGTTCAGTGAGGTGCCCCTTTACTATCTCACGCCCACCTTGGAGTGGGCTGCTCTTCCCAATGCGGTCACTCTGTACGTGCCTTACGCTTCTTTCCTACTAAGCGTAGCTAGACCCCTCGCTCGGCGACATTCCACGTGTGATACATCTACTAAAGTTGCCCAGGTCTTCTTCCTTTGCATGTCACATGTCACTTCATCTCCCATGGAAGACCGGTACCCAAACCTTTATGTGCCCCACCCCTGCGGACTTCTGACATCACTTGCATCTCTCGAACCCCGCTCCCTTGTTCTTGCCTTTTGTTTTATGATTTCTCATAGGGGGCTACCGGCCGGCGGATGCGCACTTCCTGGTTTCACGCCGACCTCGTTCCCCACACAGTGAGCTCAGCGAGCTTCCACTGATACTTTTTCATTCGGCTTCTATCCGTATCTTTTTTCTGAGCTTCTTTTCTTTTTTCTGCTCCTCTTCCCTTTCCCCGACCCTTTCCCCTTTTCCTGTTTTCTTTCTCTCACGTGGAACAGCGGGACTGTTCCTCTAGCCGTATACTTTCTATACCCCCCCCTTTTTTATTTTTTTTTTTTTTTTTTCTCTCTCCTTCCCCCCTCCTTTTTCCCATCCCCGGATCCTCGGCATACCGAAGCCCCGGACTCAGGCTCCACCTTCCTACAGCCATGCTTTCTTCCGCTTCACAGACGGGACAACTGTCTCTGAAACTTCTTTCACTTAATGTCAAAGGTTTGAACGTACCCGAAAAGCGTTCCATGCTCCTCTCTTACTTACACAAACAGAAAGCGGATGTGGTCTTTTTACAAGAAACGCATTTTCGCCAAGACTCCATTCCAAAGCTTTACAATTTCTACTTCCCCACGGTCCTCCACGCCGCCAACCCCCTGGCTAAGTCTAAGGGGGTTGCAATATTGTTCGACAGACACCTCCAGTTTAATATAAAGGATTCTATGGTGGACCCTGAGGGTAGATACCTGTTTATAAAGGGAGTATTCGCTAACAGACCTATCACATTCGCCAATGTCTATGCCCCCAATGTTCAACAGGTCTCCTTCATGCGCTCAATTGTCTCTGCCCTAGCTGCTTTCCAGGAAGGGTTACTGATACTTGGAGGCGATCTGAATGTCCCCTTAAGCCCTCTGCTAGACTCCTCCTCGGGTAGTTCTTTTCTGCCCTACAAGGCTCTCAGGCAAATACATATACAATTACAGCTTCTACAATTACATGACACCTGGCGTACACTTTATCCCACTGTTAAAGATTATACTTTTTTTTCCCCACCACACAATAAGTATTCTAGGATAGATTACTTTTTTTTGTCGCAACCAGATCTCCCTCTCCTATATGCGGCTACTGTTGAACCGATGGTCCTTTCCGATCATCATCCTATCACCATGACGCTTCGGTTTCCCATCTCGCACCCGCGCTCCAAATACTGGCGTTTGGATGCTTCCCTTCTTACGGATGCCGCTATTGTTCAGGAGCTCCGCTCTAATATGGCTGAATATTTTTCCTTGAACAGCTCGTCAGACACCTCACCCATCACACAATGGGAGGCCCACAAGTGTGTCATACGGGGTAGCCTCATAGCCCTTGCGACAAGACGTAAGAAAGCCAAGCAGGAGCGTCTGAAGCTCCTCTCAGATAGGATCCGCTCTTTGGAGAGAGTACATAAACGGACGCTGGCTGCGTCGACCCTTTCGGAACTCACGCATGCACGCACACAGCTTCTCACGGAACTGGGTAAAGCGGTTAGAAAAAGATACATTCTTACACATAAGCTCTATTATGAGTTCGCAAATAAGAGCGGGAAATTTCTAGCTAGAGCTCTTCGGGAGAAACGGGCTAGTATGACGGTTCATAAAATCAGAGGCTCTGATGGCATTGAGGCTACATCTAACCCCGATATTGCCGCCCATTTTGAACGCTACTATAAATCCTTGTACAACCTCCCTACGGAACGCCCCCCCATACATTCGGACAAATCTAGAACTACCTTGATCTCTGAATTTCTCCATCTCTACGGTTCACCCGCCCTCTCCGAGGATCTGGTGCACGCTATGGAAAATGATCTCACCCTACTTGAACTGCAATCTGCAGTAAAACAGATGAAACCGGGGAAGAGCCCGGGCCCTGATGGTTTTTCAGTAGCCTATTATAAATCCTTTTTAGATATACTGGGTACTCCATTTCTTGCTGCTTTTAACACTCTCGCTCAACCTTCAGGGCCGCCTAACCACCTGTTGGAGGCTCACATTACAGTTATCCCCAAAGACGGGAAGGATAACACCCAGGTTTCCAATTATAGACCCATTTCCTTGCTGAACGTGGACGTCAAACTATTCGCGAAGATCATTGCTAATCGTCTTCTTCCCTCGCTTCCCTCCCTGGTCAATTTGGACCAAGCAGGATTTATCCCTGGTAGAGAAGCAAGGGACAACACTATCAAGGCCCTTAATCTCCATCACTGGCTTCGCAGGTCTAACACGCCGGGTTTTTTCCTCTCCTTGGATGCAGAAAAGGCCTTTGACAGGATTGCCTGGGATTACTTGAACGCGTCTTTGGTGGCACTGGGTTTGGGTGAGAAGATGCTCAACTTTATCATGGCCCTCTATTCTGCCCCTACTGCCCGGGTCCGGGTGAACGGCCATCTGTCCAACTCCTTTCATTTACGGAACGGTACACGTCAGGGATGCCCCCTCTCCCCGCTTTTGTTTGTCCTATCCCTTGAGCCCCTGTTGCGGAAAATTCGTTTAAACCCTGATGTTAAAGGAATCACGGTGACAGATAAGGAATATAAACTTGCAGCTTATGCGGATGATATTCTTTTGTTCTTGGCGGACCCTCACATCACTCTTCCAAACCTACTGAAAGACTTTGCCCTTTTCAGATATTTGTCGAATTTTAAAATCAATTTTTCCAAATCTGCCGCCCTTAACATTACTTTGTCTGCGGAGCTAGTCTCTGCTTGTGAGGCCCAATTCCCATTTCACTGGGAAAGGGATTCCCTAACTTATCTTGGTATCCAGCTCACCAGCAACCTTGATGACCTTTACATGAAAAACTTTCTTCCCGCTCTTCGCTCTATGCAAGATGACCTCAATAAATGGCACCGTCCTTGTTTCTCGTGGTTTGGAAGGGCAGCGATCATTAAAATGAATGTACTTCCCTGTCTCCTGTATCTCTTCCAAACATTACCAATTCACTTACCTCCTGCTTTCTTTGCTTCTTGCAAAAGACTGTGTTCACTGTTCCTTTGGAGCCACAAACGTCCGCGTATTGCCTACTCCCAATTAACCCTTTCTAAACTTAAAGGGGGTATAGGATTCCCTGATCTTTACCGCTACTATTGGGCGTGTCATCTTTCCCGGATAGTTGATTGGCACGTTCACACTGCCTCTAAAGACTGGATATCTATCGAGAATGCTTGCTCGCCCTTCCCCCTGGCATCGATTCCTTGGCTTTTGCCGAAACACACGCCACAAGTTCTTCTCACCCATCCTTTGGTGGGACCTACGTTAAAAATTTTCCGTTCGGCTTGTAGATCTGCAGCCATTTCTGACACACCCAACCCCCTGACCCCCATACGCCTCAACCCTGACTTCCCCCCTGGCATGCATAAAGACTTTTTATTGAAACATTGGCCACACAAACAGCTCTTAGTGAAACATTTTCTCCGCAAGGGCAAGGTGAAAACACTCCGAGAATTGCAAGAAAGTCTGGGTATTCGCGAATTCCCTTTCTGGGTATATTTCCAGATCAGACATTATCTGCTCTCTCATAAACCCCCTCATAACTGGCATCGCTCTCTTACCCCATTTGAATCTGCATGCGCGAAGGCTGAACCGCGGAAACATCTGATCTCGGAGATCTACCCACTTCTAGTGGAGAGCCGGTCTTATGACTCCCTCCCCGCATGTCGGGCTTGGAGGAGAGATCTTAATGCTGAGCTGTCGGACTCAGACTGGGACCTGGTCTTCCAATACTCTCATAAATGTTCCCTCAATGTCTCGACACAAGAAAACGGCTGCAAAATAGCCTCTAGATGGTACCGAACTCCTTCAAGAATTCATCATTTTAACCCCGCCTTCCCCAACAGCTGCTGGAGATGCGGGACCCCGGATGGGTCCTTTCTTCACATTTGGTGGTCTTGCCCGATTCTTCAACCATTTTGGCTGGAGGTCCATAGGTTAGTAGTTTCTATAAGTTCCTTGCCCTTAGCTCTCTCTCCTGCTCAATTCCTCCTCCATCATTCTTCCCTTCCCAGGGCTCAGTACTTTAAATCATTAGCCATGCACATGATCAACGCAGCCAGACTCTGTATTCCGGTTCTGTGGGGCTCCACTCGCTCTCCCTCTATACGTGAATGGCTCACCCGAGTGGGTAAAACGGCGGACATGGAAGAACTGGTTGCGACTGCTCTCGACACTCCTACGAAATTCTCTCACGTATGGGCCTGTTGGACCCATTTTCTGACTACCCCGGAGTATCGATCCCTCATGGACCAGCCTGTCTGCACCTGATATGGACTTCCCGATAGTGTCATTTAGTAGTATTTGACCTGAGGGTGCTATCATACTCCCCCCTGTGTCACATGCGCATTCTTTCGACGCCGATGACAGCGTATGTTCCACCCACTCCCGTTCCTGTTTGTATTGAGGATAAGATATTTTTGACAGTTGTCCCCTCTCTTATTTTACCCTCCATATTTGCTTCCCTTCCTCCCTCCCCCCCCTCCCCTCCTTCCCTTTTTTTTTTTTTTTTTTTTCTTTTTCTCTCTTTCTTTCTTTCCCTTTTTTCTCGCCTTCTCCTTTCTTTTCTTTTCATATGCTTACACACGTCTCGGACAATTTTTCCAATAGCACATTGAGTAGGTGGTCAGCATCACCTCTCGCAATTATTCAGCGGTTCCCACGACAATTACTCCTACATTCGCACAATTCCACCATCATATTCTGTAGTATTGACTTCTACTTAGGTATTGTATTTGCTCGTCTCCCCCCCACAGATTTTTACCGCAAGACAATATGGTAGGAGGCCAAACGTCTCTTTCTTTTTAGCACTTGACAAGCATACCTAAATATTACAGGCACAACCCTGTCGTGGCCTAGTTCATCCACACTGTTTGGTTTTGCGTTGGACCTCATTTGCCTTTGTATGATACATGCTTTGCTGTATGTCCTATGTACACTTCATCTGTACATTTTCGTGTGATCACTTGTATCTTGTTTCAATAAACTTTGTTTTTTTTTGGAAAAAAAAAAAAGTGCAAAAAGTGTCATATGTATAAATTCAGTCAATATTGTAAAGTGCAATAAATTTAATCTACAATATAAAGTGAGAATAATCCACAGTTCATCCATTTCGTGACTGTTTCCCAGAAAATGCTTGAGTGTGATCCAAGGGTTCCCCTTCAAACATCAGACAACTCTCCATCCTTAATCTTCCTTCTTCCCACTGTGATTAAAAAACTCACCAGATGATAAAAACATCTTTTCATATAGTAGGCCAATTGTTCTTATTAAAATGCCATATAAGCTTGAGTCCTTGCAGCCAAATGCTCATCTCAGACAGGGGAGGAAAAACCGAAATAAGGAAACTAGCCTAGCATAAAACCATAAATATGTATTAAGACATACAGTAAGCAAAATGATGATCACTTACAATAAAAAGTGGTTTCCCAGTACTGAGAAACTCTTGCATTAACGTGTAGGAGACACCACATCACCAATCTCTCTGTCTGAGGCTGCCCCTCTGAAAGTAATGATGTTACACACCAAAGCCCCACCCAACACATATTTTGTCAATCCTGACCTTTTGCAGGAGCTTCCCTGATGCAGTGTCCCTGCCCATGCTTATTGGGCTACATGTCAGTGAACATGTGTAACCTACAACCGACAGCATAGTCCTGCAACACAGACACATTACATTCCACATACTGATGGAGGGCAGGGATGAGGTTCTGGGAAAAATAATGTCGGTGGGTTATATGTCACTATAATGTAACACTGCCTATAAATTTGGGTGAGAGGGTTGATCCCACAAGCTAAAATCCATCAGTTTTGAAAAGCTGGAATAAAGACATTGGACATAGGAGTGGTTTGGGGACATTTTTTCTTCCACTCCAGCAGCAGTAGAAAGACAAATCTGCCTTGGGAAGAATGCTGCTAGAGATGGTGGGGTGGATGTAGGAAAATTCTGCAGAGGTTCAAGCCTTTGATCATCCTCAACGTGGTCCTATAAACATCTTTCCCCCCTTGACTACCTCAATGTGGCCCTATAAACATCTTTCCCCCCTTGACTACCTCTGAAACCCTTTGTCCTCCCTGTCACTAGAGGACTCATTTGTTGCAGTGTATGCAGCAGGAGAATAATCCGAAGGGGTGGAAGATGTGGAAAGTTTGGAACTAGGAGGAGTGTGGGCCTTTTGTTGCTGATTTGTCTCATGGAGGGGTTGCTCATGCATGTGGTGCCCAACTGCTGGTACATTTACCACGGCTGGCATGCTGCAGGCAGAGCCCGCAGACCACAATGGTACTGTCAGCTGCAGATACGTTTAAAAATATCCACACTGCAAAGCTCTATGGCCTGGCCCTGCGGATGGCAGTGGCCTGTACCTCTGGAACAGTTCCCTCCAGTCCTCCACAAGCTGCCTCTAGACAAAATCTTCCCTTGCTGCTCTTTTGCCTCTCCCTCAGAACTTTCCACTTCTCCAGCTGGTGGCATCCGTAGATGGTCTACCACCTCATCATTCACCCCCTTCTCATTGCTGAAGCCTATACTGCAGTAAGCTTTAGCTGCTAGAACATAATTTCTTCTTGCTGATCCCTGCCTTTATGGCCATGGCTCTATCTGCATCATTTTCAATATCTGAAAAAAGGAATGCTTGTGCACGATCAAGATCATATTCCTGCAGAAACTCAGTGACTGTGTGATAAATAATTCCACCAACTCCTCATTGCCAGCTTGTGAGTCCATGGTGGAATTAGAAAAGGAAGAGGAAAATAAGGGAAAACATGCAGCGGCTGCAGACAACTGGTTGTTTTGCACCTGGGAGAAGAAAGATGAGAAGGGCTTTGTTAAACACTTAACTGCTGCCTGTGCATGCTGTGGCTGTATAGCGCAACCACTGTGTGATAGAAAAGGCAATTTTGAATCCAAATGGTGTGACCCAAATTTTTCAGACATAGAGGGACTCCAGTGGTGGTTTCTAGTAAGAATTATTGTATGCCCAAGTATTTTTCCAGATATTTGGATCCAAGTTCCATGGGAGTGGTTGCCCTGTTGGCAGCCTGGATACCCTTGATTCTAAAGGTCCTCCAGAAAATACAAAAAGATGAATTCATAAAAGCAATAGCCATTCTTTCCATATAGACTCAATGTTCTTGGTTTCCTCTACCATGAAGTTTGGCTGTGGAGAAGCCTTGGCTTTTCCCAGACAAAAAAGATCTTCAAACTAGAAGATATTCCAATAAAACCTATTTGGGATATATTTGTTTCCTTTGCTTCTTCTAGGTCCTCCAAACCCCTAATGTTTCAGTGGGCAATGTTTTGTATTTGCATCAAACAGACATGAGGCTAGCTTACAATATGTTGAAAGTATACGTCTCAGATGTCTCAGCTCTCTCAATACTCACATGTGTCCTCTTAGAAGACAGTTCTTTAAAGCTCCCCTCTGGAGTGAGGCCTCCAAAGAAATTTTCTGTTTTAAACTTGGACCTTCAGTATTGTGGTTTCTGACTCTTAAGGAGGCATTAAATCAAAAACATAAAAGGTAATATATATTGCTGCTTACCTATTCTTAGATCTGGTTGCTGTGTTAGTTTTTGTTTTTATGCTGTTTTCCTTTATTTTCACCAGCTGATCCGTAGGCCTTTTATTTTTAAACCTTCTTTAACAGACCAAACTGTCAAGGAAAAGTGGCAGTTAGAGGGATGAGCAAACTATTTAACACTGACAGGGGTGTTTACAATGGTCAGCTCTAACAATGCCCTCTCTCCAGATTGACAATGCTGCTGTCTAAAGGTTTCTCAGGATGTCTCCACTCCACTGAAGGAGCAACAAAGACAGGAGGTGTGTTACTGGCTGGATCACCATATGAAAATAAAGGGAAAAGGCGTAAAAAATGAAAAAAACAACCGAAAATGAAAGGATTGGTAAATTGTAGTATATTAATTTTTTTTGATTAGCAGACATCTACTTATATTCAAAGATCCACTTCTATTCAATGTACAGACACTGCCTTGGGTTCTTATATACTTTCTACAGCTGTAGATCATAAGTAGTAAACCTACTGATGTATGCATCCATCCTTGTTTTGAGCCTTTTTTAAATTTATATTTCTATTTTATAGCCTACATGTGCTGACATTGGGAGATACCAGAAATGCAAAAAGTTGTTTACCTATACTTACTACAGTTTTCATTTCCTGGCATTCCATCATGTCAGCACAAGTTTCTTTCCTCCTTTTTTATTTCTTAGTTTGATGTTTTATTTCTCTCACTTGAACTTGCCATTTATGAACATCCTTGTTAATTAGGGAGCTTTCCTGAAAGTCATGATAGAAAGCCAGGAAAGAAAAATAATGGTAAGTTTTGATTTAACAATTTTCCACATTTTACTCCAATGACTGTACAAATAGCAGCACCAATCACTCACTATGTTCATTCTTAACTGAAGTATAGTAAACTGTTTACTACACTTCATTTTCTGAATGAACAGGAGCATGAATAGAGCTCCCTGTTTATAAATAATCAGTGCAGCAGAGGCTGCTGAGAAAATAATGAAGAATCTATGTTCTCAGTTCCTTTCCCTGTCTCAAAAGTGAGGTATCAAGGATCTATTTTCTGATACAGTGGCATCACTAGGTTTGGTTGTCACCTGGTGTGGTAAAACATGGTGTCACCCCTACCCCCGATAATTTTTTTCTCATATAACACCCACTGTGCTCTGTCCTGCTGCTGCAGAGTGACAGCAGTAGACACTGGGCAGGCTAGCGCATCCTGCCTAGCCTGCCACAATGCCCTGCAGGGCGCTGGCCAGGCTAATGTCAGGCCAGGTTCACGAGAGTGCTAGGTACAGTGTCCATCCATTCTTCCATATCTCACTCCTGCACCTCTCCTCAACTACAATATACCTCTGCACCCCCTCATCCCCCAACACAACTCCTTCTCCTCTGCCCTCACCTCCCCCTCCCCCCTTCCTTAAAGCTCCACCATCTTCCACATGGTTACCTTTCTATAGGTACCTTTCTGTAGCTGGCTCTACTACCTACCGTAATCACAGCCTTCTTTTCAGTGCACTAAGCGCATAATTATTTATGGCTCCTGAGCTCCCTGACCAGGTAGGAGATAGGGAACATGGTACAGCTCACCCCTGTTGTTCCCTCTCCACCCTTGAAAATGCTACACTTCTCCAGCCACCTTCTTCCCTGGCTGGCAATGCATTAATGTCAGCTGTTTCCCTATGCACTGTTTTCTTGATTAAGGGGGTACAGCCCCTGAAATGCCTAACAGTCCCACCCATCCCCAACATCACAGGTTGGATTTGACAGCTGCACTCTCTCTCACTGCGGCTGTACTCCCCTTTGGCTTGCTCACCCATCCTTGGCTGTGCTGGATGTTTACACTGCTGCACATCCTGCTCATTGGAAGTCAGGATATAATGAAAAAATGGAGTAATGTGGGACAAAGCCCCGTACACCGAAACCACACGGCAAAGGTGAAAATGCGGGAAAGTCCAGCCCTGGTGTCACCTCTCTAGCAGGTGTCACCCAGGTGCAGTCCATGCACCCCGATAGCAATGACACTGCCCTGATATTTAACCAAATCCCCCATCAGGGCTGTTAAAAAATTGGAAAATAATACAATTTTAAAAATAATAAAAAAAAAATAAAACTGTGGAAAATAATCAAAAGACTACTGACACTGTCCACCATAGATGGAATTTGAAGAGTTGTACAAGACTCAATGGTGACCCCGCCCATGCTCCAGGGGGCCTGTGTGGCCTCCCTGTCAGATTAGGTTTTACATTGTGTCACTGGGGAAAAGTGCTTGCTGTGTCACCCTGAGCAAGTCCCAGGGCCTCTGAGTTTCTGGTTTCACCTACAAAGGGTGATGGGGCGTACTCTCTCCCCAGCCTCCTGTCCAGCCCAGTACAGCCCTTCCCCATCTAGCTCAACCATGCATGTGTGCACAACGTGGGGGCAGGCAGGCCACACTCTGAGCTGCCAGATGAAAGTGATGGGCTTGTATGCGAGTAGTCAAAGGCAGGTCAACTTTTGCATCGGGGCCCACAAGCTTCAAGCTACGCCTCTGCCTCTGGTTTAATCTATATGGAGTCTGGATGAGCTGAAATGCTGGTCATATGGTTCCTGGTCAACCCTGGTATAATTAATCTATTTAAGACCTCCTATCATTTCTTAACCTCTAGTAAAGTGCAGTTGGTGGTGGAACATAGAGGTTGTGACACTGAAGACACATATTGTTTCCATTAAAGTGTTACTAAACCCACAACAGTAAAATCAATCTGTATATGCAGTAAAACATGCTTGTTATACTCACTGTGGAACCTAAGTGGTTAATCCTATGCATTGTGTAAAAAGGTTGTTTGATCCTTTCTTCTCTGCCCCTCCTCTTGTTGAAATGACCACCTGATACAGACTGAACTCGTGGTCATATGTACATGGTCAGTTTGGTGTGTATTGCTAGAGAGGTTTTTTTTTCTTGGGAGGGTGCATGTGATCAGCACAGGGCCAATCAGCACTGTCCAGACAGAGGGTCAGAGGTTTCACATCCTCCTAGAGCAGAAAGAAATTTCCTCCTACAAGCTTTAACCAGTGCTCTGCTGAAGTCACAAGACTGCTCTAACTGCTGATGAAAAAGGTATTTAGCAGTTTATATTTACTAAAATAATTGCATTTCCATGTTGTGTGTACTGTGGGAGATCAGGTATAGTGAATGCAGGGTCCTGGGTTTAGTATCACTTTAAGAGATTTATTTGATGGACACATTTTTATTTCATGGGTGATGAACAATATGTTTCTTTATATTCTGATTGCAAATTATAAAAAGACTATATGCATGTTAAAGAGGTAATAAACTTGACTTTTAACAAAAAAAATATATTCTCCCTGCAAGGTAATGTCATAATGTGCTAGTTATATTGCATATTAGCCCATTATGAAAGACTTACCTTAGTTACGAAGCCCTCCAGCGGCACGCTGTCATCATTGACAGGTCTTCCATCTTTACCTGGTTTTCCTTTTGGGTTCACGGGCTCTGGCCACTTGATTAGCTGAACCGCAATGTCATCACTCCAGCGAATGCACGCAGGAGTCTTGGCCGCAGCACAAAGCTCTGAAGGAACGGCTTGGGTGTGCTGTTCCTTCAGAGTGCATGGGCTGGTGATGTCGCAGGGACACTGAATATCTCCTAAATGGTGCATATTTAGGAGATATTTCTTGTACCTACAGGTAAGCTTTATTATAAACTTACCTGTAGGTACAAGTGTCCATAGGGAGTTTACTCCCACTTTAATATGCTCTTTTATTTGTATTGATATTTTCATGTTTGGTTAAAGGACCAGTGCAATACATTTTCTCTGTTTTATAATTTGGGGTATTGTATTTAGATACCAGTAATGGTGGTTGTTGAACATTATTTATTGAAGAATTATTTGTGGGGTTTTTGGCACCAAGCACAGGTTTTCTATTTTGCCACATTTGTAATATTTCATTTTGATGAACTTCAGTCTTTTTTCAACCTTGCTGACTATGTAACCCCCTGAAGGGGATCCTGATTCATCAAGCTATCAAGATAATCATTACCAAGTTATTTCATTGTTTATAATCTGTTATTTTTCACTATGCAGAATTTTCCACTTACTACTATAAAGGTTAATAATTCTCTAAATGTGTTATCAACTAATGTCACAATATATAATGTCACACTAACCCATGTAAATGTATACAATACTATCTATACAAGTGTATTTATTATGTTAACAACCTTCACATTTCTGCTTTATTGAGTACAAATACATTTTGGGGATTGCACAAACAGTTGCGATGAAGCATCATTGATCACAATGGGGTAATTTGAAAGGCAGTGCTGCCTGTCAAACCCTGCAGCCCATATTAAAATTTCTATGACCACGGTACAAATCAACACTACAACATGTGTAATGTTAGAATATCGATGGGTGGCCCCGGCATGAGGGGTGCAGTAAAATCGCAGCTCAGCCACCTGTCTTTGCTGCCCAGTCAGCTGCCATTGTGAAAGAGCCCTTACAGTCTGATGAAAACCTAAATGAGGATTCAAAGGCTGATCAGGCAACTGACTTATATTCAGAATATATTACAGGTGCATCTAACCTGTTCAAGTTGCTTTTGCATTCCCATAAACTTGTATGGGGAGAGATACAGTTCTTATGTGACACTAACCCTTAAATAAGAAATCACAATTTAAAGGAGAAGTGCCACACTGCTAAAATTAGAATGAAAACATATACTATTACATTTTTTCCGCTCATCATTCATTTATTTACAGTGCATTCATAAAGTATTCAGACTTCTTGCAATTTTGTTACATTTCTGTTTGATACTACCGTTGTTTATAATGACAAAGTGAAAACAGAAATTAATAGAAAATAGAATCTGTCCCCGACCTCCACTAAATAAATAATGGTACCACATCCCAAATGTACTATAATGGTAATCACCACAAACAGGAAAAATGGGGAACTAGGACTTTACTAGACCAAAACACATAACAATAAAATGTTATAAAAGTGTCAAAATTGTATTTATACAATGTAAAAAAAAGGCCTCCAAGGTCTAAACCTACCCCAACATGTACATAATATATAAAAACATACGGAAGAAAATGTTATATGCTGTATACAAAGTATTAGAATCATAAATAAGAGTTGCTTCAATATTCAAAGAAAAACCCCACAGCGTTTCAACTTGTAGGTCCTCAGGGGTTTATCAATTAATTCTGTGAAACGAAACCTGAAATACTTACACATATCAGAATATCACACAAAAAAGCAGTACAGACACGAATTACAATAATCCAAGAGAGATAGTATATGATTACTACCTGAAATTCGCAATACTTATATATAAGCAAAGAAGCAACAGACATGGTTGGATGTCTTCAGGAGGCACTCCTCAAAACGTCCACAGATAGCACAAAGGACAACTGAAATCTTTCAGGAGATATATAAGATCTAATTCAATAATAAAAAATATATAATAAAACATTATATAATAGAACATATAATAAATATAAATGCACATAAAAAAGTAAAACAATTTAAAAAGTTTATATAATATGAACACCTGAGTTAGTCCCAAAAAATGCTGAATGTCTCCTTTTACATTAATTATGTGGTATCACCCATAAAGAATGGATATCAGCATTGGCAATACTGCTTTTTTTCTGTGATATTCTGATACATGTATGTATTTTAGGTTTCATTTCATAGAATTAATTGATAATACCCTGAGGGAAACTTACAACTTGAAACGCATTGGTGTTTTCTTTGACTATTGAAGCAACTCTCGTTTGGAGATTCCAATACTGTGTATTAACCGGCTCCCCGCCACGCTATAGTAGATATATTGGTATCTACGTACATATATATATATATATATATATATATACACACACGTGATTTTGCATTTCCAGGTAGGGGGCGCGGCTGTTAATCACCAGGTACCAGCCGTTAATACCCATAATAATAATCCAGAGCAGTGTGCTTACAGTGAAGCACACACCCTGCACCCTAGTAAAACAGTCCCTACACATAGTGAACATTTTGGTCGCCCCTCATATTAACCCCTTCCTGCCCAGTGCCATTAGTACAGTGTCGGTGCTTTTTTTTTTAGCACTGATCACTGTATTGGTGTCACTGAGGATGTCAGTGACACCAAGTCAGTTTCCCCCAGTGTCAAAATGTCCACTGCAGTCTCACAGTCCCGCTAAAAGTCTCTGATCATCACCATTACTAGTATAAAAAAAAAATCCCAGTATCTATACCGCCATTTGTAAATGCTTTCACGTAAACCAATTAATTTACAAGTATTGGGATTTTTTTTTTTAGCAAAGACATGTCGCAGAATACATTTTGGCATAAATTTATGATGAAATTTGATTTTTTAAATTTTTTTACTGGACATGTTTAATAGTAAAAAGTCCAAAATATAGTTTTTTTTTCTCAAAATTGTCTTTTTTTTTTAATAGCGCAAAAAATAAAAAACGCACAGGCGATCAAATACCACCAAAAGAAAGCTCAATTTGTGAGAAAAAAGGACATAAATTTAATTTGGGTACTGCGGAATTGTCAGTTAAAGTAACGTAGCACCGTAATGCAAAATATGGCCTGGTCAGGAAGGGGGGGTAAATCCTCAGGAGGGTAAGTGGTTAAGCATGTAACATTTTCTTCCATAAGTTTTTATAGATTATATACATGTTGGGGTATGTCTAGCCCTTGGGGGCCTTGTATAAATAGAATGTTGACACTTTTAGAACATTTATCGTTATGTATTTTGGTACCATAATGTCCTAGTTCCCCATTTTTCCCGTTTGTGGCGATTACCATTATAGAATTTAAGAAATGTTTGCAAATGTATGAAAAAGGAAAAAGTGAAATATCACATTGGCATAGGTATTCAGACCCTTTGCAACAACACTTGAAATTTAGCTCAGGAACCTCTCATTTCTCTTGATCATTGCTGAGATGTTTCTACACCTTGATGGGAGTTCACCTGTGATAAATGAAATTGATTGGACATGATTTGGAAAGGAGCACACCTCTTTATAAATGACCTCACAGCTGACAATGCATACTGTATCAGAGCAAAAGCCATGAGGTCAAAGGAAACGGCTGCAGAGCTCAGAGACAGGATTATTGCAAAGCACAAGCCTGGGGAAGGCTTCAAAAAATTCTAAAGGTTATGTCTGGAGGAAACTAGGCACTGCACATCACCTGCCCAATGGTAAAGCATGGTGATGGCAGCAGCATGCTGTCGGGGATGTTTTTTAGCAACAGGGGCTGGGACACTGGTCAGGGTTGAGGGAAAGCTGAATGGAGCAACTTACAAAGATATCATCTGACAGCTGAAGTCTAAGGTTAATAAGATCAAAAACGTCCGACCAAAATGCCTGAACCCTAGGACATTCCCAAAATATATGAAAATATGAGCCCACATGAGTTTGACAATGGGGCAATGTGGGTCCCTGTCCAGGTACATTTTGTGGAGACTCATAGCGGTATAGTATATGCGATGGAGAAATTTAGTCTGGATTAGGTTATCCTTAAAGGAGGCCACTAGTTTAGGGCATTGTTCAAGACAGTCCTCCCAATCCTCTCTATCCAGGGACAGAATATCCCCATACCACAGGTCCTACAACCTGTCAATTTTGGGAGAGTCAGCAATGAGCAAGGTCCTGTATAGAGCAGATAGTGGCTTATCAAGAGTACCTTGAGATAAAAGGTCTTCCACAGGATCTGTCCGGAGGAGGGGCCAGGTAGGGAACTGAGATTTGGCAGCATGACACAATTGGACATAACAAAAAAAATCCAACCTGGCAACTGAAACAATTGAGAGAGCTGCGAGGAGGACAGCAAGGTGCCCACAGGCTGTCAGGAATGCAACCGCGATAGCCTCTAGCACTCCACAGACCGGAATCCCCCAAGGCGCGGAATCTAAGCTCCGACCTGCTTGTTCACCAGGGCCCCTGATGGTGGGGATGGACTTGGAGCAGGCCGAGACCAGGTTGCAGCCCCTGGGTTCACCCAGCTGTGGTAGAGGCACTGTAGAAGGTGTATAGCGAGTAAGAGTCTGAAGTGAGGAGGCAACTAGAGCAGCGTCGGGCAGGCCGGGTCGGTAACAGTGGTGGCGGTGTAGTACAGAATCAGCAGGCAGAGGGATAAACAGATCACAAGCCGGGTTCGTCAACAGGAGGTCAGAACGTGCGGGGTTAAGCAGGAGAATGGTCAGACAAAGCCAGGGATCAGAACAGGAGACGGACAGCAAATCAGGGTCAGGCAGGGTCGGCAGCAATCTACTCTCAGGAACTCAGGAACACAGATAAGACCATAAGGCAATTGAGCATTGCAAGAGCCGGGTTTAAATAGCCCGCCCGACTCCTGACAGGTGCTCCTGGGTCCTAGTGCTTGCCCGGCGCCGTCATTGGTGACAGGCGCGCCTGGGTCCTAGTACCCGCCTGCCTGTATGTTTTGTCAGGATTCTACGCATGTGCAGATTCGATCGCTGTGGCAATCTTCTCATTCCCTGACACAGGCATTATATGACGGAGAGTCTTTACCTCGTATCTCACCCATAGCAGGAACAGACCAAAAGTGAGGTAGGTTGGGGTTACCCCAGGGAGGCTGAGCAGGGGACAAACCCAGTTCTCATAGAAACCGGCATCTAACCACTATCCAGACCCCCAATGTCGCTCTAGTCGGACCCGTAGGCATCGTATGCCCTAGCTCTCCTATAGACAAAATTACGGAAGTCTGTCAAGGAACTCAGACAGGAAGCCTCCATGCACACCATGGCATTAGAACGGGAACTCTCAAACCACCAATACACTGTCACCAACACCGTCGCCCAGTAATATGCTTGGAAATTGGGTAAGACTATAGGGTAGACCTGGCAAGGTGGGGGGAGGGCCCTTCCATATTAAGGAGCTCACAAAATGCTCTATATCCCAAACGAAAGAGGGCGGAATCCATACTGAACAGTTACAGAACATGTTGTTAAATTTAGGCAGGACCATCATCTTGATAAGATTTATGCAGTGCGTCCAGAAAGTATTCACAGCGCTTAACTTTTGCCACGTTTTGTTATGTTACAGCCTTATTCCAAAATGAATTAGATTAAATTTTTTCCTCAACATTCTACGAACAATACCCCATAATGACAATGGGAAAGAAGTTAATTTTGAAATCTTTGCAATTTATTAAAAATAAAAACCGAAAAAAGCCACATGTACATAAGTATTTTTGAGCCTTTGCTAAATACTTTGTTCAAGCGCGTTTAGCACCAATTACAGCCTCAAGTAATTTTGAGTATGATGCTACAAGGTTGGCACACCTATTTTTGGGCAATTTCTCCCACTCTTTGCAGTACCTCTCAAGCTTCATCAGGTTGGATGGGGAGCATCGGTGCACAGCCATTTTCAGATCTCTCCAGAGATGTTCAATCGGGTTTACGTCTAGGCTCTGGCTGGGCACTCCAGGACATAGCCACTCCTTTGTTATGTGGGCTGTGTGCTTAGGGATGTTGTCCTGTTGAATGTTGAACCGTCGCCCCAGTCTAAGGTCCAGAGTGCTCTGGAACAGGTTTTGATCAAGGATGTCTCTGTACATTGCTGCATTCATCTTTCCTTCAATCCTGACTAGTCTCCCAGTTCTTGCCACTGAAAAACATCCCCACAGCATGATGCTGCCACCACCATGCTTCATTGTAGGGATGGTATTGGCCAGGTGGTGAGCAGTGCCTGGTTTCCTCCAGATATGGCTTCCGTCTGGCCACTCTACCGTACAGGCCTGATTGGTGGAGTGCTGCAGAGATGGTTGTTCTTCTGGAACGTTCTCCTCTCTCCACAGAGAAACGAAGAAGCTCTTTCACAGTGAGCATCGGGTGCTTGGTTACCTCCTTGGCTAAGGCTCTTCTCCCTTGATCGCTGATTTTGGCCAGGCGGCCTGCTCTAGGAAGATTCCTGGTGGTTCCAAACATCTCCCATTTGCAGATGATGGAGTCCACTATGCTCACTGATACCTTTCATGATGCAGAAATTTTTCTGTACCCTTCCCCAGATCTATACCTTGATACAATCCTGTCTCCGAGATCTACAGACAATTCCTTGGACTTCATGGCTTGGTTTGTGCTCTGACATGCACTGTTAACTGTGGACAGTTATAGACAAGTTTAAAGCCAGTGTCTGATCGTCGAGGGAAATAAGACAGACTTGGACCAATTAATGCGAATGCCAGAGTAGGTGCCAAATCTGTCAAAAATCTCCAGAGCCGCCATAAGCGACGGGCCCGCATCATTCAGATATAATAAAGCATCATCCGCATAAAGCGACAGTTTCTCCTCCAATCGCCCGATGTGCAAGCCCCGGACTGCCGAAGATTCCCTGACTAAAATCGCCAGGGGCTCCAGGGCCAGGGCAAACAGGCCAGGTGACAGAGGGCATCTCTGGCGGGTACCTCTATCCAAAAAAAATTAAGCATATATCCAATCATTAGTTCGGACCCGTGCCTTAGGTTCCCTATGAAGCATTCAAACCCAACGTAGATATTTAGAGCCACACCCAAAATGATGTAGAACCTCCCACAAATAGTCCCATTCTTATATTGATGTCAGTGCCCTTGTCCGGCATAAAACCAGTTTGGTCCACTTGAATGAGATCTGAAATAACTGCGAACAGTCGAGAGGAAACTATTTTAGCAAGAACCTTGGCATCTACATTCAGTAAAGAGATAGGCCTGTAGGAGGCACACTCTTGAGGGTCCTTACCCGGTGTAGGCACTAACACAATAATTTCCTCCTCCATAGATGCAGGAAGGGATTCCAAGGAAGCAAAATCTGAGAAAAGTGCAGTTAATCTAGGAGCTAAAAGTTCAACGTACCGTGAGTAAAATTCAGTAGGCAAACCATCTGCACCAGGAGTCTTTCCATCCTGCAACCCACCAATGGCCTCTTGAACCTCCTCTAATGAGATATCCAACTCCCAATTTACTCTTAAGGCAGCTAATTTAGGGAAGGGGTTAGTATTCAAGAACTCCCACAGTTCAGAGGTGGAAAACCAAGCCGTAGAGGAATTTATCTCCTGAAAAAATTCCAAAAAACGGTTGTTAATCTTGTCCGGGGCTGTCAACAGGGAGCCCCCTGCATCCCGAACACTCGCTATATGTGTAAAAGCCATCTGTCCCTTAGCCAACCAAGCCAGTAGCCGACCATTTTTATCCCCATACTCAAACACTCTCTGTGAGGAATGTAATAATGATTTTTTATTTGCTCAATTCTGTAGATCAAAAGCTCTCTCAACACTGTCCCTATCAGGGGATTCTATATGTACGCTGCTTCACAGTTGCCAGCCCCCTCCTCCAGACACTTCCAGTGAATAAACCGCCTCCCTCTGAATTTTAGTAATATAGGAGATATACTCTCCGCTGATACAGGACTTGAAGGCATCCTGCAACATCCCAGGGTCAGCCGTATTATCAGTAAGTACCCAATAATTACATATGGCTTCAAGAAGTGGTTTTTGTATCCTACCATCCATAGTCCAGAACAGGGAGAGGCGCCACAACCTTAGGCTCAGAGTCCTGGACATGAATAGGGTTAGGGAGAGAGGAGCATGGTCAGAGATCCATCTGGATAAATGTTGACCCTCCTGCACCCATCGAAGTGCCCCAGGTTACACATATACCAGGTCAATACAAGGCAGGGCTCTGTGGGAAGTTGAATGTATGTAAATTCCCTACTAGAGGGATTGAAATGATGCCAAACATGTGTCAGTACAAACGTGGTAGCCCAGTGTGAAAGAGCAGTGGAAGAACGGGCCATGGAGTGGAACCTGTCCAGGTCCTGAGAAGGGACCATGTTGAAATCCCCAAAGAGGAAGACCTCAGAGGTATCATAACCCACCAATAAGTGCATCACATCATATAAAACTTGTATATTGGCAGGGGGAGGAAGGTATCGTAGGCATTTATCATATATAAGAGCATAAAGGATCACATATCTGCCTCCTGGATCTGTGCACATGTCCAGTATCTGGAATGGGAGAGATCTGTGAATATATATAGTGACCCTCCGGGCATAGTCGGAATAGGTAGAGTGATAATGGGCACCCACCCAGGGCTATGTAAGCATTTTAGGGCTAAATATTTTAGGGCCTACTAAATTTTTCTCCTGTAATATGCAAATATGAGGAGTATATTTTTGCAGGAATGTAAACACAGAGACCGTTTAACAGCAGAGTTCAAGCACCAGATATTACAGGAAATTATAGTCAGCCAAGACATAGGGAAACAATAGGGAAATATGTGCAGTATGGAGGGGCACCCACTAAGGAGGATTCAGGCCCAGAAGACAGTGCACCCACTCAGGAAGATTAAGGCCCAGGGGCTCTCTCAAACAAACACACTGGATGTTCAAGGAGAACAAAGATACTATGTCAAACAGTAAAAACATCAATAAAATAACAATAGAACATCCCCAGGATAAACGTATCCCCATAACAGAAGGCAAATCCAAGGATGATCCGCAACAGCAGATCAACTAACCCCCCACCCCGCATTCCCCACATATGGAAGGGATGCATGAGTCCCAAAACAACCAACAGGGCTAATACCAAAAGGGAAAGGTGTAAGTCACTTAGGCAACAGAGGGAGTAATCTCCAACATGTTTCAATAGAGTTACTGGAACAGATAAAAGGATCCATTTTCGGCTAGACAATACAGGGGCACAAGTTTAAAAATGAGTAAGAAAACAGCTTCATATAAGTTCAATGCAGCAGGTCATTGCCTTGATGCCATAAGGGATCAAGAGAAAGGTAACAATGATAGTCCGGGCCATCTGGTAGTAAAGCACAGTAAGCAGACATTATGGCAGGTGAGGCATCAGCAGAATGAGGTTCATATAGGCCGTATGAAGGCACTGAGGTACACCAGGTGAAGGCAAGCAATAGTGGTAAAACACGCGAACATTAGTGACTCAGCGAAGAGGAGGCAGTGTATCCAGCCATAAAGCAGCCTCGCGGGGGGAGGTAAAGAAGCATACAGTCTCCCCATCCTGCACTCGCAGCTTTGCAGGAAAGAGCATGCTGTAACGGATAGTACACAACCACAGCTCCATCTTAATTTGGTCAAAAGATTTACGTAGCTTCTGTGTTTCAAGTGAATAATCAGGAAATAGAAGCAGCTTGGCATTTTGGTATTTCAGATCACCTACATCCCGAGCAGCTTTGAGAGCCTGATTTGACTGATCCATTGCTCAGCCAGCAATAGGTGGGTACGGATCTTGTCCAGGTCTTGTCGGAGAAGGCCCACATTGAGTTGTACTGCCTTGATCTTGGTGGTGAGGGAGGCCTGACAAGAGGCAATTGCTGCCATAACATCCTGTAAGCCCGGCTGTGAGGTGACCGCAGGGTCCTTACCCTCCATCTGGGACGCCATGTTAGAGACAGAGTGGGGAGATGCCGCCTCGTGGTGGGCAGGATCCGGAGCCTCCACTTCAAGTGGCGGGAAATGGATCCTCTTACTCCTCTGCTGAATAACATGGGTGTTATGTGGCATCAGGAGGCAAGTGACGCGTTTCCCAGGGGGGAGAGAGAAGTTGGAGACAGGATAATCCGAAGTAGTCCAGCAGAGCTCTGAAACATGCAACAGCTCAGGTCGCCATCTTGGACATGCCCCAAGGGTCTGAACACTTAAGTACATGTGATATTTCAGTATTTTCTTTTTAATAAATTCACAGACATTTCTAAAATTCTGTTTTCTCTTTGTCATTATTGGGTACTGAGTATAGATTAATGAGAAAAAAAATTAATTGAAACAACAGTAGTATCAGGCTGCAACATAACAACATTGAAAAATGTGAAGGGGGCCTGAATACTTTATGAATACACTGTATATACTATCCCTATTGTCAGCTTCCGATATTCCCTTTTTCTTCCACTCCTACCCTCAGATTTTGTTTTTTTTCAGCAAAAACACAACATGGTTACTTTCAGTTATTTATTTCCTACAAGTGAAAATTCTCTGCATTTATTTTCCTGATTTTAAGTTCAAGTATAGTTGCTATTTTTAATTAAGCTGCAATGGCATAAGAGGTCCAGTAGATGTCATACATATCCAATGTTCTAAGATACACTTTCTAATATACAGCCTGTTGTATTTTGTTCAATATTACAAAGTGTTTAATAAATAAAGTATGACATAGCTGTGCATGGTAACCAATCAGCTTCTAACTTCAACTAGTTCGATTAAGCTTTGGCAATAAAACCTGGAAGCTGGTTGGTTTCTATGCACCAAATTTGCAATCTCCAGGTTTAGTAAATAACCCCCACTGAGTTTAAAGTCTCATGCACACTGCAGCTCAAAAATCTGAGAGCTTGAGTTTTTTTAGTTTTTTCTCTGCCTGTAAACTCCCCTCCATGTTAACCTATGTGTCCATGCACACTATAGGCGTTTTCAGGCGTTTAGTGGCAGGGGAGTGTACAAGCTGAAAAAACCTCACTTCTGTATTCAGGAGAGGAGCCTTTGAGCATAAAAAAAACACTCAAAAGTGCCTTAACACACATTAACACATATTAACACTAGGCACAATAACACAAGTTCATGTATTAACCTCTTGCCGCCCAGCCACTGTATTAAAACGGCGGCAGTGCGGAACAGCTGCGCAAAAGCGCTCCAGAGGTTTTCGCGGGGAGGAGGGGCGCGCGCGCACCCCCGCCGACCCACGGCTGTTACCATTTGATCCCCGAGGGATCAATCATTCGGTTTCAGCCAGTGATGTCCGGCTGAAATCGGATGATCGGTCCCAGTCCTATCCTGTCCTGTGTTGACATTTACACAGGACAGGATATGATGTCATTCTTCTCTGCCTGGACACATTCCGTTCCAGAGAGAGAAGAAGACACAGTAAACGTGAGTAAAACACTACACATTTACAGTTAGAACACACCTAGGTCACATTTAATCCCCTGATCGCCCACCCAGTTAACCCCTTCACTGCCCTGTCACCGGTGCCATTGATCAAAAGTGAACAGATTTTTACTGATCACTGTATCAGTGTCGCTGGCGACTTCCAATAGTGTTAGCGCTCCTCCCAGATTGCGCCAGTTTGCCCGCTAGTGCACCAGTAATCCCATTTAACCCCTTGATCGCCCCCCCCCCCCCCAGTTAACCCCTTCACTGCCCTGTCACCAGTGTCATTGATTACAGTGAACAGATTTTTACTGATCACTGTATTAGTGTCACTGGTGATGTCCGATAGTGTTAGCGTCAGTTAGCGCCCCTCCCAGATAGCGTCAGATTGCTGCTAGTACACCATTAATCACATTTGACCCCTTGATTGCCAGAAACACGCTCACTTGCACGCTAAACCTCCATCGCTAGTATAGTGTCTGATTGGATCAATATCTTTGATCAGATCAGCACTATACCAGCATTCACATTACTATAGTATCCCCATAAACGCAGTGTTAGCGGGATCAGCCCCGACATCTGCCAGCACCTGTGTTTAGCCCCTACGCCCCCCTTCCCTCTTCTCCCTCAGCAAGTGCAGTGTCAGTAGATAACTGTCACTTGATACAATACACACAAAACCACAGTGTTCACAGAATCAGGCTTGATCTCTGTTAGCACTTGTCGGTAAATTTTTTTGTAGCGGTTCAAGCAGTCCCTGACAGCCAGGCACTCTTTTTAAATTTATGACTAACTTTGAGTTCACGATATATTTTTTATAGCCGAAAGTAGAAAATATTTTTTTTCAAATTTTTCGTGTTTTTTTTGTTTATAGCGCAAAAAATAAAAAGCGCACAGGTGATCAAATACCACCAAAAGAAAGCTCTATTTGTGTGAAAAAAAGGACATCAATTTCATTTATGTACAGCATTGCATGACTGCACAATTGTCAGTTAAACTAATGCAGAGCTGTATAGCAAAAAATGGCATAAATTGCAGTATCTATACCATAGTTTGTAGACACTATAACTGTCACACAAAGCAATTAATATACACTTATTGGGATTTTTTTTACCAAAGACATGTAGCAGAATTAATTTTGGCCTAAATTTATGACTAACTTTGAGTTTACTATATATTTTTTATAGCCAAAAGTAAAATAGCCAAAAGTTTATAGCGCAAAAAATAAAAAGCGCACAGATGACCAAATACCACCAAAAGAAAGCTCTATTTGTGTGAAAAAAAGGACGTAAATTTCATTTATGTACAGCATTGCATGACCGCGCAATTGTCAGTTAAACTAATGCAAAAAAAGGCATAAATTACAGTATCTATACGATAGTTTGTAGACGCTATAACTTTCACACAAAGCAATCAATATACACTTATTGGGATTTTTTTACCAAAAACATGTAGCAGAATACATTTTGGTTTAAATTTATGACTAACTTTGAGTTTACGATATATTTTTTATAGCTGAAAGTAGAAAATATTGGGGGTTTTTTTTCAACATTTTCGTGGTTTTTTGTTTATAGCGCAAAAAATAAAAAGCGCACAGGTGATAAAATACCACCAAAAGAAAGCTCTATTTGTGTGAAAAAAGGATGTAAATTTTGTTTGGGTACAGCATTGCATGACCGTGCAATTATCAGTTGAATTAGTGCAGCGCCAAACAGCAAAATAAGGCCTGGTCATTAAGGGGAGTAAATCCTCAGGAGTTCAAGTGGTTAATGTATTCTTATAACCAGAATTCTGACCAGCAGAATGCATTAATCACAAATGCCAGAGCGTGTGTTAACTTGCATAAATGTGCATTTACGCACATTAACGTCCATGCATAAAGGCGGCTTTTTGCCACATTTTTGATTTTACGTTTATAGGTGTGCATGAGGCCTAAGGTTCATGCACACAGGTGCTTAGCAGCTGCTATTTGCTGAGACATAAAGTCCTCAGCACTTTATGGTACCCAGGGAGCCACGCGTTATGTACTGCCTCCAATACAAGTGAATGGCTGTACACAGCAGTGCTTGGGTAAACACCAGTGTATTCTTCATTGGTGCTTACTCATGCATACACTTATGGCACTTCTCCCCCCTGCCACTTTCACACTCAGGGAGAAGTACTGTGCCTGCATGCAAAAACCATTGGTATTTACCGAACATGACTCTGTAAGCCATTTGCTTCTATGTACCACCCCAGGCCAGAAAACGTTGGGGATTTTATGCCTCAGCACACAGGAGCTGCTAAGCTTCCATGTGCTTGAGGATAATAGCTCAAATAAATTCAAACCTCCTTCTGGAATGTTTAGCCAAAATATATTTTAAATTTTCACATCCTCCATATCTTTTATTTTTAAGGGGTTGTAGCCAAGCCAGTTGGAAAATGTTATTAGCTCTGAGGTTGATCATTTGTTGTTTCCAAGAGGGAAATTGTGCAAGGGGAATTCACCTATATGCTCAAAAATAATTATTTTAGACAATAGCATATATAGTGTGTTATATGTTGTTTTTTTTAATATGAACAATGTTTTTTTGCAGTATCACCAGTATAGTATATCATTTAGTACAAAAACATAAAAAACTCTAGCACAAATGGAGAAAGAGTGATTAGATCCCAAGATGGTTTGACAAAGGAGCAATAGTGAGCTCCGAAACATGTTACCACCCATCACGCTTTGCCGTCAATATGTCCAGACGTCACTTCTGATTCCGGTCTTAGCACTGGCTTGCTTTCCAGTGTGACTATATTTGCTGCTGGAGGAAGACACTGCCTGTCATATGGACTTAATCTGCATTCTGACAGAGTCCAGCTTTATTCTACCTATCCTGCAGAGCTGTTTTAAGGGTACATCTTATCCATCCATCCACCTGCTGTCCACGGAGGCTTGCCAGCGAAATAAAGGACTGATGTTATTTACTCTCATCCCTGTGAGTGCATTTTAACCTTTCCCTTTACTTGTTTTTAATTAAATTGATACACTTAGATGTGTGTATTGTTTTATAGGTTATCATTTAGGACTTGGATCGAATGAACTACACACTTTACAACACCCATGGGAAACCACATATAGATTTTCATAAAATGTAAGAGGATTAATTATTTCAGAAAAATAATCTAATTCTTAAAGTCCAACTCCAGGAAAATGTAAAAATCCCTGTCACACACACATTGCAAGGATTAAATGCTCCTATAGTCTAAACTAAGGGCAGAGGACATGGAGTAAATAATGACCTTATTCCTCAGTCCAGCAAGGGCCTTCTAGTGCTGTGACCAGTCCCTGGCAGCTGCTCTTTAAGCTGCTACGGAATCTGGTCGTACACCTGCCTCCTCAGCGTGCAGTATTACATTGTATGTGAGGATGCAGAAGCTGGGGTTTAAGGTAAGTAAAAGAGACAGAAAATTGACCTATAAACATAAAACACATTTAACCATTGCAGTGTGGGGGAGGAGCACTGCATTGGTGGATTTATTTCATTTTCCTTGATTTGGAATCTAAAGAACCTAATGTTTTATTTTTAAAATAAATCCATTTTAAAGAAACTTTTACACCAAAGGGTCTATTTACAAATGATTTAACACAAAATTCATACAACCTTCACCTAAGTCTCACATTTTTCTGGTTGTATTTTAATTTTAAAAATGTGTGAAATTTGGTGAAATTTGTGTGAATATTGTGTAAACACTTATAAAACAGACCCCACCACCACCTAGGACATGCAAACTTAAGTTAAAATTTAAACTTAAAGTATAACTAAAGGCAAAACGTTATGTATCATTTTGAAGCGAAAAGGAGTATTAAAGTGTCACTAAACCCATGACCCTGCATTCACTACAGTATTTCTGGTCTCCCACAGTACACAGAACATGGAAATGCAATTATTGTAGTAAATATAAATGGCTAAATACCTTTTCTCATCAGCAGTTAAAGCAGTCTTGTGACTTCTATCAGTGTCAAGCTGAGCACTGGTTAAAGCTTGTAAGAGGAGTTTTCATTCTCCTCTCACTGCCCTATGAGATTGCATAATCTCTGACCCTCCATCTGGACAGCGCTGATTGGCCCTGTGCTGATCACATGCAGCCTCCAAAGAAAAAGAAAAAACTCTCTAGCAGTACACACCAAACTGAGCATGTGCAGAGTGTCCAGAGGCTCTGTTCTATCAGGAGATTAAATGGGGAACGTGGAAGAAGGGGAAGATCAGAGAAGACAGGATCAAACAGCCCTTTTAACACAATGCAAAGGATTAACCCCTTAAGTTTCACAGTGAGTATAACAAGCATGGTTTACTGCATATACAGACTGATTTTACTGTTGTAGGTTTAGTAACACTTTAAAACTTCTCTCAGGTTTTTCTCACCATCTGAGTTCCAGTGGGGAGATTTCCCTTCACTGCCTGTCCCATAGCCAAAACAGAAAGTGAGAGGAATTCCCTCCAAAGGTGTCAGGGATCGCGGCTCCGTGGTCCACGATCGCGGCTCTGTCCCCCGCGCATGCGCATTGGTGGCAGATCGCGCCGGGACACAGGCACTAGGTCCCGGCGAGCCGTGGCTGACAGGACGCCGCGCATGCGCAGTAGGAGCCGTGGGCGCGCCTCAGGCGTCCAATGACAGCCGGGGGCGCGTCCTAGCCGGCCAATGACAGTGCAGGGCGCACTATTTAAAGATGCCCTGCACTGTCACAGATTGCCGCAAGGTCTTTCTGTGATCCTGAGTTCCTGCACCCGTCTAGTGACCCTGATTGACCCTGACTACGCTGCCTGCCCCTGTGACTGACCCGGATTGTCCTGACTACTCTGCCTGCTCCTGCGTTTGACCCGGATTGCCCTGACCATTCTACAGACTGACTTCCCTGCTGACCCTGCGTGTGACCCGACTACTCTTCGCCTACCGATTCTGTACCCCGCTTACCCTCACGGGCCCACGATCCGTTACTACCCTGCTGGGGCCGCCATCCTCTTCATATCTGGCTCTCCCGGTACCTGTCCCCAAAGGTCTCCTCAGCCACTGGTGGGCCTGCTTGGAGGTTGTGACCTGGCCCGGGACTGTTTCAAGTCCATCCCCACCATCAGGGGCCCTGGTGAAAGCACAGCCTGGGCTTAGACCCCACGCTCTGAGTAGGTCTGTCAGTTGGCAGCCTGAGGCACCACCTGGCGGATCATAACAGTACCTTGTGGCCATGACAGAGCCAGGAAGTGGACCGGCGTCCCTAGAGGATATTTGTCAGCACCTGGCAACCTTGACCCAGGCTTTCCAGAATTTCCACAGTCGCTGCGCCCAACTGGAGGACCACATGGAGTCATTAGCTCCCCTGACTCCCCCTGCTCAGAGTCCTCCATCTGCAGAACCTCCCGCTAACCCGGTATCCGGAGCGGTTGCCACACCCCTAGCTCCTGAACCCCGCGTTCCTCTGCCGGAACGATTCCGTGGTGACCGGAGCCGCTTCCGAGCCTTCCGGAACGCTTGCACCCTGTACTTCGACTTACAGCCCCGCACGTTCACCACCGAGACCGTCAAGGTGGGGTTTATAGTCTCCCTCCTTCAGGATGAGCCCCAGGATTGGGCTCACCGTCTGATGGAGAAGCACGACCCCCATCTTGACTCCGTGACCGAGTTCTTTCAGGCTATGGCCGTTTTGTATGACGACCCTCAGCGGGCTGCTTCCGCAGAGGCTACCCTATACTCTCTGCGGCAGGGCCGCCGGACAGCCGAAGAATACGCGTCCAATTTTAGGCGTTGCATGGGAGACACCAGATGGAACGATGCGGCCTTATGTCACCAGTTCCGCATCGGGCTGTCTGAGTCTCTCAAAGACGAACTAGCACGAGTAGGCCTACCTGACTCCCTGGAAAAACTGATTGAGTTGGCCATTCAAATTGACCGTAGACTAAGGGAACGTCGGCTGGAAAGGAGCAGCCAGGGTCAAAGGGTGGCATGGATTCCATCGAGAGATACAGCTCCAACCCCAGGGAACCATCCGCGAAGCACGGAAACAGGGGACAACCCGGAACCCATGCAACTGGGACTGGCCCGTTCCCACTTATTGGTCGAGGAACGTCAGAGGAGACGATCACAGAACCTATGTCTGTACTGCGGGGAAGCTGGTCATCAGGTGCGCTCCTGTCCTGCAAAAATGAGTAAGTCCACGCCCGTTTCTTTTACTTTACCTGCAGGAAGGGATGATCAGTCGAGTTACCTGGCCATTCCTGTGTCTTTACAGCTCCCCGGAGGAACATTGTCGGTGACCGCAATCGTTGACTCAGGAGCCTGTAGTTGCTTCATCGATCTGACTTTTGCCCACCGGCAAAAAATCCCTGTAAGGGACCGCCTGGCGGTACCACTAGCACTCCACTGAGTAGGCGTCCCCAGCGCACGGAGTCTAAGTCCCAGGGTGCTTGTTCACCAGGGCCCCTGATGGTGGGGATGGACTTGGAGCCCCCTGAGACCAGGTCGTGGCTACTGGGTGCGTCCGTCAGTGGTAGTGGTATGCGCCAAGGGCTCCCACGGGGAAGAGTCTGATATGAGGAGGTCAGCAGACCCCACTGCACGGGATGGATGGATGGATGAGCAAGGTCAGACGGGCCGGGTCGGTAACAGAGAGGACGGCAAGGTACAAGGCAGCGGGCATAGAATAGTCGGGTCACACGCCAGGTCAGCAACAGCAGGTCAAATCCAATAGGGGGCATTCAGGAGAGAGGTCAGGCAAAGCAAGGGTCTGGGCAGGAGAAATACAGCAAGGTCAGGTACAATCCGGGTCAGCAACTTACAATACACAGGTTCACGGATACAGGATACAGGTAAGACCAGAAGGCACTGAATGACAGCTCAGGGTCGTTTAAATATCCCGCCCTGCGCTGCCATTGGTGCCCAGCGGGCGGCCGCGGCTTCTACTGCGCATGCGCGAACTCGAACGCCGCGGCCGGCCCGGACCCAGTGCTCGAGTCCCTGCACAGGGCGGCATACTGCGCCTGCGCCGGGACCATCGCGGCGGGGATCGAGGGGATCCCTGACATTGCCCCCCCCTACGGGCAACCTCCGGATGCCCACCCGATCTCTCCACCACGGGTGATCGCGAAAGAACCTCCGGACAAGTCTAGGTGCATGGACATTCTGGGCTGGTTCCCAGGAATTGTCCTCAGGGCCATAGCCCTTCCATTTGATTAGGAATTGGGCCTGGCCCCCCCTCCTTCGGCACTTCAGGATTGATTCCACCTCAAATTCCTCCTCACCCTCGACCGTTATGGCTTCCGGGGGTCTAGATTCTCGGTCAGGGAAGGCATCTGGGATTACTGGCTTCAGCAGAGACACATGGAAGACTGGGTGGATTTTGAGTGTGTCAGGAAGGACGAGTTCGTAGGCCGCTTCGTTGACCATCCGTTTAATGCAGAAGGGGCCTATAAACTTGGGTCCAAATTTCTTCGACGGACAAAGCATCTTTAAATTGGACGTTGCTAGCCAAACCTTCTCCCCAGGCCGCAACACAAGATCTCCCCTCCGTTTCCTGTTGAATGCCTTCCTGTAGTCTTCCTGGGCCCGACTGATGGCCTCTTGAAGCTTCTTATTGTTCGTGGAGAAAAACGTTACTACGTCTTGCGATGCTGGTACTGGGCATTCCGGGACCAAATCCGGGAGGAAGACAGGGTGAAACCCATAGTTGGCAAAGAACGGGGACTGGCCCGTCGCTGAGTGACGGGCATTGTTGTATGCGAATTCCGCTAGGGGGAGAAGTGGCATCCAGTCATCTTGAGTAAATGAAGTGTAGCATCTCAAGTATTGCTCCAGGGTCTGATTGGTCCTTTCGGTTTGACCGTTAGTTTGAGGGTGGAATGCAGAGGAAAGGGACAATTTGATGTCCAGGGCTTTGCACAGTGCCCTCCAAAATCTCGACGTGAACTGGACCCCTCGGTCTGAGACAATGTCTTCGGGGACCCCATGCAGCCTTACTACCTCACGAATGAAAACTCGCGCAGTCTCGGCTGCCGAGGGGGTTTTCTTCAACGGGATGAAGTGGGCCATCTTGGACAAGCGGTCTACGACCACCAGGATTGCTGTGTGGTCTAGTGATGGCGGAAGCTCGACTATAAAGTCTAACGATATCTTTTGCCAAGGCCGTTCAGGAATCGGTAAGGGTCGCAGCAGACCCCAAACTTTGTTTCTGGAAGGCTTATTCTTTTGGCAGGTGATACAGGACCTTACATAGCCCTTACAATCTTTAGCCATGTCCGGCCACCAGAAGGAGCGTCGGAGAAGTTCCAGGGTCTTTTCTGGGCCAAAGTGCCCCGCCATCGGGTGGTCATGGCAATGGCCCAAGACCAGGGTTCGGGCTTCCTCCGGCACCACAATCCGATCTTCCCTCCATAGGAGTCCCCCCTTGTTCTGGAGGAGCCCTCTGGCTGAGGTAGAGACGGTTGTGGATGCCTCCATTATCTTGGAACGAAGGTCCGACTGAAGGGCCAAGAAGTTTCCCGAGGACAAGATGGTGTCGGGTACTGGGGTCTCCTTGGCGTCCTCGTACATACGTGATAACGCATCTGGCTTAGTGTTCTTTGATCCAGGCCGGTACGTAATGTGGAAGTTGAATCTAGAAAAGAATAGTGCCCATCTTGCCTGTCGCGGGCGTAAACGCTTGGCGGTTCTCAGATATTCTAGGTTTTTGTGATCAGTAAAAATTAAGATGGGGTGCATAGCACCTTCCAGCAGGTACCTCCATTCCTCTAATGCCGTTTTGATCGCCAGTAGCTCTCGATCACCGATATCATAATTCTTCTCTGCTGGGGTAAGCTTCCGTGAGAAGAAAGCTACAGGATGGAGCAATTCCTTGGTGCCCTTCCGCTGGGAGAGAATGGAACCTACCGCATTCTCCGATGCATCCACTTCCAGGATGTAGGGCAGGGCGGCGTCTGGGTGATCCAAAATGGGTGCCGAGGTGAACAACTTCTTCAAGGCTTCAAAAGCTTCCTGAGCTTCAGGTGTCCATCTGAACCGGGTTCCCAGCTTGGTTAGCTGAGTAATGGGGGAGACCAGACCCGAGAAGTTCTTGATGAACTTTCGGTAAAAATTTGCAAAACCAATAAACCGTTGGACGCCTTTCCTGTCCGTGGGTTCAGGCCAATCCAGTATTGCAGCGACTTTCTGGGGATCCATCGCGACCCCCGCGGTGGAGATGATCAGGCCCAAGAAAGTAATGCTGGATTGTTCGAAACAACATTTCTCTGCCTTGGCGTACAACCCATGCTGCCGCAAACGCCCCAATACCCTCGCTACATGTATTCTGTGTTCCCCCAAGGAAGGGGAGAAAATCAAAATGTCGTCTAGATAGACGATAACAAAGACATCCAGGAAGTCCCTAAAAATGTCATTCACAAAGTGTTGAAACGTGGCCGGAGCATTACACAACCCGAACGGCATGACCAAATATTCAAAATGGCCGAAGCGGGTGCGGAAGGCCGTCTTCCACTCGTCCCCCTCCCTTATGCGAACCAAGTTGTATGCTCCCCTCAAATCCAGCTTTGTAAAAACCACTGCTGTTTTTAAACTTTGGAACAATTCTGGTACTAACGGCAGTGGGTAACGGTTCTTTATCGTGACCCTGTTCAACTCCCTGTAATCGATACACGGCCTCAAGGTTTTGTCCTTTTTTTCAACAAAGAAAATTCCCGCCCCCGCCGGTGAAGTGGATGGGCGGATGAACCCCTTCTGGAGGCTGTCCTTGATATATTCCTTCAGGGCTCCCAATTCGAGCTCTGAAAGGGGGAAGATTTGCCCAAAAGGAATTTCTGAACCGGGTAACAGGTCAACGGGACAGTCATAAGGGCGGTGGGGGGGTAGAGTATCAGCTCCCCGCTTGCTGAACACATCTAGAAACTCATGGTAGGCTGCCGGGATTACCTGTTTTAATTCAGCTTCCCCCTCAGAGCACAGGAGGATTTGGGGGACCCCCGGGCCCGAAGTGCGGCAGTATACCCGACAGTATGGAGAAGGGAACGAAATTACTCCGGTCTCCCAGTCAATTTGGGGGTTATGGGCCCGTAACCATGGGAGCCCCAAAATGACTGGGAAGAGGGGTGAAGCTATAGCATCCAGGCGGAGCAGTTCCTGGTGCTGGCCGGCAATGACAGTGGCGATGGAGGGGGTTTCCTGGTTCACCACCCCTGATTTTATCCGGGAACCGTCAGCCAAATAAATATTGAACCCCTTCTGTTTCAATTGGAGAGGAATACCCTGCTGATGAGCAAACTTAATGTCCAGGAAGCAGCTGCATGCCCCCGAATCAACTATGGCCGACACTTCCACGGTCCTTTCCGGAAGCTGAAAGGAAAGGGGCACCACTAAGTATTGGGATGGACTAACATTGCCAATGGACAAGGAAGAAGAGGTGCACTTACTCAGTTTCTGCGGGCAGGATCGTACCATATGACCAGCTTCGCCACAGTAGAGGCACAGGTTCTGGGATCGTCTGCGCTGATGTTCCTCTGGAGACAGTTTAGGCCGCGTCAGGCTGAGTTGCATAGGTTCAGGGATATCTCCAGGTGGCCGGTTCTGGATGTTTGGCCTAGGTGCTTGACTGGGCCCTTGAAATGGCCCCCAGGGATTTCCATGACCCTGGCCGGACCTCTCAAACCTGCGTTCCCGCAGTCTACGGTCAATCTTAATAGTCAGTGCAATTAAGTCCTCTAAAGTCTCAGGCACCTCCACCCGGGCGAGCTCATCTTTCAGGCCTTCTGATAGGCCTATACGGAACTGATGCAGGAGAGCAAACTCGTTCCAACGTGTGTCCCCCATCCAGCGCCTAAATTCAGACGCGTACTCCTCCGCCGCTCGGCGGCCTTGCCGGAGCATGTACAAAGTAGCTTCAGCAGAAGCTGCCCGCTGTGGGTCATCGTATAGGATGGCCATTGCGTCAAAAAAAAGGTCAACCGAGCTAAGGTGAGGGTCATTTTTTCCCCGCAGTCGGTGGGCCCAGTCTTGGGGTTCACCCTGCAGGAGGGAGATGACGAACCCCACCTTCACGGATTCAGTCACAAAGGTTCGTGGTTGCAACTCAAAATAGAGGAGACAGGACTCACGGAATGACCTGAAGCGTGTGCGGTTCCCGTGAAACCACTCCGGTAGGGGTACTCGGGGTTCGGCCGCCGGGAGTGGGGCGGATGCCCCAGAAACCGGTACAGGGGCTGCTACGGACGGGGGTGCGGGGACCGCGGCCTGTGGGGCAGAAACGGATATAGTGCAGGTCTGGAAGTGATTCTCAATCTGCTGACATCTGTCCTGCAGGGCCGATACGGCCTGCGTCAAGTTAGACAGGTGCCTGCAGATCTCTTCAAGCGGCGAGGGCCCTCCTCTAGACTCAGTCATGGCCTTCTGGTACTGTAAGGGACCGCCTGGCGGTACCACTAGCACTCCACTGAGTAGGCGTCCCCAGCGCACGGAGTCTAAGTCCCAGGGTGCTTGTTCACCAGGGCCCCTGATGGTGGGGATGGACTTGGAGCCCCCTGAGACCAGGTCGTGGCTACTGGGTGCGTCCGTCAGTGGTAGTGGTATGCGCCAAGGGCTCCCACGGGGAAGAGTCTGATATGAGGAGGTCAGCAGACCCCACTGCACGGGATGGATGGATGGATGAGCAAGGTCAGACGGGCCGGGTCGGTAACAGAGAGGACGGCAAGGTACAAGGCAGCGGGCATAGAATAGTCGGGTCACACGCCAGGTCAGCAA
Organism: Staurois parvus; assembly: GCF_062004578.1. Lineage (NCBI taxonomy): Eukaryota > Metazoa > Chordata > Amphibia > Anura > Ranidae > Staurois > Staurois parvus. Next base: position 2,250,717 of record NW_028318139.1, read on the forward strand.
CAGCAGGTCAAATCCAATAGGGGGCATTCAGGAGAGAGGTCAGGCAAAGCAAGGGTCTGGGCAGGAGAAATACAGCAAGGTCAGGTACAATCCGGGTCAGCAACTTACAATACACAGGTTCACGGATACAGGATACAGGTAAGACCAGAAGGCACTGAATGACAGCTCAGGGTCGTTTAAATATCCCACCCTGCGCTGCCATTGGTGCCCAGCGGGCGGCCGCGGCTTCTACTGCGCATGCGCGAACTCGAACGCCGCGGCCGGCCCGGACCCAGTGCTCAAGTCCCTGCACAGGGCGGCATACTGCGCCTGCGCCGGGACCATCGCGGCGGGGATCGAGGGGATCCCTGACAATCCCTCTCCAGACCAAAGAAAGGGGGTTCAACATCTTCTTGGCAGATGGGTCCCGTATAAAATCAGGGGTGGTGGACCAGGAGACACCACCCATTTTCACCACAATGGCAGACCATCACCAGGAGTTCCTCCGTTTGGATGCCATCGCATCCCCCCTTTTTCCAGTCATTCTGGGGCTCCCTTGGCTGAGGGCCCATAACCCCCAGATTGACTGGGAAAAGGGAACAATTCAATTTCGCTCACCTTATTGTTTGAGTCACTACCACGTCACAGGATCCGTGGTTCCCCGGTTCCTCCTGTGCTTGGATGGCGACACCAATCTATCCCAGGTTATTCCTCCGGCCTACCATGACTTCTTAGACGTCTTTAGTAAGCGAGGAGCTGACATTCTTCCTCCGCACCGTTCCTACGATTGCCCCATAGATCTCCTACCCGGATCTGAAATCTCATTCGGCCGTATCTTTCCCTTGTCCGAAACGGAATCGGGAGTGCTGAGGGAATACACTGACGAAAACCTTCGTAGAGAAGAAGGACAAATCGTTACGGCCCTGCATAGACTACCGTGATCTGAACAAAATAACGGTAAAGAATCGTTATCCCTTACCCCTAGTCCCCGAGCTCCTCCAGAGATTGAGATCGGCAACGATATTTACTAAATTAGACCTGCGGGGGGCCTATAACCTTGTCCGTATCAGGGAGGGGGATGAGTGGAAGACGGCGTTCCGTACGAGATTCGGTCACTACGAATATTTGGTGATGCCGTTCGGGCTCTGTAATGCTCCGGCGACCTTTCAGCACTTTATCAACAATGTTTTTCGTGATTTTCTCGATATTTTCGTGGTGGTTTATTTGGATGACATCCTAATTTTTTCCCCCTCACTGGAGGTTCATCGGGGTCACGTGATACGGGTATTAGAACGGTTGCGTCAACACGAGCTATACGCGAAGGCAGAAAAGTGCTGTTTCGAACAGCACGAAATCACGTTCTTGGGACTGGTTCTCTCTTCCGCGGGGGTCGCAATGGATCCCCAGAAAGTCACGGCGATCTTAGATTGGCCAATACCCGCCGACAAAAAGGGGGTACAGCGTTTCATCGGTTTTTCTAACTTTTACAGGAAGTTTGTTAGGAACTTCTCCGGTCTGGTCTCCCCGATCACGCAACTGACGAAACAAGGGGTCCGCTTTAAGTGGACTCCCGAAGCTCAGACGGCATTCGAAAGGCTCAAAAAATTGTTCACCTCTGCTCCCATTCTCTGCCATCCAGATTCTTCTCTCCCATATGTTTTGGAAGTGGACGCCTCCGAAAATGCGGTAGGAGCGGTTTTGTCCCAAAGGAATGGTACCAAGGAACTACTGCACCCTGTGGCGTTCTTCTCCAGGAAGTTGACACCAGCGGAACGTAACTATGACATTGGAGATCGGGAGCTCCTGGCCATTAAAACTGCTCTAGAAGAATGGAGGTATTTACTGGAAGGAGCCACGCACCCAATCCTAATATTCACAGATCACAAAAACCTTGAATATTTAAGAACGGCAAAACGACTGAGACCTCGCCAAGCGAGATGGGCTCTTTTCTTTTCTCGATTCACATTCCATATAACGTACCGACCCGGTACTAAGAACACTAAACCAGACGCTCTGTCCCGCATGTTTGAGGACCCCGACGACGCCGTGGTACCTGACACCATCTTACCTTCTGGAAGTTTCCTCGCTCTACAAACGGAACTTCGCTCCCCGCTTCTCGATGCTTCTGTAGGACTACCAGTTCCGTCTGGGTCACCCCTCCAGAGCCATGGTGGGCTATTTTGGAAGGAAGACCGGATCATGGTCCCAGAAGAAGTGCGAACCTTGGTCCTAGGGCACTGCCACGACCATCCAATGGCGGGCCACTTCGGGGTAACGAAAACTCTGGATCTACTACGGTGCTCGTTCTGGTGGCCGGACATGATCAAGGATTGTGAGCGTTACGTCCGGACTTGTCCCACCTGTCAAAGGAACAAGCCCTCCAGGAGCAGGGCATGGGGATTGTTACGTCCATTACCCATACCCAAGCGGGCCTGGCAAATGATAGCCATGGATTTCGTGGTCGAACTTCCACCATCCCAGGGCTACACTGCAATAATGGTGATCGTCGACCGCGTCTCAAAGATGGCACATTTCGTGCCCCTGGAGAAGACCCCATCAGCACCGGAAACGGCACGGATCTTCATCAAGGAAGTGGTGAGGCTTCATGGGGTTCCCGAAGATATAGTGTCAGATCGGGGGGTCCAATTCACCTCCAGGTTCTGGAACGCCTTATGTAAATCGCTGGGAATCAAGCTGTCACTTTCATCCGCCTACCATCCACAGACCAACGGCCAAACTGAGAGGACCAACCAGACGCTGGAACAGTACTTAAGGTGCTACACATCCTACCTTCAGGATGACTGGCTGTCGTTGCTGCCTTCCGCAGAATTCTCATACAACAACTCGAGTCACTCAGCTACGGGTCAATCCCCATTCTTTTCCAATTACGGGTATCATCCCACATTCCTCCCTGATCTTATGCCTGAGAATCCGGTACCGGCGTCTCAAGACATCTTGAACTTCTTTTCTGTCAATAACAAGACAATTTAGGAAGCCATCGCTAAAGCCCAAGAGGACAGTAAAAGGGCATTCGACAGAAAGAGAAGAGGAGAATTACTGCTTCAACCAGGGGATCAGGTTTGGCTAGCAACAACCAACTTGAAGATGCTGTGCCCTTCAAGGAAGCTGGGACCCAAGTACATTGGCCCATTTCCGGTAAAACGAGTAGTCAACGAGGTGGCCTACGAACTCGAGCTTCCGCAGACCTTCAAGATACATCCTGTGTTCCATGTGTCTCTCCTGAAGCCATCCAGACCAGATCCCTTCCCGGACCGTGAATCCAGACCTCCCGAGGCAGTCACCATAGGTGACCAGGAGGAATATGAAGTGGAGACTATCCTCAGTTGCCGAAGGAGGGGGGGCCAGACACAGTTCCTGATAAAATGGAAGGGTTATGGCCCTGAGGAGAACTCATGGGAACCCGCCGAGAACATTCACGCACCCAGGCTCATCCAGGAATTTTGTCGTGGTCACCCGCAGTGGAGGGATCAGTGGGGCTCCCGGAGGGTGCCCATTGGGGGGGGGCAATGTCAGAGATCGCGGCTCCGTGGTCCACGATCGCGGCTCTGTCCCCCGCGCATGCGCATTGGCGGCAGATCGCGCCGGGACACAGGCACTAGGTCCCGGCGAGCCGCGGCTGACAGGACGCCGCGCATGCGCAGTAGGAGCCGCGGGCGCGCCTCAGGCGTCCAATGACAGCCGGGGGCGCGTCCTAGCCGGCCAATGACAGTGCAGGGCGCACTATTTAAAGATGCCCTGCACTGTCACAGATTGCCGCAAGGTCTTTCTGTGATCCTGAGTTCCTGCACCCGTCTAGTGACCCTGATTGACCCTGACTATTCTGCCTGCTCCTGTGATTGACCCGGATTGTCCTGACTACTCTGCCTGCTCCTGCGTTTGACCCGGATTGCCCTGACCATTCTACGGACTGACTTCCCTGCTGACCCTGCGTGTGACCCGACTACTCTTCGCCTACCGATTCTGTACCCCGCTTACCCTCACGGGCCCACGATCCGTTACTACCCTGCTGGGGCCGCCATCCTCTTCATATCTGGCTCTCCTGGTACCTGTCCCCAAAGGTCTCCTCAGCCACTGGTGGGCCTGCTCGGTGGTCGTGACCTGGCCCGGGACTGTTTCAAGTCCATCCCCACCATCAGGGGCCCTGGTGAAAGCACAGCCCGGGCTTAGACCCCACGCTCTGAGTAGGTCTGTCAGTTGGCAGCCTGAGGCACCACCTGGCGGATCATAACAAAAGGGATCGAATTCCTTGGTTGTCACTAGTGCCACAATTCCCCTCTATTACTGTTCTGGGGACAACCCAAAATTTGGGATTTTCTTTCCCTTTCAGTGATAATGGTAAACATAAAAAATAAACAGGATGAATCTCCCTAACAGCTACACAGACAACAATCCCTCTCAACTCTATCCAAAACGAAAAAATAATAGCAGAATAACATCATATCAGAACTATAGAGGCAATTATGCCTACCTCCCAGTAGTCCTGGATTCTGTGGGCTGCCACAAATTATTAAACTAATTCTTCAGTCCTACGGACCCAAGCATTGTCCCACCACATCCAATTGTCCAGTGTTCTCTATTCTGTATAGTGGGAGCAGGGCTGGGAAATGACAGCTGAAATTAAATAAACAACTGGTCCACAGTTCCGTAAGCATACTCCATCATTCTAGTTTGTAAACATTCAAATTTTCTGGAACAGCAGGCAATCGGGACATTTTGTTACTGTCATGTGATAGTAACAGACCTTTTCTGATTGGCTGCAGTTGCATAACTTCTGAATGGTTACAAGCTAGAATGATTTAACGAGCTGCTGTTTAATACATTTCAGTTGACCTTTGTTGTAGAAGTGGGAAGTGTAGCAGCAGACAAGGACCTCTGTATGGCTGTTGAGCTGTTAGGAAGAACAGGGGAGGAAAAGGAGGCCCCCAGAACTGCTAGAATGCAGCAGAGAATGTCAATGATAGAGTGACATTTTCTGCTAGACGTCTTACTACAACCCGGGCAGCAGACCCTGGCATGTGCTCCAAATGCCTTGTGCTCCTAGTGACACATATGGATGGTATGTGGCATGGGCAAATTGGATAGTGGACCTTCTGTGCTGTCTGCACATTTGGCGAGGGTGTGAGCCCTAAAAGAGCTAAGGTGCATAGTCTAAGTACACATCGCCAGATCTTCTCAAGAGCACCCCACAGAATAGAGGACAGACCAAATGCCAGGGAACATGTGTAGTCAATATACAAGCCAAGATCAGTGACAGATCAGAGATAGGAAGTCAGGAGTATAAGATTTAACACAGACTAGTGACATTGATTGACAGGCTGAGCAGTGACCGGCTGTACAGCTGCTTTATTAATAAGCAGGTGAAATCTGGCCATGTCTATACTTCCCAGTCCTGTGGATCAGGGCAGGCTTTGCTGCTGATCCTTGACGGTATATATGTATTAGGTGGGGACTTGAAATACGCTTTGAAACACATTTACTTAAAGTGTGTTACCGCAACATTTCATATTTCTGATATGTGCGTAAGCATGTAATTGTATTAAACAGTATCCTTTTCTCTTTGAATTGCTTCCTTTGAAAAATACCTGGTGATCCTGCCAGTCCTCCTGATTCCATATTTCAAACTGACCATACCAGAGCAAAGATGCACATCTACCTCAGCATGGTCAGTTTTCTTCTTTGCATTCTGCTTCGGAGCACATTTTAAACTAAATGAGTAGTTTTACAAGGCAAATGTTCACATATACTGTATATTAATGCTCTCCTTTCCATCAAAGCAGCTAAGAAGATAACTAAATATCTTATTGGAAGTATAAGTGGTACATGTATGGAAAGTATTAATGCCAATAGAAAATATTATATTTAATATTCTGCTTGGCAACATTCCTCCTCAAGAATAGATTACAGGTTTGTCATGCAGATTTTATTGGACAAAGTTCATAGAACAATACTGCCCCAATTGCAGAAGATGACCATGCTCCCTTACACATAAATATAACCTTTCCTAATTCCCAACAACCAGGTTCACTAAAAAAAATTCTAACAGACCAAGGCACTCCATTCATGTCAAAGGTAATGATGGACCTGTGCAAGTTGTTCAAGATCAAACAATGGCATACTTTGGTCTATCACCCACAGACAGATGGGCTCAAAAGGTTTAACAAAACCTTAAGTTTAAGAGAGCTGTACAAGAAGATGGAAAAGATTGTGACAGCTTACTCCTGGTGCTTATGTTTGCCATTAGGGAGGTACCTCAAGTATCTACTGGGTTTTCTCCATTTGAGGTGGTGTACGGGCAAAGACCACAAGAGTTGCTTGACCTGGTTAAGGAAACCTGGAGAAATTAATCTACTCCGTATAACCATGCTTGTCACTCAAATGAGAGAGAGAGAATTGCTAAGGTGATGCCTCCAGTAAAGGAGCCCACAGAAGGCACAAGAAGCACAGAGAAGGATGTTCAACCAGTCCAAACCTGGTTCCACTTTGGGGCCTAGGTGGCTGTGCTTATACTCACCATAGAGAGTATGTTTCTGGCCAGGTGGCAGGGGCCATTCAAGGTGGTAGAAAAGATCAGTGACGTAAATTATAGAGTTCACCAACCTGGAACGTTCACCAAGCCTTACCAAATCCACAAACACAGCAGTTAGAATTGTTTTTACCTAGGAACAGACAGATTTTTTTTTCAAGACTGCCAAGTCCTTCCAGTGTAATTGAGCATGATATTATCACAGAGCCTAATGTGACGCCCCAAAAAAAAAACGTATCACATTCCCGAGGCACACAGGAAAGCCGTATTGAAGGAGGTTCAGAAAATGCTTCAAGTCAATATCATTGAGGAGTCACAAAGTGAATGGTCAAGCCTGATTGTCTGGGTACCGAAGCATGTGATGGTGGTGAGCTGAATACCAATTTGTATGTAGCAGATATATTGACTGTTTTGTTTCATTTTTCTATGCTGAAGCAAGCTGTTTTTGTTTAACATTTGGAAAATAAAGAGTGTTGCCTTTTCCTACATGAATGGTTGGTGATCCCAGGTTCCCCCCATATCACACTGCTTAAAAAGTGCTAGCTGGTGTTTGGGTTTAATTTGGTAGCCAAGTCTAAACCTGCTATTGAATTTAAACACCAGAATAGCGATGCTGTTGTCCAAAGATGTCGCCTTTGCTCCTCTATCCAGAGTGGAGACACCCTAAGACAGGAAGTGTGTTACTTCCAAATCACGGTGTAAAAATAAAGACAAACAAGCCTTAAAAACAGCAAAGGAGTGCAAATTAAGTGCACTCCTGTTGTGAATCACATGGGAAGTACAGACAAAAAAGCTCTAGCCATACTTCTCTTTGCAATTTTACATTGAGGAACATTATTCTGAAATTGTTCAATTATTTTTAGATGCATCTTTTCACAGATTGGTGAACTGCTGACCATCTTTATATCTGAGACACTCTGGCTCTCTCTTTTTATATGGAATCATGTTACAGATCTGTTGCCAATTACCCTAATTAGTTTCAAAATGATCTCCTAGCTCTCCTTTGTTAGTACCACTTTGCCAGCTTTTGGTTGCCTTGTCCAAACGTTTTGAGATGTGTTGCTGCTAAGGATTCACCAATACCGAGCATTTTCACAAGTACTCGTGCTCGTGAAAATGCTCCCGATACCCAAACTGATACTTTGCATTGCGATTTGCGTCAATACAAAATGTATGGACACAAATTGCACCGCAAAGAATAGCATGCAATTTGAACAGGAATGCAATTCCTGTCCAAATCACATGCTGTTTTCCCACTGCTCCTGTCTCATAGCCTGAGTTCGCACAAGAACGGTGCAGGAAACCTCCCTGTGCTCATCCCATGCTGAGCGGAGAGAGGGATAGAAGGGATTGTGGGGATGTATACATTGATGTCGGCTATCAGGCGGAGGATGGAGGCAGATGTTCCAGATTCTCAGCTGTAGGAGAGGTGAGAAAGCCTTGCCTCTTCTTGCAGGGATGACAGTATGGGCTAAACGCCTTTTGACTGGAGAATCAAAATCCGTCTAGCCTGTACTGTCATCCCTACACTGAGAGGAGAGAAAGCCACAGGGATTTGAATTCCCAGCAGATTTTTCTCCTTTCCTTGCAGGGATGACAAAAGTCGTTTAGCCTGTACTGTCATCCTTGCAAGGAGAGGAGATAAAACTGCAGGGATTTCAAATCCCTGCGGTTTTCTCTCCTTTCTTACAGCTGAGAGTCTGGAGCATTGCCACAGCTTTCTCTCCTCTCCTGCAGCTGAGAATCCAGAGCATCTGCCTTCATCCTCTGATGGCCAATACCAAGGTATACATTCCCACACACCCTTCTCTCAGTATGGGATCAGCGCAGGGAGGTTTCCAGCACTGCTCCTGTGTGAACTTAGGCTATGACAAGCCTGGGTTCACATAGGAGCAGTGGGGAAACTGCACGCGATTTGGACGGGAACCGCTTTCCTTTGCAGTGCAATTTGTGTCCATACATTTTCTATAGACACAAATTGCATCACAAAGTATCAGTACTCAGTATCGGTGAGTACTTAACCGAGAGTATCAATCGTACTCGCTGATCAAAAAATGGTATCGATGCACTCCTAGTTGCTGTCATCAATTTTAACATTACCATATTGTTTTCTTAAATTTTCTCAGTTTAAACATTTGATATGTTTCTATTTTCTATTGTGAATAAAATATGGGCTTATGAGATTTGCAAATCACTGCATCCTGTTTTATTTGGATTTTACACAGCGTCCCAACTTTTTTCATCCAGGAAAATTCATATGAGGTCAGCTGCTGAAGTACTTCATCACATTACTAACAGTTTTCATGTCTTACAGAATGTATACCAGGAAGTCATGGAGGAGAGAGAAGAACTAGAGGCTTAGGTAAATCCTGCACTAGAATATGGCGAAAATGTTTTCTTTTCTGCAACAGGTACATAAAGAAACTGGAATTTAGGGGGGGAAAGGTGAATTTAGTCTTTAACTCACACATAAGCGTGAGTGAGCAACTGTGTCAAACTCTTTTGCGACCCCTTTGTGTAAGGTTTTACTTACTCCCTCCTAAAAGAAATCTGATTTGTTTGATAACTTCAGTCTTTCGTGCATCTATGCGTGCATCCGTTATTGCTTAAAATAATGTTTCCTGCCAAAAAATGTTCTCTGTTCTATTATTGAACTCTCCAGTATCTTCCCAACTATAGTTGAAATAACCAGTCTCTATCTACTTTGTAAACATTTTGATCTCTGTTTAAATATAGGCACCACACTATGTCAGTCATTAAATAGTCTGTAAAAATTAGAAACAATGGCTTTGAAATAACTCTTTAAAGTGTTATTAAATCCACAACAGTAAAAATCAGTCTGTATAGGCAGTAAAGCATGCTAGATATACTCACTGTGGAACCTAAGGGGTTAATCCTCTGCATTGTGTAGAAAGGCTGTTTGATCCTGACTTCTCTGATCCTCTCTTTCTTCCAGGGTCCTCCTCTTATCTCCTGATATGAATACATATTGTGTGGAGTCACTCTGCACATGCTCAGTTTGGTGTGTATTGCTAGAGAGGTTTTTTTTTTCTTGGGAAAGTGCTTGTGATCACCACAGGGCCAATTAGCACTGTCCAGACAGAGGTCAGGGGTTCTGCATCCTCCTAGAGCAGAAAGACAACTCCTCCTACAAGCTTTAACTAGTGCTCTGCTGAACACTGATATAAGTCACAAGACTGCTCTAACTGCTAATGAGAAAAGGTATTTAGCAGTTTATATTTACTAAAATAATTGCATTTCCATGATCTGTGTACTGTGGGAGACCTGATATAGTGAATGCAGGGTCCTGGGTTTAGTAACACTTTAAGTACATGTGGGAATAAGCCATCTTGTCCAGGTGCTGTAGTCACCTTTATTTTGTTTACATTTTTCCAGGCCATATCATATTTTGACATTAAATATCCTGTGTATATATATTTCACTTTGTAAACCCTGGTTCACACCGGTACAACTTGTCATGCGATTTGACAGTTCCATCTCGAATGACAAGTTGCAAACCATTGTCGTTAATGGTACCATTCAAATGGACTTGCTGAGATATTAACAGTATAAAACATGGGGGAACGTGCCTGTATTGTACAGTTGTATTGTATATGGGTTTATTGCTGTAATACTTATCAGAGAAGAGCTCCCTCTCTTTCTGTGTGAAGGGCTGTTATCTGCATACAATCAGTTAGATATACACTGGACTTCCACCCTTTTCAGTGCCTGTGCAAATAATATATTGTTGGCTGAAGACAGACATTTTTTTTTAATTACAGTGACAGATGTCATATCTAGATCTGCGTACTCCTGTCAAGCATCCAAAAGGCTGAAAGCTAAATCAACCTGCCCAGAGATATCTTCTATGAAAGAAAAAGGCTATGGTTGTAATTTTCCAACACTGTAAAAAAATATGCATAACAAAAGCAATACATTTTACTAGTAAAAAATGTGCAAACATTTGATTTATGCAAATTGTCTGTGTAAACCAGCTTGCAGAGGAAACATGGCCATAAAAATATTCATAAACTATCTAACTGTTGATATTTACAACCCACAGTAGAAGCACCATTGCATTCATACTGTATGTTTTATTTTACTAGATACATTTCAGAGAAAATAGATTTGCCATTTTAACTGGCTGCTTACTTTGTTATATATCCTTTGTTGGTAATGACAGAGGTCAAACGTTTACTGTAAGTCTTCACAAGGTTGGCACACACTGTTGCTGGTATGTTGGCCCATTCCTCCATGCAGATCTCCTCTAGAGCAGTGATGTTTTAGGGCTGTCGCTGGGCAACACGGACTTTCAACTCCCTCCAAAGGTTTTCTATGGGGTTGAGATCTGGAGACTGGCTAGGCCACTCCAGGACCTTGAAATGCTTCTTAAGAAGCCACTCCTTCATTGCCTGGATGGTATGTTTGGGATCATTGTCATGTTGGAAGACCCAGCCACGTTTCATCTTCAATGCCCTTGCTGATGGAAGGAGGTTTGCACTCAAAAACTCATGATACATGGCCCCATTCATTCTGTCCTGTACATGGATCAGTCGTCCTGGTCCCTTTGCGGAGAAACAGCCCAAAGCATGATGTTGCCACCCCCATGCTTCACAGTAGGTATGGTGTTCTTAGGATGCAACTCAGCATTCTCTCTCCTCCAAACACGACGAGTTGTGTTTCTACCAAACAGTTCTATTTTGGTTTCATCTGACCATATGACATTCTCCCAATCCTCTTCTGGATCATCCAAATGCTCTCTAGCAAACTTCAGACGGGCCCGGACATGTACTGGCTTAAGCAGGGGGACATGTCTGGCACTGCAGGATCTGAGTCCCTGGCGGCGTAGTGTGTTACTGATGGTAGCCTTTGTTACGTTGGTCCCAGCTCTCTGCAGGTCATTCACTAGTTCCCCCCGTGTGGTCCTGGGATTTTTGCTCACCGTTCTTGTGATCATTTTGACCCCACGGGGTGAGATCTTGCGTGGAGCCCCAGATCGAGGGAGATTATCAGTGGTCTTGTATGTCTTCCATTTTCTAATTATTGCTCCCACAGTTGATTTGTTCACACCAATCTGCTTGACTATTGCAGATTCAGTCTTCCCAGCTTGGTGCAGGTCTACAATTTTGTTTCTGGTGTCCTTCGACAGCTCTTTGGTCTTCACCATAGTGGAGTTTGGAGTGTGACTGTTTGAGGTTGTGGACAGGTGTCTTTTATACTGTTAACAAGTTCAAACCGGTGCCATTGTTACAGGTAATGAGTGCAGGACAGAGGAGCCTCTTAAAGAAGAAGGTACAGGTCTGTGAGAGCCAGAAATCTTGCTTGTTTGTAGGTGACCAAATACTTGTTTTGCACCATAATTTGCAAATAAATTCTTTCCAAATCAGCCAATGTGATTGTCTGGATTTTTTTTTTCATTTTGTCTCTCATAGTTGAGGTCTACCTATGATGCCAATTACAGGCCTCTCTCATCTTTTTATGTGGGAGAACTTGCACAATTGGTGGCTGACTAAATACTTTTTTGCCCCACTGTATTTGGATTCTTCAAAAGTATTTGACACTATACATCATACCAGGTAAAGAAGCCGAGGATGTAGGGACTAAAACAGAATGTTTGTGCACGGCTAAAGGACAGGATAAAAGGCAACGTTATGCATCTAGTATAATATACAAAAAACTTGTGCACTGCTATAGGAAAGTTTTTTCTAGTGTTAAATTATTATTGTGCCAAAAATGATGAAAACACAAAACTGGATTACGTCATGATGCTCGTTACAAAATGGCTGTGTGGTAACTGTTGGAGTTTATATGCAGCATTGATGCACTGTTAAATTTTGGGTCTTTAAAGCTATATACATCTGGTGCCTTCTGACACCTTTTTAATGTGAGTGCATTTTAATACATTTTTGGAGAGAATAAAAGTGGTAGATTGGAGTTTAAGGTAGAATGCATCTCTAGGCTGAAGAGGCATCGCCATTCTGAAGAATCCATCTGGGTCCATCCTAAGGTACAAAAAGTGTTTAACCGAGCATATACAGTATTATAAGGTCAAATAGTGGAGGTGAACGCACAACTGGTGGTTACTATTATTATAAACACAGGAGGTGGTACATAATTGAAAGGATCTAAATTTAAAGACAAAAGACACTCATAATATTATAATTGTGAAGGACTGTATTATCACCGTTTGAATTGCTATTTCATAGTTGCCAACAATTCCAAAACGTTTTTAGGGACACCTTTATTTCTGTGCATCCAGAAAGCTACTGTAGGCGGGGCATCACTTTAATTAGGGGTGTGGCTGTACAAGAAGTTAAAATACACTAAATGTTGGGCATGGCTTAAAGGGGATATGGTTAAATAGAGTCAGAGATGACTTGCATAGTGCAGAATGTGGTAATGTTAACCACTTCTCATCCGTTGTCTATGTACAATGGACAGACGGGAGCTCGGTGATCAAGGTGTCGCCTGGACACAGAGGATCACAGTACTGCTGTGTTTGGGCAATCACAGCACCCACATAGTAAACACTGGAAAATGAAAGTAGAGATTGCTTCTCTTTGCTCTCAATGTGAGAGCAGAGACAAGCGATCCTGCAGTGTGTTAGTGTACAGCAGCCTGCCGGCGGCTTGTACACTCACATACTGCAGTGCCAGCCACCCCAGTGCCCCAGCTTAGTGCTAGAGTGTCCCTGATTACTGCCCCACAATAACAATAATAAATAATGCAGGGAGGCCCTGTCACCCATCCCAGTGTGCACAAAACACCTTCATACACCACACCAATGTCCTGATCACCGCCATACCCCAAACCAACACCCTGATCACTGCCATATGCTATACCAGCACCTTGACCACCTCCATACATCATACCAGTGCCTTGATCACCGCCATACACTATACCAGTGTTCTGATCACCGCCATACACCATACCTGAGCCTTGATAACAACCATACACCATACTAGCATCCTGATTACCACGATACCCCAAACAGCCTCCTGATCACCACCATACACCACACCAGCATCCTGATCACCACCATACCCCATACCAGTGTCCTGATCACTGCCATACGCCATACCATCACCCTGGTCACCACCATACCACTGTTCTGATCACCGCCATACCCCATACCAGCATGTTGATCACCGCCATATCCTATACCAGCATCCTGATCACAGCCAAACACCATACTAGCGTCCTGATCAGTGCCATATGCCATAGCAGCATCCAGCATTTTAGGATCTCAACTAATCAATATTCAAATATATATGTAGACTCTATAGCTTTCACACAAACTAAATAATATAAACTGTTTTGGGTTATTTTTACCCCCAAAATTTTGGCCTAAATTTTTGAAGAAAAATTATCTGTTTGCAAAAATATATAGCAGAAACTAAGCAAAAAAATTTTTTTTTCTCAAAATTTTTGGTATTTTATCATTTATATAGCACAAAAAAACAAGTAGTGATCAAATACCACCAAAGGAAAGTTATATTTGTCTCAAAAAAAGGATAAACATTTTATATGGGTACAGTGTTGCATGACTGAGTAATTGCCATGCAAAGTGTGATAGTGCTGAAAGCTGGAAATTGGCCTAGACTGGAAGGCGGTGAAAGTGTTTAAATAGAGAATGTACAGTGCTGAACAAGGGGGCAAAGATTCCAACAGTGAACCCCCCCCCCCCATACCAAATGGACAAATAGTGCATAGAGTGGCTGGGATGGCATACATAGATCAGTAATATATAAAGCAGTGTACAGAGGTCAGTAGGATGTAGGGAAGTGTAGTGAGGGCAGTGTACTGAGGTCAGCAGTAGGCAGGGCAGTGTACAGAGGTCAATAGGATGTAAGGCAGTATACAGAGGTCAGTAGGATGTAGGGCAGGGTACAGAGGTCAGTAGGATGTAGGGCAAGGTACAGAGGTCAGGAGGATGTAGAACAGTATACAGGGGTCCACAATATGTAGGGCAGTGTCCAGAGCTCTGGAGTATGTAGGGTGGCATCCAAAGATCGGTATTATGTAGGGTGGGTCTAGAGGTTTGTAGTATTTATGGTGGTGTCCAGAAGTCTAGTATGTAGGGCAGTGACCAGAGGTCTGTAATATGAAGAACGGTGTCCAGAAGTCCGTAGTATGAAGAGCAGTGTCTAGAGCTCCATAGTATGTAGGGAAGCTTCCAGAGGTCCATAGTATGTGGGCATCAGCAGGGCAGAAGACTAGCCGTCAGCAGGGCAGTGGTTGAGGGTCAGCAGGGCAGAGGACAGGGGGGTTAGGAAGTTGATGTACGGGGGTCAGAAGGGCACAGTACAGGAGTTCAGGAGTGTGTAAGGCAAAGTACAGGGGATCAGCAGCACAGTACATGGGATCAGCAAGGCACTGTACAGGGCGGTCAAGAGGGCACAGTACAGAGAGGTGCAGTCTATGGTATAGAAGTGGTTTCCTCTTAGTGCAGAGTAGTGCAGGGAAGCTGCTGTCCCGTATCTACCTGTTCTGCTGCACTGATCCCTGCTGGCCTTCTTATCTAGTCCATCTGGCATGATGTCACACACAAATGCTTGAAATGGATTGGAGTGGAGGCCGGCGGGGATCACCGCAGTACACTCAGGCATATCCTTGTGCCGTTCTACGGGTGGGGGGCACATAGACAGCACATATGAAGCAGACACTGCTGTTATTAACAGAATATTGTAGAGCAGCAAGCCATTAGGTAAAGCACATGTAAGCAGCTGAAGATTTGAAAGAAATATATATGAACAGAAGACAGAAGATATAAGGCTCCTTTCACATGGGGCAGACTCTGTGCAGAATACATTCTGATCAGCAAGGGATCAGATCACACATATTGTGGAAGAGGAGAAGAGAGTGTGTGTGGGAGGGGGGGGGGGAGTGGAGAGGGGGAGAAAGGGGGGGAGGGAGAAAGGGGGGGGGGAGAAGGGGGGGAGAGAGAGAGGGCGGGAGCTGGGGGGGAGAGTGAGGAGAGAGACAGAGGGGAGAGTTGGGGGGGGAGAGATGAGAGGGATGTGGGTAAAAGAGAAGAGAGTGGGAATGACTGGGAGAGTTAAAGGGAGCAGGCAACAGAGAGAAAGATGATAGAAATGGACAGAGAGGGATCCCTGTAATCACTGTCAGACTCTGTTTACATTTGTAATTTTGGGATCTTGGGCAAAATAGCTGCGATTCTGCCCTCAATCACAAATCGTACTGCAAAAATGGCAAAATGGATGTTCAGGTGCCATTCATTTTTAATGGTACTTAAATGTGGTGCGGTTTTACCATGAATATTGCACGATAAATGTTGCCCAATAGAAGCTCCTGCTCCTTTTTTGGGTGCTGCGTGTTGTCGTGCAATAATAAAGGCAAAACCATGCTGCATTTTAGGTGCCATTGAAAATTAATGACACCTGTACATGCATTTTGTGCAGTTTGAGATCGCAAGCAGAATCGCAGCAATTCTGCCCGGGATCCCAAAATGCCAAATGTGAATGGAACCTTTGGGAAAGTTGATCCTCTTTTTGGGTGTTGCAGGTATCTATGACAAGCATATAGATTAGTGGGATAAACATTCTAACCCCATGTCTCTCTGTACACATGTTCTGGGTTTCACAATACAAAGTCTGGGGAAGCCACCCTCTCTCCCCCACTCACTCCCCACCAACGAGATAAGTGCTCCCCTCCAGCTGTTACAATTTCTCCCCCTTTAGGTCCAGTCTATGATCTCCCCTATAGAGTTCAGCAGAGAGCTCTACAGATTGGTTGTCTCTCCTCCGCCTGCACACTCCCTTCAGGACACTGCCAGAAAAGGAAAAGGCAGAAGGGGAGGAACCTGCACTGTCAAACAAATCCCTGGGCACTCCCCCACTGCTGAGCCAATAGTACTGCCATGTGTGATGCTCAGGAGGAGCGGGGGATCGCAATGTGCCTGCACGGCAGCACAGCAATGCATACTCTGTGTGCCCCTGATGTGAATAACAGGGCTCTGACATCCAGTAACTTGTAAGTTCTGGCCACCCGCTCTGTGACAGAAAAGTACTCCAGGTTGCTGTCCGTGAATGGTTGTGATTTTCGGGACGCATCCCAGAACAAAGTCCCATCGGGACAGCTTTCTAAAGTCTGTGACTGTCCCAGCTAATTCGTGACAGTTGCCAACTATGCTATTTCATATAGTGCACGAGTATGAATGCATTATTGCACTGTTGATTTGATGGAGTGAAATAATTTGATTACTAGGGCTGATACTGTTTATTTTGTTACCAAGGTTATGCACTTAGGTTATGCTTTGAGCATGGAAATACACACTCACACCTCTGGCCAAATAAGCCCTCAGCAAACATTACCTCTTTATTTTTATACCAGTATTGATGAAGTTGTAAAAGGCTTCCTAAGACAGCAAGTACACAACAACCAGGAATGTGTCACCTCAATCATGGTTGATTTGGTTGAAAAAGAGGTACAGTCCATTAGGTTCAACCAATAGAAAAAATAATCCAAATTCCTAAACCCACAGTTGATCCAGAAGAAGCCATGGTCAAACTTGTTCCAACAGGGAAAAGAGTCCTTTCCTATCCCTTAAAGCAATCAGAGATTTATGGGTCAACAGTCTAAGGTGTTATTTCTTATTACAGTAAATATTAATTAAGTGGCCCTTCTTTGTACTCTTTCCAGTTCTGCAACAACATTTTTATGAACTGGTGCCCAAAACTGAATTGCACATTCAAGATCACAACTTACTGATGCTTTACACAGCTACAAGATGAGGTATCTCTCTTTGGAGTCTAACCCTCTTTTATTACAAGAAGTATCTTGCCTGCTTTAGCACTGTATGCTATTAATAAATCTATGATCTACCAGAACACCCAGATCCTTCTCCATCATTAACTCCCCCAGCTGTTCTCCTAGAATGTATAATGCATGCATTTTGTAGCCCCCAAGTGCATAACTTTACATTTATCAATATTTAACCTCTGTTGCCACATAGTTGCTCAAACAGTGTATCTGTTCAAGTCTAAAACATCATAAATTATAGCCATAGCCACCGCATTGTCTATGTTTTGCTTCCTTTCTCATTGAAAGCAAGTACATTTGTGTAAATTTGTATTTTCATAAATTCATGATATAATATTGCTTTCCAGCAGAAACTCTTTTATGTGGCCCTTTATTAAACCCGTAAAGTGGTAACAAATCAAGTTTTAACAGCTGTTTTAATCACTTACTGAGTATGCTTTTTTCTCTTTTAATCCTTGCTTATGGTCCATTCTAAACTGGTGCCATGATCACTGTCCCAGGTTTCCTGTTTAAAGGTGACTCCTTTTTCTTCAGCCTATGGAGTCATCTTTGCATGCAGGGGCCAGTGCTGTGTCTCCCCACACTGTGTGCATCAACGGAAACACACAGCCCCATAGCCTAGGATGCCAAGCCATTCCCCTTCTCCTCCCTTCTCCCCCTTTCTTCTCCGAACTAACAGACTGGCTGGAGACTGCACTGTCTACTGTTAACTCTTTCCTGTAAAGACCAAAAGTTCAGGGAAAGAGCATTGAGAGAGCAAGAGCCAGCAACTTTGAAAGCTGTAAACAGCTGAGGTAAGAATTTTAATAGTTTACTAAGGAGTATTCCTTTTATTGCGCTCAATATGTTAAATTAAAAAAAAATTAGGGTTTAATATTACTTTAAGTGTCTTCCCTGATATAGAAAAAAAAACTTAAAGCCTTAAAAGTAGTTACTGGATGAAAACCTTGATACATTTTTAAATATAGGAACATTTTGGACAGCTGCATCCAAGCCTTACAGCACCAAGTGCAATGCAAAGCATCGGATGCAGTGATGTAAAGTACGCCGCCACTGGACTCTAGAGCAGTGGAGTCATGTTCTCTGAAGTGATGAATCATGCTTCTGTCTGGCAATCCAATGGACGTGTCTGGGTTTGGCGGTTGCTAGGAGAACACTACTTGCCTGACTGTATTGTGCCAAGTGTAAAGTTTGGTGGAGGGGGGATTATGGTGTGGGGTATGTTTTTCAGGAGTTGGGCTTGGCCCCTTAGATCCAGTGAAGGGAACTCTTAAGGCGTCAGCATACCAAGACAATTTGGGCAATTACATGCTCCCAACTTTGTGATTTTGGCCCCTTCCTGTTCCAACATAACTGCGCACCAGTGCACAAAGCAAGGTCCATAAACATAGATGAGCGAGTTTGGGGTGGAGGAACTTGACTGACCTGCACAGTCCTGACCTCAACCCAATAGAACATCTTTGGGATAAATTAGAGACTGCGAGCCAGGTCTTCTCATCCAACACCAGTGCTTGACCTCACAAATGCGCTTTTGGAAGAATGGTCAAACATTCCCATAGACACACTCCTAAACCTTGTGGACAGCCTTCCCAGAAGAGTAGAACCTGTTTTAGATGCAAAGGGTGGGCTAACTCAGTATTAAACCATGTGGATTAAGACTGGGATGCCATTAAAGTTCATGTACGTGTAAAGGCAGGTGTCCCAATACTTTTGGCAATATAATGTAGGAGTGACTATCTTTAAACCTAAATAATTACAGTATGTTAAAAGTGACTATGGTTTAATATTGGATATAAAACAATTGATCTTGGGTTTAAGATCTGAGATGATACCTTATATGGCCAAAAACCCAACAACCACATGCATACCCTCATACCATTCTCCACCAGCTCCCTCAAGGTCATATAAGGTAGCATATTAATTACATTGGCTGTAGAAAACTGTGCCATGGATTCTTAATGTAGTTTGTCCCATGACTAAGAGTGCACCATCAAATGTCCCTCCCAAATAATTTTTAGTAAAACTGCTTAGCTACAAAGAATATGATGCAAGTTTATGCAAAGTGAAAACACAAAAAAGATCTGGTGATAGTGGCATCCATGGTATCTATGTTTCCAGAATTTTCCTCACAGATACAATGCCAAATACCTCAAAAAGTGGTTACACAGCCTACATCCACTATGTGCAATGATATACCCAGCCAATTTGAGAGTGGTAGTACAAGAAGAAACATAATTCTTTAACTCTCTATGTGCAGCTTTAGCCTGACTTCACAGAAATAAACGCAACCACTTCAATATCGAGAACTTTTACCACCTTCCTGTCCAGGGTCATTTTCAGTTTTCAGCGCTCTTGCACATTGAAGAAAAATTGTGCAGTCATGCAACACTGTACCCAAAGTAAATTGTTAGCATTTTGTTCACACAACTAGAGTTTTTCTTTTGGTGGTATTTAACCACCACTGGGTTTTTTATTTATTGCTAAATTAACAAAAAAAAGACAGAAAAAACACATTTGTTCCTGTTATAAAATGATGCAAATAAATAATTGTTCTTCATAAATTTAGGCTACGATGTATTGTGCTACATTTCTTTGGTGAAAATAACCCAAATCTGTATTTTTATTGTTTAGTCTATAGGAAAGTTATAGTCCACAAACGATGGTATTTATCAGACAATCGATCAATCTTGAAGTACTGACAGCCAATCTAATTTCTTGAGGCCAGAAAATGTCAGGACAGTACAGATATCCCCCAAATGACTTATTTTTGTAAAGTAGACAGTCCGAGGAATTTAGTAAGTAGCATGGCGAGTTTTTTGAAGCTGTAATTTTTTTTGTCATAATGTTTTGGAAAATTAAGAATTTTGTTTTTGTACATACTGTCAGCATCATCATATAACTGGTGTGGTGGTGATCAGGGACACTGACTGGTGACAGTACAAAAAAAAATTATTATTTTTCAATTACATACTGTCAGCATCATCATATAACTGGTGTGGTGGTGATCAGGGACACTGACTGGTGACAGTACAAAAAAAAAATATTATTTTTCAATTTTGTACTATTTTTTATTGCTTTTTTTTTTTTTTAACAATTTTTTTCATAACACACCAGAGACCAGAGTAGTATAATGTTACCATCAGTGGTGTATTTAGGTTTTGTGCTGCCCTAGGCAAAACAAAAATTGTGCGCGCCCCCCCCCCCCCCCATGAGAGCTCAAAAGAGTTCAATAAGTGTGTGTATGTATATAAAAAAATATTTTTTCTCTCTCTCTCTCCCTCCTTCTCTCTATTCCTCCTTCTCCTTCTCCCTCCCTCTCTCTCTCCTCTCCCTCTCTCTTGCTCTCTCTCCTTCCCTCCCTCCTTATCCCTCTCCTTCTCTCTCTCTCCCTCTCCTCTCCCTGTCTTTCTCCCTCTCTCTATTCCCCCCATTCCACCTACCAAATGACAACCCCCCCAAAAAAAAAATCCCCATTACACTTCCTAGAAAAAGTGGAGAGGAAAGGGCCAGGAGGAGGTGAGCTGTGTTGTTATCTCTGGGCTCTCCCCCCTGTTGTCCATGCAGCACATGAGACATAATCACTGATAGACCGTAAGGGACTGCATACACACAGTATGATTACCGCCCCTTACGTCCTCCTGGAAGCAGGAAATGAAGGTAGGGGGTGGTAATTATGGTGTGTGTGTGTGTGTGTGTGTGTGTGTGTGTGTGTCTGTGTGTGTGTGTGTGTACAGTCTCATACGATCTATCAGTGATCCTGTCTCATGTGCTGCATGGACAAAAGGAGGGAGAGCCCAGAGAACACAACACAGCTCACCTCCTCCTGGCTCTTTCCTATCTGCTACGTCTCCTCTCCCTGCTCCAGGCTGTCCCCTGGACCAAGCTCTGAGTGCAGGCAGGGGAAGGAGCTCAGCGGCCATTCAGGAACACCAGGGCACCCCCTCTAACCGTCCAGGTGTGTCTCTCCCTCCCGGTGGGAGAGAGAGGAGGAGGAACAGGCTTTCAGCTGCTGGAGGGAGAGATACACAGGGCATCATTCTGCTACTGCTCTCCCCCACCACACCGATCTTCCTGCTGTCCGGGCCACCTACAGGAGAACCGGTAGTAACCCGCTGATGGCGGCCCTGCATGGCTCAGTGCACCGCTGCTTGCCAGGTCCCTTCTTCCGGTGGGCGATGCCCCCCCTCCTAAAAATTGCCATACTAGGCAAATGCCTTGTTTGCCTCATGGTAAATACACCGCTGGTTCATACTGATCAGTATTTTTTTTTACACATTATGATTGCTTATAGCAAAGAATTTAATTGCTATAAGCAAACATTTAACTGAAAGAAATAAATGCATTCAAGTTTTTTTGTTGTGATTAGTTGTGATTGACACAGATGTGTATCATGGGTTGTGATTGGCCCAGTCTGTATCATGTGATTGCTGTGACCAATCACAGCTAGTGACACAATTGTATGGATGGCATGAAAGAAAGCCATCCATTGTTTACAATTATCATGTGACGTGCTGTGATTGGTCACGATACTGGCCAGTACACAGATCTGTCATCAGCTGTGTCCAAGGGATACAGCTGGTGACAGATCTTGCCACAGCGTGGTCCCGCTGGAAGTGCAAGGCACGATCCAGGAGTATGTCATATGACGCCCACCCGGATCAATGAGAGTCCCACTCGGCTGTCATTTTGCTATTGGCTAGGCGGGAACTGGTTAAATCACTATCATCACACAGATCTCTGGGTTCATGCATGTGAATGCCTACAAGTTGGCAAACACCTATAATTTAACTGTTTACTGTAACACCATGATTACAACATTATGCACTACGTGATGGATTTTTCTCACCGATGTCCAGCTACCTTTTTTCACCTCAGTTCACTTTCCCATGAGGAAACTAGTTATGTTGGTTTACACGTCGTTTATTATTGAAATCATGTTCGGTTCACTTTTCCTACATCATTGTCTGGACCATTGTTTTTGTTAAAAGTAATGCCTTTTGCTGGCCCTATGTTTGCAATTGCTGCAAGGACTTGGGATTTGTACCTGGATTACCTAACCATAACCTCTACCTTCAGTACCTTAGTGGGCTTGCCCATACGCCACAGCCTGCAAAAAGACCCTAGGATTGTGGCACTAAGGAGAGGGACCATTACTGGTTTGCAACCCTCTTGGATCCACATTACAAAAGCAAAGTTGCAGAACTCATCCTGCCCTAAAAGGAAAAGCACCGGTGGGGTTGGCTGCATAAAAGGATCAACGGACCACCCCCTTGATTACCAGGAAACAAGGGTGGACCACTGGCCAAAACTTGCACAGTATGCAATCGAGTTGCTTTGCTACCTTCAGCCAGATTCCTCTCTAACATACATTTAATGCTGTTGAGGGCTTTGTAGGCATTGCCTAACACTGGGCACAGTTGACTGGCTGACATTTTTTAAACTGAACCAGTTTTGGATCTGTGCCAAATACCAAGCCCATGCTTGGTATCTTTATTTATTGCTTGATAAATACCTACACCCATTCCAAAAATAAATGCAATTCCATTCCTCAAATATGTACAATGTTTATATAGTGTCTCTGGCAGAAGTTTCACGTATTTCTGAGTGAAATATACCTACTCACTGCCTCCAAAACCCCATAATTTCCTAAAGAATGTGATTCAGTTCAGTAAATAATTCAATTTAATTTACAAAATGTTTTTGTGAACAATACAGTTTCATTTTTATGGCTGAAATATGCCAACTGCCTGCCTCCCAAATTGTCTCCCATAACAAATTATATGATTATGTTAGGCAAATCCAAGCAAATTACATGCTGAAACAGGACTAATCCCCATCTCCAAAATAACCTTAAAATATATTAGTTAATTCATATGATTTTCACGTTGTGTCTTTCTAAAAATATATTTGTTATTCATTGTTATTTCTAGCTTAAAGATGCCAAGTGCCTCCAAAGAAGCAAAGTGCCTCCAAGTGTGTCCTCCATTAAAAAGGATGTGATTCTGTTTGGCAAATGTGTGCAATGCTTAAACCAGTGTCAAAAACAATGCAATTTCAGATAATATTTCTGGCTATAATAGGCCTAACCTCTGCCCTAACACTATTATTAGTAAGGATGAAATTCTTGTCAGCAAACCTGTACAAAATTTACACTATGTCTTTGCAAAGATTCTATCTAATTTGATATTTATTGCTGAAATCTGCCTCCTCTCTTCCTCAGAAAAAACAGCCTATTCAAAAAGAACGTAAAAGGTATACTTGAAATCCCCTACATTTTTCTGTTTAAAATATCAAATAAAAATAGAATACATCCTTTTTCCAGATGCAATGTGCCCACACTGTACATCAACACTTATGACCTGTCCAAAATGGTATAAAAGCTGTGCTGCAATTCTTTATATGTTTCTTTTTTTCTGCCAAAAGAAATAACACCATTTTCATTTATTTGTTGAATGGCCAACATATAATAGCCAGCCTAAACAGGTTCAAAAGCAATGGTGCTAATCTGTTAAATGAGAAGTGCAGGGAATAAAGAAAACAAACAAACATGTATACTCACCTATATGGCTTGTCCCCCGTCAGCTCTAAGACAGAGAACTGAGCAATCACATGACTGCTGATCGCTCAGTTCCTCATCTTCACTGAACAGAGAGTGGTGACTGGTAGTCTCCACTCTGTGCTCTGCCCCTTCAGCACTCACTGGAGAGCCTGGCTGTGGAGAGGGAGAGAGCAACTAGCTCAGTCTCTCAGCAGCACACTGAGAGGCTGAACCAGCTGCTGGTCAGGCATCTGGGTTGATACCAACATTAAAGTCAAGATCCTAGCAGAGCCTGGACCGGCTCTGTGACATCAGTCAACAATTGGCTGAATCTGGGTCACAGGTGTGCAGAAATACTGTAAGTGTACTCTTGTGACCCAGAAGAGAAGTATGACCCAAAAAGCTTTGGCCATACTTCTCTCTTAATATGTATTGCTTTGATTCATACTTGGAAAAAAGTAAAAATAAACTCTTAATTCTAGCTGCAATTTACTTTCTCTTAGAAAAAAGGATTATAAGCTTTGCAGCATGCAGATGCAATCTTATGCTATCCCTCAGAAATTACAGTCTGTTACAAGGAAGGCTTGAAAAGTGTCATGCAATTCCTCAGTTTTACACAATAAGAACCTACTTCTTTCATCTGCAGATGTAATATGGACACTAAATCGCTCAGAAATTGCAGCCTGCCCACACGGGCTTGATATCCATCTTCCATCAGTCTCCAAAATAAGACACTAGTTTTTTACTTCCAGACATAATGTGCTTGATCTCTCCCTCAGACATTATGGCCTATCCAATAAAGGTTTCAAAGGTGTGGTGCACAGCAGTTCAAGTATCGCAGACTAACCATACATCTTCTGAAAAGATACTTTTTTTTTAATTCTACATGAAAAATGCTTGCGTTCTCCCTCAGAAATTGTGGCCTATCCAATAAAAGCTTCAAAAGGTGTACTGCAAATATGTGCAATATGTGCAAGTACCGTGCTCACCTGAGACGATTCTTCAATGGGCCTTAAAATCCAGGCATCAGGATCTTAACTAAGGGAAACCAGCAGTGAAGCCTTGTGGCTGCACATATGGCTTCCCACTGTGCATAAGCGAACCACAGTCTTCTGGGACCTGTGATGTTTCCCAAAAGACTGTGGGGGAAGGGTGGGCTGTACTTCTGCTCAGATCATCATGGCAATCGAACAATGGAGCAGGAAGTGGGAATGGGTACCTGTCAAAACCAGGTATCCCCCCTCCAAAAAAAATGCCAATTGTTAAAGAGGAAGGGGGGAGGAAGAAAACAAGCATTACTTCCCCTTTTGGGTGAAGTTCTGCTTTAAGGGGTATCTCATTAAAAAATGACATTTCTTTTGCAGAAGATGCCTAAAATCTGTCTTGGTGCAAACTTCTGGTAAAATTCATGAGCTGATCACTTAAGCAGAAAATGCTATTTTTGGAGGCATTCTGTACACCAACGTATACAGAATGCCTCCAGATTGTCATATTGCATTTAATTTTGTGTAACACGTGTAACACCCTGCTACAAGTGGATGAAGGATGTTAAAACAAACACAAGATGGCAGTGTCCTGCAAAACAGTGGCATTAACACTCTGTAGATCAGGCCCATGGAACTTTTATCCTGAACCACAGGACTTTGCCAAGGAACAGTGTTTAAGAACTACATTTCCCAGAGGAGCTGACGTGTGGGCGGAGGCATATATATATGTAAGCTTGGGAGATGAGACAGGAAGTGAGAGGGGAGAGATCTAGAGAGAGGAGTGCACTGACTGTGGGAAGACCGGACCAGGTAGTGGAAAGAGAGAAGGAGAGGAGGCAAGGAAAGCCTGCTGATCGCTGATCTTGCCGCATCGTGGAGAAAGCTAATCTGCTATCAAGTGACCAGACGGAATGCTGCAGGCAGGACAGGGAACACTGACACCTGCTCCACCTTTGATATTTTCCTGCACACAGTTGCAGACATTGCACATAAGTTGCAACCTAGTTCCTTTAGCCGCTATTGTCTGACCACACTTAGCACAGCCTTATCATCAGAACTGATAGCAGGACATTCGGGCCACAGGCCAAGACAACACTGTGTCACCATCATGATGAATTCATTCTGCTTCTTTGGGCTACAAGACTTTTGGCACAATAGGGAAACTATTGTGCCAAAAGTATTGTGGCAACAAACACTTTTATCAAATTGGTCACTTATTGCTTTAGATTCACTAGTGAAGATTACCTTAAAGGAACATTACATCTGTAAAATTGCTGCTTGCAGGGGAAATGTTATTTTTCCCTCTCTTTATTACACTGTTCCTCAGAGAGTTACAGTCCACACATCTCTTCACTGTGCACCAACTGGGCCCCATCACGAGCACAGAAAACTCTTCATTGCCTTTAAAGAACATTGGCTGTTTTAGAGTTATTTTCCTTATTTCAGGCTATCTTCTTGCCATCAGGTCCTGAGTTCCCAAAGTGAGCTAGTCTACCTGTTTGGTAGTCCTAGCTGCTCACTGGGGACTGTAAGACCACCTCAGGTTGAAGGTAATGGGTTAGTTTCTGAAAGACAGGCCTGCTAATACTAATTGAGATTCTGTGATAAGTGTTGTCTTTTCCTTACGTTCAAACCAACACAAGTAACAATTAATTTTACACATTCCAATTTATGCTGTTTATGTTGTTTATGCTGTATAACCAAGCCATATTGAAGTCTGCTATAAACCTCTTACTAGTTTATTTCAATCCGTGTGTGAATTCACTTTCTACTGGTGATTTATGTCCATTAAGAGTATACTGTGGTGTCAGCAGGGGTTGGGCTTTAAGAGTGGGGTCCAGATCCACAGGGAACATGAAAACAATTCAGCAACTCCTAAGGTGGTAGTGCTACATTTACAAAAATTTAGAGCACTGCAGATTAAAATGGAAACGTAGTTTTAAAAACACTAACTGTTCACATCTGCCCATAGCACTTAAACATATACTGGTAAGTCACCCCACATCAGAGGCTTACAGAGCGTGTACCCAGGAGCCCAGGATTTGGTGCCCACCAGCTACATGAGATCACATTACTGCTGTGTCCGGGTGATCACAGTCTTTTACCATCTGAAGGCTGTGTTCAATCACAGCGATCACATTGTAAACATAGCTAAGTGAAAGTAATCATTAGTAGAGAGAGAATTGTTGCAGCCTATGAGAATACAGCAGCCTGTCACACTGCATGTACACTCACAGACTGTAGTGCCAGTCTTTCCCCAGTGTAATAACAATAAAACAGTGCAGTCAGCCCCTTGTCACCTGTCCCAGTGACACCAGTGCTCACAGTAACACTGCCATACCTCATACCAGCATCATGATTATCACCAAACCTCATACCGGCATCATAGTCAGCACCCTACCTCACACCAGCATCCTGACCACTGCCATACCTCATACCAGCATCCTGATCACTGCCATATGCCTTAGTAGCATCCTAATCACTGCCATAACCCATACCAGCATCCAGATCACCGCCATACACCATACCAGCGCCCTGGTCACTAACATACTCTTTAGCAGCATCCTGATCACCACCATTCCCCATACTAGCATTGAGATCACCACTATACCCCATACCAGCGACCTCATCACCGCTATCCCCCATACCAGTGTCCTCTTCACCGCCATAACCTGTACTAGCGTCCTCATCACTGCCATACCAGTGTTCTGATCACTGCCATACTACCATCCTGATCACTGCCATACAAGTGTCCTGATCACCACCATACCAATACCAGTGTCAATAGAGCCAGCGTCCCCAATTGTTTCCACTATCCTGGTTCTCCAGGGCCTCCAAAATGTAATAGACAGGAAATTAGATGTAAAATTTAAGCTCCTTCAGGTGCTTCTTGGAAGTCGGGCCCCTCTGTGTGGCTAGTCACCTGTGGTATCCCCTTACTTGGGAAGGGTAGCAAAATGTGTTTTGGGGTGGAGTTTGAAGTATAGCAAAATATAAAAAACCCAGTGGTGATTAAATACCACCAAAAGAAAGCTCTATCTATCTAAAACAATTATAAAAATGTAATTTGGGTACAGTGTTGCACGT
Organism: Staurois parvus; assembly: GCF_062004578.1. Taxonomy (NCBI): domain Eukaryota; kingdom Metazoa; phylum Chordata; class Amphibia; order Anura; family Ranidae; genus Staurois; species Staurois parvus. Next base: position 2,278,633 of record NW_028318139.1, read on the forward strand.
GTGAGTAATTACAATTCAAAGTGTGATAGTGCTGAAGCTGAAAATTAGCCTGGACTAGAAGGGAGTGAACATGTCCGGACTTGAGGTGGTTAAATTGCAATATGACTCATACATATATACACTGATCAGCCATAAGCAAGGCCGGGACAAGGGGTTGCAGGGACAAGGGGTGGGCAGGAGGGGCGGGTTGTGCTCTCTCTCCCCTCCAGTTCCTCCTTCTGCCACTGCAGCTCTCCTGGATTGGGACTGCCAGATTACCACTGGGCATTGTTTGTTTATCTTCCACCATCTCTTTCCAGCAAAGAACATGGGTAGGGGGCAGATAGGCAAACACTGCACAGTTGCAAGCTGACATCCAGTGGCATCTCTAGTGAAGGACCCCAACACTGCAATCCTATAACCCTCTATAGCCCCCCTATACTGCTTGACTTTTTTTTGGGGGGGAGGTAATTTTTGCCGACACATAATGCTCATACATTTGGGGGAGGCGCTGCTTGGCATCTTCGCCCTGGGCACTAGATGTCCTTGTCCCGGTACTGGCCATAACATTATGACTACCCACCTAATATTGAGCAGGTACCTCTTTTGCTGCCAAAACAGCTCTGACCCGTCCTCTAGACCTTTCGAGGCTGTTGTACAGTGGGGCAAAAAAGTATTTAGTCAGCCACCAATTGTGCAAGTTCTCCCACTTAAAAAGATGAGAGAGGCCTGTAATTGGCATCATAGGTAGACCTCAACTATGAGAGACAAAATGAGAAAAAAATCCAGACAATCACATTGGCTGATTTGGAAAGAATTTATTTGCAAATTATGGTGGAAAATAAGTATTTGGTCAATATCAAAAGTTCATCTCAATACTTTGTTATATATCCTTTGTTGGCAATGACAGAGGTCAAACGTTTCCTGTAAGTCTTCACAAGGTTGGCACACACTGTTGCTGTTATGTTGGCCCATTCCTCCATGCAGATCTCCTCTAGAGCAGTTATGTTTTGGTGCTGTCGCTGGGCAACACGAACTTTAAACTCCCTCCAAAGGTTTTCTATGGAGTTGAGATCTGGAGACTGGCTAGGCCACTCCAGGACCTTGAAATGCTTCTTACGAAGCCACTCCTTCGTTGCCTGGGCGGTATGTTTGGGATCATTGTCATGTTGGAAGACCCAGCCACGTTTTATCTTCAATGCCCTTGCTGATGGAAGGAGGTTTGCACTCAAAATCTTACGATACATGGCCCCATTCATTCATTCTGTCCTGTACATTGATCAGTGGTCCTGGTCCCTTTGCGGAGAAACAGCCCCAAAGCATGATGTTGCCACCCCCATGCTTCACAGTAGGTATGGTGTTCTTTGGATGCAACTCAGCATTCTCTCTCCTCCAAACACGACGAGTTGTGTTTCTACCAAACAGTTCTATTTTGGTTTCATCTGACCATATGACATTCTCCCAATCCTCTTCTGGATCATCCAAATTCTCTCTAGCAAACTTCAGACGGGCCCGGACATGTACTGGCTTAAGCAGGGGGACACGTCTGGCACTGCAGGATCTGAGACCCTGGCGGCGTAGTCTGTTACTGATGGTAGCCTTTGTTATGTTGGTCCCAGCTCTCTGCAGGTCATTCACTAGTTCCCCCCGTGTGGTCCTGGGATTTTAGCTCACCGTTCTTGTGATCATTTTGACCCCACGGGGTGAGATCTTGCGTGGAGCCCCAGATCGAGGGAGATTATCAGTGGTCTTGTATGTCTTCCATTTTCTAATTATTGCTCCCACAGTTGATTTGTTCACACCAAGCTGCTTGCCTATTGCAGATTCAGTCTTCCCAGCCTGGTGCAGGTCTACAATTTTGTTTCTGGTGTCCTTCGACAGCTCTTCACCATAGTGGAGTTTGGAGTGTGACTGTTTGAGGTTGTGGACAGGTGTCTTTTATACTGATAACAAGTTCAAACAGGTGCCATTGATACAGGTAATGAGTGCAGGATAGAGGAGCCTCTTAAAGAAGAAGGTACAGGTCTGTGAGAGCCAGAAATCTTGCTTGTTTGTAGGTGACCAAATACTTGTTTTGCACCATAATTTGCAAATAAATTCTTTCCAAATCAGCCAATGTGATTGTCTGGATTTTTTTTTTCATTTTGTCTCTCATAGTTGAGGTCTACCTATGATGCCAATTACAGGCCTCTCTCATCTTTTTAAGTGGGAGAACTTGCACAATTGGTGGCTGACTAAATACTTTTTTGCCCCACTGTATCAAGCACCAAGCCATCAGTAGAAGATCCTTTAAGTCTTGTAAATTGCCTGGTAGGGCCTCCATGGATCAGATTTGCAGCATATCCCACAGGTCTTCAGTTTGGATTGAGATCTGAAGATTTTGGAAGCCAAGTCAACACCTCAAAGACATTCTTCAATTTCTCTGTAGCAGGGGCGGACTGAAAACTCATGGGGCCCCTGGGCAATAAGAGCTAATGGGGCCCCCTGTGTCCCCATTTACACTCAAGCCACAACATCACACATACATATTGCAGCTCAGCTGCAAAGAAGGAGCATTTAAATATTTACCGCAGCACAGACTGCATGAATGTTCCCAGCTTCTTTACGTAGAAGCCACTGGGAACTTGCAGGTTTAAAGATGGCTGCCATGTGGGAGAAGTGAGAGAGAGAGAGGGAAGACAGAGAGATGGGAGTGGGAGTGAGAGAGAGAGAGAGGGGGGGTGAGAGAAGAAGGGGAGAGAGAGAGGGGGGGTGAGAGAGAGAAGAAGGGGTGAGAGAGGAGGGGTGAGAGGGGTGTGGTTAAATAGTTTCTGAGATGACTTACATAGTGCAGAATGTGGTAATGTTAAATAGGGAATGTATAGTGTGGAATGTATGACAGTGGTTAGTACGTACAGGGAGAGGAGTGCGGAGTGTATGGCAGTGGGTAATATGTACAGGGAGAGGAGTGTGAGTGTATGGTGGTGGGTAATATGTACAGTGAGAGGAGTGCAGAGTATATGGCGGTGGGTAGTTTATACAGCATGGTGTCAACAGGGCAGTGGATGGTGTCAGTAGTTCTTTATTTTTATTAATATAATTTTTTTTTTTTACAATTTAATGTTTTATTATTTTTATCATTTTTGAAAAAATGCTTTTGGGTGGCCAGTGGATGGTGTCAGCAGAACAATGGCGTGGGTGTCAGAATGATTTTATTTTTATTATTTAATTTTTAAATAATTTTTTCCAATTTACTTTTGTATTTTTTTTCACAATGATTTTGTTGGGGCAGTGGACAGTGTCAGTAGGGAGAGAACAGGGAGCATAAACAGAACCTGTACCCACTATATCAGGAAGAAGGAAGGAAGGAAGGAAGGGAGGGAGGGAGGGAGGGAGGGAGGGAGGGAGGGAGGGAGAGAGGGAGGGAGGGAGGAAGGAAGGAAGGAAGGGAGGGAGGGAGGGAACAGATGGAGGAAGGAAGGAAGGAAGGGAGGGAGGGAGGGAGGGAGGATGGAAGAAAAGGGAGGGAGGGAATGGATGGAGAAAGAAAGGAAGGAAGGAATGAAGGAATGGGAGGGAGGAATGAAGGGAGAGAAGGAATGAATGAAGGGGAGGGAGGGAGGGAGGGAGGGAGGGAGAGAGGAAGGAAGGGAGAGAAGGAATGAGTGAAGGGGAATAAGGGGTGGAGGGAGGGAGAGAGGGAGGAAAGAATGAAGGGAGGGGATGGAGGACACAGGTCAGCATGGGCACCCTGACCAGTCTGCGGCTACATAGCCCCATATGCAACAAACTGCAATCCACTGTGTGTTTTTACACCTTTCTATGGGAACCAGCATTAAGTATTTCAGCAATTTGAGCTACAGTAGCGCTTCTGTTGGATTAGACTACACAAGGCAGCCTTTGTTCCGCACATGCATCAGTGAGCCTTGGCTGTCCATGACCTTGTTGCCAATTTTCTTTCAGTGGACCACTTTTGGCAGGTCCTGCCCACTGCAGACCGGGAACATCCCACAAGAATGGCAGTTTTGGAGTTGCTCTGAGCCACTCATCTAACCATTACAATTTGGCCCTTGTAAAAGTCGTTCATATCCTTACGCTTGCCCATTTTTTCTACTTTCAACACATGAACTTTAGGGACAACATGTTCACTTGCTGCCTAATATAATAGGATAATGTTATTCACTTTACCTGTCAGTGGTCATAATGTTATGGCTGATAAATGTAAATACACACACACACACACATTAGATTTTATATATGTGCTACATTTTTTTATTTGCTATATTTATTTCCATGAAAGTGGAGTTACCCTTGGTAGATATGGCAGGCTTGCCCAACAGTTTAAAGGGGGTTCAAAACTATCCTTTAGAATCAAGCTTCACTATTGATAGGGTAATTGTCTAGCTACCAAAATATCCTTCAGATGATCATCTTCCTCCTGTGGCTTAGGAAGTTAAGCCTTTGTGACAGGTTTAGCAGGTGGTAGTTTTTCCTTCTTGAAACAACAAACTGCTGGATGGATACCTCTGCAATATGAACACTCGGGTTTAAAGTGACATGCTTTATATTCCTGTGGTACAGTGGCTTTCATGAAACAGACAGCAGACTCCTTTTTGGATCCTGCAGATGCTACAGTAATGGTGCCAGCAGCTACCTAAAAGGAGGTGGGGCTATGCAGACAAATTAGTAACAGCCATAGTGTTACTTTTGCGCTGCCATTTTTTTTTTCTTTAAAAAACAGCATTACCCAACATATACTTTACAGAGCCCCAAATCAGATCTATGTAAAAATACAGGGAAGAACCGAACCATAGAAACTTTTCATCCCCACATAGGTGCAGAAAACCACAGTCAGTTCCCAAAGATACAAGAAAAAGAGAGGAAGGCACCTCTAAGTGCAGTATTGACAATTTATTTAGTAAACAATGGAAAATTTGCACTTACAAGATAAACGCTTCCTCTCTTTTTCTTGTTACTGCAGTAGAGCCTTGCTTCCACTCTAAGAAGAGCTGCCTCAGTGTCACTGCTCCCATCCATTCATCCCTGATACCCATCTGGCACCTTTATCTTACAGCTACAGAGGTTGGGCTCCAACAAGCACGCCCTATATAATATACAGTTTCCAAAGATACAGGGAAGCTGTTTAGGTTTCTCACATTGTGCATTAAGGTCAATTCACTTGGATGTGTCAACTGTCTACTTATCAGTTGGAACTTACTTAAGAATAATATTGAACTCCTGTTTCAATATTTTATCCTTTGTGTCTGGGGCTACATGCATACCTACTGGTAAACGCTCCTTAAGGGACTGCACAATGAACTACCTGTCCATGAAATGGCCCAAATAGTTGAACCACCCAAGCATCATAAAACCAACTTCACCACATCAAAATTTTGGTAATCAGATATTGCAAGTAAACTAGCATCCCTAGTCCTACCCCAAATGAATCCACAGTCATACTCAATGAGAAGAGGTGGATGTGGAGCAGATGGAGGTTGATTTGTTTTAGTACTGGGAGGTAGAAGTTCAGCAGCAGGATGAGTCTGTGTCCAATCATTTCTAAAAGAATCTGGCATTTGTCTCAAATTTTGGTCTGATCTATATAGCTATATATCAAATACACTTTTTATCTTTCAAAAAGTGTTTCCCAGTGCTAAACCTTTCATCCAACTGCTGCATTTGTAAATTTCAAAAGCCAGTATAAAGGAATAGTAGTGGTAAAGAAAGCACTTGTGGGTTTTACTCATTATTTTTTTTTGCATAATTCTCCTTTATGTGGGTATGGCAGGTGGTGTGTCATATGCCTACATACATTTGCTGATAGGTGTTCCTCATTCTTATCTCAAAAAGTTGTGAGGTACGGAAGATCCAAAGATGATAGCTCTATGAGAGGAATTGGCAGGGCCTGATGCAGAGAGTGGAGCAGGACATGATCTTCAGGCAGGCAAGGGGTTGTCAATGCTATGAGCCTCCTGCCTCTGTCACAAGTAAGCTGGAAGCCCAACAGTATTGCTGAGGTAGGATTAATTGAGAAGGCAGCAGTAGGAGAAGCAAATAATGCTGTCTAAAAAGAAGGCATTCTGAACTCACAAGCTCCCAGTGCTCAGGCCTGCCTCTGACCTCGCAAGGACTAGGACTCAACCTTGAAAGTGGGTAAGCTCACCTGCTATCCCTGGCAAAGATGAGTCTGGAAGCCCCATGCCAACTTATTAAGCCATGCTTCCATTAGTCAAGGCTCCCTTTCACTAGGGGTTCAAGTTGCCTTCGTTACACAAAATAATGAAATAACCAAACCTCAACATATTTACAAAGAGATATCAGTAGGATTTCTTTTTTCCTGGTTTTATTGGCAACAACATGAACAAATAAGTTTTTTTACAAATGTGTTGTGTGAGTCTGTCTATATGGCTCAGTCATTTTTTGGAACATAGGAAGGACCCAAAAGTAAAAGGAGTGTATTTTGGTTTTCAGTACATAAAAAGTTACTGCAGGCATTGTACCACCAAACAGCATTGATTGTGGCTTGTATCTGGCTTTTATCAGTAGCAGTTTGAACTTCATAAAAACTACTGTGAGTTGCAGAAAAAAATTTTTTTTCGCAGCCTTCACTGTGTTACACAGCAGACTGGGCATATACTATTCCTATAGCCCAGCTTCTAGTGATTATACCCCTCTCTTATAGCCTCTCCTATAGTGATGAGCCGAAGATACCTGAGTTCAGTTCAAGGTGAATCCAGCAAACGTGAGTAAGGTTTGAGTGCTGAATCGGAAACCAATTGAAGCCGAATGTTAAAAAACAGTTCTGCCTGTTCGGGCTAATAGGCAAGGGATTGTCAAACAAATGGCATGGAGGCTTGACACTGTCCTAGAGGACATATACCACAGAACATTTTTTTTTAAAGAATGTTTGGTGGGGAGCAGTGATTTAGTGATGCTAATACCTTCCCGCCCGGCCTATAGCAGATTGACAGCTGGGCGGGACACTCCTCCTTCTGAGTGGGCGTCATATAACATCCTGTCAGAAGGGGCCACGCAGCAGTGTGATCTGTAACCAGCTGTGTCCACATCACTACACTGGCCCATTGCCAGTGCCATGTGACAGCTGTGACCAATCACAGCAGATCACATGAAAGTTGTATACAATGGATGGCTTCCTTTCATGCTATCTATTGTATACAATTGTGTTGTTAGCTGTGATTGGTCAAAGCAGTCACATGTTACAGACAGGACCAATCACAGCCCATCTGTATCATGTGATCAGCTTGACCCAATCACAGTTAATCACAACAAAAGAAAGAATGAATCAGTTTCATTCAGTAACAATGGTTGCACATATCAATGAAATACATTGGTATTGGCAATCATAATGTGTAAAAAAAAAAAAAAATCATGATCACCTGCCTAGAGTAGTTCAATGTTACTATGGTTTGGTCACAGTGTGTTGAAAACAAAATAGTAAAAAAAAAAAAGTAATAAAACAGAAAAAAATTTAAAAATGTGAAAAAAAAAATACAAATTAAATTATTATTTAAATGTTTTTTATGTACTGTCACCAGTCAGTGTCCCTGATCACCGCCACACCAGTAATAACGCTGTACTGGACTGGTGACAATATGTAAAAAAAAATATTACAACTTCAAAAAAACTCACCATGCCTCTTACTAAACACATTGGACTGTTTATTTTCCAAAAATGGGTAATTTCGGGGATATTTGGACTATCCTGGCATTTCGGGCCTCAACAAATGAGATAGGCTGTCAGTACATCAGGATTGATCAATTGTCAGATATATATACCATATTTTTCGCTCCATAAGACGTACATTTTTCCCCCAAAGAAATGGGGGAAAATGTCTTTGCGTTTTTGTAACGTACATGTAAGATTTGAGTAGCTGAGATGTGATCTGTAGAAAATATGACAATGTAGATTTAGCATCCCATGTTATAATAATATAAGATGTGTTCAGAATTCAGTCAGAGACATATGGTCACCAATTAGCATCTGAAAGGGACAGAGCATCTGTCGGGGATCGCCGCTGGGCTCGACGCAGGCGCAGTGCGCCGCCCTGTGCAGGAACGCGGGCGCCGGGACCTGCCCGACCCCGGCAACCAAGTTCGCGCATGCGCAGTAGAGATCGCGGGCGCGCGCCTGGCACCAATGACAGCGCAGGGCGGGATATTTAAACGGCCCTGAGCTGTCATTCAGTGCCTTCTGGTCTCCTTGTATCCTGTGAACCTGTGAACCTGTTGTAGTAAGTTATTGACCCGGATTGTGCCCTGACCTTGCTGTTTTCTCCTGTTCTTGACCCTTGCTTGCCTGACCTCTCTCCTGAATGCCCCGTATTGGATCTGACCTGCTGTTGCTGACCTGGTGTGTGACCCGACTATTCTTTGCCTGCTGCTCTGTACCGCACCGTCCCCATAGATGACTTGCTCAGCCATCCATCCATCCATCCCTCTCAACGGGGTCTCCAGACCTCCTCATACCTAGCTCTCTCCCGTGGGAGCCCCTGGCGAATACCCCTACCACTGACGGGCGTCCTCAGTAGTCACGACCTGGTCCCAGGGTACTCCAAGTCCATCCCCACCATCAGGGGCTCTGGTGAACAAGTACTCTGGGGCTTAGACTCCGTACGCTGGGAATGGCCGATCAGTGGAGTGCTAGTGGTACCGCCTGGCGGTCCCTTACAGTACCAGAAGGCCATGACTGAGCCTAGAGGAAATTTGCAGGCACCTAGCTAATTTGACACAGGCCGTAACGGCCCTGCAGGACAGATGTATGCAGCTGGAAAATCGCTTCCAGACTTGCTCTATCTCTGACCCGGCTCCACAGGCCCCGGTTTCTGCACCCCCGGCCCTGGTAGCTCAGGAGCCAGTCTCAGGGGCTTCTGCCCCGCTCCCTATGGCGGAACCCCGAGTACCCTTACCGGAGCGTTTTCACGGGGACCGCACATGCTTCCGGTCATTCCGTGATTCCTGTCTCTTGTTCTTTGAGCTACAACCCCGTACCTTTCTGACTGAAAATGTGAAAGTAGGATTCATCATTTCACTATTGCAGGGTGAACCCCAGGATTGGGCCCACCGGTTAAGGGGAAACAATGATCCTCATCTGGGATCAGTCAATAGTTTTTTTGAAGCGATGGCCATCTTATATGATGACCCACAGCGGGCAGCCTCTGCCGAAGCGACCTTGTATGCGCTCCGACAGGGCCGGCGGGCGGCAGAGGAATACGTCTCTGATTTCAGGCGGTGGATGGGGGACACACGCTGGAACGAGTTTGCTCTGCTGCACCAGTTCCGTATGGGGCTCTCCGATCCCTTGAAAGATGAGCTAGCCCGGGTGGAAGTTCCCGAGTCTCTAGAAGACCTTATTGCCCTGACAATTAAAATTGACCGAAGACTGCGGGAACGCAGGCTCGAGAGGTCCGGCCAGGGTCACGGAAATGCCTGGGGTCCATTCCTAGGTCCCAGCCACTCAACCCGACAAAGCATCCAGAATCCACCACCAGGAGATGTTCCAGAACCTATGCAGCTAGGCCTGGCACGGCCTAAATTACCACCGGAGAAACGCCAGCGCAGACGAGCCCAGAACCTCTGCCTCTACTGCGTTGAAGCTGGTCATATGGTGCGATCCTGCCCACAGAAAATGAGTAAGTGCACCCGCTCTTCTTCGTTATCTATTAGCAATACCTGTCCTTCGCAATACTTAGCAGTGCCCCTCTCCTTTCAGCTTCCAGAAAGGACCGTGGAGGTGACAGCCATAGTTGATTCGGGGGCTTGCAGCTGTTTCCTGGATTTAGATTTTGCTCACCAGCAGGGCATTCCCCTCCAACACAGACAGAAGGGCTTCAACATCTTTTTGGCCGATGTTTCCCAGATAAAATCGGGGGTAGTTAATCAGGAAACTCCCCCCATTGCCACTACCATTGCCAACCAACACCAGGAATTCCTCCGCCTGGATGCTATTGCGTCACCTCTTTTCCCAGTCATTCTGGGGCTCCCATGGCTACGGGCCCACAACCCCCAAATTGACTGGGAAACCGGGTCAATCTCGTTCCCTTCCCCATACTGTTGGGAACATTGTCGCACTTCGGGCCCTGCAGGGCCCCAAGTTCTCCTATGCTCTGAAGGAGACTCTGATTTGAGACAGGTTATTCCCGCAGCCTATCATGGGTTCCTGGATGTATTCAGTAAGCGGGGAGCCGATACTCTGCCCCCCCCCCACCGCCCGTATGACTGTCCAATCGACCTATTACCAGGCTCTGAGATTCCTTTTGGGCGAATTTTTCCCCTATCTGAGCTTGAATTGGGGGCCCTAAAGGAATATATTGAGGACAGCCTCCAGAAGGGATTCATCCGCCCCTCCACTTCTCCAGCAGGAGCGGGAATCTTCTTCGTGGAGAAAAAAGACAAAACCCTGAGACCTTGTATCGAATATCGGGAGCTGAACAGGGTCACGATCAAAAATCGTTACCCGTTGCCATTGGTACCAGAACTATTTCAGAGCCTAAAGGCTGCGGTCATATTCACAAAACTTGATTTAAGGGGAGCCTATAACCTGGTACGCATAAGGGAGGGGGACGAGTGGAAAACGGCTTTCCGTACTCGGTTTGGCCACTTTGAATACCTGGTCATGCCATTTGGGCTGTGCAATGCACCAGCCACCTTCCAACATTTCGTGAACGACATCTTCAGGGATTTTTTGGATGTCTTCGTTATCGTCTACTTGGACGACATACTAATTTTTTCACCCTCCCTGGAGGATCATAGGATGCATGTGGCAAAGGTATTGGGGCGGTTGCGGCAGCATGGGTTATATGCCAAGGCGGAGAAATGTTGCTTCGAGCAATCTAGCATCACGTTTCTAGGCCTGATTATCTCCACTGCGGGGGTCGCGATGGACCCCCAGAAGGTCTCTGCAATTTTAGATTGGCCTGAACCCACGGACAAAAAAGGCGTCCAACGGTTTATAGGGTTCGCAAACTTTTATCGGAAGTTCATCAAGAACTTCTCGGGTCTGGTCTCCCCCATTACTCAACTAACCAAACTTGGAACCCAGTTCAAATGGACACAGAGGCTCAAGAAGCATTCGAAGCCCTGAAAAAGCTTTTTACCTCGGCACCCATTCTGGGCCATCCGGACGCGGCCCTGCCCTACATCTTGGAGGTAGATGCATCGGAGAATGCGGTAGGGTCCATCCTGTCTCAGCGGAAAGGCACCAAAGAATTACTCCATCCCGTAGCATTCTTCTCGAGGAAACTCACCTCAGCGGAGAAAAATTACGATATCGGTGATCGAGAACTGTTGGCTATCAAAGCTGCGTTAGAGGAATGGAGGTACCTGCTGGAAGGTGCCTCACACCCCATATTGATTTTCACAGACCACAAGAATCTGGAGTATCTGAGGACTGCCAAGCGTCTACGCCCACGGCAGGCGAGATGGGCCTTGTTCTTTTCCAGGTTTAATTTTCATATTACCTACAGGCCCGGATCTAAGAATACGAAGCCCGACGCGCTATCCCGTATGTATGAGGACTCCGAAGAAGAACTGGTACCCGACACTATCCTGTCTTCAGGGAACTTCTTGGCGCTCCAGATGGACCTTCGCTCCAAGCTAATAGAAGCATCTACGGCTACATCAACCCCAGTCGGGATATCCCTCCAGAACAAGGGGGGACTCCTGTGGAAGGAAGATTCAATCGTAGTACCTGAGGAGGTCCGGACCCTGGTTTTGGGGCATTGCCACGATTACCCGCTGGCTGGACACTTTGGCCCAGTCAAAACTCTGGAGCTTCTCTGACGTTCTTTTTGGTGGCCAAACATGGCTAGGGATTGCAAGCGCTACGTGAGATCCTGTACCATCTGCCAGAAGAGCAAACCATCGAGGAGCAAAGCCTGGGGGCTGTTGCGACCTTTGCCGATTCCCGAACGGCCTTGGCAGAGGATCGCGATGGACTTCATAGTCGAGTTCCCACCGTCGCAAGATCACACAGCCATTCTTGTGGTCATTGATCGCCTATCCAAAATGGCTCACTTCGTGCCACTAAGGAAGACTCCGTCAGCAGCCGAGACGGCGCGAATATTTATCCAGGAAATCATTAGACTTCATGGAGTACCTGAGGACATTGTCTCTGATCGAGGGGTCCAATTTACATCTAAATTTTGGAGGGCTCTGTGCAAGGCCCTGAACATCAAGTTGTCTCTCTCCTCTGCGTTCCACCCTCAGACCAACGGTCAGACTGAGAGGACGAACCAGACCCTGGAGCAATACTTGCGTTGCTACACGTCTTTCCTGCAGGATGATTGGTTGTCACTCTTACCCCTGGTGGAGTTCGTTTATAACAACGCAAGCCATTCTGCAACGGGGCAGTCCCCGTTCTTTTCTAATTATGGGTTTCACCCTGTCTTTCTCCCTGATTTGGTCTCTGAATGCCCAGTTCCAGCGACGCAGGATGCATTAACCTTCTTCTCCGCCAATAACAAAATACTCCAGGAAGCCATCGCTCGGGCCCAAGAGGACAATAAGAAAGCATTTAACAAGAAACGAAGAGGAGATTTGGGGTTGCGGCCTGGGCAGAAGGTGTGGTTGGCCACAACCAATTTAAAGATGCTCTGTCCCTCGAAAAAATTGGGACCTAAATTTGTGGGGCCTTTTCGGGTAAAGCGGATGGTCAACGAAGTAGCATATGAGCTTATCCTTCCTGACACGTTCAGAATTCACCCAGTTTTCCACGTATCCTTGCTGAAACCAGTGATCCCAGATGCCTTCCCAGAACGAGAATCCAGACCCCCGGAGGCCATAACTGTCGAAGGACAAGAGGAATTTGAGGTGGAAACGATCCTTAAGTGCCGAAGAAGGGGGGGCCAGACCCAATTCCTAATCAAGTGAAAGGGCTATGGTCCAGAGGACAATTCCTGGGAACCGGCTCATAATGTCCAAGCACCTAGACTAGTCCGGGGGTTTCTTCGCGATCACCCGTGGTGGAGAGATCGGGTGGGCATCCGGAGGTTGCCCGTAGGGGGGGGGGCCCGTTGGGCTCGGCGCAGGCGCAGTGCGCCGCCCTGTGCAGGAACGCGGGCGCCGGGACCTGCCCGACCCCGGCAACCAAGTTCGCGTATTGCGCAGTAGAGATCGCGGGCGCGCGCCTGGCTCCAATGACAGGGCAGGGCGGGATATTTAAATGGCCCTGAGCTGTCATTCAGTGCCTTCTGGTCTCCTTGTATCCTGTGAACCTATGAACCTGTTGTAGTAAGTTATTGACCCGGATTGTGCCCTGACCTTGCTGTTTTCTCCTGTTCTTGACCCTTGCTTGCCTGACCTCTCTCCTGAATGCCCCCTATTGGATCTGACCTGCTGTTGCTGACCTGGCGTGTGACCCGACTATTCTTTGCCCGCTGCTCTGTACCGCACCGTCCCCATAGTTACCGACCCGGCTTGTATGACCTTGCACTTGCTCAGCCATCCATCCATTCCTCTCAACGGGGTCTCCAGACCTCCTCATACCTGGCTCTCTCCCGTGGGAGCCCCTGGCGAATACCCCTACCACTGACGGGCGTCCTCAGTAGTCACGACCTGGTCCCAGGGTACTCCAAGTCCATCTCCACCATCAGGGGCTCTGGTGAACAAGTACTCTGGGGCTTAGACTCCGTACGCTGGGAACGGCCGATCAGTGGAGTGCTAGTGGTACCGCCGGGCGGTCCCTTACAGCATCCTCTGGAAGGAGGTGACACCTGGATGCCAATAAGATTTGTCACCTTCTGGGAAATCTGGAAGGAAAAGGCTCCAGACAGTTCGGCTTCATGACACAGCGGGAGACCAGAGGTGGTTCAGATGTGTCTGGGGGCTTTGAAGTATATCAGCAGATCAAAGGAATATATTTCATCTCTCATAAAAGCTAAGATATTAGTTGCAGAGAGATGAAAATACTTCTTTCTGATTGGACACACTGTAGGCTACACCTGCTTGTAAAACTGTATTTGTAGCCTATGTAGAATGCCAGAGAAATGCAGAAAATGGTTATATGGCACCTGATTGCGACAGCTAAACAGTGATTGGTACTGTCGCGATCGGACTGATGCGCTGGTGTCGGAAATTCAATCCCTGACTTGGTGATTCAAACCGTTCCTGGTCCAATTGACTTTGGGCATTTCAGCACCCAGAACGTCCTGTGGGCTGGTACAGGAACACCCCCCCCCCAGAGTTGATTGGCCAAGGGCTAATGTCCAGCCTACGTCCATATTCCCATAAATTTAGGACCCTGGGATATGGACAGTGTGATTCGTATGGAGCCAGTTCTATTGACTGATGGATTGCGGACTTTCTCTGACTTGCTCCAGTCGCAGGATAACTCTTTCCTTTTATTTTATAGTCAATAGCCAATTGTGTGTCTTCTTGTATTTTTTGCATTTTCTGTAACTTTTTATACTTTGTACATATTTTATGCACTGCCCACTTTCGGGATATGAAATCATAAAATTAATAAGTGACTTCTGGGTACTTAAGCTCGGGCTAATATCTCCAGAGAGATTAGATTGTATTGTATTGCAGTGTCTTTATATGCTCGGTCAAGTTCATTGCCAATCTGTATGCAATTGCACTGCGTGTTGGCAGATTGCATGCAGATTGTAAAGGTAACAGGTCTGCCAGACAGAGATCTGTGTGTGTGTGGTGGCCCAGCAGGCCAGTAAAACTGTTGGGTGGTGGCAAGCTTCCGTTTGTGGTGTGTGTGGTGTGGTGTGGGGGTGTGTGGACAGTGGAAGAGTGATTAACACCGGGGTTCTAGCTTGTAGGATAGCTGGAAATATTTTATTTTGAAAAAAGATCTTGCGACCAGCATGCATTTTATATAAAAGTACAAAAAATAAATACAGAGAACCACACATCTGGTTAATCAACATAAACATAACTGGATAATTCTCCAAAATTAAACACAATCTTTATGACCATATCATCAGAAAAGAACGTTTATAACCTTTTATAGAACGTTATGCCTGCGTGGCGGCCCCTACAGCCTTCACACCAGGAAAGGCACAATGCCACGCACAAAAAAAATTCACAGCCTTTATAGCTTAACCTTAAACTCCACTTTATCCCCTACAACGGGGAGGTAACATTATTTCACAAACTCAAGGTCCTTATGACCTACTAAGGTACTCAAACATACCCCTCCCACCAAAGGCTAAGATACCTAGACCTTCAGGACACGTAGCCAATCTTCAAAAAAAGACTTCACAAAATCTAGGGGGGTGAAAGAAGAAAGGAAAACAGGACAGTAACCACACCTCGAGATTAACAGACGGCAGCTACAGACCTGATATTCCTCCATGCCTCTATCCAAACCCTTCGCCGCAATCTGTCTTTCTCCAGACCCCGAATTTTCCCAACCTCACCAAGAATGTCACACACCACCACCTGAACAGGAAGGACCTTCTGCCGCAGGGAAACCTGACACTGTGCGTTCCACGTGTAATATCGGACCACTAGACAAACTAAGAAAAGAGTGTTTAAATCAAAACCAGCATGCCTTTCTAATGCCCCATACACCCACTCAGCATAAGACACGCAATGCAGGAAGGGGATGTCTAGAGCCCTTGTAACGGACCGCCTGACAGCACCTCTATCAGTCCCCCGGTAGAGCCTCCCCAGAGTGCGGAGTCTAAGCACCGGAGCACTTGTTCACCAGGGCCCCTGATGGTGGGGATGGACTTGGAGCGCTCCAGTACCAGGTCGCAACTACCAGTTATCTCCAACAGGGGTATAGGAGTCTGACAGGGGCTCCAGAGAGCTAGGAGTCTGATGTAAGGGAGCCTAGTGATCCCTGCGGGGTGGGTGGATGGATGAGCTAAATCAGAGTCATGCAGGCCGGGTCGGTAACTAGCGGATCGATAAGGTACAAAACGGTAGGCAAAGGATAGTCGGGTTACACGCAGGGTCAATACCAGGAGGTCAGATCTAAACGGGAACATCCAGGAGCAGAGTCAGGCAAGCCAAGGGGTCAGGACGGGAGAAGGCAACAAGGTCAAAACAATCCAGATCAGAAGTACTCACACACAGGTAACAGGATACAAAGACCATTCGGCAACAAGTGTATGTGCAGTGCTAGTTTAAATAGCCCGCCCTGCACCTGACAGGCGTAGCCTGGGTCCCAGTGCCTGCCTAGTACTGTCCAGACGACGGGTGCACCTGGGTCCTAGTGCCCTGCCACCTATACGTCTCGGCAGACACCTACGCATGTGTAGACCCATGCGTCGCGATGGTTCCTGACAGCCCTCCCCACCTCTTTATACACCTCTACATTGAAGGGACATTGAAGTAAGAAGTGGTCCATACTCTCCACTTCACCCCCACACTCCGTCCTCGGACAACAACGGTCATCCAAAGGACGGTACTTCAGATTTCCCCTCACGTAGAGCCTGCCATGAAACGCAAGCCAGGCCTGGTCCCTAAATTTTAAGGGAATCCTCTCCAAATTTAACAATCGTAGAACCTCCCGCAAAATATGGCCTGGGCAATCCTTCAAGGCCAGCGGTGCATAAAAAGCAGAGGCCACGACCCTCTCCCTCAGGAGTCTCCCAGAGAGCAACCTGACCTCCTCCGCCATCACACACCACTGCCTAAGAATCTTCAAGCACGGGGCGACATAAGCCAGGAGCTTACCATGCTTGACTCTCAAGCTTCTCACTGGCCCGCCTCTCTCCCAACAGTTCAGAAAAGGCCTAAACCAGACTTGAAAGAGGCCTACCCATGCAGGCGGTCTCTCTTTTAGCATACTACCAATATTGTGTTTAATAAACATCAAATAGAAAAAAACAACTGGGTTGACCATACCTAGGCCACCCTCCCGCCTGGATCGGTAAGTCACATCCCGCCTCACAAGGTTCAGCCTGTTCCCCCCATAATAGCTGGAAGAAGCAGCTGTAAACCCTTGTGTAGAGAGACTCTGGCAAGAGACAGACGAAACTGACGTGCAAGAAAACAGGGACCAAGTAAGTCTTGATTAGGTCAACCCTTTCCCTTAGGGACAGCCACCACCCCTTCCAGCATCTCACTTTAACATCGGCATCTGATAACCTGGACTCCCAATTTGATTTGCTATAATCACCAGGGCCAAATTTGATGCCTAGCACTTTTACCATCTGTCGGGGCTTGGAGAAAGCATCCAGAAGCTCGAAGCCCTCACCCTCCCTGCCCATCCAGAAAACTTCACACTTATCATGATTAATCTTGGAGCCTGATGCCTCCGCATACTGCTCCATCACCGACACCACCTCCTGCGCCTCACCGGTCCCAGAGATGAATACAGATATGTTATCGGCATAGGCCACGACCCTCAAAGGCGGCTCACCAGAAGCGCCCACCGGCACCCCGCTCAACACCCCACCATCTAGCCTTCTAATGAAGGGGTCGATGGCAAAGACATAAAGCAGAGGACTCAGCGGACACCCCTGGCGCACCCCTGAGCCGACCCCAAAGGGCCGCCCAATCCAACCATTGACTAACATGAAGCTCTCAGCCCCTTTATACAAAGCCTGAAGCCATCCAATGAACCTCCCCTCCAGGCCATATCTGTCAAGGAGACACCAGAAGTACTTGTGATCAACCCGATCAAAGGCCTTAGCTTGATCCAACGCCAGCAAGTACTTCCCACAGCCATCAGCCCTGCACCGCTCCAGAGCCTCCCGGACAGCTAACACCGCTGAAAAGGTACTCCTGCCCTGGACCGAGCAGTGCTGCCGCTGCGAAAGTAGACCGTCTGCCACCGACGATAAACGCCAGAAAAGAATCTTGGCCAGGATCTTTCTATCGATATTGAGCAGGCTAATGGGGTGCCAATTCTCAATCATCGAAGAGTCCTTACCCTTTGACAATAAGATCACAGCTGACTTCCTCATGGAGGGAGGGAGAGAACCCTCATCTAGACAGCAATTAAACACCTCCGCTAGGGAGGTGCCAAGCTAGATTTGAAGGTTGTAAAAAACTCTGCTGTCAAACCATCTGGCCCTGGTGTCTTTTTAATGGCCAGACTGTCTATCGCTTTAGCAACCTCTTTAGCTGTGATCTCACTGGTCAAACTTGTGGGCAGGGTGTTATTCTCTAAACCTGGTGTAGAGTCCAGAAAGCTTAACATCCCTGCCCGGTCAAGGTGCCTCTCTCTCAGAAGATCCTCAAAAAAAGACCTTGAGACCTCCAGAATCCCTGACCTGGATTTCGTCAAGAATCCTGTACTATCCCTCAGTCCACTGACCGTCTTAATTGCTATGCTCTGTTTGCAATTCTGATAAGGGTCGGGCGAATGGTACTTCCCGTAGTCCCTTTCCAGAACCAAAGAGGCATGCCGATCATATTGATACTTCTTTAAGAGAAGCTTAACCTCTGAGATTGCCCCAGAATCTCCACCCTCTGAGACAAGGCGGTCAAGCTTCCTCTGTAACTGCTGATAGGCAATGTATTTCTCAAGTTGTTTCCTCTTACCTAGGGCCTTGAAAAACTTGCCAATCCGCACCTCGGTAAGCTCCCACCATTCCGACTTACTGCCACAGAAATCCAGGATGGTCTCCTGAGCCTGAAGAAAATCCTCAAAGGATCGTCTCACCTCTTTGTCCTCCAGCAGAGCCGAATTCATTCTCCAGACACCCCGTCCCTTCAGCGGCGTATCTGAGGCATTCAAAGTCACAGTTAACATAAGGTGATCGGAAAACTCCACTGCTCGACACTCAGGTGCCGAGAAAGCAGAGTCCCCCTTCAAAGAAAACCTATCTATTCTGCTCTCACTTCTACCTCTTCTAAAAGTGAACCCCGTGCTGTCCGGGCTGCGCTTAATTAAGGCATCCTCCAGACCTGCTTCCCTGACTATTGCATTTAAGAAAACGCTGTCATATCCCAGCCTGTCATTGGAGCCTTTCCTGTCTTTGAGCCCAGTGATGGTGTTAAAATCACCTCCAAAGACAACCTGCCGGGACGTAAAAAGGAAAGGCTTAATCTTCTTGAAAAGGCATTTCCTGTCCCACCTGGACTGGGGACCATATATATTAATTAAATGCAATTAATGCCCCTTGGTGAGGACGTCCAGGACCATGCACCTTCCAATCTCCACCTCAATGACCCGCTGGCACGTTACCATTCTGGAAAAAAGCACCGCAACTCCGCTGTAAGGCTCAGCCGCAGGAGACCAATAAGAGGGACCACACCTCCACTCCCTCTTGGCCAGGTATAAGCATGGTCTCTTGCAAAAACAAAACATCAGCTCCAATCTTGCTGAGCAAAAATAAGGCTGTATATCTTGCACTTACAGATTTAATGCTGGCAACATTAATGGTTGCCACCTTTATCGGAGCGGGAACTGCCATTAAGATAATTGAGATGGCCGTTTCTTAACCTATGTTCTCCCACTTTTTGCCGGGGGTCTAGCCTTCTTAAGGGAACCTCCTGTATCCTCTTCCTCCATAGGGGATAAATTCTCACCTATATCCCCCTCCTCTCCAAACAATAAACTGTACCTATTTTCAATAGGTACCTCCTCAACATCTAAGGATGAACAGGAAGAAGCAGAAGATAGTACTGTCTTGTTATTGCCACCCCCGCCCACCAAAGACCATCCCCCTCCCCTGTCCTTATTCTCCCTCTCTGACCCCACAGCTCCAGAGTCTGGACCCACCCGGTCTACCTCCTGCTTACCCTCAGGGGACTTTGCAGCCTTAGCCTGGTTCCTACGCCTATGAGAGAGCATCACCAGAGGGGGGGGCCACAGGAGACCCTGCAACCCCTGCCCCCTTGGCTGCTTCACTGATTTTGGACTGTGCTGAAAGGGGTGACACATGAGGGGGGAAAGACGACACTTGGGAAGACACCACAGTAGGAGGACACTTCACAACGGTGGCAGAAACAGAAACACTAGGAGACGCACTGGGCACCTCTGGTGCAGGAGCCGCTGCACTCACCTGACCCCCAGTGACCTGAACTTCCCCCTCCTCCTCAGCCTCCATCCTAGCCAACTCCTCCACCACCTCAGGCATATTATGCAGTGCCTCTGGGCACCGATTATAGGAATGGCCTAGCTGCAGGCATAGGTTACACCTAATCAGGTTGCAATCTTTAGCAATATGCCCTATTCCTTGTCATAGGGAACATTTCAGGATACTGCAACTGGAGGCCAAGTGCCCCTTGCACACGCATTTGTAGCAGACTTTTGGCTGACCCGCATAGAACACCACTAGTCTATCTTTCCCCAAAAATGCTGACGAAGGAATATGGCTTATCTGATTGTCTACCAACTTAAGCTTAACCAATGCTGACCATCCACCTGTCCATATGCCCCTGTCATCCAATACTTTCCCAAGGGGGGCCAACACCTCCCCAAAATGGCTTAACCATACAATTATGTCAGCAGCAGGGATGGATTAATTTATATTATATATACTCATATATTGCCAAAACATCTCTAACCCCTCAGGTCTAACAAAAGATATATCAAACTCTCCTGTGCCTAGCGGTGCTATGAAAGCAAATATGTCTGATGCCTTGAATCCCATTTCCAGGATTCTATCCACCACCTCTCTCCTGCCAGGGGGAGGACCGTCTTCCTCCCATTTCAATTGGACTACATTGCGCCTCTTCACAGGTGGCGCTGCATTCTGACCCCCCCTCAGTGCAGCAGAATAACTGATAGCAGGCCTTGCTGCAGGAGCAGGGATGGGGGCGGATCCCTGTTCAGTACCAACCCCGCCCTGCACTGTCTGGGGGTGGGCTATAATTCCCTGTGCTGTAGGAGCAGAGACATGGATGGGGGCGGATCCCTGTTCGGTACCAACCCCGCCCTGCACTGTCTGGGGGTGGACCATAGAGCCCTGCGCTGCAGGAGCAGATACATGGATGGGGGTGGACCCTTGCTCCATACCTGGCACTAATGGGAGGAACCACTACTCCCAGCTGCACCTTAGAATCACGGACCGGGATGTGGGCGGGCCCTTGCTCTATACCAGCCACCCCCCAAGGAGGGGCTAACACTCCAAGCTGCACTGGAGAAGCAGAGACTGAGACATGAGTGGGTCCCTGCTCCGTACCGCCCACTCCTGACGGAAAAGCCACAACACCTGGCCGTGTCACGGAAACGGGGACCCGATCGTGAACAGATCCCAGCTCTGCACCAGCCCCCAACGGGGGAGGGGCTAAAACTCCCTGTCGAGAGGCCAAAGCAGGGACCGAGATGTGGGCAGGGACCCTCGTACTGTACCAGGCACTATCAAGGGTGGGGCTACAACACTCTGCTGCACTGCGGAGACAGGGATGTGGGCGGAGCCTTGCTCTGCTTCGGTTACCACGTGTACTGCCTGGGGCGAGGCCTCACTGACAGTGTTTGCACACACAGGATTAATCACACCATCCCCCCTTTTGTCCACCATTGTGTTACTTACAGTCCTGCTGGGATTAGATCCCCCCTGCTGCTCTCCCTCCACTCTGCTCACATCCAGCCCTGCAGCTCTTTCCTGTGCACTGGAGAGCCTCTCCAGCACAACAAACACAGCTTTCTCTCTGCTCTTTTGCTGCAGGCGCCTTGGACACTTGACATCCTCTGCATCCGTGTCCTCGGATGAGAAGGCAAACTGCCTCCCATGCAGGGGAGACTCCAGCTCAGTCACAAACTCCATTACTCCTCCTGCCTCCTCCTGCTCCACCTGGGACGCCCAGTCTACTTTCTCCACATCTTGCTGTTGGGGAGGGATGGACTTCGATCCCTCGCTCACCGTATCCCTGGGTGTAGATACTCCTGCCTGCTGGATCATACCAGCCGGTGCTCCTGTTGCAGGGTCAGATGACTCCTCAGATGAAAGGGTCTCCTCTGCCTGGCCTCTCGCTGCCACCAAGGCTTTCTCCCGCGCTTGCTTCACCCGGTCCTCATTAACATACTTCTCCCTTAGTATGCCGCTCGCTGCTTTCAGCGTGGAGACAAGGTAACTCTGCACACGGACCGCCCACTCCATGCTCTCCAACTCTGGCTTCCTAC
Organism: Staurois parvus; assembly: GCF_062004578.1. Classification (NCBI taxonomy): domain Eukaryota; kingdom Metazoa; phylum Chordata; class Amphibia; order Anura; family Ranidae; genus Staurois; species Staurois parvus. Next base: position 2,300,590 of record NW_028318139.1, read on the forward strand.
TTTTCCTCTTTGTACTCCGAAAACGATCAAAAGGGTCCTTAAACCTCTTCAGCTCAAGTTTCATTTGAGCCAACTTCTCCTCCTTAGCAAATTTTCCTTACATGCGTAGTAATACATCCCTGATAGGCTGTATACGTCTCACCAGGCTTAGGGCCCTTTCCCAGGTCCTCTGTAGATGTCCCAGGACCGGTACTCGGTGCCCCATGACTTCCACCGCCACCCGGGTCACGGCCGGGCTCCGCCATCCAAACTTGAGCCCCAGGCTCCAGATGAGGCATGTGGAGCTCAGGGCAGTTCACACACACACACAGCAGTCTGCAACAACCACGCCCACTCCTCCTAACAAGGCCCAGCTGTAGGATAGCTGGAGGAATCCTAGAAGGGTGTGTGATTGCTAAGCTGCTCCTCAACCCTTAGTGTGCACTAGATTGTTTATAAGATTCGTGTCTGCCTGTGTGTGCGGTCAGCCGGCTGGACTGGAGTCTCCCTCTAGTGGTGGCCAGAGGTAGTGCGGGCTGCGAAAGTATATCACGGTCGGTCTTATATATATTCAGATTAAGTCCCCCTTGATCCCTCGTACCCCAAGTCACCGCCGCACGTGCGCGCCTCAGTTAGCTAGTCGCTGTGGGCGTGTGGGTTGGATCCGTGACAGTCTTGTGGAGCGAATATGGAGCGACCGGCCGGTATTCCCGCCGCCGCCGTGTCAGAATACCAGGCCGGCTGCTTGGCTGTCCTCAGCAGCAGAACCTTACCCGTTCCTCGGTCCAGTGGTGTCCTCACGGTCTTCTCTCCAGGCGCGGGCATCTTTAGTGTGGGCACCCGGCTGTGACAGCTTGTGGCTTCACAGCCGGGTGCCCACTGCGCATTCGCAAGAAGTGCTGCGCTTTGTGAATGGTCTTCTGGGATCTGTCAAGTGTCCCAGAAGACGTGGAGGGAGGAAGTGAGAGCGGGTACCTCCCCAAAGGTCCGCAGTCTCTAGTCATCTCCTGTACTATGTCCGCAGTCTCTTGTCATCTCCTGTACTGTGTCGGCAGTCTCTGGTCATCCCCTACACTGTTTCCGCAGTCTCTGGTCATCCCCTGTACTATGTCCGCAGTCTCTGGTCATCTCCTGTACTATGTCGCAGCCTCTGGTCATCTTCTCTACTACTATGTCCGCAGCCTCTGGTCATCTCCTGTACTGTGTCTGCAGCCTCTGGTCATCTCCTGTACTGTGTCCGCAGTCTCTGGTCATCTCCTGTACTGTGTCCGCAGCCTCTGGTCATCTCCTGTACTGTGTCCGCAGCCTCTGGTCATCTCCTGTACTATGTCCACAGTCTCTGGTCATATCCTGTAGTATGTCCGCAGTCTCTGGTCATCTCCTTTACTATGTCCACAGTCTCTGGTCATCTCCTGTACTATGTATGCAGTCTCTGGTTATCTCCTGTAGCATGTCCGCAGTCTCTGGTCATCTCCTGTACTATGTCCGCAGTCTCCGGTCATCTCTGTAGTATGTCGCAGCCTCTGGTCATCTCCTGTACTATGTCCGCAGTCTCTGGTCATCACCTGTACTGTCTCTGCAGTCTCTGGTCATCTCCTGTACTGTGTCTGCAGTCTCTGGTCATCTCCTGTAGTATGTCCGCAGTCTATGGTCATCTCCTGTACTATGTCCGCAGTCTCTGATCATCTCCTGTAGTACGTCCGCAGTCTCTTGGTCATCAACTGTAATATGTCCGCAGTCTCTTGGTCATCCCCTGTACTGTCCACAGTCTCTGGTCATCCCCTGTACTATGTCTGCAGTCTCTTGGTCATCCCCTGTACTGTCCACAGTCTCTTGTCATCTCCTGTACTGTCCACAGTCTCTGGTCATCTCCTGTAGTATGTCTGCAGTTTCTGATCATCTCCTGTACTGTGTCTGCAGTCTCTGGTCATCTCCTGTAGTATGTCCGCACTCTCTGGTCATCTCCTGTACTATGTCTGAAGTCTCTGGTCATTTCCTGTACTATGTCTGCAGTCTCTTGGTCTTCCCCTGTACTGTCTGCAGTCTCTTGGTCATCTCCTGTACTATGGCCGCAGTCTCTGGTCATCTCCTGTAGTATGTCTGCAGTCTCTGGTCATCTCCTGTAGTATGTCAGCAGTCTCTGGTTATCTCCTGTACTGTGTCCGCAGTCTCTGGTCATCTCCTGTACTGTGTCCGCAGTCTCTGGTCATCTCCTGTAGTATGTCCGCAGTCTCTGGTCATCTCCTGTAGTATTATATGTTTGCAGTCTCTGGTCATCTCTTGTACTGTGTCCGCAGTCTCTGGTCATCCCCTGTACTATGACCGCAGTCTCTGGTCATCTCCTGTACTGTGTCCGCAGTCTCTGGTCATCTCCTGTACTGTGTCCGCAGTCTCTGGTCATCTCCTGTAGTACATCCGCAGTCTCTGTCTGGTCATCTCCTGTAGTACGTCCGCAGTCTCTGTCTGGTCATCTCCTGTAGTACGTCCGCAGTCTCTGGTCATCTCCTGTACTATGTCCGCAGTCTCTAGTCATCTCCTGTACTGTGTCCACAGTCTCTGGTCATCTCCTGTACTGTGTCCGCAGTCTCTGGTCATTTCCTGTACTATGTCCGCAGTCTCTGGTCATCTCCTGTACTGTGTTCGCAGTCTCTGGTCATTTCCTGTACTGTGTCTGCAGTCTCTGGTCATTTCCTGTACTACGTCTGCAGTACATTGGTTCAGAATATTTTTTTTCTTGTTTTCCGCCTCTAAAACCTAGGTGCGTCTTATTGTCAGGTGCGTCTTATGGAGCAAAAAATACGGTACATTTATCACTATAAAAGCCAGCATGTCACAAAGATGTTTCAAGCCAACAAGATGGCTACACAGATGTACGATGACCTTACATGCTGTGACTCCACTCTATGTGTTATGTGATCAACAGATGTTGTCAGGGGCGTGACCAGCATTGCGCTTTTTATATACATAATAGAAGGATCCTCCCACTTAGTCAAAATGCTTTCCAAACACCGGAAAAGCATCCAATAGGTCAAAAGTAACACACCTACCTAGGCACGCAATGTCCAAACATGGCAACTGCCCTCGTACCACCAGATATGTGCCTCAAGCAGCAATGTCTCAAATGGGCTGCATATAACTTGAGCTACCACCCCAGTCAATATAATAAAAAATGTCCATAATGTCAAAGAATGAATTTTAAAAATTAAATATTAATACCTCCCATTTATGAAGTGAAGGGTACAAGAATTACACAAAAGAGAAACAAATGTATCCCATATTCATAATTTCACCTCACAGACAGTGCTATCTTGTGGTTTGTTACAAAAAATTGTACCCATAAAAAACTGATGTACCATATAAACTCATATTAATAAAAACATAAATGAATACATATAATATGACCACAACTAATTAAAATTATTGCATCCACTACATAAACCCTCACCAGAAAAGAGAGTTCAGCTATTGACGAACGCATATTTGGAACATATGTTTTCAAAGAATAAATCCTCCCAGATTCTAATTTAGATATTTCATGCCTGATATGATTCCCTCTTCAATGGGGTAACCATATTTATTGGTAGAAATAAGGTACCCTCTGGATTTCTGTTGTGATAAAAATACATAATGTACAAACAACACATAATGTTTTGACACACTACGGCTGGAGAACTTTTTGCATATATTCACAATGTGCTTCTTAAATATAGTTTACAACATGCGTATCGTATGGCCAATATACTGGAGGTCGCACGGACATTGGAATAAATAAACCACATCGTGCATTGTACATGTAAAAAAGACTTACTATTGTATTGTAACTTTAGATTTCCTGAATGGGTAATACCCACTCATTTCCTGAAAAAATTGTTTTTTTAGGGTTCTAAAACATTTGGAGCTACCTGTAGTCTCAGTAAGGGGACTTCCTTAAAGACAACATTCAGAACCTCAGGCAACAAAGGGCCCAACACCTTATCGTTTCTCAAAATTCCTCAATGCTTGCGAAGAATCCTTTTCACGGCACAATGTTGTATAGAAAACGTAGTAAAAAATGTATGGTTAAATGCAGAATTCACCCCAACTGCCTGTTTAGGCCATAAGACATCATCCCTATCATTACTATCGACAGCTAAAAAAGCCTCATCCAGAACTCTAGGATTATAACCTCTATCAAGGAAACGTCTCAAAAATCCCTCTTCCCGGAGAAAATCATTCTGGTGGGTACAATTTCTTTTAAGCCTGAAAAACTGGCTCTTAAGCACTGATCTGAGCTAGGCAGTATGATGACAACAATAACACTCCTATAAACCCATTTCTATCAGTTTTCTTAACCACTTCGGATGACTCAGCGGGCACCGGATTGCTCCCAGGGAGCGCGCACAAGCAGGGAGCAGGGAGGCCGTTTATAAATGGCCACCCACCCCTGCACTGCTCCCATCCAGCCGTTTATATACATGGGCCGGACGGGAGCAGTGCAGGGGCGGGTGGCCATTTATAAATGGCCTCCCCGCTTCCTGCTTGTGCGCGCTCCCTAGGAGTGCGCAGCACCGCAATCCGGTGCCCGCTGTGTCCTCCGGACACAGTGGAACACCGATTGCTGTAGGGGACCTCTGTGAGAGGTCCCGATCATGTGATCACTGATTGGCCAATCAGTGATCACATGAAGAGTAGTAAGCAAGATGTGACTTCTGACATCATTGCCTACTACCTGTGAAATCTGTGAATGATCAGAGAGGTCACATGGTACAAGGCTATTCACAACAGCCTTGTACCATGTACAATGGCTGCAAAAATGCTGCCAGAGAGAAAGAGAAATGATTGCTTTTACAGCCTTTATGGGTATAAAAGCAATCGGTGTAAAAAAAAAAATCTTCATCACCCCCCACAGGTAGTACAGTGTCACTATGGTGACACTGTACTTCTAGGGTGACAGTATGTAAAGAAAAAAAAAAAAAAGAAAACCTGTAAATAATAAGATAAAAAAAATAAGATAAAAATGTAAAACAAATTTGTAAAAATTATAATATTTGGTTATAAACTAATTTGGGTTATTTTTTTTTTTACTAAAAAAATAACTGAATACATTTTGGCCAAGATTTATTAAGAAAGATTATTTAATTGCAACATTTTATAAGAAAAAAATGCTAAAAAATTCATATGGGTACAGTGCTGCATGACCAAAGCAATTGTCATTCACAGTGTGATAGCGCTGAAAGCTGAAAATTGGCCTGGACAGGAAAGGGGACAAAAGTGCCCGGAAATGAAGTGGTTAAAGAACATGGTAATAAAAAGTAGTGAAGAGCGCCTTAGTAAGAGAAAACCCCACAAGCTGCTATGCACAAAATAGGTACCAAGGACCTATAGTAATAGACAATAAATATAAAGGAAGTGCAGCGCTAGTGAGCAATAGTGAATTTAAGTATACATAAAAATAGTCCCGTGAATACACATAAATAATAGAGGTGACTCTGTTATTCGTGAGGAGGTGGTGTTAAAATGCGCACTCACCGGACGCGCATTTTAAATGCGCATTGGGTATAAATCCTGCTGTCAGGTGGTGAGCGATTCCTCCTTTACCGGGTCCTAGATGGGTTATTCTACTCCACTGGGGGTCCCTGTTGAAACCGTCCTTGCTGATGATCTGGGTAATGGATGGCAATCTTTTCTTGGAGTGGGTCTGCGGTGAGTCTGCGGACTAAAGCACTCCCCCAGAGGGCAGCAAGAACACTCCCATAGTGTAGTAGGTTTTAACCTCAAATTTATTAAAAAGTAGGTGATACAAAAAACGTTGCAGACAATAGTCTGTGAGTAACTGACCAGCTGGTAAGTAAGAGTATCCGCCGGAGCTCCACGTTGCTCCGGCGGGTGTGACGTCACGGCGTGGTGTGGCTCCTCCTGACGCGTATCGTGCTCAAGCACGTCTTCAGAGGGGGGATACTCTTACTTACCAGCTGGTCAGTTACTCACAGACTATTGTCTGCAACGTTTTTTGTATCACCTACTTTTTAATAAATTTGAGGTTAAAACCTACTACACTATGGGAGTGTTCTTGCTGCCCTCTGGGGGAGTGCTTTAGTCCGCAGACTCACCGCAGACCCACTCCAAGAAAAGATTGCCATCCATTACCCAGATCATCAGCAAGGACGGTTTCAACAGGGACCCCCAGTGGAGTAGAATAACCCATCTAGGACCCGGTAAAGGAGGAATCGCTCACCACCTGACAGCAGGATTTATACCCAATGCGCATTTAAAATGCGCGTCCGGTGAGTGCGCATTTTAACACCACCTCCTCACGAATAACAGAGTCACCTCTATTATTTATGTGTATTCACGGGACTATTTTTATGTATACTTAAATTCACTATTGCTCACTAGCGCTGCACTTCCTTTATATTTATTGGTTAAAGAACATGGATGTCACAATTTGACTATCTGATATATTGATGCTTAGATCCAAAAAAAAGGATCTTGAGGGACATGCGTGACCAGGGATGATGGTGGACGCTTAGTTACTGAGCTCCGCTCATCCCCAGCCATGACCCACCCGCCACGCTGCCTCTACCTCTCTCAGGGTGAGTCACGCCAGTTCTGCACCCGGCTCGGCACCTGGGGGAAGTTTCCCTGGGGAAGATAAGGCGCTGGAAGCCCCCCTCCCCGACGCCACAAGACATGCGGCCCTCACCGCTCCGGCAGTTTCTCTCCAGGCCACAATCCCCGCCCTCTAGTACCACCAGGAGTCTGAGGAGCGATTCCAGACCCCCAGCGGCCACTGAGGGTACTGCAGCCTTCCTCACAGCAGAGCAGCTGACAGCCTCTGCCCTAATTCATTCCCAGATGGTGGAATCTGACCCCCAGACTACAAGAGGAGGGGCAATGGACCACCCTTTACCAGGGAATCATTCATCCTTTACCCAGACTTCCCAGCAGGCTTCATCTTCTCTCACAATTTCCGCGCTGGACGATAAATTACAAGTATTTTTACGCAATATTTCCGCCTTCATATCCGCTGAAGTTGGAAAATTGGCCTTGGATCTCAGAGGGGAAATAGCCCAGATTGGAGACCGCACGGATCAACTGGAAAATAAGTTTGATGAATTGGTGCGATACGTTCATGTTTTGGAGGAAGACAACGCGTATCTGAAGCACTCCTTCTCCCAAATGCAGCTCCAACAAGAGGACCTGGAAAACAGGGAACAGCGCCAAAATATCCGTATTCGCGGTATATCCGAATCTATTGCTGACTCACAATTACACCGTTACCTATTGCCTATTGTCTTTCTTAATCACAACAGCCCCATGGTTCCAGAAGCAGACTGGCGAATGGATAGGGCTCACCGATCTCTGGGCCCGAAACCTGCTGAAGGCACCAGACCACGCGACGTCATAGTCCACTTCCATTTCTTTCAAAGCAAAGAAGCCTTATTATCTGCAGTTCGCCACGAATCTTCCTTGGAATTTAAAGGAGACAGACTCCAGCTCTTCTGCGAATTTTCCGATTACCCTGGCCAAACGGCGAGCACTGAAGCCGATCACCACACACCTTCAGCAACAACCGTGCCCCTTATCGCTGGGGGTTTCCCTTCAAGCTGGTCGTCTCTGAAGACTATACCCAAGTTGTTCTTCGTGATCTTCATGAAGCAGACTCTTTCCTAAAGCAGCTGGGACTTCCACCTTTGTGTCCTCATTGTTGCCTACTCCATCTCGCCCCTTCCGCCACCCCCAACAAGATCTGGACACCAGTTCGCGGGGGCCGGAAGAGACTCTCGGGTACCGCACAATGTCCACGTCCTCCTCGATCAAGCGATCCGCCTACCTGATGTTTCTCTGTGTTGACATTTTGTGGTGAATCCGGTGATGATCCTTCCCCCCTGATCTTTACAAGGTTTCTACACAGGTTTTTTGGCTGGCCAAGCCCTTTTTAGGTGCATTTTTTTTCTTTTGTTTTTCTCTGGCCGTATTTGATGACCTTCCTGATGTGTCGGATGTCGTGTTGCCCCCGATTTCGTATAGCCATTGGCCTAGATGACTTGAGTCTAGTTCTTATTCCCAAGTATATATCCTTACAGATATCTATGTCTCCCACTGTAATTTTTCTTTTTTGTATTATTTTAATGTTCTCTGTTTTCTATTCTTTTTCATCGATGGTATTTCATTTATTTTTCCTGCTGGCACACATGCTTCATCTATTATTATTTTGTGATGGCTTTGAGGTTTTTGTCATATAATGTCAGGGGCCTCAACTCCATTCAAAAACGGTGGAAGGCTTTGAGGGAATTTCAGTCCTCTGGAGCAGACATTATTTTTGTCCAGGAGACCCATTTCAAATCAACTGGCTCCATTCATTTTGCCTCAACATTTTTTTCCCAAGCTTACTCGGCCTTTGATCCCTCCGGGAAGGCTGGGGTGGCAATTTTGTAGGACACACTGCTCCCTTCAGGTTGTTTCCTCCAAAGTCGACCAACGAGGTTGTTTCATTATTTTGGAATGTATGCTTGGTAACACTCCCCTTGTTTTGTTAAATTTATACGCCCCGAATACGTGTCAATTGCAATTCCTTTCCCAAACACTTGCCAACTTAGGTTCCATTTCCACTCCACATGTGATTATTGGGGATGATTTTAATAAAATTTTTTCCCCTCATAAAGACAGGAAAGTTCTTTACGAGTCCACACCCTCAAAGCAGCAATGCTCCTCTTCAAAATCCTTTCGCAGACTGATAAGAGAGCATCGTCTCTTTGACGCTTGGCGGATTAGACACCCTCTCCATAAATAATTTACTTTCTACTCCACCCCTCATCGTAGTTTCTCACGCCTGGATCATTTCTTTATCTCCGCCCCATTGCTTCCTTTCCTGGTCGCCTCTGAAATCAACCCTATTACATGGTCCGACCACACCTCTTTAACTTTGAACCTTTTCTTCCCTACTGTTATGCCGAAAACACTGGGCCTCAATGAGACCTTTCTATCCACGGAACATCTTTGGGCCAAACTTTCTCGGGACTTGATATGTATTTTAGTTACAATGTTGGCTCTGTAGCTTCTACCTCGACCCTGTGGTAGGCCCATAAGGCGGTATTTCGAGGACTCTGTACTTCTATGTGCTCCCGTTTAAAAAAGTCCTCAGCAAGTGCCAAGGCTTCTCTTATTCACCAACTGTCTTTGACTGAGCGACATCTATTGGCTAAACCATCCATTTCTGAGCTCCATAAGGTGACATCTCTTTGCGATCGAATCAAAGCTCTCGATTCCAGTAAGTCTGCACAATCCCTCCTTTGGGTCCAAGAGAAATTTTACTAATTTTCTAATAAACCTCACCATATGCTAGTCAATTGACTTAAAGAACAATCCCCCTCAACACATTCATTGAAACTCCACTCTAGCCACCTCAAATTTGAAGGGCAATTTCTAAACTGCGACTGTGCCTTCATTTTTAATATTTCAGAGATATACTATGCATCAAAATGTAGGTCTGGGTCTTGTGATTCTCACAATATAAAGCTCTTTGGTGTAGGATTTATAATTTTTAAACTACAACCGTTTGAAGATGGCAACCGCCAGTGAAGTGAGCAAGTTGGAGCAGTTTGTTTTTAACCGCTCTTCTCTGCTCTTGCTGTAGAGTGAGTTGCCATAGGAACCCAGGTGTGTGAGCAGGCAGCAGAGTGACAAGCCACTCCACCCAGTTACTCCTCCCACTCCAGTTGCACACTACTGGTGGAGGCAAGAACACTTCACACAATTTCCCCAGAAATTGTAGCTTTTCTAGTTTTTAAACTACAACCGTTAGAAGATGGCAACCGCCAGGGAAGTCAGCAAGTTGGAGCAGTTTGTTTTTAACCGCTCATCTCTGCCCTTGCTGTACAGTGAGTTGCCATAGGAACCCAGGTGTGTGTGCAGGCATCAGAGTGACAAAAGCTAAAGTTTGAGCTGAAAAACCAGGACATGATTTCTAAACTGCCACCACTCCCTCATTTTCAAGCCCACCTACACAAATCTTATATCAAAACGTTCAGCTATCCCTGCTGCCACTACAAATGTCCACGGCTAAGCCATAGTCCTGATAGTTTTCACAATATGACCATTTGTTTGCAACTCACGCCACCCATTGACATTCATTGAAACTGCACTCTAGCCACCTCAAATTTGAAGGGCAATTTCTAAACTGCGACTGTGCCTTCATTTTTAATATTTCAGAGACATACTCCAACCACACAACAGTTACTCAAGCCACTCCACCCAGTTACTCTGCCCACTCCAGTTGTAGACTACTGGTGGAGGCAAGAACACTTCACACAATTTCCCCAGAAATTGTAGCTTTTCTAGTTATCATTCAAATGCTTCACAAAATGACCAAGGGAATAAAAGCAGCCCTCCTAAAGTAGGAGATCATCTAAACACGTTTCCAGAGCACTAACTCTGGCCTACACTCCTTATAGATGACATCCTCCTCCCACTTGGTCATAAAGAGGTTGGCCATGCTGGGCACAAACATGGCCCCCATGGCCACACCTCTGCCCTGTACAAAATATGAACCAGAAATAATTATGTCCTAATGCAAAATCCAGCAACGAGAGAACAAAATCCCTTTGTGGACCTCGCAATAAGACATCCCCTTTAAGGTAATAATCCACTGCCTTTCTTCCATGCTGGTTAGAAATTATCATATATAACAATGTCACATCTGCAGTGGCAAGGATATAAGTATCCTTACATTCAATAACGTTTAGGATATTAATAACCTGCGTGGTGTCTTTCAAAAATTAAGGGGTTTGGGCCACCAATGTTTGTAAAAAGTATCAATAAACGTAACCACCCTGGAGGTAATGAATACATTCATATGATCGGCCTTCCAGGGGGGTCAAGTAAACTTTTGTATGTTTTTTGTAAATAATAAATAACTGGCACATGGGGGGGGGGGGGGGCACTGGAACTAAAAAAGATCTCTCCTTTTTAGTAATAATTAGAGATGAGCGAATTATTCAAAAATTCGATTCGGCTGATTCGCCGAATTTGCGGAATAAATTCGATTCGATGCGAATTTATTCGCTGCAAATTTAACTTATTAAAAGGGTTTCTAGGCTTCAGAGAGCCTTTATATTAGTGCAGAACACTGTACCTTTAATTTAAATGCCCTTGGAGTCTGCTGGGGAAGAGAAATAATACTGTCAGTCAGTATGACATGCAGATGAGTGCCGTCGATCTTAGAATCACCGCACACTTCACTCATTTGGGCAGTCACGGGGCCAAAACCAGAGTGTGGAGCCACAGTGTGGCGGTGGAGGCAGCAGCAATGGGAGGCCATACAGCACCCTATGACAAAATGGAACCCACCAGCAGTGTGAGGAGACCTGAAAGTGGCACATGGCAGAGTGTGGCGATGGAGACAGCAGCAATGGGAGGCCGTACAGGGACCCATGACACACTCTGGACCTGGCAGCAGCATGAGGAGGCGGTACAGGGGCCCATGGCAGAGTGGCGAAGCGTAAGCAGCTTAAATTGAAGGCCATACAGAGGCCTATGTTAAAAAGTCCCCCCAGCAGCAGTGTGGGGAGACGACTATCAAGAGTCCAATGGCAGAGTGGCGGAGCAGAAGCAGCTTCAATTGAAGGCCATACACAGGCCTAGGTTAAAAAGTCCCCCCAGCAGCAGCGTGGGGAGACGACTATCAAGAGTCCAATGGCAGAGTGGCGGAGCGGAAGCAGCTTCAATTGAAGGCCAATAGTGGTTGTGAAGCAGAAAGTCAGTTTATTGTACACAATCGGTCAATTGTAGCTTGCCGTTGGCTGGAAACTGTACGTTTGTGTCACTGGAATGCACTAATCACCCAAAAAATATTACCGCCAGCCGGCGTGTAAATGGATCTAACTCTTTGAACGTACAATAGTGGTTGTGAAGCAGAAAGTCAGTTTATTTTGCACAATCGGCAAACTGCAGCACCAACTGTGCATGACAGCCACCAAAAAAAAAGGGTGTATGTCACTTTAAATTTTCGATTCTTTGATAGCTGTGGCCCTAAGTAACGATTCTGTGTCCCTGAGTAACGATTCTGTGTCCCTGAGTAACGATTCTGTGTCCCTGAGTAACGATTCTGTGTCCCTGAGTAACAATTCTGTGTCCCTGAGTAACGATTCTGTGTCCCTGAGTAACGATTCTGTGTCCCTGAGTAACGATTCTGTGGCCCTAAAGTCTCTGTGGCCCTAATGCAGGCCATAGATGGGTCGAAAATCGGCCGATTTTTCGGCCGAAAATAAAATCGGATTTTCGGATCGTTAGTGGGCTATTTGGTCGGCCGTTTTTCGGTATTTTGGCCATTTTTTTTTCTGTAAAGTTGGAAAAAAAATCGGCCGATTTTGCCGATCGGCCGATTTTCGCGGCAATAGTGGGCAAATCGGACGATTTTTTGCCGATAAAAAATCTGCGCATGAGCAGTGACCTGCAAGAGGAAGACAAAAAGAAGAAAAAGAAGAAGAGGAAGAGGATGAAGAAGAGGATGAAGAAGAAGAAGAGGAAGAAGAGGATGAAAAAGAAGAGGATGAGGAAGAGGAAGAAGAAGAAGAAGAAGAGGATGAGGATGAAGAAGAAGAAGAAGAGGATGAGGATGATGATGAAGAAGAAGAAGAAGAGGATGAGGAAGAAGAAGAAGAGGATGAGGATGATGAAGAAGAAGAAGAAGAAGAGGATGAGGATGAAGAAGAAGAAGAAGAAGAGGATGAGGATGAAGAAGAAGAAGAAGATGAGGATGAAGAAAAAGAAGAAGAGGATGAGGATGAAGAAGAAGAAGAGGATGAGGATGAGGAAGAAGAAGAAGAAAAGGATGAGGATGAAGAAGAAGAAGAGGATGAAGAAGAAGAAGATGAGGAAGAAGAGGAAGAAGAAGAAGAAGAAGAAGAAGAGGATGAGGATGAGGACGAAGAAGAAGAAGAAGAAGAAGAGGATGATGATGAGGAAGAAGAAGAAGAGGATGAGGATGAAGAAGAAGAAGAGGATGAGGATGAAGAAGAGGATGAGGATGAAGAAGAAGAAGAGGATGATGGTGAGGAAGAAGAAGAAGAAGAGGATGAGGATGATGAAGAAGAAGAAGAAGAGGAGGATGAGGATGAAGAAGAAGAAGAGGATGAAGAAGAAGAAGAGGATGAGGATGAAGAAGAAGAGGATGAGGATGAAGAAGAAGAGAATGAGGATGAAGAAGAGGATGAGGATGAAGAAGAGGATGAGGATGAAGAAGAAGAAGAAGAGGATGAGGATGAAGAAGAAGAAGAAGAAGAAGAGGATGAGGATGAGGATGAAGAAGAAGAAGAAGAAGAAGTAGGATGAAAATAAGAAGAATTCCAGTCCAGCAAAAAGTGTATCTGCAGAGAGCTCCGCTATTTCTGACAGTTCTCTGACAGTTCCTTCACATTTACAGCGGTTGAAACATTGTATCTATTTGTTTCCGAATAAAAACATCTGTATCCTAAATGGAAACAAATAGATACAATGTTTCAACCGCTGTAAATGTGAAGGAACTATAAGAAAGGGCGCAGCGCTAAAATAAACTAATAAACATACAAATGTTAGTAATGACAATGTGCGAAGAACTGTGCATGTGAAGCAAAAAAGTCCTCAAAAAATCAATGGTGACTTGAAACACGTGCGTCTTCCGGTGATCAGAGTAGTAAAATTATGCACTCACCAGATGCATAATTCACATATGCATATAGATGGTATCACGATATCCAAGCGAAGCAAGTCTTAGGCGGATAGGGTCATCATCCGGATACATCAATGCGTCCAAGTTTCTCCTCATGGATCGTGTGTTTCCACACTGGAACACCCCTCAGCTGTCCCCTAGGTAACTCTGCAAGTGAAGGACTCAGCAGGGTCCCAAGAAAGAAAGCCAGGATGGTGTGATATCGTTTAAATAAATTTAATGATCCAAAATAAAGACAAGGACTGCATATACAAAATTAACCATATAGGTATAAAAAGATGGCCACCGCTCCATGCGGTGGCGTAATGTCTGGGATATGCTGCTCTTACCCTGACGCGTTTCGTGCCATGTGCACGTATTCATAGGGAGTGTGTCAGCTAACCAGACATCTGCTCCAAGTCCTGTATAAATAGTGTATGGCGATTGTATAAGCGCGTCCGCCATTTTTTCGGCGCCCTCGCGCATGTGCCGAGCAAACAACGCTACGATGTCTGCAGCACAGTCCAGCGCCATTTTGTTGTGGCAATTGTGTAAGCGCGTCCGCCATTTTTCGGCGCCCTCGCGCATGCGCAGAGCAAACAACGCTACGGTGTCTGCATCACAGTCCAGCGCCATTTTGTTGTGGTCTTAACAATGACCATCGGCAGCTACGATACCAGCCGCAAACTCAGCTGTGTGATGGACATAATATCATTACACAATAGTCACTAACAGCTGTCAGCCATAACCATACCTACAGGGCAGGATAAAAAACGGAAAATGCAACGTAGACACCAAATGGTTGATATGAATACACTGTAAGCACAAACCCAAGTATATAGATGAATCAACATCGATATACATTAAATGCACGATTATTGGTAATAAAACTATACTCTAAATATACCAAATAATACATGCTGGTGTGCAAAAGATCAAAATCATAGGGTGTCTACCGTGCAAATAAGCAATAAATACAGTTATATATGGTACAGGATATACATTAAGATATTTAAACAAATAATGTCTCAGAATTAAAAACAAAATCTCAAATTAAAAACAATATACATGAAGTACATAAAATCCATACAGAAACAAATGCATTGTAAACTATGGCTCACAGTGACCAAGAGCCGCATCAAGATAAACTACATATTTGAATTATATGCAATAAATATCTAAATAAAAATCCATAAATATAAGGTTGCATTATATCTACAGATAATAATATAATAAATTGATTGGGAATAATTTAATTAAAAATATGCATAAAAAGTGAGGGAACAAGCGTTAGACAATATGTAAATCCTAACGTTATTGATAATCATTAACAAGCCCATCAATTGAATGATAGCAAAACTGGTAATAAAACCAGTATAAGCTAATATTAAATGTAATAACCAAGATTATATAACTCAACTTAGATAGATAAAAAATGCGTATAATGACAGCGTGTCTGAAAGTATTGTCAAAATCAACTGTTATCAATAAAACTATTGATGTCAAATTCTACATTATGCCCTTTAGGATAAAAAGTGTCCAATTCGTAAATCCACTTGGATTCCTTCTGCGAGACTGATCTCTTTTTATTGGTGCCTCTCCAATGGGTTTTAACTATATCAATTCCAGCGAATGTCAGTGAAGTGGGGTCTTTATTGTGGAATAGATAATAGTGTTTTGACAGGGAATGCTCCCTGTACCCCTTTTTAATATTACTGACATGCTCTCTCAAACGATCTTTTAATTTCCTTGTAGTTCTTCCAATATACTGCTTTCTACACGGGCACTGCAACAAGTAGACCACAGACCTACTGTTGCACGTGATGAAGCTATCAATGTTATAGCTTCTTCCTGTAGCTGTTGAGTTGAACTTATCAACACTCTTTTTTCTAATTCCATTACATCTGCAAATGATACATTTGTTACATGGAAAAAATCCTCTAAGTCCTGAAAAAAACGAAAGACTAATAGGGGGATTGACAACATTGGGGGCTATCCTGTCTCTCAATGTTGATGCCTTCCTGAATGCTATTTCGGGCTTATCAGGTAAGAAATCCGTTAAAACAGGGTCAGCCTTCAATATTTTCCAATTTGTCTTAATAATTTTGGAAACCGCTTTATGTTGGATTGAAAAGCCCGTTACAAATGGGCATACTCTTTGTTGTTTCTGCTTGTTGTCTCCATATAAAATAGAGTCCCTCTCCAAATCGGTTACTTCTTTAATAGTGTTATCCAATTTATTTCCATCATAACCTTTTTCTAAGAAGCGACCTTTGAGGATGGAGGCTTGACGGAGAAACGTATTTTTATCTGTACAGTTTCTCCTGATCCTTAAAAACTGGCTCTTAGGTATGTTATTTAACCACATGGGGTGGTGACAACTGTCAAGGGGGATAAAGCTATTTCTATCAGTAGCCTTAAAAAAGGTTTCAGTGACAATCCTCCCTTCATAGTTGTATAAAGTTAAATCCAGAAAGTGAATACTAGTTGTACTATACTCAAATGTGAGTTGAATATTCATAGTGTTGTAATTTAAAGTATTAAAAAAGTTCAATAACGCCTGTTCCTCCCCATTCCAGATTAAAATTATATCGTCGATATAACGTCTATAAAATAAAAGTTCTGGCCAATCTCTTCCATATATAATGTCTTCCTCCCACCTAGACATGAAGAGATTGGCCAGGCTGGGAGCGAACTTCGCTCCCATTGCAACCCCCTTAGTCTGTAAATAAAATTGGTTATTAAACCAAAAATAGTTCTTGGTCATCGTGAATTCCAACAACTCAAGGATAAAATCTTTCTGTATACTCGGCATCCCATTAAAATCACCCAGATAAAACTTAACCGCTTCCATACCATCTAGATGGTTAATATTAGTATACAGTGATGTAACATCAGCGGTCACTAAAAAAGTGCCATGTTTGATATTGATGTTATTAATGTCCTGTAAAACCTGTTTCGTATCACGTAAATACGAGGGGGTATTCGTGACTAGAGGTTGCAAGAAATGGTCAATGTATTCACCCGCTCTAGATCCTAGTGAACCAATGCCACTGATGATAGGCCTTCCCGGAGGGTTAGTCATACTCTTATGTATTTTTGGTAAAATGTAGAGTATGGGTAATCTCGGTGCAGAGGGGCATAAAAAGTCTTTCTCTTTCTTATTTATGATCTTATTATCATAACCTTTGTTTAAAATATTTTTCAATAATTTTTTATAAGAATAAAGCGGATTTTTCGATAAAAGTGAATAAGTATCATTGTCACTCAAAATATTATTAACTTCATTAATGTAGTCGGTTTTAGATAAAACCACCACACCGCCCCCTTTGTCTGCCGGTCTTATCACCAGGTCTTTATTTTCCAACAAAGTGTCCATGGCTTTTTTACACCTTACATTGGTTCTCACTTTCTTTACTTCCAATGTATTAAGATCCTTCAAAACTGTATCACGAAAAGCATTAATGTAAGTTAATGACTGTACGGGGGGATTAAATAATGAAGCATTTCTCAAATGAGAATTAATGCTAGTGTTTGAAGGATCATTACGTATAATAGGGTTAGTCAAAAAATACTTTTTAAGGGTTAATTTTCTGACATATTTCCTTATATCAATGTATGTTTGAAATTTACTCAAAGTTGCTGTAGGTGCATATTTTAAACCTTTGCCAAGGAGATTAAGTTCATCTGGTGATAATTCTGTTTTGCTAAGATTAAAAATGCCTATCTCATTCACATTTTTCTTTTTTTCGAATTTATTGGATTTATTGACCCTCTGGCCTCCTCTTTTTCCTCTCCGTGGGCCCTCCTTTTCTGTGCCCGTCCTGGGCCTAAAAAAGGCTGCTGTGTTTGTTTACCCTCACTTTTCTGATTACCAGGGTGAGAGGGGCCAGTTTGTGGGGTTCTAGATTGTTCATAATAAGGTCTAAAACCAGGTTTTTTAAAATTACGGCCATTTTTTCTATTATTTCCTGGAACATAAGGTTTATAATGTTGTTGGTAATAATTACCATTATTTCCACCATTATGGTAATAAGGCCCTGGATAAAAATTATCTCTCTGTTGTTGCCAATTTGGGTGCCAATTATTATTTCGTGAGCCTATGTTATGATCAGCCATAGGGTCCAAAACATCATACCTATTAGATGTAGGTACATTACATTCTGTACGGCGTTTCACAGGAGTTTCATAGTAATTATAATTACTTTTATTGTGTCTAGATGGATGACCTCTGTTATTACGGGGAAATTTAGAGGATTTATTTGAAGGTGTGAAATGAGGCGTAGATGGAACTTGGCTCACAGGTATATTATCCTTATCCTTTTGCCATCTAAAAACATAATCATCCTGATAGTCCTTTACATCTCTAGCATACTTTTTACGTTTTTTAGTCCTTTGTTCCTCCTCTAAATGCTCCATATACGTTTTTAATCGTTCAGACTCTGACTTATATTCGTCTTTATCTTTATGTAATAAAAGCTGTTCTTTAAGCTTATTAATCTCTATATCCAGATAGGAAAGTTTCTTTTTCTTTCTAGATATGAGAAACTTCAATAATTCAATACCAGAGTTGTTAAAAAACTGAAACCATTCAACAGAACTATTAATGTCCTCATTTTCCGGAGGTACATCCCATCGTAGGGATCTCGGGACCATTTTTTCTTTAACATATCTGTCCAAGAATGATATGTCCCATAACGTTCTAATTTCAGCAGAGGTCAGATTTTTTAGATGAACAAACAAACCCTTCAAATTAAATTGCTCAATGGGTGTAGAAAATACATCGTCTGGTATGATGGACCTCATTGATCTAATATCAAATATGTCTGCCATTATTATAATTAATCAGTAGAGGCAAAGATAGAAATCCAGCTGCTACAACTCAATTGGTAATATAGACAAGTCAAAAAAGATAGGGAAAGTGAGCGCTAGATAAAAAAGCTGCTAAGCGCCAATAAGTACCAAAAGACTTAATAAAAAGACATATAAGAAAGGGCGCAGTGCTAAAATAAACTAATAAACATACAAATGTTAGTAATGACAATGTGCGAAGAACTGTGCATGTGAAGCAAAAAAGTCCTCAAAAAATCAATGGTGACTTGAAACACGTGCGTCTTCCGGTGATCAGAGTAGTAAAATTATGCACTCACCAGATGCATAATTCACATATGCATATAGATGGTATCACGATATCCAAGCGAAGCAAGTCTTAGGCGGATAGGGTCATCATCCGGATACATCAATGCGTCCAAGTTTCTCCTCATGGATCGTGTGTTTCCACACTGGAACACCCCTCAGCTGTCCCCTAGGTAACTCTGCAAGTGAAGGACTCAGCAGGGTCCCAAGAAAGAAAGCCAGGATGGTGTGATATCGTTTAAATAAATTTAATGATCCAAAATAAAGACAAGGACTGCATATACAAAATTAACCATATAGGTATAAAAAGATGGCCACCGCTCCATGCGGTGGCGTAATGTCTGGGATATGCTGCTCTTACCCTGACGCGTTTCGTGCCATGTGCACGTATTCATAGGGAGTGTGTCAGCTAACCAGACATCTGCTCCAAGTCCTGTATAAATAGTGTATGGCGATTGTATATTTGTATGTTTATTAGTTTATTTTAGCGCTGCGCCCTTTCTTATATGTCTTTTTATTAAGTCTTTTGGTACTTATTGGCGCTTAGCAGCTTTTTTATCTAGCGCTCACTTTCCCTATCTTTTTTGACTTGTCTATATTACCAATTGAGTTGTAGCAGCTGGATTTCTATCTTTGCCTCTACTGATTAATTATAATAATGGCAGACATATTTGATATTAGATCAATGAGGTCCATCATACCAGACGATGTATTTTCTACACCCATTGAGCAATTTAATTTGAAGGGTTTGTTTGTTCATCTAAAAAATCTGACCTCTGCTGAAATTAGAACGTTATGGGATATCATTCTTGGACAGATATGTTAAAGAAAAAATGGTCCCGAGATCCCTACGATGGGATGTACCTCCGGAAAATGAGGACATTAATAGTTCTGTTGAATGGTTTCAGTTTTTTAACAACTCTGGTATTGAATTATTGAAGTTTCTCATATCTAGAAAGAAAAAGAAACTTTCCTATCTGGATATAGAGATTAATAAGCTTAAAGAACAGCTTTTATTACATAAAGATAAAGACGAATATAAGTCAGAGTCTGAACGATTAAAAACGTATATGGAGCATTTAGAGGAGGAACAAAGGACTAAAAAACGTAAAAAGTATGCTAGAGATGTAAAGGACTATCAGGATGATTATGTTTTTAGATGGCAAAAGGATAAGGATAATATACCTGTGAGCCAAGTTCCATCTACGCCTCATTTCACACCTTCAAATAAATCCTCTAAATTTCCCCGTAATAACAGAGGTCATCCATCTAGACACAATAAAAGTAATTATAATTACTATGAAACTCCTGTGAAACGCCGTACAGAATGTAATGTACCTACATCTAATAGGTATGATGTTTTGGACCCTATGGCTGATCATAACATAGGCTCACGAAATAATAATTGGCACCCAAATTGGCAACAACAGAGAGATAATTTTTATCCAGGGCCTTATTACCATAATGGTGGAAATAATGGTAATTATTACCAACAACATTATAAACCTTATGTTCCAGGAAATAATAGAAAAAATGGCCGTAATTTTAAAAAACCTGGTTTTAGACCTTATTATGAACAATCTAGAACCCCACAAACTGGCCCCTCTCACCCTGGTAATCAGAAAAGTGAGGGTAAACAAACACAGCAGCCTTTTTTAGGCCCAGGACGGGCACAGAAAAGGAGGGCCCACGGAGAGGAAAAAGAGGAGGCCAGAGGGTCAATAAATCCAATAAATTCGAAAAAAAGAAAAATGTGAATGAGATAGGCATTTTTAATCTTAGCAAAACAGAATTATCACCAGATGAACTTAATCTCCTTGGCAAAGGTTTAAAATATGCACCTACAGCAACTTTGAGTAAATTTCAAACATACATTGATATAAGGAAATATGTCAGAAAATTAACCCTTAAAAAGTATTTTTTGACTAACCCTATTATACGTAATGATCCTTCAAACACTAGCATTAATTCTCATTTGAGAAATGCTTCATTATTTAATCCCCCCGTACAGTCATTAACTTACATTAATGCTTTTCGTGATACAGTTTTGAAGGATCTTAATACATTGGAAGTAAAGAAAGTGAGAACCAATGTAAGGTGTAAAAAAGCCATGGACACTTTGTTGGAAAATAAAGACCTGGTGATAAGACCGGCAGACAAAGGGGGCGGTGTGGTGGTTTTATCTAAAACCGACTACATTAATGAAGTTAATAATATTTTGAGTGACAATGATACTTATTCACTTTTATCGAAAAATCCGCTTTATTCTTATAAAAAATTATTGAAAAATATTTTAAACAAAGGTTATGATAATAAGATCATAAATAAGAAAGAGAAAGACTTTTTATGCCCCTCTGCACCGAGATTACCCATACTCTACATTTTACCAAAAATACATAAGAGTATGACTAACCCTCCGGGAAGGCCTATCATCAGTGGCATTGGTTCACTAGGATCTAGAGCGGGTGAATACATTGACCATTTCTTGCAACCTCTAGTCACGAATACCCCCTCGTATTTACGTGATACGAAACAGGTTTTACAGGACATTAATAACATCAATATCAAACATGGCACTTTTTTAGTGACCGCTGATGTTACATCACTGTATACTAATATTAACCATCTAGATGGTATGGAAGCGGTTAAGTTTTATCTGGGTGATTTTAATGGGATGCCGAGTATACAGAAAGATTTTATCCTTGAGTTGTTGGAATTCACGATGACCAAGAACTATTTTTGGTTTAATAACCAATTTTATTTACAGACTAAGGGGGTTGCAATGGGAGCGAAGTTCGCTCCCAGCCTGGCCAATCTCTTCATGTCTAGGTGGGAGGAAGACATTATATATGGAAGAGATTGGCCAGAACTTTTATTTTATAGACGTTATATCGACGATATAATTTTAATCTGGAATGGGGAGGAACAGGCGTTATTGAACTTTTTTAATACTTTAAATTACAACACTATGAATATTCAACTCACATTTGAGTATAGTACAACTAGTATTCACTTTCTGGATTTAACTTTATACAACTATGAAGGGAGGATTGTCACTGAAACCTTTTTTAAGGCTACTGATAGAAATAGCTTTATCCCCCTTGACAGTTGTCACCACCCCATGTGGTTAAATAACATACCTAAGAGCCAGTTTTTAAGGATCAGGAGAAACTGTACAGATAAAAATACGTTTCTCCGTCAAGCCTCCATCCTCAAAGGTCGCTTCTTAGAAAAAGGTTATGATGGAAATAAATTGGATAACACTATTAAAGAAGTAACCGATTTGGAGAGGGACTCTATTTTATATGGAGACAACAAGCAGAAACAACAAAGAGTATGCCCATTTGTAACGGGCTTTTCAATCCAACATAAAGCGGTTTCCAAAATTATTAAGACAAATTGGAAAATATTGAAGGCTGACCCTGTTTTAACGGATTTCTTACCTGATAAGCCCGAAATAGCATTCAGGAAGGCATCAACATTGAGAGACAGGATAGCCCCCAATGTTGTCAATCCCCCTATTAGTCTTTCGTTTTTTTCAGGACTTAGAGGATTTTTTCCATGTAACAAATGTATCATTTGCAGATGTAATGGAATTAGAAAAAAGAGTGTTGATAAGTTCAACTCAACAGCTACAGGAAGAAGCTATAACATTGATAGCTTCATCACGTGCAACAGTAGGTCTGTGGTCTACTTGTTGCAGTGCCCGTGTAGAAAGCAGTATATTGGAAGAACTACAAGGAAATTAAAAGATCGTTTGAGAGAGCATGTCAGTAATATTAAAAAGGGGTACAGGGAGCATTCCCTGTCAAAACACTATTATCTATTCCACAATAAAGACCCCACTTCACTGACATTCGCTGGAATTGATATAGTTAAAACCCATTGGAGAGGCACCAATAAAAAGAGATCAGTCTCGCAGAAGGAATCCAAGTGGATTTACGAATTGGACACTTTTTATCCTAAAGGGCATAATGTAGAATTTGACATCAATAGTTTTATTGATAACAGTTGATTTTGACAATACTTTCAGACACGCTGTCATTATACGCATTTTTTATCTATCTAAGTTGAGTTATATAATCTTGGTTATTACATTTAATATTAGCTTATACTGGTTTTATTACCAGTTTTGCTATCATTCAATTGATGGGCTTGTTAATGATTATCAATAACGTTAGGATTTACATATTGTCTAACGCTTGTTCCCTCACTTTTTATGCATATTTTTAATTAAATTATTCCCAATCAATTTATTATATTATTATCTGTAGATATAATGCAACCTTATATTTATGGATTTTTATTTAGATATTTATTGCATATAATTCAAATATGTAGTTTATCTTGATGCGGCTCTTGGTCACTGTGAGCCATAGTTTACAATGCATTTGTTTCTGTATGGATTTTATGTACTTCATGTATATTGTTTTTAATTTGAGATTTTGTTTTTAATTCTGAGACATTATTTGTTTAAATATCTTAATGTATATCCTGTACCATATATAACTGTATTTATTGCTTATTTGCACGGTAGACACCCTATGATTTTGATCTTTTGCACACCAGCATGTATTATTTGGTATATTTAGAGTATAGTTTTATTACCAATAATCGTGCATTTAATGTATATCGATGTTGATTCATCTATATACTTGGGTTTGTGCTTACAGTGTATTCATATCAACCATTTGGTGTCTACGTTGCATTTTCCGTTTTTTATCCTGCCCTGTAGGTATGGTTATGGCTGACAGCTGTTAGTGACTATTGTGTAATGATATTATGTCCATCACACAGCTGAGTTTGCGGCTGGTATCGTAGCTGCCGATGGTCATTGTTAAGACCACAACAAAATGGCGCTGGACTGTGATGCAGACACCGTAGCGTTGTTTGCTCTGCGCATGCGCGAGGGCGCCGAAAAATGGCGGACGCGCTTACACAATTGCCACAACAAAATGGCGCTGGACTGTGCTGCAGACATCGTAGCGTTGTTTGCTCGGCACATGCGCGAGGGCGCCGAAAAAATGGCGGACGCGCTTATACAATCGCCATACACTATTTATACAGGACTTGGAGCAGATGTCTGGTTAGCTGACACACTCCCTATGAATACGTGCACATGGCACGAAACGCGTCAGTTTAAGAGCAGCATATCCCAGACATTACGCCACCGCATGGAGCGGTGGCCATCTTTTTATACCTATATGGTTAATTTTGTATATGCAGTCCTTGTCTTTATTTTGGATCATTAAATTTATTTAAACGATATCACACCATCCTGGCTTTCTTTCTTGGGACCCTGCTGAGTCCTTCACTTGCAGAGTTACCTAGGGGACAGCTGAGGGGTGTTCCAGTGTGGAAACACACGATCCATGAGGAGAAACTTGGACGCATTGATGTATCCGGATGATGACCCTATCCGCCTAAGACTTGCTTCGCTTGGATATCGTGATACCATCTATATGCATATGTGAATTATGCATCTGGTGAGTGCATAATTTTACTACTCTGATCACCGGAAGACGCACGTGTTTCAAGTCACCATTGATTTTTTGAGGACTTTTTTGCTTCACATGCACAGTTCTTCGCACATTGTCATTACTAACATTTGTATGTTTATTAGTTTATTTTAGCGCTGCGCCCTTTCTTATATGTCTTTTTATTAAGTCTTTTGGTACTTATTGGCGCTTAGCAGCTTTTTTATCTAGCGCTCACTTTCCCTATCTTTTTTGAAATGTGAAGGAACTGTCAGAGAACTGTCAGAAATAGCGGCGCTCTCTGCAGGGACACTTTTTGCCGGCTGTAGAAGGGATGAATATCGGCCGATCGGGAAAAATTCGATTCGTGCATCCGAAGTTTGCTAATTTTCGGATTCGGCGCGAATCAAATTTTTCCTAATATTCGAAACGAATTCCTCTTCGTCATGTTCGATTCGCTCATCTCTAGTAATAATCTTTTGATTAAAGCCAGCCTGATCAATAATTTGCAACTTCTTCTTGAACTTAACTGTAGTGTTACCATTCAGGGGAAGTAAGTGTCCCTATCCGACAACAGCCTAATGATTTTTGTAAAATAAGCATCATGATCTAAGACCACAATGCCCCCACCTTTGTCCGCAGGGCGCACCACTATATCATTACATTTTTTCAGCAGTTCAAGGCCCCTTCTGAATTTTAAATCCATTTTGGGTTTATGCAGTTTTGGATGCTTTAAATCATTAAGAACCAAATCCCTAAACTCACTCACATTGCTTCCACCCAACCTTGTAGGGTTGGCAATTAGGTATCTTTTAATAATTAATTTTCCAATATATTTATGTACATCCATGAATGTCTCAAATTTATTTAGGGGACAATGGGGTAAAATTTTCAAGCCATGATTAAGTATGTATTTTTCATCGTCAGAAAGGACAGCTTTACTTAAATGAATTGGCCCTAGTATGTGTATGTATGAATGTGAGTTAGGAACCTTAGATTGTACACCCCTTGAGGGTTAGGGACTAATGTGAATGTACAATATATATGTAAAAGTGCTGCGTAAATGGATGGCGCTATATAAGTACCTGAAATAAATAAATAATAAATTAATTAATGAGGCACAAATCAACTACTTGCTCTATAGACCTTTTTAGGCTTGAGCTTTCCCTGGGAAAAAAATGTCCAGATCTAAAATTGTTCCCAATATTTTGAGGGGTATAATTTCTCCCTTGCCACCCTTATTGCAATTGTGGGATATTTGAGGAAAATTTTCTTGTTTAATCCACTGAGGGGTTTTCAGTAATATACAGTGGGGATCAAAAGTTTGGGCACCCCAGCTAAAAATGTGTATTAATGTACATAAAGAAGCCAAGGAAAGTAGGAAAAATCTCCAAAAGGCATCAAATTACAGATTAGACATTCTTATAATATGTCAACAAAAGTTAGATTTTATTTCCATCATTTACACTTTCAAAATAACACAAAAAAAAAAATGGCGTCTGCAAAAGTTTGGGCACCCTGCAGAATTTATAGCATGCACTGCCCCCTTTGCAAAGCTGAGACCTGCCAGTGTCATGGATTGTTTTCAATCATCGTCTGGGAAGACCAGGTTATGTCAATCTCAAAGGTTTTAAATGCCCAGACTCATCTGACCTTTCCCCAACAATCAGCACCATGGGTTCTTCTAAGCAGTTGTCTAGAAAACTGAAACTGAAAATAGTTGATGCTCACAAAGCTGGAGAAGGCTATAAGAATATAGCAAAGCGTTTTCAGATGTCAATATCCTCTGTTCGGAATGTAATTAAGAAATGGCAGTCATCAGGAACAGTGGAAGTTAAAGCAAGATCTGGAAGACCAAGAAAAATATCAGACAGAACAGCTCGCAGGATTGTGAGAAAAACAATTCAAAACCCACGTTTGACTGCACGATCCCTTCAGAAAGATCTGGCAGACACTGGAGTTGTGGTACACTATTCCACTATAAAGAGATACTTGTACAAATATGGTCTTCATGGAAGAGTCATCAGAAGAAAACCTCTTCTACGTCCTCACCACAAAAATCATTGTTTGAACTTTGCAAATGAACATATAGACAAGCCTGATGCATTTTGGAAACAAGTTCTGTGGACCGATGAGGTTAAAATTGAACTTTTTGGCCGGAATGAGCAAAGGTACGTTTGGAGAAGAAGGGGCACAGAATTTAATGAAAAGAACCTCTGTCCAACTGTTAAGCATGGGGTTGGATCAATCATGCTTTGGGGTTGTGTTGCAGCCAGTGGAACAGGGAACATCTCACGAGTAGAAGGAAAAATGGATTCAATAAAATTTCAGCAAATTTTGGATGGTAACTTGATGCCATCTGTGAAAAAGCTGAAGTTAAAGAGAGGATGGCTTCTACAAATGGATGATGATCCTAAACACACCTCGAAATCCACGGGGGATTACATCAAGAGGCGTAAACTGAAGGTTTTGCCATGGCCTTCACAATCTCCTGACCTCAACATAATTGAAAATCTATGAATAGACCTTAAAAGAGCAGTGCGTGACAGACAGCTCAGAAATCTCAAAGAACTGGAAGACTTTTGTAAGGAAGAATGGGCAAAGATACCTCAAACAAGAATTGAAAGACTGTTGGCTGGCTGCAAAAAGCGTTTACAAGCTGTGATACTTGCCAAAGGGGGCAGTACAAGATATTAACTCTGCAGGGTGCCCAAACTTTTGCAGATGCCATTTTTTTGTTTTCTGTTATTTTGAAAGTGTAAATGATGGAAATAAAATCTAACTTTTGTTGACATATTATAAGAATGTCTAATCTGTAATTTGATGCCTTTTGGAGATTTTTCCATCTTTCCTTTACTTCTTTATGCACATTAATACAAATTTTTAGCTGGGGTGCCCAAACTTTCGATCCCCACTGTATCTATTGGCCCCATCACCTTCCAAGCACTTGTACCTACAGATCTATGAGCTATTGAATGGACTTATGCTATTGATTTGTTCCTATGTGTTTGCTCTTTTCATATCTGTGTGGTGGGGTTATATGTTCATCTGTTTATATGTTTATGTGTATATATTGTGTAATTCCTGTTCCCTTCACTTCGTATATGAGAGCTAATAATATTTAATTTTTTAAATGCATTCTTTGACATTATGGCCGTTTTTATTATATTGATTGAGGTGGCAGCTCAATTTATATGCAGGCCGTTTGAGACATTGCTGCTTGAAGCACATGTCTGCTGGTAGGAGCGCAGTTTCCATGTTTGGACATTGCGGGCCTAGGTAGGTATGTTACTTTTTACTTTCTGGATGCTATCCTGGTGTTTGGAATGCATCTTGACTAAGTGATAGGGTCCTTCTGGTATGTGTATACTGTAAATAGTGCCGGCCATGCCCCTGATATCTGTCGATGAAGAAAAGTGTAGGGTGAAGTTACGGCATGTGACGTCATCCAGCACAACTGTACAATCCCAATGCACACGTTCCTGTGTTAAAAATGGCTGTGTGTGTGTAAGTGGGTGCTGCAGCGACTGTCAGCTGGAATCGAACAGAATCAGAAAGGGAGAATGTCACCTGCACACCAAGAATCACCAATATGGGTCCAAAGGTTTTAATGAACGATCACATAGTTACAGCAAGGCAACGTTTTGTAATCTCACAGGACCCCTTCATCATTGAAGGAGTCCTGCGAGACTTCGAAACATTGCCTTGATTTACCTATGTGATCGTTCATTAAAACTTTTGGACCCATATTGGTGATCCTTGATGTGCTGGTGACATTCTCCCTTACGTCATCCAGCACAGGCACGGAACGCAGCCATCTTGTTGGTTTGAAACATCTTTGTGACATGCTGGCTTTTATACTGATAAATGTAAGCGCAATACTGAATTAGACTACGTTTTGCAGTTTTACTACACTATGAGATAGCCTTAGTATCTTTTTAATGTATGTCATCTTGAGAAGAGATCTGGCTTATCTGGATTCAGAAGCAAAGTGCTTATACAGCGAACCGATTGGTGAATCTTATCTGGAGGTTTAAAACTGCGCTATTTGACCATTCTGCAGGGTAGTCAAATCCCTATGGCAAGAGGCTGTATGATTGGGGTGACAGTGAAGGATTCTTCTGTTTTGTGTCTCACCTTACAAGCATCAGTAACTACGGATCTATGAGCTATTGCATGGAATTACGCTATTGATTTGTTCCTATGTGTTTGCACTTTTTCATACCTGTGTGATATGCGCTCTTCCATACCTTTGTGGTGGGGTTATATATTTATCAGTTTTTGTTATCTGTATATTGATAGAGCTGCACTTATTACTTATTACTATATCTAAGATATACTAGTCTAACAGTGTACAAAAACAGATGAGCCCTATGATCACTATAGGTAAATTATATCTAAAAAATTGTGAGCTTGCCAATCAGACACTAAGCTGTGCATTGCTATATGTTGGTGAAGAATTTGGCCCTGATCATAGTTGACTGGGAGTATCTTATGTGGAGTGTTGCACAGTCAGCACAGAATGACAACACTGAGGGACGTTTGGCCATAAAGGAATGCAAAGATAATCCTTGCTCCCCCTTCATCACCACCTGCCCCCACAGACTCATGAAGTAACAGGGAAGGCAAGAAAAGCTGCACCACAGAAAAATTAGGGAAGTGAAATATGCCTAGGCTATGTCCACCATCTTTCTCTCTAGGGAACTGAATTTTCAGACTTTCCTGTTTCTTTCCTAGCAGGCAGTTTAGTATTAGATGGCAACTGTAAAACATGAGCTATTTACAATGCTACTATACCATTGCATAGTTAAAAATACAAACCAGCATATGAGTGATATGTAAGCACAGTCAGATAGTAAACTTTTGCATTTGTTTACAAAAAAGCTTTTGTTTTACCTAGGAGACCTCTGCACCTGATGCCATACATACCCAAAATGCACACACCTGTACCTATGACCTCTGAATCTGAATGCCATAGCAGCCTTCACATCTGAATGCTGATACAGCATCTATGTGAGTGTCTTGTATACCTAAGCTCCCCAAACGTCTACAGTTAAATGCACTATTAAGCAGAAGGGAGCTGGGTAAAACATTACTATTTTACAAATGACAAGTGTCCTGCCCAATGTTTGAAGCCTGACTCCAATAACAGAACATCCATATTGCCTACCTATACCTGTTCTGTTAGGACATCCATGTGAAAGATTTTTTATAATGTGCTGCAGGGTCTAGCCATTGTGTATACACTGGCCCCTTTTTTATTTATTACTCTCCATGTGTGTGTCACTGTACTTTTAGGTGTTTTTTTTTTTTTTGTTTTTTTTTTACACCTCACAGGAAAGGCATAGGCCTTTAGGCTAGGAGGTGGAAAAAGTGTGTCTTGCACTTCAGAGGGGTCAAGGAAAAGTCTCTTCGGGAGGGGACTATATGACACACCCTACTGAAGTTGTTGCTGTGACACACAAAAAGGTATACCTGCTTGAAAAATACTCTTGGATGTCTCCAATATCTGCTATAGAAGTCCGCAAAACACTCACTCTGTCATAATATAAATATGGAAAATTTTTAGTAACGACCACCAGGATGTAACTGTCCCTGATAACACTCTGAAAATCTCTCCCTAATCTGCTGTAGTACTTTAAAATAAACTCAATGGGTATGACTACCTGTACCAATAAAAATATGTTTTTCAGCTATCAGCACCAGCTTCTAAGTGTCCATATTAAAACTCTCAGATGCAATGAGCATTAAGACTCAGCATGAACATCTCACTTTCCCTGCCATATACAAGCTTTTTCTAACTACTCCATATCTTTTTTAACACACACTGCAAAAAGGCTTTTAGGAATCCTGAATTGTGTAGGGAGGGGGCTAGCATGTTGGAAAACTCCCATGATTGGCCCTTCCCAGCCATATGGCCCTTCCAAAGTATATGACTGGTAATAGTTGCTAAGACAGCGAATGATTGCAAAGGCTTTCATTTTTGTCAAACTACAAACAGCCTGAGTTTGGCTCAAACTCATAGTTGACCCAAAGTCAAAGCTCATCTCTACCCACTGACACCAATGATTTTGCTTGTATTTTAATATTTTTTTGCTGGGAATTTCATGACCTTCTATTGCAGCTGCTGCAAGAATATTTTGTATATTTGCCTTTTTCTATACTATATTTTCTATACTATATTACTATAAATTTAATCTGCTGCAGCCCTGCAGAGGAAAGTGTGAAAAAACAATCCACCCTGTATGTAAATACACTAGGTATGGTATGGCACTGCTTTGCCATGCTGACCTTATTACCATGGATGAAAGAGATGCACAACACACACACCATGTACCCCCTACCTTCATTAGATTAAATCCCATTGTGGGTCCCCTAAGTAGGACACTGAAGGACAGCTGTGTTATGTGGAAGATACTCTTAAGGGTTAGCCAAACAGATCAATGAGAACCAAACAGTGACATAAAAAGGCAATAGAACTTGGAAACACTGCTGACAGGAATAGTGCACGTATAGGGGCTAAATAACAGTTATATAAACAATTCCAGTTATTAAGCATAAACAAATCAAAACCAAATCAGATCTAAGCTATTGGTGCATCTCTCCCTCTGCTTTCCCCACCTAAAAAGGGTCCCTGTCTCCTATGATGCAATGCCAATACACATTGTTTTAATGAATCTGTCCATGTTTCTGAAGAAGCTAACCTGACAATGTGCCAATACAAAGCCACCAGCTCTGTATTGTTTCTTGTAAAACTATCCATATAAAAATAGGGTTTATGTCAAACGCTTGAAGAGATTATACTCTACTTTAGCATTTATAATGGGTAAATGTATGAAGTACAAAACATGTGACATGGGATAGGCAACTAGAGATAATGTTTAGACTTCATTGTATAGGATTGTTTTTTTTACTAAATGTGATGTGATACCATATTTTCTTTTATTTTGCAAAATTTTTTTTATAGCTTGTCAATAAAAAAATGTATTTTTACAGGAAGACAAATGTGTAAATAATGTTTGTAACCAAACCAGCATAACAAATATCATGCATTTTAATTCAAGTGACAATCAATAGTCTCAAAGTGACAATCAATAACCTCAGCTATCTTCTGGATATGGGTATATGGAAATAATGACTTCAAATAGGATATTGACAAATGCTCCATGCATATTCAGCTCCTTGCCATTGATAAATGAGGCTGCCCATTACCTTGAAGGACCCATGAAAGGCATAGGAGCTTCCTGGTTGAAGGTGGTATTGATCATTAGTGTGCTCTGGATGTCAGAGATCCCAGGACACTTTGGAAGATCACTGAAACTATGAGCAGGCACCTAGATGTGTTTTTATATCCCACCTAAAGGCTGTTCACTATGCCCCAACTAAATTTACAGTGACCAAACAGTAGCATTAGTAACGGGATGATAAATACAAATATTATTTTTATGTGATCACTAAAAGCATTATATTAGTTATTCCAATTATACATACCTAAAGCTGAACTGCAGGCGTCGCTAAAACTTTTATTTTATTAATTTTTTTCTAATGGAGTAAACAATGGTTAAAATCCATTACTGTTTTTTGCCACCTGTGTCCCATTGGTGAGATTCCCCTTTGTTGCTTATACTATAGTCACAGCAGGAAGCAAGAGGGAATCTATAAGTGAAGACATTACATTTTTATTTTATTTTTTTATATTATTATTAATGTTTTGTTTTTTTTAACATACTGTCACCCTAGCAGTACCATATCACCATGACACTGTACTACTTGCGGGGGGGTGTTGAAGATTTTTTTTTTCTTACACTGATTGCTTTTACACCCATAAAGGCTGTAAAAGCAATAATTTCTCCTCTCTGGCTGCATTCTTGCAGCCATTGAGAACTACTGTGTGAGCTGTGATTGGTCACAGCTTGTCACATGGTACAAGGCTGTTGTGAATAGCCTTGTACCATGGGACCTCTGTGATCATTCACAGATTTCACACGTAGTAAGCAATGATGTCAGAAGTGACATCTTGCTTACTACTCTGCATGTGATCACTGATTGGCCAATCAGTGATCACATGATCCAGACCTCGCAGAGAGGTCCCGTATGACAATCGGTGTTCCACTGTGTCCGGAGGACACAGCGGGCACCAGATCGCAGTGCTGTGCTCTCCCAAGAAGCGCGCACAAGCAGGGGGCGGGGAGGCCATTTATAAATGGCCACCTGACCCTGCACTGCCACCGTCCAGCCGTTTATATACAACGGCCGGATGGGAGGTGGTTAAAAAATTGTGGCAGCGAGTTCAGGGAGAAGATTCCCGGCTTGCCATCACCAGAGCTGGCACAACGGGAGAGGCTGCAGCAGTGGGAACATGTTACATGTTACCCTAAAAACAGGTAGAACATGTAACTTTTTTTATTTTAACTATACTCACCTAGGTGGATACAGCATCCATCAGATGCTGCATATGTCCCCCAACGGCTCTAGGGGTGAGAACTGAATTATTATTATACAGTATTTATAAAGCGCCAATAGTTCGCTCAGCACTGTACATTACAAAGGGGGACAGAACATGTGACAGAACAATACCAATACAATGCAAAACATGAGAGGATTGAGGGCCGTGCTCAATCTAGGAGAACTGAATGATCAAATACTGCTGATTGCTCAATTCTCCCTGCAGCTCTGAGCAGACAGCAGTGACTGTCAATCACCAGGGCTCATTGGAGTGCTGGAGCAGCTAGCTTAGGCTCTTGGCGGCTCACTGGGAGGCTGAACCAGGTGCTGGTCCAGGATCCTGGGTGGATCTCGATCATATGGTTGCAGACTTTCCCTGGCCTGAACCGGCTGAATGACATCAGCTGACAGCAGACTTTATCCCGCTGTTGGCTGAAAACAGGTCACAAGAGTGCAGAACAAACTGCACTCCTGTCACGCAGGAGAAGTACAGCCAAACTAACTTTGGCTGTACTTCTTTACATTTATCTGTATTTAAATCCCTTGCAAACGCCTGTGCTGCGTTAAAAATATATATGTATACTCATCTTAAAAAAAAATGTATGGTTGATATAAAATAGTTTAATAAATACAAAAGTAATACATATCAAACAAAATAAACAAATAAATATATCCAGATTCCAGCATTTTCTATACTCACAGATAAGTTACCGGCAAACTAATAAAATACTTGTGCCTGAGCTTCATCTGTCATCAGTGGGTACCTTCATTTTTTTTTTTTGGTAACTGTATAATCAATGTAGATAGTTTTCTACAGCTTCAGTTTAGGTTTTTGATAAGGAGTCCATCTGAGCAGTGTAACCTCTGGAGAATTTTCCACAATGTTATCAACTAGTCCTTTTCTGACCTGAGAACGCTTTTACAGTTACTGTAAAACTAAGCGCAACATTTTTTCCGTCACGGTGGAAATATAATTAAGTACGTGTGATAAATAGCCAAAGCAGACGTAATTAAAAGGCTGGAAGGATCAGCAATACGTTGAATAGGGCTGTGTTTAATATATGTTGCCAGTGAAAGCTAAAGGGAAGGAATGTACATTTCAATCACTGATTATCACAAGTCTGTTTTGTAGTTATGAGAAGTAAAAACAAAACTAAGCTACTCAGTACACAGACATATTTATTTTTTATACACAAGATTCATTGCTTACAATAACAAACACAATTCTATTATGAAGGGCTTGGTTGCAATCATATGAAGTGATGTTGCTTTTGAGTAATGATATATATGTGTGACATGAATAAAAAAAAAGCAGATTATGGATGATTTGTTGTTTTCTGAAACTGGATAGGAATGCAGAAGGGGGGAGCATGATTTAGGAAACAGGATGTGATGTAGGTACAGAGACATCTTCATCCCTTACATAAACCTGAAGCATCTCACCTACTTTCCCTGGCCAATTCCTGATGACATCTCTGTCATATTTGTCCAAGTAGACATGTTCATTTCCTTCTGACACGCACATGGCAATTGTATGGCATCTATGTCACATCACACACTGTTCAGAGTGCTGGCTTCATGTGAAGGCATACTGGACTCATCACATTAGCATAACCTGTGTCAACAAGCCATGAAAGCAGGGAGAGAACAGAAGAGAAAACCTGTTCTCCATCAGGTTCCCAGGCACCTGAGCATGTCCTCAGCCCCACCATTGATGGCATCAATAGAAAAGGAATTCCCAGAACGGCAGGAACCTTACCTTTAGAGGGTCTTCTCTGCTTGGTCTGCAAAGAGGAGAACGTGCCCATCACTGCACCCATCTTGGAAGAGATTGTGTGACTTTATTTATTTAGATCCCTCTTCAATGAAAAATCCGTTTGGACTGACTACTCCAGGAGAAAAAAGAAAAGACTGCAGCTAGCTCAGCCTTCAGCCAGCCTTGTGCTGTGAGCTGTGCTCCCCCTCTCCTCTTCAATCAGCACACATATACACACACACTGACTGAGAGGCTGCTACTGCTGCTGATTCTGCTGCTACTGCTCGGTTATTATTCTAAACATCTCTCCAGCAAAATGGAAATGCTGTGGAGTCCCTCACACCAGAGCTGCCAGGAGATTGCATTCAAATGAATGGGGGGACTGAGGAATACAGCCAGACTGCTTTTTATTCCTCTTTCTCTCTTCTCTGCTCGCTTATGGCTCCCATGACTAGTCTGGAAACAAACACGACCAATGGATTTCTCCCAGTATACCGATCTACAGTGCTCTGGAATATGGAGAGGGGCTGCTCTGCTAAAAGGGACGTGGAAACCATCTGCTTAATACAAAGGATAGCAAGGAAACGGGCAATGGGAGCAGCTTTTAGAAATGGGAGATGGGCCATTTTTGAACATAAAGACAGGATTTGACAATTGGATATGGAATTTCTCATTTATTTTTTCAACTAGGGTTTACATCCAGCATTATTTCTAGGAACCCTTAAAATAACTTTCCTGATGCCAACGTGGCAGCATACTACCACAATGTAGGGTTGAACCGATACCGATGCCAGTACTGGTGCTGATACTGAGCATTTGCACGAGTACTTGTACTCGTGCAAATGCTCCAATTCCCTACATTTTCAGTGTGATTTGAGTCCATACAAAATGAATGAGCTCAAATCACACTGCACAGAATTGCATGCAATTTGAACAGGAATACAGTGCGATTCCTGTTCGAATCGCTTGGAGGTTCCTGCACCGAACCCAGGCTTGTCATAGTGACTTCAGTCTGGGTTCCCACAGGAGTGGTGCGGGAAACTGCCTGCAATTCGGACAGGAAACGCACCACATTCCTGTTCAATTTGCATGCAATTCTTTGCAGTGTAATTTGAGCCCATCCATTTTGTATGGTCTGAAATCGCACTGCAGAGGTATTGGTAATTGATATCGGCGAGTACTTGAGCACAAGTATCGGAACTTGTACTCTCTGGTAAAAAAAACCTGTATCAGTACAACCCTAGTTGTCACTTCAAGCCAGACCCAAAAACGTTAGAGGTGCACAGCATTTTTTTTTTTTTACTATACACCAGGCTCGGACTGGCCATCGGGCACTCTGGGCATTTTCCCTGTGGGCCAGAGTCGCCTAAATAGGAGGAGCAGCACATAGAGGAACCAGGCTTTTCACTCCTGCCACCACTGAATGTCCGCTTCTACTCCTCTCCCTCCTGCAGTCATTCACCAGTGGCAGGAGAGAAATGCAGGGTCCGGTTCCTCTATGTTCCACCCCGGCCACGTCACAGGTCCTGCTAACCATCTCCTGCTGCCCTGGGCTCCTGTATCCCCTGGGGGCTCCTAAAAAATGTACAAAAGATTTACAAAACTTAATAAAATGTAAAAAATTAAATTAAACTAAAAACCTACTGACACTAGTGTCGGAACTACCAGGGTCACAAATGACCTGGTGTTCCAGCACCAGGCTCCCAGGAAAGGGTCCCCGGGCCTGGGGCTGATCAGTCTAAAATGCCCTGACCTATTTTTGTCCCATTCCAGGCCAGCTATACACTATAGGATTCTCAAAGACCTGGGACACCTTTGGGTGCCACACAGAGAGTAGTAATGGATGTCAAACAGTGGGTGTGACCAAATTGTTTTAACAGTAGAAGGGGCTTAAAGTACCCTACGCTACCTACAGCAACCCAAAGCAGTCCAACTGACAGTCCAACATAGCCCACCCTATCTACAGCAACCCACACCTCACCAAAGAGGCCCATCCTATCTACGAGACACCAAAGCAGTCCATCATACTTAAGGCACCCCAAAGCATCCCACATTACTCACAGCACCCGAAAGCAGACCCACACTTCTCTGGACACCCCAAATTAGTCCACCCAACTTAAAGCACCCCAAACTTCCCTCTGGCACTCCTTAGTATCCTATCCTACTCCTGCCAATACACAGCTAATCACCCCACAGGAAGCAGTGCTGTGTCCCCCAGCTCTTTAATAACCCCCACTATACAGGGAACCCTCACAGCCCGAGTCATTCCACCTCATCTACCTCCAAGACAAAGCACTGTACATAGAGCTGAGTTGGTAGAATGCTGGGCTCTGACCTGTGTGGAAAAATGCACAAGGATGACTCTTGGTCTGCAGGGAGTAGTAGAAGTGCCAGGCTCCCTGAACTGCCACCAACTGACTTGTGAACACAGCTGTCCTTATCCCCATGACAACGCCACTCCTGCCAGTCCAGCCAATCACAAACCGAGGTGGAAGGGCCTCCCATCACACAGCTGTCATGATTTGTATCTCCTGTGAGTGTGCAGCCTCCTGTCACCATGACTACTACTAATGACGATTTGTGCCTGGGTTTCAGACAGACTCAATCCCAGACACATGATTCAAAACCCGTACAGGTGGCAACCCTAACCACATGTGTGCTGCCATGTTGGTACCAGGAAAGGAAAATTACTATAAGTATTTGATACAATTTTCTATTTTCCTGGTGCCAACATGGCAGCATACATGTGGTAGTATGTTGCCATGCATTTTCACCAGGAAAGGAAATTTTCTATTTTCAGGTAACCCCTGCTAATAATTATGGTAACTACAGCTCACAGTACAATGGTGTGATGAGCAGTGGAAAGAAGGATTGTTATGTAGATCTACCCACACAGGAGCTGCAGAGTTTGATTCAGTCCCCCTAAGCTCTGCACAGCCAGGCAACACTGATTTTCCACATCTTCACACACAGAGTCAGTAAGACAATCATTGGGCTGTTGTTTTTACTGAGGGGTTAGCAACTTGGATGGGGTCTAGGGGATGCCCTAGGAATTGAAAACTTGAGGACAAACTCCTTAGCAGCCTGTACACTGTACAAAAAATAAAGATCAGGAAAATAGCATTGTCTTTAAGGAGCACTGTAGTCCCCTTGATGCACCTCCTCAGACCCCTGATAAATCTTTCCTCTTCACCAGGCTGCACTGAAAGTATCCCTAGGCAAGGGATTCCAACAGTAGTCACAAATGAGAACTAGCTGGGTCTTGCACCTGATCACCCTCTCCCTTTATCTGGCTCAGGGGGTGTAGAAGTACTGCCACTGTCCTGTCCTGTTAGCTTGATAACTGCTTTCATGCCTTATGTTGGGCTGGCTCCTTCCCTGCTGCACAGAATGTCCTCCCAAGGAGACTTTTGGTAGTGGAGATCCTTCTTTCCAGCATCCTACCTGTAGATGGGCTCCCCTCCCAGGCACCACACTGCAGCCTTCTCTCAGTCCATCTTTCATCCAACTCCAGCAACAACTCCCCTGCTGCACAGGCTCTGCCACATTTAAGGGTTGCCCTTGGCCACCATGCCCAGCCTCCTGCCTGTAGATTTGCAGGGTTTCTTTAAACATGCAAATCTGGGCCTCCTCCACCCCTCTACCAGAAAGGTCTTACAGTTTCTGGAAGGGTGGGAGGGATCCGGAAGCCCTGACCTGTAAAGCCTCCCAGCTTGTCCTGAGGTGAACTCACTACCTCACTCCCAGGCTAATACCCAGCCTCTAAGTAAAAAAAAAAAAGCTTATCACTAGAGCTCGATACACTTACATTGGTGGTTATTGGAAAAAATTTTCCTTACATTTGAAGTTATTGAGAAGAATGTTATTATATGTGTGGTCATTGTGATGAATGTTCCTTACGTTTGTGGTTATTGGGAGGATCTTTTCTTAGCTTGGTGGCCAGTGGAAAAAATGTTTAAATTTGTGGTAATTTTGAAAAATGTTCCTTACTTTGGTGGTCATTGGGAGGAATTCTCCATACATTGGTGGTCACTGGGGAGAATGTACCTTAGATTTTTGGTCAGTGGGAAGAATACACCTTACATTTGTGGTCAGTGGGAGAAGGAGGAGGAC
Organism: Staurois parvus; assembly: GCF_062004578.1. Taxonomy (NCBI): domain Eukaryota; kingdom Metazoa; phylum Chordata; class Amphibia; order Anura; family Ranidae; genus Staurois; species Staurois parvus. The sequence continues at coordinate 2,339,162 of NW_028318139.1, forward strand.
ACACTGAAGGAGCTCTCCCTGAAAACCAGAGTTTTTCAAGCCTGGGCCTTGCCTGCTAGCTTGGCCCAGGAACCATGCCTGATCCAGGGGGAGGCTCTGGGAGGGATCCCCCTGATGACAAAGGGCCTAGTGAAGAGGAGGTGGAGGACTTGACTGTGGGACCAGGCCCCGGTGAGGATGTGGATATGTACAGACAGAGGATTATCAATCATTTTATGGCGATTGGAAGAGCTGAGGAAAAACAAAGTTTTGAAAGCTGAGTATAAATCCTTCAGCGTCAAATACTGCAGGCCTGGAGTAAGAACAGATTGGCCATGAAGCCAGAGTTACAGCAGATGGAGGAAAAGGTTAAGAAACAATCTTTATTGTTGGAAAAGTTGAAAGCCAGAAGTGGAGCTTTTGCAGAGAAGCTTAATAATGAAAAGAGATTTGCCAGCCAGACATCAGCAAGTCCTGTAGATCAGCAGCCTTGGGTAATGGATGACCTGGATCCTTCTACCTCTGCATCTCGCCCTCATATTAGGCTGTGGAGTTGTTAGAGGCAACCAGCCAGGGGGTTGAGAGTGAGCATGGAACCCTGACGTTCATTCAGCAGATGAAGTCACCCCTGAGAGCAGACAGGTTTGCCTTCTCTGATGCTCTGTCAGAAGTCCCTGAGGATGAACAGAGGAGGTATAGAGCAACAAAGCCTGTAACGGTGGAGAAATCCTATTACACAAAGCTGCCTTCCAACATGTCTGCCAGCATCGGCTGCGGTGGATGATGTCCTGGCTGAGGAACAGAAAGATAAGCTCTTCAAACAACCTGCTGTGGAAGTTTCTGCTGTGGAGAAACACTCTGCAAACTTGGAGGGAAAACCCCTAACAGAGATGTCTCCAGACCATCAGAGGAATGTGGATGGATCTGCGCCAAACACCCCAGATATGGATTTTGCTGCTCCAGCTGAGACCAGTAGTTACTCTACAGGCAAGGTGGCTGCCACCTACAAACAGTCTGCTTCACCTGAACTTCCCTGTGTTGCACAACTGATTGATGCTGGCGGGGGAGGGGAGCAGTACAGTACACCATGTGGAGAGCAAACAGCCATAGATGTTTTACCTGTTGCTGTGTCTGAACAGCATGCAGAATCCTGGACTGAAAGTCCTTTCCTGGAAGAAGAGATGACAGCTGGAGCTGAAGATTCTATCAGTGCAGCAGTGAGTACGGACATTGCTGTGAAGTCTATGGATATGTCAGCAAATAATGAGAAAAGTAATATTAGAAAAGCAATGGATGTGTTCGTGGTGGTGGTAAAGGGGTTAATGTTTGCTGGAAAGAGTTAAAATGACATTTCTGCCCCTGGTCAGCAGAGAGAGGATTCAGCATCCAATCTCAAATCTGTATAATCGATATCTGCTAGAGTTTTATCATATGCTTCCAAACACACAAATGTTTCTGCTGCTGGGAGGAATGTGGGGAGCTATGCTTCTGTTTTGGGAATCGCACCAAGGGGGTTGGAGGGAATGTTGGAAATGCTAATGTTCACAGTTTGGGAAGGTTTGGTAGTGGGATGGCTGGTGGGTTCAAGAGGAGGAATGTTGTGCAGTTGTGGTGGAAAGGGGAAGGAACCCCACCAGTAAGGGAGTGGGTGGCTGAGCTGATTTTGGAGATGGGGTTTAGAGCCTCTGATGTTTTTGCTTTGATCTGCCCAGTTGGCAGTTATGAATACAATTTATCATTTGTAAAACCTGATGGTCTGGAAATTTTTTGGGAGAAGTATAGGAAGTGCAGGGGCCTTCAGCAGTGGAGTGGTTTGGTGCCAAAGGTAATTTCAAGGCAGCCTTTGATAAAATCGGTGATGATCCTGGTTCGTAACGAATCCATACCAGAGGCTGATTTGGTAGTGTGGCTACACACATATGGTGAGGTCCTCACCCCACTGCAAAAAGTCCTGGATGAGCATGGGATATGCACAGGGGCCTGGACAGTGTCACTGCAATTGAGGGTGCTGTGAAATGTGGTTCAGCACCTGCCCTGCTCAGCTTTTCTGGGGAGCGAAAGATTGACCATTTTCTATCAGAGTCAGCCTAAGGTTTGTAATAAATGTGGAGAGAAAAGCCACTTTGCATCATACTGCACCAACAAGAAATGCTCACTGTGCCAGGATTTAGGCCATTTGACCAAAGAATGTACCCAGATTCGGCGCAATTTCTGCCAGCAGCTGGGTCGTCCATATAGTCAGTGCCCAGAGGCACCACACAACCCGCCAGGATTGGAGGCTGAGCTGCAAAACCTGGATAAAGAAGGATTAGGCAGCTGATGCTAGGGAGCAAACTGTTGTTGCCCCTTCTGTGTCTGTTCCATCTGTTGTGTCAGATTCTGTTTCCCCTAGTAATGTCATCCCTGAGTCTGTCCCTCCTGTTCCTAATCCTATTGTACGTAGATCCTCCAGACTAGTGGAAGCTGCTGGGGGGGGTTTAGCAGATCTGCCCTCTTGGCCTACTCTACCTGCGGTACCTGTCCCACGACAGCGCAACTGTGGTGAGGAGAGTGTGGGGGTGCTGGATGGAGGTGGAGTAGATGGGGCTCAGGGAGGGGTGTCCATTTCCCATATCTCACCTCCTGCTGAAGGGGATTCAGCTGATGTGAGGTGGGAGACGTTAAAGGGGAAAAAAAGAAGGGGAAGAGAGCTGTCCTCTCTTCCTCAGAATCAGACCCAGGAGGCAACACATATTCAGTTTTTTCAGGTGATGAGATGGAGTCTGATTTATCCATTTCTTTATCATCTATAGATGAAGGGGAGTCTGAAGAGAACTGTTTTTGGTGATGAGAGTGTAGTAGAAGTTAAAAAATGACTACCCCAATCATCCTGATGGCAGTTCCTGCTCCGTTAAAGGTGGTAACCATTAATGCTGCCAGCATTAAATCTGCAAGAGCTCGTGATACGGCCTTATTTTTGCTTTTGAGTTTCATGGTGATTTTTTTTTTTTTTGTAGCAAGAAACCTGGCTCAATACATTGGCTGATGTCTATCTAGCAGAAAGGAGTGGATATGTGGTCCCTCCTTTTGGTCTCTTGCGGCTGAACCTTGCAGCGGAGTTGCGGTGCTTTTTAAAACTGATATGGTATTGTGCCGGCGGGTAATTGAGGAAGAAATGGGGAGATGCATGGTGTTAGACGTCTCTGTTAGGGGGCAGAATCTGCACCTGATCAATAACTATGGACCACAGTCAAAATGGAACAGGAAAAGCCTCCTCACAAAGATCAAGCCCTTCCTTTTTACATCCCAGTAGGTTGTCTTTGGAGGTAACTTTAATACCATAATTAGGCCTGAAAACAGGAGAGGCTCCACAGACAGGCTGGATTATGGTAGCGTTTTTCTCAGATATATGGTTAGACAGGCAGGCCTGGTAGATGTGTACATTAAGCACTGCCCTGGCAGCACGGTTTTCACATTTCAGAGAGGGAATAGTCAGAGCAGGATAGACAGGTTTTTTTTAAAGGAGAACTCTGCTTTCTCGACTCCTGAGTTGAGGGTGGTGCATTTCTCTGACCACTACATGCTGTCTGTGACTCTGAATGCCTCAGACACCCACCCAGGGGAAGGGCTGTCTGGAAATTGAATTCGGCTCTCCTAGAAGATGTAGAGGTAAGACAATCCTTTGATTTCTATTCTGGACTTTTGCAGCAGTAAGTCGGAGTGGTGGGAGCTTGTGAAACAAAGGGCGATTCAACTTTTCATAAGAAGAAGCAGCTTGGTATGTACAGTCAGGTCCATAAATATTGGGACATCGACACAATTCTAACATTTTTGGCTCTATACACCACCACAATGGATTTGAAATGAAACAAACAAGATGTGCTTTAACAGCAGACTGCCAGCTTTAATTTGCATGTATTTACATCCAAATCAGGTGAACGGTGTAGGAATTACAGCAGTTTTCATATGTGCCTCCCAGTTGTTAAGGGACAAAAAGTATTGGGACAGAATAATAATCATAAAGCAAACTTTCACTTTTTAATACTTGGTTGCAAATAGAGATGAGCGAATCGAAGTAGGCGAAGTGGAATTCGTTTCGAATATTAGGAAAATTTCGATTCGCGACGAATCCGAAAATAAGCAGAATTGAAATTTTTCCTAAAATGGCGGCGACATGTGCGGCGACGGAGCGGGGATGTCTGGGAAGGCGCACAGACAAGGCGCGCTGACCCATAATGCATTCATTCATGACATGTGATCGCATTAGCCAATCAGCAGCCAGCCAGCCAGCACAGTGTAATGGTCGAGCTATAAATGGCGGCCATTTTAGAATTCTTTATTTGCCTCCAGTCATTCAACAGAGGCAGACCTGGCTATATGCAGGGAGAGAGTTAGGGACAGAGAAACGTTACTTAGGGACACAGAAACGTTAGTTAGGGCCACAGAATCGTTACTTAGGGCCATAGAAATGTTACATAGGGCCACAGAAACGTTACTTAGGGCCACAGAATCGTTAGTTAGGGCCACAGAAACGTTACTTAGGGACACAGAATTGTTACTCAGGGACAGACAGAATTGTTACTGAGGGATACAGAATTGTTACTGAGGGCAATAGAATCGTTACTTAGGGCCACAGAAACGTTACTTAGGGCCACAGAATTGTTACTTAGGGACAGACACAGAATTGTTACTGAGGGACACAGATTTGTTACTGAGGGCCACAGAATCGTTACTTAGGGCGACAGAATTGTTACTTAGGGACAGACACAGAATTGTTACTGAGGGACACAGATTTGTTACTGAGGGCCACAGAATCGTTACTTAGGGCCACAGAAACGTTACTTAGGGCCACAGAATTGTTACTTAGGGACAGACACAGAATTGTTACTGAGGGACACAGATTTGTTACTGAGGGCCACAGAATCGTTACTTAGGGCCACAGAATTGTTACTTAGGGACAGACACAGAATTGTTAGTGAGGGACACAGATTTGTTACTGAGGGCCACAGAATCGTTACTTAGGGCCACAGAAACGTTACTTAGGGCCACAGAATTGTTACTTAGGGACAGACACAGAATTGTTATTGAGGGAAACAGAATTGTTACTAAGGGCCACAGAAACGTTACTTAGGGCCACAGAAACGTTTCTTAGGGCCACAGAATCGTTACTTAGGGCCACAGAAACGTTACTTAGGGCCACAGAAACGTTACTTAGGGACACAGAATTGTTACTCAGGGACAGACAGAATTGTTACTGAGGGATACAGAATTGTTACTGAGGGCCACAGAATCGTTACTTAGGGCCACAGAAACGTTACTTAGGGCCACAGAATTGTTACTTAGGGACAGACACAGAATTGTTACTGAGGGACACAGATTTGTTACTGAGGGCCACAGAATCGTTACTTAGGGCCACAGAAACGTTACTTAGGGCCACAGAATTGTTACTTAGGGACAGACACAGAATTGTTATTGAGGGACACAGAATTCTTACTGAGGGCCACAGAAACGTTACTTAGGGCCACAGAAACGTTACTTAGGGCCACAGAATCGTTACTTAGGGCCACAGAGACGTTACTTAGGGCCACAGAAACGTTACTTAGGGACACAGAATTGTTACTCAGGGACAGACAGAATTGTTACTGAGGGATACAGAATTGTTACTGAGGGCCACAGAATCGTTACTTAGGGCCACAGAAACGTTACTTAGGGCCACAGAATTGTTACTTAGGGACAGAAAGAATTGTTACTGAGGGACACAGATTTGTTACTGAGGGCCACAGAATCGTTACTTAGGGACACAGAATTGTTACTTAGGGACAGACACAGAATTGTTACTGAGGGACACAGATTTGTTACTGAGGGCCACAGAATCGTTACTTAGGGCCACAGAAACGTTACTTAGGGCCACAGAATTGTTACTTAGGGACAGACACATAATTGTTATTGAGGGACACAGAATTGTTACTGAGGGCCACAGAAACGTTACTTAGGGCCACAGAAACGTTACTTAGGGCCACAGAATTGTTACTTAGGGACAGACACAGAATTGTTACTGAGGGACACAGATTTGTTACTGAGGGCACAGAATCGTTACTTAGGGCCACAGAATTGTTACTTAGGGACAGACACAGAATTGTTATTGAGGGACACAGAATTGTTACTGAGGGCCACAGAACCGTTACTTAGGGCCACAGAAACGTTACTTAGGGACACAGAATTGTTACTTAGGGACAGACACAGAATTGTTACTGAGGGACACAGATTTGTTACTGAGGGCCACAGAAACGTTACTTAGGGCCACAGAAACGTTACTTAGGGCCACAGAATCATTAGTTAGGGCCACAGAAATGTTACTTAGGGACACAGAATTGTTACTCAGGGACAGACACAGAATTGTTACTGAGGGATACAGAATTGTTACTGAGGGCCACAGAAACGTTACTTAGGGCCACAGAAACGTTACTTAGGGCCACAGAATTGTTACTTAGGGACAGACACAGAATTGTTACTGAGGGACACAGATTTGTTACTGAGGGCCACAGAATCGTTACTTAGGGCCACAGAATTGTTACTTAGGGACAGACACAGAATTGTTATTGAGGGACACAGAATTGTTACTGAGGGCCACAGAACCGTCACTTAGGGCCACAGAAACGTTACTTAGGGCCACAGAATTGTTACTTAGGGACAGACACAGAATTGTTACTGAGGGACACAGATTTGTTAATGAGGGCCACAGAAACGTTACTTAGGGCCACAGAAACGTTACTTAGGGCCACAGAATCGTTACTTAGGGCCACAGAACCATTACTTAGGGCCACAGAAACGTTACTTAGGGCCACAGAATTGTTACTTAGGGACAGACACAGAATTGTTACTGAGGGACACAGATTTGTTACTGAGGGCCACAGAAACGTTACTTAGGGCCACAGAATCGTTACTTAGGGCCACAGAAACGTTACTTAGGGCCACAGAATTGTTACTCAGGGACAGACACAGAATTGTTACTGAGGGATACAGAATTGTTACTGAGGGACACAGAACCGTTACTTAGGGCCACATAAACGTTACTTAGGGCCACAGAATTGTTACTTAGGGACAGACACAGAATTGTTACTGAGGGACACAGATTTGTTACTGAGGGCCACAGATTTGTTACTTAGGGCCACAGAAACGTTACTTAGGGCCACAGAAACTTTACTTAGGGCCACAGAATTGTTACTTAGGGGCACAGAATTGTTACTCAGGGACAGACACAGAATTGTTACTGAGGGATACAGAATTGTTACTGAGGGCCACAGAAACGTTACTTAGGGCCACAGAAACGTTACTGAGGGCCACAGAAACGTTACTTAGGGCCACAGAAACATTACTTAGGGCCACAGAAACGTTACTTAGGGACACAGAATTGTTACTCAGGGACAGACACAGAATTGTTACTGAGGGACACAGAATTGTTACTGAGGGCCACAGAACTGTTACTGAGGGCCACAGAACTGTTACTTAGGGCCACAGAAACGTTACTTAGGGCCACAGAAATGTTACTTAGGGCCACAGAATTGTTACTCAGGGACAGACACAGAATTGTTACTGAGGGATACAGAATTGTTACTGAGGGACACAGAACCGTTACTTAGGGCCACAGAAACGTTACTTAGGGCCACAGAATTGTTACTTAGGGACAGACACAGAATTGTTACTGAGGGACACAGATTTGTTACTGAGGGCCACAGAAACGTTACTTAGGGCCACAGAAACGTTACTTAGGGCCACAGAAACTTTACTTAGGGCCACAGAATTGTTACTTAGGGACACAGAATTGTTACTCAGGGACAGACACAGAATTGTTACTGAGGGATACAGAATTGTTACTGAGGGCCACAGAAACGTTACTTAGGGCCACAGAAACGTTACTGAGGGCCACAGAAACGTTACTTAGGGCCACAGAAACGTTACTTAGGGCCACAGAACCGTTACTTAGGGCCACAGAAACGTTACTTAGGGACACAGAATTGTTACTCAGGGACAGACACAGAATTGTTACTGAGGGACACAGAATTGTTACTGAGGGCCACAGAACTGTTACTGAGGGCCACAGAACTGTTACTTAGGGCCACAGAAACATTTCTTAGGGCCACAGAAACGTTACTTAGGGCTACAGAAACGTTACTTAGGGCCACAGAATCGTTACTTAGGGCCACAGAAACGTTACTTAGGGACACAGAAACGTTACTTAGGAACACAGAATTGTTACTCAGGGACAGACACAGAATTGTTACTGAGGGCCACAGATTTGTTACTGAGGGCCACAGAACCGTTACTTAGGGACACAGAAACGTTACTTAGGGACACAGAATTGTTACTCAGGGACAGACACAGAATTGTTACTCAGGGACACAGAATTGTTACTGAGGGACACAGAATTGTTACTGAGGGACACAGAATTGTTACTCAGGGACACAGAATTGTTACTGAGGGACACAGAATTGTTACTCAGGGACACAGAATTGTTACTCAGGGACACAGAATTGTTACTCAGGGACAGACACAGAATTGTTACTCAGGGACAGACACAGAATTGTTACTGAGGGACACAGAATTGTTACTGAGGGACACAGAACCGTTACTTAGGGCCACAGAAACGTTACTTAGGGACACAGAATTGTTACTCAGGGACAGACACAGAATTGTTACTCAGGGACACAGAATTGTTACTGAGGGACACAGAATTGTTACTGAGGGACACAGAATTGTTACTCAGGGACACAGAATTGTTACTCAGGGACACAGAATTGTTACTCATGGACAGACACAGAATTGTTACTGAGGGACACAGAATTGTTACTGATGGACACAGAATTGTTACTGAGGGCCACAGAACTGTTACTTAGGGCCACAGAAACGTTACTCAGGGACACAGAATTGTTACTCAGGGACAGACACAGAATTGTTACTCAGGGACACAGAATCGTTTAATTAAAGAGTATGTCAGACAACATGCAGAGGAGTGGCAGAGGAGGCAATGTTTTAGGAGCGAGCAGACGTGGCAGCAGAGGAAGGGGTCAAGGCAGCACTATTCGCAGCCAGAGGCCAGTGCTCCCGGTGTCATCCAGCGGTCGTGTCTCCACCGACAACCCTGCCGTCATCGATTGGTTGGCTCGGTCGTCTTCCTCTTCCCAGGTCACCTCTGACACCTACAGCCAACGGTCGGTGGGTACGTCAGACACAACCGTTAGTTGGCATGGCCCGGGACCAAGCCCACTGAAATCACGTGTCCTCTACCTGCCCCTGTCCTTTGGTGTTCCCTCACCAAGCGAAGTATCGCATGCTGTGGGCTCAGCCCCACTGTACAGTGAGGAAGAGCAAACAGAGGGCGGTCAGGAACGGGGGGAGACTGTCTTGGACTAGGTCACTTACAGACCATTTACCGTGATCTACCAGTGAGCCAAATTAATATGAGAATACGTGCACGTGGAAGTAAGACACTGACACTTCGCAGTTTGCCAACTTCCTAAAAATTCTGTTTTATTGAGGAACTAACAGTATCATTTATAGGGCTTATGATGCAGGCAAAGCATATACATTGATTGGGTGAAAAGTCCACTGGGTTTCTGCGTGTTCGTCCATCCGTGTTGATATCTTCCAATCATTGTCCCCAAAGAGACTCATTCCCTTTTATGGGGGTTGTTTACATTAAAAGATACTTTTCTCCTGATGAGTCACCAAGGGTGAGACTCCGGATGAAGGCGCCATCTTAATTATCATCATTGTTCCGTCAACCTATATCTGATTGTTCACTTAAGAGAGTAAGGAATTTAAAGAGCAAGATACAGACAGTAGCAAGACTATAAAATTGTCATTTTACTGATCATCTAATAAAACGTGGACTGTCAATCACAATCCACTACAATCCCCCCTTAAAATGGCTATTTTATTCCTGACTGTCCCTATATCTTCTGATGTCCTAACTGCCTGGTGGCCCTCCCTCTGGAACTCTTTTAAGACGCATATAGAGCCCCTGAGTGGCTAATCCATCCCTAGAGTCTCGATACGTCCTGAGAAGGCCACAGTCAGGCACTATCTTTCCCTATTTATAGTTGTCTGTTAGGGGGGGAAATTTGTAGCATTCCCTTTTGTTTTTATAAGTCTGAAATATGATGATCAGGGGCTATAGTCTGTAAGGGAGTATAGGATTCTCTTTCTTCACGGGGGAGTTCAACATTGTTATAGTTCAGGAATGTAGGGGAGATCTCGTTCACAGCGTTTCCTATTAGCCTCTTAATGCAAGGGATCACACAGCAGGCGACTATTGCCATTAGAATGATAATACCCAGGATAACCACCCCCGCTTGGGCGAGGGCTTTCTGCCAGCCACTCAGCCATCCAAACCACTGATCCCAGGGATGTGTAATACCTGAGTTTTCCTTAAGCTCATTTGACAGGTCCTCCAACCTCTTGATGGCCAGTGTCACCTTCCCATTTGGGCCTGTGTTATCTGGGATATACGTACAGCAGGTCATGGTCTTTGGTATCATTTTACAGACCCCCCCTTTTTCAGCTAATAACATATCGAGTGTCATACGATTTTGAAAGACCATGTTAGAAGTAGCCTCCAACTGCTCTGCTATCCCCTTGAGGGCATCTCGTGTGTAGTTTACAAACCGTTGTTGATTATAGTAGATGTAGTTTATCCAATCTACATTCTTGTTCTCAGTGATGAAGAGGAATAGGGATTCAAATCCCGCGGCCACCTGGTCTCTGGCTTTGAATTCATCGGGTACCCCCCTTGGGACTCCTATCGCATCTATATAGACATGGGGGTCAAAACTCCCTTGTGGGGCACTTCGTTTGTGCTTGGTTGCATGGAGGGGGTTAGGCGGCCCCTTAAGTAATGGATCTGAGAGGATGTGCAATGGCATTATGGCATTGGCAAGGGTACATTCCCCTCTCCATTTCCCCATCAGTCGGGTCCTAATCTTCTGATCACCACAGATCCAGAATATATCCCCCAATGACATGACCTGGTTCTGGGTGAGATCTGACCGGGCTGTACTATAAGCAGCACAGAATCCCTTTGTGAAGTTCCCCAGAAACCTTCCTCCTCCCTCATAGTTGGCATAGCAGGTATAATTACCGGGATATATGGTTAAACCATTTGGGGCCTTTTCGTCTCCTTGGATTAAGGGGTAACGCTTCTTCCAGTCCTCACATAAAGACTGGTTCGTAGAGATGTTAGTATACAGGCTTAAGACACACTCCTCTATGGAATCTGGTAGGGTTAGTGGCACCGTCCCCAGATGTGGTCTGGCATGCCCACACACATAGCAGTTGGACTTATTATGCGAGTTTGCATTGTATCTCATCCATTCTAACCACAAATTAGTGTCTGAGAGGCCGGTTTCTACTGCTATAGTATCTTCGTATGTAGGGTTTGCTATGGCCACCATCTCTGCCAACGTTTTGATCTTTGGCATAAGTGGGTTATAGGTGGGAGCAGTATCTCTGGAAGATTTCCATCGGTTTGATCTATACATATCCCTTATCCAGAATTGTCCCATCACTCCCCCATGTCCCCAGTATCCCAACCAGTAAAGCCCCTCATCTCCTGGGCTGGGGTTCTCTATGGTGAGGGTGAGTGGCATAGTTCTCCCTGTTGGGTTTTCATATGAACATGTGCCTTTTTTAAATATAGTCAATCTATCAATTAGGCTCTTCCCATTTTTATCTTTGCGGTTTAAGGCACTTAGCGGTTTATACCCCCAGTCAGGCCCCGTATTCCATCCTACTGAGCCCCAGTATCTGCATTTGTCTCCCCAATAGTCATCCGTCACACATATATATATACTACTGGAGTGATCCTGATACGTAGTACACTGCCAAGGTTGTTTCGGACAAGGCGCTATGAAGCAGAAGTCAAAGGCAAAAGTGGCCACACGGGTGTTGGAAGAATTGTACCAAAATGTTATCAGGCCACTCTGTTCGGGTGTCCCACCTTCCCTTGTGATTGCCACTCTTTGTCCCCTACCCATTCCCGAAAGCACATACAAAAGGATATATGTGTATAGTCTCATGTTCTAGTTGTCTTCTGGGGGTGCAACTTTCTTGCAGTGAGAGGCGTGGATCCAGGTACTCTTTCCTTCTAGCTTCACTGAGGTGGCCGTCACCAGAAGCACCTGGAAGGGACCGTCATATCTGGGTTCCAATGTATGTTTCCGCAGAAACTTCTTGACCACGACCCAGTCTCCAGGTTGCAAAGTGTGCGTTCCAGTGTCCGCCTCAGGATCTGGAATGGAGGAGAAAACTTGCGCATGGATATTAGTCAACACACGTGCCAAAGATATCACATACTTTGTCAATGAGTCAGACTGCAACTGTAATTGTTGAGGATAGTAGGTACCCAGTCTAGGGGCGGACCCAAACAAAATCTCATAGGGAGACAACCCATGACTTCCCCTTGGTGTGTATCTAACGCTGAAAAGAGCAATAGGCAAGCTGTCCGGCCATCCCATGCCTACCTCTTGGGCCATTTTTAACATTCTTGACTTCAGGACCCCATTTAGGCGCTCTACCTTCCCACTACTCTGGGGATGATAGGGTGTGTGAAACGCAAGTGTGACCCCCAGAGCCCCCCAGATCTCTTTCGTGACATTGGCAGTAAAAGCCGGTCCCTGATCGCTTTCAACCACCTCGGGCACTCCGTATCTGCAGACTATCTCCGTGAGCAGCTTCTTGGCAGTGGTTCTTGCCGTCTGGTTGGTTACTGCGAATGCCTCTGGCCATCCTGAGAACATATCCACCACCACTAGGGCATATTCAAATCGTCCACTTTTTGGCATCTGGATATGATCTATCTGGATCCTCTGAAATGGATATAGTGCCCTGGCCAGATGCTTGCTTGGAGGTTTCTCAGGTCTTCCAGGATTGCACTTGGCACATACAACACAAGACTTACAGAATCTGTCTGTGTAAGCCGTAATTCCGGGTGCCACATAGTATTTACTGATCAAAGAGTTCATTAGCATCTTGGACAGGTGTGACGCTCCATGTGCCCACTGCACTGTTGCCGGATATAAGGATCTGGGAAGCAAAACCTTCTTCCCCACCACCCACAATCCTTTGTCCTCAACTGCTCCTTTCTGCATCCATTCCTTCCTTTCTTCTTCTGAAGCATTATCCTGGGCTTCCTGGAGTTGGTTGTCCTTGGGCTGATGAATTAGCACAGGCATCACCTCACTGCACATCTCTTCATCCTCTTCCTGCACCCTGACCGCAGCTTGCTTAGCAGCCATGTCTGCCAGATGATTTCCTTTTGCTTCCATAGTGGTCAATTTACCGTGGGCCTTCACCTTCAGTATGGCCACTTGGGCTGGTAGTAAAAGTGCTTCCATAAGGTGGTTGATCGCCTTTCCATGCTTTACAGGAGTCCCAGCTGCCGTGAGAAAGCCCCTCATTTTCCAGATTAGGCCAAAATCAAGTGCAACCCCCAGTGCATATCTGGAGTCCGTGTAAATGTTAGCTGTCTTTCCGTTTGTTAATTCACAGGCTTTGGTGAGGGCCCTTAGTTCAGCCTCTTGTGCAGACATAAAAGGTGGAAGAGGTCTAGCTTGCAGTACCATTGTGTCGGTAGTCACAGCATATCCAGTGTGGTAGGTGCCAGCATTATCTGCAAAGCGGGATCCATCCACAAAAAGTATTAAGTCAGGATTTGATAGGGGCGTATCATGGACTGTTGGTAGGTGTGTAGTTTCTGCCTGCATAAGTTCCAAACAGTCATGTACCACATCCTCTGGTGCCACGTCTTTGGTGTCTTCTTCTGCTTCGTCTACCCCCCCCCCTGGAAGAGGGAGAAGAGTTGCAGGGTTTATCTGGGTGCATCTGACCAGGGTGACATGATCAGGTAAAAGAAGGGAGCCTTGCAGTCGCAGATGCCTGGCGGCAGATAGATGTTTTGGTTGGGTTTGGTTCAGTATTGCGGTAATGTCATGGGGGGCCAGAAGTGTGAGTGGATGTCCTAAGACCAAATCTGCCGTTTTATCCAGAAGAAGATGAGAAGCAAAAACAGCCCTCAGACAGGAGGGACCACCTCGTGCAACCGGGTCTAGCCTGCAGGAGTAATAACCCAGAGGCCGGAGGCGACCCCCATGGCGTTGTGCCAGAACTCCTGTTGCATGACCCTGTCTCTCAGCCACAAAAAGCTTGAAGGGCTCATCATAATCTGGTAGACCTAATGCAGGTGCAGTGGAGATGGCTTTTTTCAGGCGATGGAAATCAAGTACAGCTTCTTCTGTCAGGGAAAAGGGTTCAGATTTCAGGGCATCATAAAGGGACTGCATCAAGACGGAAGCTTCTGGGATCCAGGAACGACAATAGGAAACCAACCCTAGAAAAGCATGCAGGGTTTTTGGTCCCTGAGGTATTGGGACATTCTGGATAGCCCGTACTCTATCCGGTGTGAGGTGACGAGTGGCTTGGGAAATGCAATGTCCCAAGAAAATGACAGAAGTTTGGCACCACTGTAACTTGTCCTTAGAAACCTTGCAGCCCTGTTCAGCCAAGTGGTGGAGGAGGCTCAGAGAGGCGATTTTTCCTTCAGAATGGTTGGTGGCACATAGGAGCAAGTCATCCACATATTGGAGCACTATGACTTCCGGGTGTGACTGTTGCCAGGTGCTGAGGATAGATGTCATGGCCTTTGTAAATTGGCTTGGCGAATTTTGGGCCCCTTGGGGCATAACTCTCCAGGTATACTGTCGGCCAGCATGGGTAAAGGCGAAGAGATACATGCAAGAGGGGTCCAGCGGAACACTGAAGAAGGCATTGGCCAAGTCAATAACTGTGAACACTTGGGCTGTGGGAGGTACCCCTGCAAGCAGGGTGTGGGGGTTTGGTACAATGGGGGTTTCCAAAATAGTTGCCTCATTGACTGCTCTCAGATCTTGAACCATGCGATATTTGGTGGGCTCACCTTTTGGAGTTTTTTTCTTCACTGGGAAAAGGGGTGTATTGCATGGGGACACACAGGGAATTAATGCCCCATTTTCCAGAAGTATATTGACTTGTTTGGAGATGGCGTCCATCTGGGCTTGCTTCAGAGGGTATTGAGGCTTCCGTGGCAATGGTGCTCCAGGCTTAAGCTGGACTAACACTGGAGCAACTTTCAGATGGCCAATATCCTCAGGGCCGGTGGACCAAAGAGTGAGTGGCAGCTCCTGTAAGGCCTGTTCTACATGGTCTGGCAAGGGGTGGCCTGAAACTTCCTGTAGAGACATCATCAGTGGTAATGAACATAGAGCCGAGGTGTCTTCCTCTCCCAAGGGGGTGGAGAGCTGAATGGTGCCATCTGGTTGGTAGGATATAGTTGCTTGCAACCTGGACAAGACATCAGCTCC
Source organism: Staurois parvus (assembly GCF_062004578.1). Lineage (NCBI taxonomy): Eukaryota > Metazoa > Chordata > Amphibia > Anura > Ranidae > Staurois > Staurois parvus. The sequence goes on from NW_028318139.1 coordinate 2,354,512, forward strand.
CAGCAGATTCAACGGGCAAGTATTTGACACCACAAAACGAGACAGAAGATTGGGTAAGGTGCCGATATGTAGAGGTTTTGTAAGCCAACTGCGTTGTGGGCAGCCGTCTACTCCAACGCAGGAAACATCAATGTTTGAGAGGTATGTTTCATTGGGTAAATCTTCTCTCCGCAAAACGCTTCTGGCTGCACCTGTGTCCACTAAGAATTGTGTAGGATGTCCCTCGATGGGGACAGTGACCTTTGCTAGGGGCCCACTAGCACAATATCCGTGAGAAGAAACTGTCATAAGGGGAGTGGACACAGGTTTGCCCCTGTCCTATTGGAGAAGGTTTAGATGTTCTTGGGTAGGACCTGTGCGTGGGGGTCCTGGAAGCGGTGGAGGTGGTGGCATTGCAGACTCTTCCCACCCTGAGTTGTAGTCATTGGGTCGTCGTGAACGTCTGGGAGCTCTGCATTCCCTTCTGAAATGTCCTGGTTTTCCACAGTTGAAGCAGATAAGTGGGTTTCTTCTGGAGACCTGCTCTCCAGCCGACAACATGAGTGGTGCCGGCTTCCGGGCCACCTGGGCGGTCTCTAGACCTTTTGCCACCAATAGCAGTATATCCAGGTGGAGGGTACGGTACTCTGGACGGGCAGTGATCAAACCCTTGCGAACAGACTCCTTTAGTCCTGATACAAATGCAGAGGCCAGCATTTGAGTATGTACCTTGTTATGGACACTGAATCCCAGGTCTGTAAACACCTGTGTTAGTCTGGTATGGAACTTTTCCACCGACTCAGTCTTGTCTTGGGTAATGTCCTGCAATGTGGTTGCCTGGTCCGCCAGTCTCTCTCTGGCCCACTGCTGCAACTGGTCACAGAAAGAAATTCCCGAGGCATAAGTGGTGTCCTCATTTGGCTTTACTCTGGTGAGATCCTTTTCCATTATCGGCCAATATGCATCCCCAGCCTTGATCTCACACAGACTGACCAAATCCCTCCAGGCTGTGGAATAGGTCTTGTGGATCTGGGCTATGCGCCGGTAAAAAGGCATCAGGTGTTTCTCCGGGTCCGGGAGAGTTGTGACTAGTGCGGAGGCTTGGGATGGAGTGAAGGCCACATACATGATAGGAGCATCAGGTAGGTTGGGCACCGGGCGGGGATGGTCTCCTTCAGATCCTTGGGGGCGATAGACAGGATTGTGGTAAGTGGAAGAAAAGGGATGAGGTGCTGAGTCTGCTTCCATTCCAGACTCATACATAGATAATTTTTGACGTTGGGGTTGTGTGGTTGGGGGAAGTTGAACGAGTGGTTTGCTTTCTGGACCATGGCCTTCTGAGAACGGATCATTCTGTTGGGAACGAATGGAAACAGCATCATCCTCTCGGGTACCCTGGCGGACTGCCGCAGCCACTGTCTTTTCTTGAGCCCATCCTCTTCTGTCTGGCAGAGAGGTAGGGGTTACCACATCTGTAAAATTCCAGCCCTGCCATTCTGTGGGTGTCTTCAGTTCAACTTGGTCTGAACCCTCTGTTTGTTTTGGTGGTGGTGCTACAGGCATCAGGGGTGTGTGGAGGGCCGAAGGTGGTTGGGAGCCAGAGACAGTAAGCACTGGGCACAAGGTGGTAGCTGGTATGAGGTGTGTATGGTGTATCGGTGTACTAAGCCCAGAGTCAACATGGCTTCCGGTGGCCTCACTGGGCGCCGCCATCTTTGAAGAGGGCGGAAGCGGAAGGGGCGGGGCCGGAGGCGGAAATGGAGGTGACTGAGTTGGAAGCATCGGATGTTGCATAGTCAGCGTCCGGTCACATCCCTTGCAAATCTCCTCCCACCCCGGATTCTTAACTGAACACCGCTTACATATCCGGAGGTTCTGACTACACGGTATGCAAAAATCTGGACTCTCGGGGTGGGGCCTTCCTTTATTTCCACATGCCTCGCACCTCCAGGACGGGCCATCATCATAGGGGGGCGGCGCCTTGCCGGGCGCATCTCCTTTCCTGATCTGATTCAGTTTTTGCTCCACCCACCCCTCCTGATGTAGGGCGCGGGCCACATTAAACCAAGTTTCTGCTGTCTTTAACATGTCATGCTTCATTAGAAGCCCTCTTTCTCTTCTCTTTACACAGCTTTCTCAACTTTTTTACATACTCTGGTCCCTCTCTCTCCTCCACCAGTTCACAAGCAAACGAACTGTTCTCTGGCTTTATAAGTTTCTGTCCCATTTTGTTTTACTTTCCTCCCGGGGACCCTAAGGTGGTCCCCAAAGCCGTCACTCTGTTCTGAAAGTGCTGTGCCGTGAGACAGTGGAACCCGCGCAGCACTTTGCCCCCCCCCTTCTTCTCCTCCAGTAACTTCCCTATTTTTCAGCTACACTGAGAATAATGTACATTAACCCTGTAAACCAATATATCAGGATCTACGATTGACACCGTACCACTACTTGTAGTACTTTCACGAATCCCCACTCTTTCGTGGTGTACACCAAACATTAATCCACATACACAGTGTGATCATGACATAGTATTTCAGACACGCCTGTCGGGAGTAAAATGTTTTTTTTTTTTTTTTTTTTTTTCCCTTTTTCCCCCACAAGCCAATCCCTGGCTGTGGTTATTTTTTCCCTCGAGTCACCATTACTGCGACTACGAGTTTCCCCTCGACAGTCACCATCACCACGACTGCGAGTGCCCGGCACCCTCTCTCAAATCAGAGTGTTTCCTGTCCACTCCTGACGAGGAATATTTTGCCGTAATTCTCCCCTCCCTCACAGGCGCATCAACAACAACCCAACCAATCACACTGGTACACACAGACAACCAGACAACAAGACAACACAAAAGACAAGACATATCACACTGGTAGATGACGTTACACTGACAGGTGGGTTCAAAGGAGCCCCGGGCAAGTATACCTGTCACTTTGCTGATCAACGGACAGCCAGACGGGTGAGTAGTCCCGCTGAGCAATTCCAGACTACGCAGGTAAGGAATTATTAGACATAAAAATTCACTTACCGCTTTTGGAGGTGATCAGTCTCCGCGTCTGGAATGCTCCACGGTCCCCCTCATCCACTCTGGGTCGGGCTGAGCCGGTGTTCAGAACCCGGGCCCCACGCTGGGCGACAAATGTCTTGGACTAGGTCACTTACAGACCATTTACCGTGATCTACCAGTGAGCCAAATTAATATGAGAATACGTGCACGTGGAAGTAAGACACTGACACTTCGCAGTTTGCCAACTTCCTAAAAATTCTGTTTTATTGAGGAACTAACAGTATCATTTATAGGGCTTATGATGCAGGCAAAGCATATACATTGATTGGGTGAAAAGTCCACTGGGTTTCTGCGTGTTCGTCCATCCGTGTTGATATCTTCCAATCATTGTCCCCAAAGAGACTCATTCCCTTTTATGGGGGTTGTTTACATTAAAAGATACTTTTCTCCTGATGAGTCACCAAGGGTGAGACTCCGGATGAAGGCGCCATCTTAATTATCATCATTGTTCCGTCAACCTATATCTGATTGTTCACTTAAGAGAGTAAGGAATTTAAAGAGCAAGATACAGACAGTAGCAAGACTATAAAATTGTCATTTTACTGATCATCTAATAAAACGTGGACTGTCAATCACAATCCACTACAAGACATCCGCCTCTTCAGCAGGCAGGCGAAGAAGTAGTGGCGAGGAGAGTGGCTCGGTAGCCGGTCTAGAGACAGGTCTGTCTCCTGACCCACACGCAGCCGAGGGGGCTAGTAGTGAGGCAGAGACCCTAATTGATGATGAGGAGGCTGATCGCACTTGGCAGCCTCGTCGTCATCAGGCTATTGCTTCCGCATCATCAGGAGAAGAGGGTGGCAGCTTGGCAGCGAGCAAAACAGTCGGTGGGTTGCCCAGGAGGCAGCAGGGTCGCAGCAGTGTCAGTGGAGGCAAACGGCCACGGAGTACAGCACCAGCTCCACTGCAGCCTACCACCACGGCCAGTAGTGGTGCCGGTGTGCACGGAGGAAGCAGCAGTCAGCCAGTGAGGAGTATCGGGGGCAAAGTTTCCTACTCGGCGGTGTGGCAATTTTTTGTCAAGCCGCCCGAGGAAGTAAACGTAGCCGTATGTCGACTATGTGGCCAGAAAGTCAAGCGTGGCCAGGGGGCCCATGTTGGGACTACAGCGTTGCGGCAGCATATGCAGCGTCGCCATTTGGTGGCCTGGGAAAACCGTGATAAAGATACGGCGGTTCTGCCCGCCCCAGCCCCCGCTCCATCACCCGCTCTGTTACTTGCTCCGTCACCCAACGTCAATCGCCCTCTATCAGCCAGTCAAGGCTCCAACACCTCTGCTGAGGGGAGTTGTCGCTCGTTGCCATCTTCCGTTCGTTCAGATGCTCCTTCTCCTGCTACTCCTCTTCACGGATTCCGTCAGCAGTCTTTCTTGGAATCCGTTTCCAAGAGACAACAGTTTGCGAGCACGCACCCGACGGTGCAAAAGCTGAACGTCCTCCTGTCCAAGTTGCTGGTGCTGCAGTCCCTCCCTTTCCAAGTGGTGGACTCAGCACCTTTCCGAGAAATGATGGCTTGTGCCGCGCCGCGGTGAAGAGTGCCAAGCCGTCATTTCTTCGCCAAAAAGGCAGTGCCAGCCCTGCATTCACATGTAGAAGAGATGGTGGGCCAGTCTTTGAGCATGTCGGTCTCTGCCAAAGTGCACGGCAGCGCCGACGTGTGGAGCTGTAACTACGGTCAGGGACAGTACATGTCATTTACGGCCCACTGGGTGAACGTGGTGCCGGCACAGCCGCACCAGCAACTTGGACAGGTCACGCCGCTTTTGCCTCCACGTTTGCACGTCCTTGGTCCACAAAACATGTCCGCCTCTACCACCTCTTCTTCCTTCGTGTCCTCAGCCGCCACCCCCGTGCCAAGTCCCATTACCCGACCGGCATATCACATGTGCAGGGCGCAACGGTGTCACGCTGTGCTGCACCTGGTATGCCTTGGCGAACGTAGTCACACAGGGGAGGAACTTCTCAGTGTAATGAACAGAGAAATCGACAGATGGCTGTCTCCGCGCAAACTGAAAATCGGAACCATGTTGACCGACAACGGAAAGAACATGGTGTCTGCTCTGCGTCAAGGAAGGTTGTGCCATGCGCCATGCATGGCTCACGTGTTCAATCTGGTTGTCAAGCGGTTCCTAAAATCCACCATCCCACTGCAAGACATCCTTAAAATGTCACGTAAACTTTGCATGCAATTCAGCCATTCCTACACCGCAAAGCACACCCTCCTTGAGCTGCAGCGGCAGAACGGAATTCCACAGCATCGCCTGATCTGCGACGTTGCAACAAGGTGGAATTCAACCCTACACATGTTAGACCGCCTTTACGAACAGCGAAAGGCCATCACCGATTTCCTGATGTTACAAGCGGATAAAGGTACTCCCCTGTGTAACTTCGATGTCAGCCATTGGCAGCTCATGCGTGACACCTGCCGCTTGCTCAGGCCCTTTGAGGAGGCCACGCTATTCGTGAGTCGCCAGGACTATGGGATGAATGACGTCATTCCTCTGTTGCACGTCCTGGAACAAATGCTGTTAACAATGGCTGGTCAGGGTAGACGTGGCGCACAGATCTCAACGCCACATGACCCCTGTGGGGGCAGGACAGGCAGAAGAGGAGGAGGTAGAGGAGGACATTTGTGCTCAGGAATTATTGAGTGAAATGGGTGGTTTTTCCACTCAGCGGACAGGAGTGGAGGAGCAGGAGCATGTGGTAGAGGAGGAGGAGGAGGAGACAGAGGACCCAGACGCACCGTGGCAGTATGCTGTGGAGATGGAGGCAGGGAGTCCCTCGCATTCCTTGGCACAAATGGCCCATAGCATGCTCGGTTGCTTGCGTAGCGACAGCCGAATAATAACCATCAGACAGAGGGATGACTTTTGGCTGTCCACCTTGTTGGACCCTCGCTACCGTTCAAAAATGGTGGCCTTTTTCACACCTCCTGAGAGGGAGGCCAAAATAGTGTACTATAAAAACCACCTATGTAGTCAGTTGGTCTCTGCCTTTGTGCGCCAACGTCCATCCTCAGACACTGTGGGCCCTGTGCGCTCGCGTTCCGCTGCCATGGCAGCAGGGGAGGGGTGGGGTGGTAGGAGCAGTGGTAGCTCCACCAGCAGCGGCTGCCTCAGTCTGCAGTCGATGATGAGTAGCTTTCTTCACCAGCGCAGTGAGGAAACTACTAACCAGCAGCAGCAGCAGCAGCATCAGGTGGACCTGGAGCAGGACCTCAAACAACAGGCTTGGGCCTACTTGGACAGCACCCTGCCAACCGAGGTAGACAATCCCCTTGACTACTGGGCAACGAAACTTGACCTTTGGCCCCAACTAGCTGAATTTGCCCTTGAAAGGCTGTCATGCCCGGCCAGTAGCGTGGCATCGGAGCGCGTGTTTAGTGCGGCAGGAGGTATTGTAACTCCGCGGAGGACACGACTGTCCACCCAAAGTGTGGAGAGACTCACGTTTGTGAAAATGAATCAGGCGTGGATTAGTCTGGATTTCAAACCACCAGTTCCTGACACAACTGACTAAATCCGCCATGAATCATGCCCCAAACATGTGCCACTTTCAGGTCTCCTCACACTGCTGGTGTGTTCCATTTTTTGTCATAGGGTGCTGGCAGATTACGGGCCTCCCATAGCTGCTGCCAGGCCCCTAATCTGCCATGGGCCCCTATACCGCCTCCTCATGCTGCTGCCAAGTCCAGAGTCTCTCATGGGTCCCTGTACGGCCTCCCATTGCTGCTGTCTCCATCGCCACACTCTGCCATGTGCCACTTTCAGGTCTCCTCACACTGCTGGTGTGTTGAATTTTTTGACATAGGGTGCTGGCAGATTACGGGCCTCCCATAGCTGCTGCCAGGCCTCTAATCTGCCATGGGCCCCTATACCGCCTCCTCATGCTGCTGCCAGGTCCAGAGTCTCTCATGGGTCCCTGTACGGCCTCCCATTGCTGCTGTCTCCATCGCCACACTCTGCCATGTGCCACTTTCAGGTCTCCTCACACTGCTGGTGTGTTCCATTTTTTGTCATAGGGTGCTGGCAGATTACGGGCCTCCCATAGCTGCTGCCAGGCCCCTAATCTGCCATGGGCCCCTGTACCGACTCCTCATGCTGCTGCCAGGCCCCTAATCTGTCATGGGCCCCTGTTGTCGCTTGTTGGCATATTCCGCTTGTTCAGATGCTCCTTCTCCTGCTACTCCTCTTCACGGATTCCGTCAGCAGTCTTTCTTGGAATCCGTTTCCAAGAGACAACAGTTTGCGAGCACGCACCCGACGGTGCAGAAGCTGAACGTCCTCCTGTCCAAGTTGCTGCTGCCAGGCTCGTAATCTGTCATGCGCCCCTGTACCGCCTCCTCATGCTGCTGCCAGGTCCAGAGTGTGTCATGGGCCCCCGTACCGACTCCTCATGCTGCTGCCAGCCCGTAATCTGTCATGGGCCCCTGTACCGCCTCCCCATGCTGCTGCCAGGTCCAGAGTGTGTCAGGGGTCCCTGTACGGCCTCCCATTGCTTCTGCCAGGCCCGTAATCTGCCATGGGCACCCGTACCGACTCCTCATGCTGCTGCCAGGCCCGTAATCTGTCATGGGCCCCTGTACTGCCTCCTCATGCTGCTGCCAGGTCCAGAGTGTGTCATGGGTCCCTGTACGGCCTCCCATTGCTGCTGTCTCTATCGCCACACTCTGCCATGTGCCACTTTCAGGTCTCCTCACACTGCTGGTGGTTTCCATTTTTGTCATAGGGTGTTGTATGGCCTCCCATTGCTGCTGCCTCCACCGCCACACTGTGGCTCCACACTCTGGTTTTGGCCCCGTGACTGCCCAAATGAGTGAAGTGTGCGGTGATTCTAAGATCGACGGCACTCATCTGCATGTCATACTGACTGTCAGTATTATTTCTCTTCCCCAGCAGACTCCAAGGGCATTTAAATTAAAGGTACAGTGTTCTGCACTAATATAAAGGCTCTCTGAAGCCTAGAAACACCCTTTTATAAGTTAAATTCGCAGCGAATATATTCGTCTCGAATCGAAATTTTTCCACGAATTCGCCGAATCTGTCGAATCGAATTTTTGAATACTTCGCTCATCTCTAGTTGCAAATCTTGTGCAGTCAATTACAGCCTGAAGTCTGGAACGCATAGACATCACCAGACGCTGGGTTTCATCCCTGGTGATGCTCTGCCAGGCCTCTACTGCAACTGTCTTCAGTTCCTGCTTGTTCTTGGGGCATTTTCCCTTCAGTTTTGTCTTCAGCAAGTGAAATGCATGCTCAATCGGATTCAGGTCAGGTGATTGACTTGGCCATTGCATAACATTCCACTTCTTTCCCTTAAAAAACTCTTTGATTGCTTTTGCAGTATGCTTTGGGTCATTGTCCATCTGCACTGTGAAGCGGCGTCCAATGAGTTCTGAAGCATTTGGCTGAATATGAGCAGATAATATTGCCCGAAACACTTCAGAATTCATCCTGCTGCTTTTGTCAGCATTCACATCATCAACAAATACAAGAGAACCAGTTCCATTGGCAGCCATACATGCCCACACCATGACACTACCACCACCATGCTTCACTGATGAGGTGGTATGCTTAGGATCATGAGCAGTTCCTTTCCTTCTCCATACTCTTCTCTTCCCATCACTCTGGTACAAGTTGATATTGGTCTCATCTGTCCATAGGATGTTGTTCCAGAACTGTGAAGGCTTTTTTAGATGTTGCTTGGCAAACTCTAATCTGACCTTCCTGTTTTGAGGCTCCCCAATGGTTTACGTCTTGTGGTGAACCCTCTGTATACACTCTGGTGAAGTCTTCTCTTGATTGTTGACTTTGACACACATACACCTACCTCCTGGAGAGTGTTCTTGATCTGGCCAACTGTTGTGAAGGGTATTTTCTTCACCAGGGAAAGAATTCTTCGGTCATCCACCACAGTTGTTTTCCGTGGTCTTCTGGGTCTTTTGGTGTTTCTGAGCTCACCGATGCGTTCCTTCTTTTTAAGAATGTTCCAAACAGTTGTTTTGGCCACGCCTAATGTTTTTGCTATCTCTCTGATGGGTTTGTTTTGTTTTTTTCAGCCTAATGATGGCTTGCTTCACTGATAGTGACAGCTCTTTGGATTTCATCTTGAGAGTTGACTGTCAGGAATCTAGGAGTGACCAGAAAGGTGTGGACTGACACAGGGAAACACAGGTTTCAGGTATAGTATAATAACACAGTTTATTATTAGCCATATATATATATATATATACAGTTGCAAGAAAAAGTATGTGAACCCCTTGGGATTACGTGGAGTTTTGCATGAATTGGGCATAAAATGTGCTCTGAACGTCATCTAAGTCACAACAATAGAAGAACACAGTCTGCTGAACATAAAACTACACAAACATTAGATGTTGCCATGTTTTAATTGCACATAACATGTAAAAATTCACAGTGCAGGGAGGAAAAAGTATGTGAGGCCCTAGCTTAATGACTTCTCCCAGAGCTAATTGGAGCCAGGAGTGAGCCAACCTTGACTCAAATCAGTGTGATAATATTGGATGTGTTGCTGAAGGCTGTCCTGCCCTTAAAAAACACACACCTGTTTTGGGTTTACTGGTTTCAAGAAGCACTGTCTGATGTGAACCATGCCTCACAGAAAAGAGCTCTTAGAAGACCTACGATCAAGAATTATTGACTTGCATGAAGCTGGAAAGGGTTACAGAAGTATCTCCAAAAGCCTTGATGTTCATGTGTCCATGGTAAGACAGACTGTCTACAAATGGAGAAAGTTTAGCACTGTTGCTACTCTCCCTAGGAGTGGTCGTCCTGTAAAAATGACTGCAAGAGCACAGCGCAGAATGCTGCATGAGGTAAAGAAGAATCCCAGAGTGTCAGTAAAGACCTACAGAAATCTCTGGCACATGCTAACATGTTTGTTGACACATCTACAATAAGGAAAACATTAAACAAGAATTGAGTACATGGGAGGACACCATGGAGGAAGCCATTGCTGTCCAAAAAGAATATTGCAGCACGTTTGAAGTTTGCAGAAGAGCACCTGGATGTTCCACAGCACTACTGGCAAAATATACTGTGGACAGATGAAACCAAGATTGAGTTGTTTGGGAAGAACACACAACACTATGTGTGGAGAAAAAAAGGCACAGCGCACCAACTTCAAAACCTTATCCCCACTGTAAAACATGGCGGAGGGAGCATCATGGTTTTGGGCTGCTTTGCTGCCTCAGGGCCTGGACGGATTGTTGTCATTGATGGGAAAATGAATTCCAGAGTTTATCAAGACATTTTGCAGGAAAACGTACGACCATCTGTCCGCCAGCTGAAGCTCCGCAGAGGATGGGTGATGCTACAGGACAATGACCCAAAGCATACAAGTATTTCAACAAAACAATGGCTGCAACAGCACAGAATACGCCTTCTGGAGTGGCCCAGTCAGAGTCCTGGCCTCAACCCGATTGAAATGCTGTGGCATGACCTTAAGAGAGCGATTCACACCATACATCCCAAGAATATTGCTACACTGAAACAGTTTTGTAAAGAGGAGTGGTCCAAAATTACTCCAGATCATTGTGCAGGTCTGATCTGCAACTACAGGAAACATTTGGTTGAGGTTATTGCTGCCAAAGGAGGGTCAACCAGTTATTAAGTCCAAAGGTTCACATACTTTTTCCTCCCTGCACTGTGAATGTTTACTTGTTATGTGCAATTAAACCATGGCAACATCTAATGTTTGTGTACAATTATGTTCAGCAGACTGTGTTCTTCTATTGTTGTGACTTAGATGACGTTCAGAGCACATTTTATGCCCAATTCATGCAAAACTCCACCTAATCCCGAGGGGTTCACATACTTTTTCTTGCAACTGTATATATATATATAAATGCACAGTGAACAAGCCAACCTTCCACTAATCTTAGTAGGTGCAGGAACACAGGCGTAGTCAGGGCTGGAGAGGTTGTATGGTCAGGCCGGCCATAGGGTTCTGTAATGACCATTCGGTGGTACCTCTAGCGGTCCTCAGGACAGGATTCCCCAGGGCGCGGAGTCTAAGTCCCAGTCTGCTTATTCACCAGGGCCCCTGATGGTGGGGATGGACTTGGAGCAGACAGGAACCAGGTCGCGGCCCCTGAGTACACCTGCTAGTGGTAGAGGGATCCGCCAGAGGTATGTGCAGGTAGAAAGCCTGATGTGAAGAGGCAGAAGGTGTGAGCAGGGACGGCTGGATCCGTGCAGGATGGATGGATGGCAGAGCAGTTAGCGTGGTCAGACGGGCCAGGTCAGCAATGTGCGGGCAGCAAGGTACCAAAGGAGCAGGCAGAGAATGGTCAGGGTCACAAGCCGGGTTCAGTAACTCACGGGCAGCGTGGTATAGGGGATCAGGCAGAAGGATGGTCAGGCAAGCCAGGGGTTCAACAGGAGACGGTCAGCAGAGGTCAGGATCAAGCAGGGTCAGCAACGAAGCAGGAACACAGGATACCAGGTACAGAGGCTCATGGGAAAACATACACCAAGGCCCAGATCACAGGCCTGGTCATGCCTTAAATACACCTTCTGCAATCAGCCCCAGGTTTGGCTGATTGCAGGTGTGAGCTTCTGGCTGCTGAGAGCACCCGCTGGTCAGCTCTGGTACTGCAGCCCACACGGCAGGTGAGTCCCACCACCAGTGCTGAGTCCATTCCTGACAGTACCCCCCCCTCAAAGAGCGGCCTCAGGACGCTCCAGACAGTCCTTAGTGGGCAAAATGTTCCACCGCCCGGGTCAGGTAACTGGCTGAATATCCAATTGCCGGAGTAAACCGGCTGGCTGGGTTTCCTGCTGGTAGACTTCTCTTTGTGTAGGAGAACCCAGGAAGGCAGGTCACTTGGCACAGGATTTCCAGGAGCAGGCTGGGAATCAGTTATTGGCCAGTTTAGCTGGACATCAGGGGCTGGCAAGTCGGGCTGTGCAGCGGGTAGAGGCACGTCAGCGGGCACCGAGTCATCTGGCATGACAGCGTGCACCGGGTCACCGGGCACGTCAGCGGGCACCGAGACATCTAGCAGAACCGCGGGCACAGAGTCACCTGGCAAGTCAGCGGGCACCGAGCCACCTAGCAGAACCGCGGGTACCGGGTCACCAAGCTCGACAGCAGGCACCAAATTAACTGGCACAACAGTGGGCACTGAATCAACTGGCACGACAGCGGGCACCAAGTCATCAGGCATCAGGTCATGTGGCTCAACAGCGGGCACTGGGTCCTCAGGCATCAGGTCATGTGGCTCGACAGCGGGCACCGACTCAACTGGCACGACAGCGGGCACCGAGTCATCAGGCATCAAGTCATCCAGCTCAACAGCGGGCACCGAGTTAACTGGCACGACAGTGGGCACCGAGTCAACTGGCACCGAGTCAACTGGTACGACAGCGGGCACAGAGTCACCGGGCACCGAGCCATCTATCAGAACCGCAGGCACAGAGTCACCTGGCAAGTCAGCGGGCACCGAGTCACCGGGCATGTCAGTGGGCACCGAACCATCTAGCAGAACCGCGGGTACCGGGTCACCAAGCTCGACAGCGGGCACCGAGTCAACTGGCACGACAGCGGGCACCGAGTCACCGGGCATGTCAGCGGGCACCGAGCCATCTAGCAGAACCGTGGGTACCGGGTCACCAAGCTCGACAGCGGGCACCGAGTCAACTGGCATGACAGCGGGCACCGAGTCATCAGGCATCGGGTCATGTGGCTCAACAGCGGGCATTGGGTCCTCAGGCATCAGGTAATCTGGCTCGACAGCGGGCACCGAGTCAACTGGCACAACAGCGGGCACCGAATCATCAGGCATCAAGTCATCTAGCTCGACAGCGGGCACTGAGTCAACTGGCACCGAGTCAACTGGCACGACAGCGGGCACCGAGTCAACTGGCACGACAGCGGGCACCGAATCATCAGGCATCAAGTCATCCGGCTCAACAGCGGGCACCGAGTCAAATGGCACGACAGTGGGCACCAAGTCAACTGGCACCGAGTCAACTGGCACGACAGTGGGCACCGAGTCAACTGGCACGACAGTGGGAACCGAGTCAACTGGCACGACAGTGGGAACCGAGTCAACTGGCACCGAGTCAACTGGTACGACAGTGGGCATCAAGTCAACTGGCTGAACCACGGAAGGCGGGTTCTCAGACGACAGGCTGACCGGTTTAGATACTGGCAGGATGGTACAGCGAGTGGGAGCAGGGGACTGACATGTGGCAGATAGCAGGGTATACTGGGCTGTCACTGGGGGTGCTGTCGGGAATGCAGGAAGAGAGCTTTGAACAGAGGAATGATGAGAAGCAGGACTGGTTTGTTGCAAGCTGACTGAGGCTAGCTGTAACAAGTCTGACCATGTCTGCAGTAAGGGTTGGACAACGCTCAGTTTACACAAGGCCTGTCTGGTCGAAGATTGCACTGCGTTTATACACTTCTTTAGCACATGTGGTGAACATGCTGAATAATACTCCAAGAAGCAATCCGGATCATCCTCCAACAACCATACCAGTGATATTATTTGACTCACCCTGAATGGAGGAAGGAATTCATCCCTGCTTTCAGGGGTACTAGATGAAGCCAACTCAACACAAGCCTGAATCAATGGTTGCACCTCAGAGAGCTCTAGGTCCTGACCTACTAGGGAATGAGCAACCCGTATGCACTCTAGCAGCTGATCCCGGGTATACTCCCGCAGAGTCTGATAGGCATATTCTCTGTCATCAAAGACTAGCATAGACAAATATATAACCTCATCAGGATGCATCCTTCACAACAAGTCAAGATGGCTTCCCTGTGCAGCCACTTCTGGTCAGGAAAGGCCTTGGTGTGATGTCAGGAATCTAGGAGTGACCAGAAAGGTATGGACTGACACAGGGAAACGCAGGTTTCAGGTATAGTATAATAACACAGTTTATTATTAGCCACACATACAGTTGCAAGAAAAAGTATGTGAACCCCTTGGGATTACGTGGAGTTTTGCATGAATTGGGCATAAAATGTGCTCTGAACGTCATCTAAGCCACAACAATAGAAGAACACAGTCTGCTAAACATAATACTACACAAACATTAGATGTTGCCATGGTTTAATTGCACATAACATGTAAACATTCACAGTGCAGGGAGGAAAAAGTATGTGAACCTTTGGACTTAATAACTGGTTGACCCTCCTTTGGCAGCAATAACCTCAACCAAACGTTTCCTGTAGTTGCAGATCAGACCTGCACAACGATCTGGAGTAATTTTGGACCACTCCTTTTCACAAAACGGTTTCAGTGTAGCAATATTCTTGGGATGTCTGGTGTGAATCGCTCTCTTAAGGTCATGCCACAGCATTTCAATCGGGTTGAGGTCAGGACTCTGACTGGGCCACTCCAGAAGGCATATTCTGTGCTGTTGCAGCCATTGTTTTGTTGAATTACTTGTATGCTTTGGGTCATTGTCCTGTTGTATCACCCATCCTCTGCGGAGCTTCAGTGGCGGACAGATGGTTGTACGTTTTCCTGCAAAATGTCTTGTTAAACTCTGGAATTCATTTTCCCATCAATGACAACAATCCGTCCAGACCCTGAGGCAGCAAAGCAGCCCCAAACCATGATGCTCCCTCCGCCATGTTTTACAGTGGGGATGAGGTTTTGATGTTGGTGTGCTGTGCCTTTTTTTCTCCACACATAGTGTTGTGTGTTCTTCCCAAACAACTCAATCTTGGTTTCATCTGTCCACAGTATATTTTGCCAGTAGTGCTGTGGAACATCCAGGTGCTCTTTTGCAAACTTCAAACGTGCTGCAATATTCTTTTTGGACAGCAATGGCTTCCTCCGTGGTGTCCTCCCATGTACTCCATTCTTGTTTAATGTTTTCCTTATTGTAGATGTGTCAACAAAAATTTTAGCATGTGCCAGAGATTTCTGTAGGTCTTTAGCTGACACTCTGGGATTCTTCTTTACCTCATGCAGCATTCTGTGCTGTGCTCTTGCAGTCATTTTTACAGGACGACCACGCCTAGAGAGAGTAGCAACAGTGCTAAACTTTCTCCATTTGTAGACAGTCTGTCTTACCGTGGACATATGAACATCAAGGCTTTTGGAGATACTTTTGTAACTCTTTGCAGCTTCATGCAAGTCAACAATTCTTGATCGTAGGTCTTCTAAGAGACCTTTTCTGCGAGGCATGGTTCACATCAGACAGTGCTTCTTGAAACCAGTAAACCAAAAACAGGTGTGTGTTTTTTAAGGGCAGGACAGCTGTCAGCAACACATCCAATATCATCACACTGATTGGAGTCAAGGTTGGCTCACTCCTGGCTCCAATTAGCTCTGGGAGAAGTCATTAAGCTAGGGCCTCACATACTTTTTCCTCCCTGCACTGTGAATGTTTACATGTTATTTGCAATTAAACCATGGCAACATCTAATGTTTGTGTAGTATTATGTTCAGCAGACTGTGTTCTTCTATTGTTGTGACTTAGATGACGTTCAGAGCACATTTTATGCCCAATTCATGCAAAACTCCACGTAATCCCAAGGGGTTCACATACTTTTCCTTGCAACTGTATATATATATATATATATATATATATATATATATACAGTATATAAACGCACAGTGAACAAACCAACCTTCCACTAATCTTAGTAGGTGCAGGAACACAGGCGTAGTCAGGGCTGGAGAGGTGGAATGGTCAGGCCGGCCGTAGGGTTCTGTAATGACCGTTCGGTGGTACCTCTAGTGGTCCTCAGGACAGGATTCCCCAGGACGCGGAGTCTAAGTCCCAGTCTGCCTTTTCACCAGGGCCCCTGATGGTGGGGATGGACTTGGAGCAGATAAGAACCAGGTCGCGGCCCCTGAGTACACCTGCTAGTGGTAGAGGGATCCGCCAGAGGTATGTGCAGGTAGAAAGCCTGATGTAAAGAAGCAGAAGGTGTGAGCAGGGACGGCTGGATCCGTACAGGATGGATGGATGGCAGAGTAGTTAGCGTGGTCAGACGGGCCAGGTCAGCAATGTGCGGGCAGCAAGGTACCAAAGGAGCAGGCATAGAATGGTCAGGGTCACAAGCCGGGTTCAGTAACTCACGGGCAGCATGGTACAGGGGTTCAGGCAGAAGGATGGTCAGGCAAGCCAGGGGTTCAACAGGAGACGGTCAGCAGAGCTCAGGATCAAGCAGGGTCAGCAATGAAGCAGGAACACAGGATACCAAGTACAGAGGCTCATGGGAAAACATACACCAAGGCCCAGATCACAGGCCTGGTCATGCCTTAAATACACCTTCTGCAATCAGCCCCAGGTTTGGCTGATTGCAGGTGTGGGCTTCTGGCTGCTGAGAGCACCCGCTGGTCAGCTCTGGTACTGCAGCCCACACGGCAGGTGAGTCCCACCACCAGTGCTGAGTCCATTCCTGACATTGACAGCAACAGATTCCAAATGCAAATAGCACACTTGAAATGAACTCTGGACCTTTTATCTGCTCATTGTAATTACGATAATGAGGGAATAACACACACCTGGCCATTGAACAGCGGAGAAGCCAATTGTCCCATTACTTTTGGTCCCTTAACAAGTGGGAGGCACATATGCAAACTGTTGTAATTCCTACACCGTTCACCTGATTTGGATGTAAATACCCTCAAATTAAAGCTGACAGTCTGCAGTTAAAGCACATCTTGTTCGTTTCATTTCAAATCCATTGTGGTGGTGTATAGAGCCAAAAATGTTAGAATTGTGTCGATGTCCCAATATTTATGGACCTGACTGTATATTGCCCACCAGCATTTGCGGAGGAAGCTTGTCTCGTGTGGAGGAGATCCAGGGGAGATCTCTAAAGTGAAGCTTATTCTTAGGAAGTGTCAATATGGCCGGCATGCCTCCTTGGTTCTAAAGAGAGATTATGGGAAATATCACTCGCCTGATCCTTACCAGAACTGTAAGCAAGGCATAGCAGTTAAGACGGTCACTGGCCTGAAAGACAGTACGGGTTCCCTGGTGAAGTCCAGATCAGGGATCTTTAAGATCTTTGGGTCCTATTATGCAGACCTCCTGGAAAAAAGGACCTTAGCTGGGACAAGATGGAAAGCTTTCTGGATTCTACTCCAGGATTGGGAAATGGTACATTGCTTTTGATGAATTTCAAAGAAACAATTTCACTAGATGAGGTAGTTCATGCTATAGACAAGCTGGCTATAAAAAAATCGCCTGGGACAGATGGATTGACAGCTGAATTTTACAAGTGTTTTAAGTGCATTCTGGCTTCCTTTTTAGCGGAGGTTTTTACCAGCTACCTAGAAGAGGGTTTGCTCCCTCCCCCCATGAGGCAATCCGCTGGCAAAAGGTAAAGACTCCCTCAATGATTGAGAACTGGTGTCCCATCAGTCTTCTCAATGTTGATAGAAAGAACTTGGCAAAGATTCTTTTTTGGTGCTTGTCAATAGCAGGCGATTTGTTGTCCAGCCATCAGCACTGTTCGGTCCAAGGTAGAAGTACCTTTTCAGCAGTTTTGGCTGTCCAGGAGGCTTTGGAGTGATGCAGGGCTTCTGGATGGAGAAAGCATTTGCTGGCATTGGATCAGGCACAAGATTTTGATCGAGTGAATCATGAATTTCTGTGGTTGCTACTTGGTAGATACAGCCAGCAGGGAAGGTTTATAGATTGGCTGAAGGCATAATATAGAGAGCTTCCCACTTGTTAATGGTTGGTGTGCTGCCACGCAGCTTTACTGTTTAGCAGTTGTTTTTACATGTTATGTTATAATGCTATTTGGTATCATCCACACACCCCTGTTGTTTCTCACTAGTTGGTTGCTTCCACCCTCCATTTCCTGCTGTAACACCATTTTTTTAGTGGTTATCAAGAGACTGTAGAGTGAGGAAGCTGTGTAACATCACTAGAAATTTACCTATGAAAACACCTCTATGTTCATACCTTTGCTACCTTGAGGCATAAAGAAGCATTGGAAAACACCTCTGAAGTTGTTATTCATTGAGTAAACTATCTGTTAAGGCGATTATTCAACTTGCTG
Organism: Staurois parvus; assembly: GCF_062004578.1. Taxonomy (NCBI): domain Eukaryota; kingdom Metazoa; phylum Chordata; class Amphibia; order Anura; family Ranidae; genus Staurois; species Staurois parvus. Next base: position 2,372,560 of record NW_028318139.1, read on the forward strand.
CACACATTCTTACAGACTGGGTCTAAACGAATCTCGCCACAAGTACAACCGATGCCAAGACAGAACAGTTGGGTTGGACAGCCTTTTGAGGTTGGCTCTGGTGTGTGACAGGGATGTCCTTTGAGCCCCCTGCTATATGCTTTCGCAATCGACCCCTTTGTAAGAAGGCTAGAGGTTGCATCATTGTGCCGGGTGCCTCTGGGCATTGCTGGTGCACCGCCTTTGAAGGTCGTGGCCTATGCCAATGATGTGTCTGTTATCTCTGGGACTGAGGAGGCACAGGAGGTGGTGTCTCCAATAGAGCAGTACACGGAGTCTTGTGGCTCTAAAGTCAACCATGAAAAGAGTGAAGTCTTCCGGATGGGTGCGGAGGGTGAAAGCTTCAATCTTCCAGATGCCTTCTTGGAGCCCCAGCAGGAAATAAAAGTGTTGGGCATCAAATTTGGTCCTGGTGACTAAAGTCATCGAAATTTGGAAAGCAGGTTAGTAGATGCCAATGTCAAACTAGCAAGCTGAAATAGATGGAGGCTTTCCTTGAAGGAGAGGGTTGACTTGACAAAAATTGCCTGATCCCGATCTTTTTATATGTCAGCTTCATCTGTATCTTGCTGGTATCTCTCTATGCAAGGGCCTACAGCTGTTTTTTCCAGCTGTTATGGGGAAATAGGCTGAACCTGATCAAATACAATGTAACTTACTTGTCCGGGTGGGAGGGTGGCCTAGGAACCCACTAGTTTTTTCTCTTTGCTCTTTTTAAAGTACAGTCTTGGTAATACTGTGTTTTCCCGAAAATAAGACAGTGTCTTATATTAATTTTAGGTAAAAAAAAATCACTAGGGCTTATTTTCAGGTAGGTCTTATTTTTATTGACTTTTATTTATTTTTATTCACTTGGTGACACCCCCTCCAACGATCCCCGCAGGATGGATCGGATCCGCGGATTGAGCATAATGGATCGGAGTCCGATCCATTATCTTCCCCAATCCGCAGATCCGATCCATCCTGCGGGGATCGTCGGCATGCAACCTAACTGATCTCTCCACCAGCTCCACAAAAAGGTAAGTTTTAAAGCAAGCCCCACCTCTCTCTCTGCCCTCTTTCTCCCCCCCCTCGTTTTCTCCCCTACCTACTACATGAAGCTGCAATGCTGTCACCAGAGTCGGGGGATTACATACTTACCTGCTGCATACTCTGCCCGCCCCTCCAGCACTCCGACTTCAGCACCCGTGGCAGGGATGTGGACCCACCCTTCTGCTGAAACTTCGAGGAGGAGAGGTGTCCGAAGTGCCTGCCTCACTGTCCGTCCCCTCAACGCCTGCTTATTTCAGAAGTGGCACTTACAGGGACGGACTGAGCCTCTCATGGGGCCCTGCAGTGACCCTGGGTACTCAGGCAGTGCCCGAATGATCAGTCCGCCCCTGCTGAAGGTAGGTCTTATTTTCAGGGGAGGGCTTATATTATTGGTACCTCAAAAAGTACCTCTAGGTCTTACTTTCGGGGTAGGTCTTACTTTCAGGGAAGCACGGTATATTAGCAGAGACCCTGCCGGGATGGGTGGGTATTTTTCAGTCTTGGTTTAAGTCTTTTCTGCATTGCTGGGAAGATGGCGGGCCAGTGAAAAGTCTGAGAGTCCGACATGGCAAGCTCCCGGCTTATGTTGCCCCATGTCTGAGAATACTTCGGCAGTGGCAGGTGACAGTAGAGGATATCAGGTCCCTTCCCAGGAAGCTTCTGGGGAAGAGGATTTTGGCTTTTGCTTTCAGTGTGTCACTGGCCTTAAAGGATTGCCAAGGCTCCGTAATGAGGGAGGGATTGTGTTTAATTAACTTGGAGAGAATTCCTTTGAAGTTTAGGGATCAAGCCTGGCTCGCTTTCCATGGAAGGTTCTATGTGAAAGGGAACCTGAAGCACCGCTTTGTGGATGATCGGGATTGTCCTAGAGCTGAGTGTGTTAGTAAAGTGGAGTATATGGACCACTTTCTGCTCCAGTGTCCCTTTAACATAGCGGTGTATAAAATGATGGGGAGGGTTCTTGGCATCCCCTTTCTCTATTGCATGAATTATGCAGAGTGGGTGTATGGGGCATTCCCAGGTTACTGGGATTTTGATTTGGATACACTTTTTTTTAGTTAGTATAGTTGCTCGTTACTTCACATGGAATGCACGGTGTCAGATTACCCTGCAGAAGAAAGTCCTCCCTGTTGAGGTGGTGGTGCACGATATTCTGGGTGAGGTTGGGAATATTCGGGGTCTTGAGAAGGACAGGGAGTCTCAGGCGGTCTGGAAAAGGGCGTGGAGAAATATCAGACCTGCCTTTGGTGAACTGTCCATCTCTGGTTGAGGAGCTCTTTTCTTATGCTGTTCTTTTCACTCCCTTAGGTTTTGTTGGTTAAGATCTGCTTTTTGAAGAAGGGCTGCATGCATAATGGGGGCGGGGTTGTTTCTTGACCTCTCAGGTTTGATATCTGGTGTAGTGATGTGAGTTGTAGTAAGATTTATGTCCCCCCAGTAATGACGTTCATTTCTGAGAGGTTTGCTTTTGTCTGACAGCAGATTTTGCTATTTTTATTTTTGTTTTTGTGTAAATATGTATATAATTATTTATTTTTGTATATTCTGTATATTTTTGTTTATTGATTGCAAGACTTTTAATAAAGAAAAATTGGGGAGAATGTTCCTTACGTTAGTGGTCAGTTGGAAGAATGTTCCTTTTGTTAGTGGTCAGATGGAAGAATGTTCCTTACATTTGTGGTGTTTGGGAAGAATATTCCTACATTGGTTGTCAGTAGGAAGAACGCTCATTACATACGTGGTCATTGGGAACAATATACCTTGCATTAGTGGTCAGTGAGAAAAATGCTGCTTACATTGGTACTCAGTGGGAAGACTGTTCCATACATTTGTGGTCATTGGGAAGAACTGTCCTTACACTGGTAGTCATTGAGAAAAATGTTCTGTTAGGCTGCTTTCACACAGCGCTAATGGGCAGTGTGGTGCACAATTCAGTACATCGCACAGCTCGCTCCCCCCCCCTTTTTTTAACTATGTTTGAAGTGTACACTTCATTTGTGGCAATGTACAGCAGCACAATGCACTGCTGTACAGTGCCATGTGAATCTGTACAGTGCACTGCAATAAAAGTGCATTGCAGTGTGAATGGGATACACAGAAAACAAATTGTTTTCTGTGTGTCCTTGTGGTCCTTCTTCATCTTCTTCATCTTCTTCTTCTTCATCATCTTCTTCTTCATCTTCTTCTTCTTCTTCATCTTCTTCTTCATCTTCTTCGTCGTGCCCCATGACTGCCCAAATGAGTGAAGTGTGCGGTGATTCTAAGATCGACGGCACTCATCTGCATGTCATACTGACTGACAGTATTATTTCTCTTCCCCAGCAGACTCCAAGGGCATTTAAATTAAAGGTACAGTGTTCTGTACTAATATAAAGGCTCTCTGAAGCCTAGAAACCCTTTTAATAAGTTAAATTCGCAGCGAATAAATTCGCATCGAATCGAATTTATTCTGCAAATTCGGCGAATCAGCCGAATTGAATTTTTGAATAATTCGCTCATCTCTAGTCATGGCAGTGGTCACGAGGATGTTACAACTGTTGACCCGGCAAAACCTCAGAGAATATTTCTCACTAGACTTCCCGTTTCAAAACCTACTATATTCTCTGGAGACGTACTGAAGTTTATCGAATGGAAGGCAAGTTTTGAAATGATCATTGAACATAATTGCTCCCGTCCAGTGGACAAGTTATTCTACCTCCAGCGGTATACTGGCGGAGAAGCAAAAAGGGTTCTTGAAGGTAACTTCTATAGGAAAGATGAAGAAGCCTACAAGCAAGCTTGGGAAAAATTAATTGCAAGATATGGTCATCCCTTCTTAGTACAAAGAGCTTTCAGAGAGAAGTTGATAAACTGGCCTAAAATAGATCCTAAAGAACACTTCAAGCTCCAAGAGTATGGCGACTTCCTGCAAGCATGCAGCAATGCTATCCCACATGTTCAAGGACTAGAAGTATTGAACGACTATCTAGAAAACCACAGGATGCTAGCCAAGCTACCAGAACAAGTGGCTTCTGGATGGAATCGCTATGTGACTAAACAGTTAGATCAAGGCAAAAACTTCCCAAGTTTCAAAGAGTTCTCTGAATTTGTCAATGAGGAAGCACGAATAGCGTGTAATCCAGTAACAGCATCTTATGTCTTAAAACCCTTAGAAGAAAGGCCTACAAGAGAGATAAGATGCTCAAGAGCAACTAGCTTTGCAACCAACACAGCTACTAAAGGTCCAGATGCTCATGAGAGCAAGTTCAACGTCATTACTGGGATCAGTAAAGAGTTTGAACCGACAAGTCTTCAGACTACCTTCAAGTGTATGTTCTGTGAAGAGAATCACTCCATACATAAGTGCCAACGATTGAAGGAAAGGCAGTGGTCTTTCCTGGTCATGGCAGTGGTCACGAGGATGTTACAACTGTTGACCCGGCAAAACCTCAGAGAATATTTCTCACTAGACTTCCCGTTTCAAAACCTACTATATTCTCTGGAGACGTACTGAAGTTTATCGAATGGAAGGCAAGTTTTGAAATGATCATTGAACATAATTGCTCCCGTCCAGTGGACAAGTTATTCTACCTCCAGCGGTATACTGGCGGAGAAGCAAAAAGGGTTCTTGAAGGTAACTTCTATAGGAAAGATGAAGAAGCCTACAAGCAAGCTTGGGAAAAATTAATTGCAAGATATGGTCATCCCTTCTTAGTACAAAGAGCTTTCAGAGAGAAGTTGATAAACTGGCCTAAAATAGATCCTAAAGAACACTTCAAGCTCCAAGAGTATGGCGACTTCCTGCAAGCATGCAGCAATGCTATCCCACATGTTCAAGGACTAGAAGTATTGAACGACTATCTAGAAAACCACAGGATGCTAGCCAAGCTACCAGAACAAGTGGCTTCTGGATGGAATCGCTATGTGACTAAACAGTTAGATCAAGGCAAAAACTTCCCAAGTTTCAAAGAGTTCTCTGAATTTGTCAATGAGGAAGCACGAATAGCGTGTAATCCAGTAACAGCATCTTATGTCTTAAAACCCTTAGAAGAAAGGCCTACAAGAGAGATAAGATGCTCAAGAGCAACTAGCTTTGCAACCAACACAGCTACTAAAGGTCCAGATGCTCATGAGAGCAAGTTCAACGTCATTACTGGGATCAGTAAAGAGTTTGAACCGACAAGTCTTCAGACTACCTTCAAGTGTATGTTCTGTGAAGAGAATCACTCCATACATAAGTGCCAACGATTGAAGGAAAGGTCTCCAGATGAAAAGAAGAAGTTTGTGTTTGATAATCAGCTGTGTTTTGGATGTTTAAGAAAAGGCCATATTACTAAAGAATGCAAGAAAAAGGCCACTTGCAGCATTTGTAAAGGACGTCATCCTACCCCACTACATGAAGAACGTCCAAAGAAAGAGAAACCCTTAATGCCCAAGGACACTGAGGAAGAAAATAAAGCGACAGTATTCTCTTGCAGAGTGAGAGAAAGAGAAATCAATGGCACGTCAATGGTTGTACCAGTGTGTATTTCAAATCCTAAAAGGAAGAACAGGAAGGTATACACCTATGTGCTACTGGATGCCCAGAGTGACGTCACCTTCATTGATCAAGAAATCTGCAAGAAATTACAAGTGGCCACAGAACCAGTGAAACTCAAACTCACCACAATGACGGGAAGAGACACATTGGTGAATAGTCAAAGAGTTAAAGGACTGAGAGTTAGAGGACTCCACTCAAACTGCATATTAGATCTACCTCCAGCTTATACAAAAGACGACATACCTCTGGATCGAGATCGCATACCTACCTGTGAAACAGCCAACAAATGGGAACACCTATCTGTCATATCTCATGAAATGTCCCCGCTGAAGGAATTTGGTGTTGGACTGTTGATAGGCTACGACTGTCCCGAGGCGTTGGTGCTACGGAAGATAATCGCAGGAGGAAAGGGTGAACCCTACACAGTCCAAACTGATCTAGGATGGGGTGTTGTTGGAGGAAAACGACAGATTGCAGATTCAGGACAGGTGACAGGATTGTGTCATAGAATATCTGTCCAAGAGTTACCAACTGTAAGTCCAGCAAAAGTACTCAAAATCCTAGAATCCGACTTTGCAGACGTAAGTTGTAATGAAAAGAGTGTATCCCAAGAGGACATAAAGTTTGTACAAGTTCTAGAAGATAATATTCAGCAAAATCAACAAGGTCATCTTGAAATGCCCCTACCTTTTAGAGAACGACCTCATCTGCCAAATAACAGAGATCTTGCCCTGACAAGATTGAAAAGCTTAAAGAAAAGGATGGGAAGAGATCCCAAACTCAAAGACAATTATTTGAAATTCATGAAAGAAATCCTCAAAGAAGGGCATGCAGAGAAAGTTGATGGTCAGCCTAAAAATGGAGAAGTGTGGTACATCCCACATCAAGGTGTCTATCACCCAAAGAAACTGGATAAGATCTGAGTAGTTTTTGATTGCTCAGCAAGGTACAATGATGTTGCATTGAACGATCATCTACTTAAGGGACCAGATCTTACAAACACTGTACCTGGAGTACTCTGTAGATTCAGAAAGCATCCCATAGCAGTCATGTGCGACATTGAAAAGATGTTCCACCAATTTCATGTGAAGGAAGAAGATAGAGACTTCCTGAGGTTCCTATGGTGGGAAGACAGAGATACAGATACAGAGCCAGCGGAATACAGGATGAACTTGTTTGGAGCAGCATCATCCCCAGGTTGTGCCAATTATGGTATGAAGTATCTGGCCAATCAGAATGAAAAGGATTGTCCATCAGCAGCAAATTTTTTGAAGAAAAACTTTTATGTAGATGATGGTCTTATAAGCCTAGAATCCTCAAAATCAGCAATTCAATTGGTGAGAGAGAGCCAAGAGTTATGTGCAAACGGAAACCTGCATCTTCACAAATTCATTTCAAACGACAGAGAGGTACTAGAATCCATCATTGACTCCGAACGTGCATCAACAATGAAGAGTGTGGATCTTAACTATGATCCTCTTCCAGTTCAGAATGTACTTGGATTGGGATGGAATGTAGAAAACGACAATTTTTTCTTTGAAATATCCATGGAAGAGAAAGTTCCAACTAGACGTACCATTCTTTCCACAGTAGCCTCAATATATGATCCGTTACGATTCTTGGCACCAGTAATCCTCAGAGCAAAAGAAATACTGCAAGAATTATGCAGACAGAAGTTGGGATGGGACAAACCCATACCTGCAGGCTTGAGGCCAAGGTGGGAGAGTTGGATAAGAGACTTGCAAAATTTGAAAGAAATTCGGATACCCAGATGTTTTGTACCTCCTGATTTCGGAAAGTACAAGAAAATAGAACTTCATCACTTTTCAGATGCCAGTAGTCATGGTTATGGTCAGTGCTCCTACATCAGAGCAATAGGAGAAGAAAAGATACACTGTGCCCTAGTTATGGGAAAGGCCACAACTCCACTCAAGTTGGAACGTCCAATACAAAAGTTAGTTGTTCTGCTTGAGAGTAACAAAGACACTTGAGAGTTGAGAAACTGATGGAAAATTCCTCAAATTCATGTTCGAATCCTATCACTGAGAACATAGAATTATAGGTAATTTTGGTGGGAGTGTAGCTGGCCAGCTAAAACCAGTCCTAGGTTGTTAATATGGTTCACATATATGTGTATACCAAACCTGCCAATAACCTCAGTATAGTATATATGTGCATATGTTAAAGCCAAAAGCAAAATCATTGCTGTGATTTATGTCTTTGATTGTTATATGACATTTATATATTCATTGTGTTAGCAGAAGCAGAAAAGGAAAATATGCCTTTAAGAGTTAGTATAAGGTGAGCCAATCACAGACAGCCTCATACTGTACAGAGCCTTAACCAATCCCAGCCAGTTTCACATCTATGCCTGTGTAAAACTCCCTGCTAGGATTTTCTAGAGACACATGCTCACCAGACAGAAGAGGAAACAGACAGTTCCAATCAGAAGAGCTTTATGGAGGCATAGCAGGCCAAATAGGTATTTAATGCACTTGTGTGTTCCTCTATTGTTTGGAAGTGCAGGTGGATCTGTGTGTTGAAACTGTTGTGTGTGTTTTACTTGTAGTTCCACCGAACGAACGAACTTATCGAACGAACTTATCGAACGAACTTATCGAATCGAATATAGCAAATTGAATTTACCGAATCTAACGAATTTATCAATCTATTGAATCAACCCAATGTAATACAAGTTAAACCATTGTAATATGAAAGAAACAAGCCATTGTAAGCAGTGTTATATGAAGAAGATTGAAGTTATTAAAGAAGTTAATTAAAGTATTCGGTGTGCTCTCTAAACCTACTGCATCCATAGAGCGGCATTGGAGGAATTACAGAGTAAAGTCAGTCTAATCAAACAAAGAACAGCAATTGCATAATTTTTCTAATGCCACAGCGCACTAGGCACCAAAGGGTGCTGCGCCTGCCACAGGCAACATCACATCTGTTCAATAAAATTTGGAAAAGGTGTGGATCGAAAACAAGTTAGCAGCTTTGCAGACTTCCTGAGAAACCGAAGTCTGTGCCAAAAATCCAGGAAGCATCTGCCTCCCTAGTAGAATGAGCAGTAACTGGAAACAGTAAAAGCTGTTGTTATAGGGAATACACATGACAAATAATTTGGTGAATCCATTTGGACTATGTCTTGCTGGATACTGTAGACCATCTGCAGGGACTTTTTAATCTACATACAGAGAGGCATTCTTCCTAAAGGAAACTGCAGCAGTGAAATAATTTCTGGTAATCCTTACCACAATCTGTCCAGTGCAGTGGCGACATACTGACTAACTGCTAGAACAGAAACATATTGAGAATTCTCCCAATTTTGTTTTTAGGGAGGCGTTTGAAAAACTGAGAGAACCAGATTAAGGTCCCATGTGGCAAGTGCGGACCGAACTGGATTGGCAATGTAAGTAACACCACAAAGAAAAGAATGGACCAAAAGTTGATTGCCAGGGAAAATTAGAACAGAAATAGTGAAGTCTAAATTTGATGCTCAGTGATGCACAGAAATCATTGCCCAACCCATAGAAACTCAGAACCCAAGGGAAATATTTAGGTCCAAAAGCTAAAGCCAAGGAACATCATGGAAAAGCCCTCCAATGCTAGAGTTAGCCTTATGTGAATATGGTATATTAGCCATTCAAACCTGCAAAGCAAAAGCAGGATGTAGGTCCAGGCTGGAGGTCAAGAAGAAGGCTTCAGTCGAGAGGATGCATACATCAAGGGAGAGTTGAAAATATATTCTGCTTTTTCCAGCAGGTTGTAAACCTGTTGACCTTGCAGTTGTCTATGAGGTCCACAACAGCATTTCTCACAATTGCCATATGTGATAAAAAAAAACTCTCCTGGGTCATACCACTGATGGTTCAGAAAGTCCATCTGCCACTGGAATGTATACTTGGGTCTTACCACTGATGGTTCAGAAAGTCCATCTGCCACTGGAATGTATACCGTCATGAGGGCTGCATCTTGACCAGTAAATGTTGTGTTACACTTCAAGGCACAGCTGGTGGCTGTGGTACATCACCATAATGGCACTGTCAAACTGGATTCTCACTAGATATCCCTCCAGCAGAGATAAGCTTATGGCTCATGTGCCCGCAAATTAATCAACAGTCTAAATTCCTATAGAATCCAGCATCCCTTCACGGAGTCCCCATAATTCCTCCCCTATCAGGAAGGACCTTCTTATAGATAACTTTGTTGATCAAAACTATCACAGTATGGACACAACTTTGTTTGGGGACAGAGATGAATATTTGTTCAAGAAAATAAATTCCCTGAACCACCTGGATAGAATGTCCCTTTTCAGGGTTCAGCTTCTCCTTGGGTAGGAAATACTTCACTGAATTGATGTCCAGGTTTATATTCAGGTACTTCAGGCACAGAGGGGTGACTTTTAAATATTTGAATGGTAAAGTGCATAGAGAGAGAAGTGTCAAAATATATTTTATTTTTTTCAAATACTACCTTACATGTTCTAGGGTGAAAAGCAGACAATACTCCAACCTAGTTGTTTGCAGGTGGAGGTAGACCTTCATACTAAAGAAGGTTTGGATTCTAGCTGAGATCTAGCTTTTAGCTTTCAGGTACGTAAAGACCTTAGAGTATGTCTCTTGTGAATGAAAAGGACAGAAGGAGAGTGTGCTTTTCCACATTGGGGATTTCGTCTTGTGGGTCTGGGGAAAGTAAATAGTCTTACCACCTATGGCATTCATCAAGAGGGAATCTGAAAAGTCTTTTAGCTATGAAAGGGAAATAAATCAGGGATTTGTTAACAGCTTGATCTGTCCACCAACATTTCAACCAAATATTTCTGCAAATTACCACAGCAGTAGAACTGTTGCAGGCTGCCAAACACCTTGAAACCTCAGCTATCTGATCTGTCAGATCAATAAGGTGCTGAGGTGAGCTCTCAAGTCAAATCAAGTCAGCCAAGGTGAGCTCTGCAAGTCGAGTGAAGTTAGTAAGTGCTTGGGAGACCCAAATAGAGCTAAGCACTTGTCAAAGCTAGGACCCAGCCACAGACAGCAATCACCCAAGAGAAATATCCCAATATTTCTCTGTTGGTTTTTTAAAGAAGGCAAAATCCTAGATGAAGGTATTTTGTTCAGGCAAGAGACAGGGTGGTGTAGCTCACTTTTTAACAGCTTCCTCGGGGAATGGATTAAAAGGCTGGAAAACCTCTTAGGAGCAGAGAAAAAAATAGGCTGTTTCCACTCTCTAGATTGCATGTCATCAAATTAGGAAATAATTAACAGAGTTTTGCAGGAAACCAGAATAGCCACCAAGCCTATAAAGAAGCAGTTGGGATCTTCTGTTGTTTGTGTCTCAAAACACACCTGAATACAAATGGCTATGGCTTCTTTCTGCCCAGGTCAGGTAGAACCACCATCAGAATTGTTTGCCTAAGCTTATGGTTTAGTTAAGTATGCAAATGAATGAAGAGCTAGAGAAAGCGTTCTGAAGTAAGGGCAGTGGAAGCTGGCAGCAAACACAGCTCAGGGGAGCCAGTGTAACTTAAAGGGCTACAGTGTGCATAAAGTTTGTTTAGAGTAGTTAGAGGCTTGCTAGAAGCCTGGGTTTAGACAGAGGGTTACTTCAGGTTAAGCTGGAGGGCTCTACAGGTCAGTCCTCTGGTACCTTCCCCTGCTCTAGAAGCTTGAAGAAGCTTCTAGAAGTCAGTAGGCGGAGGTAAGGAGGGGCTGATCTACATATTAATGGGAGCCTGACCAATCCCAGGCAGGAGGCCTGGCAGTGTGGCAGACTGTCCCATAAATATGACAGAGCCTAGCCAGCAAGAGGGAATCGGGTGGAAGATGGATGAGTGAAGTGCTTCTGTGTAGCCTGGGAAGATGCCCCCACGGAGAATGGGGGTTCTTCCTCCAGGCTGAAGGTTGGAGGAATGCTGAAAGTGGGAGCTCCACTGCCCTGCAGTCCACCGGGGAAAGACAGCTTGCATAGCTTGGAGAGGAGCCAGCCCAGCAGAAGGCCTGAAAGCAGTTCTATCCACAGCTGCAGGACAAGGACACTGTGAGTACCTCTACATCCCCACAGTATATAAGGGAGAAGTCTGCTGGATTCAAGTTCTTGGCAAGTCTTCAGGGGACAGTTCATAGCTTACCCAATCTCCTGTACTGGGATCAAAGACCATAGCTAGGTTTTTTCACTTAGAGCTCCTACAAGTTGGAAGTTTGCTAAAATCCACTCAAGGGAACTCCGAGCTCCTGCAAGCTGTTACTTTGCTAAAGACTGTCATGGTTCCGGCTGGAACACAGTGAAATATCTGCCATTTTTGTAGTAGTTTAGAGAAGAAAATTGCCCTCATTTGTTATTTTTTAATGAAGTTGGGCATCATATAGTCCCTTTGCTCTCCAAGTTAAATTCCCTAATACATTCTAAAGACCAAGCCCATGGACTGTTTTTGTGTCTGGATACAAATTGGAAAAACCGTGTTGCCTGGCTGTGCAGGAAATACAGGGGACCTAAAACCAACGGCTCTTGAGAGGGTAGTATTGCAAGTGTATAATAAAAAACTTCCCATAGAAAAAAGGTACCTCTGCCCCCATGGATACAGTAGCACCACTCAATTAAAAGCTGTATTCAATGCACAAACAAGTGTTCAGTGCCAACCACTGATTAGACACCCTGGTGATGGGACTGTGTCGAATAGCTGCAGTGCATTTTCAGATCTAGGGGCTCTAATGTATAATAAAAGACTTCTCAGAGCAAAAAGGTACCCCACCATGGATATAATAGCACCAGTTATTAAAAAGCTATATTCAATGTTAATAAATATAAAGGAAGTGCAGCGCTAGTGAGCAATAGTGAATATAAGTATACATAAAAATAGTCCCGTGAATACACATAAATAATAGAGGTGACTCTGTTATTCGTGAGGAGGTGGTGTTAAAATGCGCACTCACCGGACGCGCATTTTAAATGCGCATTGGGTATAAATCCTGCTGTCAGGTGGTGAGCGATTCCTCCTTTACCGGGTCCTAGATGGGTTATTCTACTCCACTGGGGGTCCCTGTTGAAACCGTCCTTGCTGATGATCTGGGTAATGGGTGGCAATCTTTTCTTGGAGTGGGTCTGCGATGAGTCTGCGGACTAAAGCACTCCCCCAGAGGGCAGCAAGAACACTCCCATAGTGTAGTAGGTTTTAACCTCAAATTTATTAAAAAGTAGGTGATACAAAAAACGTTGCAGACAATAGTCTGTGAGTAACTGACCAGCTGGTAAGTAAGAGTATCCGCCGGAGCTCCACGTTGCTCCGGCGGGTGTGACGTCACGGCGTGGTGTGGCTCCTCCTGACGCGTATCGTGCTCAAGCACGTCTTCAGAGGGGGGTCGCCAATCACGTCGTGTCGTCCGCCGTTTGTTTAAGTACCCGAATACACAGCACATGTGCAGGAGACCGCGGCCATTTTGGGATAGCGCAGAATGAACTGCGCATGCGCGAAGATGACGGGCGCCATTTTTCCTTAGTCCCACGGTATAGGCAGAATGCCTGTGTGTCCCCAATCAGGGAATATAACAAAAACCCTTGTATGGGGGTAAATGTACATGAATATCTTGAGAAATAACACCCATGTCAGTTAGTTCACGGGTTCAAGAAAAGAGGGGAGAGGGAAGAACAGGTCCCATCATCAACCTCTGTTAGCGGTTATCAGGATAATTTTGTCCAGTTAGAAAAAACAGAGAAAACTTGATAATAATAGTATATACATGAGTTATACCATTAACCCAAGGGGAATGTATCAGAATTCCGCTCACAGTGTACATTAAGTACAAATACCGATCTACATGCGGTCTAAGGAAATAAAAATATTAAAAAATATGAAAAAATTAAATGAAAAAATTAAAATATCTCTATTCATAAACGATATATACGTAATCTATATTATTTTGTATATATCCCATTCCCATGGATTTGAGGTCAGTGCACATGTGCAGATATTCCAAATAACATAATAAAATGTATATAATCAAATAGAGCTAAAAATTAAATTAAAATAAAAAATAAAATAAAATCAATCATATCTGTGCATATCTCTCGTAATACGAGACAATAAAATCCTTCCATATAGTCCAGGAGACAGAACGTATAAAGTATCCATATATGCTGAATATGCTAATCTAAGAGTTATAAACTATAGAAGAATTCATCATGATGGTATCAGATGGGTGGTACTCAATTATTTTCGATGAAACAATTGATATCGACCTCAATATTGAGGCCATTAGGTTTTAAAGAGCGAAGTTCATAGATCCATTTCATTTCTAATTGAGAGACTGCACGTCTCTTGTGTATCCCTCTCCAGTGGGTTTTAATTGTATCAATACCCGTAAATTTAAGAGAGGTAGGGTCCATATTGTGAAATCTCTTATAGTGATAGGAAACTGAGTGCTCTTTGTATCCCCGTTTAATGTTATTGACATGTTCCCTCAATCTATCTCTGAGCCGCCTGGTGGTGCGACCAATGTACTGAAGCTTGCATGGACATTCTAACAAGTAGACCACACATTTGTTGTTACATGTGATGAATTTATCTATATTGTATCTTCTCCCAGTTACTTGTGAAGTAAACGTGTTTTGTCTGTGTTTCCTGGTGTTATCACATTTGCAGATTATACACTTATTACACGGATGGTATCCTTTAAGATCATTAAACAGAGAGATTTCTTTAGGTGGATCAATAACATTGGGTGCTAAATGGTGTCTTAGATTGGTGGCTTTACGAAATACTATTTCTGGTTTTTCTGGTAGAATTTTGGATAACACTGGGTCTGCCAGTAAGACCTTCCAGTTTTTCTTAATAATATGGTTAATAGCCCCGTATTGTTTGGAGTAGTTGGTAATGAAAGGGCATATTTGGCCTTTAATGGCCTTCTCTTTTTTTATTAGAAGATCTTCTCTATGGAGATGGGCCACAGTGTTAATAGTGCTCTCCAAACTCTTAGTCTCATACCCTTTTTCTATAAACCTATTTTTTATGATCACAGATTGGTCATAAAAAGTTTCTAGATCTGTACAGTTTCTTCGCAATCGGATAAACTGTCCCTTTGGAATATTAGATAACCATCTAGGGTGGTGGCAGCTTCCTTTCGGTATGTATCCATTACGATCAGTTTTTTTGAAAAAAGTTTTTGTTACAAGACTTCCATTATAATTGATTAATGTGAGATCTAAAAAGTTAATCTCCTTAGAGCTGTAATTATAGGACAGCTCTATATTCTTGTCATTGAAATTAAGGGTAGTGAAAAAGTTAATTAGTGTCTCTTCTTCACCATTCCAAAGCAGAAACACATCGTCGATGTATCGTCTATAGAACATAAGTTCAGGCCATTCTCGTGAGTAGATTACCATCTCCTCCCAGAGTGCCATGAACAGATTCGCAAGGCTGGGGGCAAATTTTGCCCCCATTGCTACTCCCTTTATCTGCAAGTAAAATTTGTGATCAAACCAGAAATAATTGTTGTTAATTGCAAAATTAAGCAAAGATAGAATAAAATCTGTATGTAAGGGCGATAAAGTGCTATGAGTGCGCAGATAATAATCCGCAGCTTCAAGCCCATCCTTATGAGCTATGTTGCTGTACAGGGAGGACACATCCGCCGTCACTAGCAAAGTTTGGGCGGTAAGGGACAGAGTTTTTATATCATTTAACATTTGTTTGGTATCCCGTAAATATGCTGGAGTTTGGGACACCAAAGGCTGTAAGAAAAAGTCTATGTATTGCCCTATCTTTGAGCCCAAAGAGCCTATACCGCTCACGATGGGTCTCCCCGGAGGGTTGGTGGAGCTCTTATGAATTTTTGGGAGAATATAAAGTACTGGTAACTTTGGGGCCGTGGGGCATAAGAAATCTTTTTCTTTTTTGTTAATAATCCCTTTATTGAAACCATCCATAATGATATTCTTTAACACACGTTTGTAAGGGAGAACCGGATTCTTGGGTAAGACTGTATAAGATGTCTTGTCCCCTAGAACATTGGAATATTCAATGTTCCAATGCGTCTCCATGTCAGCCTGTGATGAGAAGTCCAGTCTGGTGATGGAACTGTGTAGAATAGCTGCAGTGGTTTTCTAGATCTGAAGGTCTGGTGTAACACAATACAAGAAAGATAGGTTACAAACAATGTAAGAACACTGAAATGGTATGACCTCTGTGATGATTAACAGTCATTAAGGATAGGCAGGTCCATCATTTAAAATATGGAATTAAGTTGTCAGCTAAGACTACGCAAATCATTGACTGCTGGGGTCAATATCCAGGACAAAGTTATGACTTTGTTAGCGGCTTCTTCGTGGAAGAATCTTCAAAAACTGAGTATAAATCCATTAGAGCTGGAGAGAGATGTCCTACACACTAAACTAAACAGAGCTTATGTGTATGTTCCGGGGTACAGCCACAGGATGAGACTGCTCTGTTTTAATTTCATAGTCTCCAAAGTTCCTGGAGGAGGCAGCTATACCCACACTTTGAAGAACAGAGACCTGTGTCTTCCAAAGCTGAAACAAAATTTACACTAAATACATAAGTGTGAAAAAGTACAGAAACAATAATGCTACAGTATATTCAGCAAAGACCTTTCCCCATACTCAGCTATATTATGGAATAGTTTTAAATCTGCATACAGGGACTATTTTCCTGTGTGTTTGACACTGCGCTATAGTGATCTCAGAGCTTTAATTGTTTTTTTCCTAAAGTCCAACTCCATGCTATTGCTTTTCCTTTACAATGTATCCCAGGTATATGAAAACAAAAATCACAGGCAAAAATACTCACCTTACTTTCAAAACTGTTTCCCTCAGTGTTCTAGGCCCAGCATCACTTTAACAGGTTGAGTAGAGCACGGTCCTTGCACTCAGACCAGGTGTTAAGCCTTTTTTTAGTGTAGAAGACAAATTTTCACCGTAGCACCTAGTGACAAAGCTAATACAGCTCATTGTTGTCAATCCGTGCTTCAGGACAACACTATCAGACAGTGCAGGGTATGTGTTCTAGAACCCTGCGTCTGCAGCACTCACATATCATGCATATTTGATGGCCGAACAGAGTGGACATCTTTGCTGAGAAACAGGAGAGCAGTAGACCTCAATGACAGAGAGGTGCATATTTGCTATTGCATGAAACCGCTTTCTTAAGCCAGCTATACATGTATCAAATTTGGCTGGTTCAGCCAGGACCTGCTGAATTTCGATCCATGTATGGGCAGACTGGTTGTACAGAAGTCAAGTGGTAGATAGACTTCTGTACAACCACTCTATTGGGTTTTTCCTGATCGATTAGGCTCCATTCCCACATAAGCTTTTTAAATCATGGGTGGAATTGGCGCGATACTGGCCACGATTTAAAAACATGCTGTGAAAATGTGCATTAGCGTGTTCAGGTGCCATTCATTTCAATGGCACCTGAAAACGCAGGGCATTTTTGCTGCAATCACAGCAAAATGTTTTGCACGACAAATGCAGTGCGTTTGTCAAGGGGAAAATATGTGCTCTGCATTTTTCAGATGCCATTGAAATGAATGACAGTTGAACACACTAATGCGCATTTTCACATATTTACAGTTTCAAATCACAGGCAGAATCGCTGAGATTTAAAACACCTCTGTGTGAATAAAGCCTTAGTGCTGCTGGCTATAGCCTACAGTACTGATCAGTGTATTCTGAGGGAAGGGAAGTGTCCCTGCAGTCAGAACACAATAGCTCAATGGAGAGGATTCCCCCATCCACAAACTCGATCTGTGTGGATGGAGGAATCAAATCATTTTTTTAGTTCAACTCGCTGGCTGAACCAAAAAAAAAAATGATTAAGGTATGGCCAGTCTTAGCATGTCTGACACTTGGCAGCTGACAGGTAGGTCAGATAGGTACTCTTTCTAAGCCTTGGTTCACACTATGAACTGCATGTGATTCGCACAGGAACCACACCGCATTCCTGCGCCGTTCACATGCAATTCAGTGTGGCACGATATAATTCCATTCAAGACGTCCATGCACCAATTTTGGAACCACACCGCAACCGGACAGCATGGTCGTTTTGTACCAAGTGATCCACTACATTGCACGCAAATGCACTGCATTTGTGACCTGCACTCGGGGTGTTTTTGAGACTGCACTGCTGCAGATTGCAAGGGCAGTGCAATTGGAATGTGGTGTGGGAAACATGCATGGGTCGTGGCATTTCCCACACTGCATTAGTGTGAACCTAAACTAACTGTACTAATTCACTCACTTTCACTTGCTCCTGATTGAGAACCAACCTCTTCTTCTTGCTCTGTTCTTTGTAACACAGGATGGGATGTAAAGCTTCATTTACACCAGTTTGTTGAGCCACGTTTGAGTGGGCATGGCAGCCCATTACTTTGAATGGGTTGCTGTGCCTGCATTTGATAAAGGAAAAGGAGTCCTGCAACTCTTGTAACCTCTTGTCTACTGGGCACTTTTACCCCTTTAGTGCCCAGGCCAATTTTCAGCTTTCAGTGCTTTCGCACTTTGAATGACAATTGCGTGGTCATGCAACATTGTACCCATATGAAATTTTTATAATTTTTTTACACAAATAGAGATTTCTTTTGTTGGTATTTAATCACCACTGTGTGTTTTATTTTTTGCACTCTAAACAAAAAAAGAGCAAAAAAAAAAAAAGTTTTTGTTTCTATTATAACATTT
This sequence comes from Staurois parvus, assembly GCF_062004578.1. Taxonomy (NCBI): domain Eukaryota; kingdom Metazoa; phylum Chordata; class Amphibia; order Anura; family Ranidae; genus Staurois; species Staurois parvus. The sequence continues at coordinate 2,390,840 of NW_028318139.1, forward strand.
TGCAAACAGGTAATTTTTCTCCTGATGTGCGTTGATGAGGCTGCACTGATAGGAAGCCCTAATGGGCACTGATAGGCAGCACTGTTGGGCACTGATGAGGTGGTCCAGATAGGAAGCACTGATGGGCAGTGATAGGCTGTACTGATGAAGTGGCCCTGATGAGGCGGCACTGGTGGACATTGATGAGGAGGCACTGATGCACTGATATGCAGCAATGATGGGCACTGATAGGCGGCACTGATAGGCAGCACTGATGGGCGACACTGATGGGTGGCACTGAGTGGCGGCAATGATGGGTGTAACTAATGGGCAGTACTGATGGGTGGCATTGCTGGGCACTGATGGGTAACATTGCTGGGCACTGGCGGGAGGCACTGCTGGGTGGCACTGCTGGGCAATGATCAGTGCAAATGTCCTCTGTGTCATTTGCCTGTTATAGGCAGTACTTTTCTCACACTGAGACAGCGTGAGGAAAGTGCAGCCGATAACCAGCAACTGTATTTACATTGTGATCTGCTGTGTCATTGGACACAGATGATCATGTGGTAAAAGGGAGCTGATTAGCCTTTTACCTCATCATGTGATCAGCTGTGTCCGTAGGACACAGCGGTCATGGAGAGTGGCTGGTGTGCACCGTTGAGGGTGCGTGGGAGGACACGTTCTGCGAGGTTGTAATATGATGCCCTCCCAGAACTGGACAACCATGCTGTAGCCGTCATTCGGCTATAGCGCGTGTGGCAAGTGGTTAAAATGCAGTGGCAGGGAAGTTACTGCACATTCCTGCACCTGCAAATGCACTGAGTTTTTAGATGCATGTGGGTGCCATTAGGAATGAATGGCAGCCCCTGCATCTGTTAAGAGCAGCACATTTTGGCTGCAGGTTGTTGCAGGTGCAGGAACAGGTTCCATTCCCGCACCTGCATAGGTGTGAACTTAGCCTACAGAGAAAAAGAAATGTGTCTGGAGATGAATGCATTTAGCTAGGGGTGGGAGTGATGGCAGGGGAATAAAAAAAAACTTTTATATGCATATATACTTTATTATCTCAATAAAGGTGTATGTATTCTTTAAATGTATTTTTATTTTTAAGCTTTATTTTAACCCCATAACTCAGTTCTGATGATTAATCTAAGGTCCTTTAAGGTGAAGAATGGTAGGGGAATAGTAGATTAGAAAAAAATGTATATATATATAAATTATAATATTAGTTATAATATTAGTAAAGGTGTGCATTATCTTTTCTATGTATTTATTTTTAAACTGTTCTGAGGAATAACCTATGATTCTTTAATGTGGATCCTAGGTTTCCCCACACAGGATTGTAGCTGTGTAGCTAGTTAAACCTTCCCCACATTCCTTTCACTCTCTAACACAGTGCTAAGATGCTGCTAGCTAACACCGTTTATCACAGACCTGGAGTTAAACTACATTGTTTATTAAACAGCTTCAAGGCAGGAGTAAAACTTGGCTGTGTTAGAGAATGTTAAAAGAACTGTGATAATGCAAGAATTAACACAGTTTAATAAACATACACCCGTGTATTGATGCAGAGAGTGACACTACGTGATAACATCAGCATCATTCTCCCTGCATCATTCAGGAACAATTAATCTCCAGAAGAAAACATAGCACATCATTTGACCAGCTGGAAGGCAATAGAAAAAAAGTTAAAAAAAAAAAAAAAGAAAAGAAAAAATACATAACCTTCTATGATGCCAGTTGATTATGTTGAACTTGTATTTTAAAAAAATAATCTAAAACAATGAGAAGCATGGATAAAAAAAAAGCTCTCTTCACTTGGAAAAGAAACAGGCCACACAGTGTGTATTGAACATTGCTGCCTCTGTGCCTTATATGTCAAGACTTTAGCCATGAGGCAGATGGGGGTTTGTAATGTAACAGCAATACTGCCAATGAGTGCCCCATCTGTCTTTTGGCTGAAGATTGTGGACACTTGCCACTAAAAATGTGCAGATTCTAGGCTGGGGACCTGGAGGGTGGGGTTCACACAGAAATAAATGAGATTTTAGTCTCATATCTTACTATGCCTGTCACTGAACTTGGCCCCCATGTCCCTAGCCCAGGATCTGCACAAAAAAGCATACTATTTCACAAGTAAACATCCCATCTATTTGCTCCAGAAGGTATTGTGCTGTTTAAAGATAGTAATGCCCGTAGCGTAAATGACAGGAAAGAAGTAGCGCAGGGCAGGCATGATTAGGCCTAGAGTGGGTAAGGAAGGCTAGAAAGGGTTAAGTCAGTGCAGGGGTTTAAATGTATAGGTGGGAGCTGGTTGGTAGAGGGAGAACGTGGGTGGTCTCCTTGGCACCTTTGGGTGGGGTGTCCTGGGTGGGGGGCGGTCATTCGGAGCTGGACGTTGGTGAGTGAGCTTGGTGACATACAGCTTGCAAACCAGCCGTTCAGTGTGGGCCGTTAGTGAGCAGTTTTGGCGGTATGGAGGACCTGTTTGCCCAGCTGCGGGAGGCGGCAGCCTCACATGGGACGGACTGGCTGCAGAGCAGGGTCTCTGCCTTATTGCAGGACCCAGCTTTATCGTCGGCAGAAAGGGGGCGGGAGCGCCCACGTGCTCGGAGGTCAAGGCCTCCGGAGCCCTTTAGCCCAGACTCCCCATCCCCCAGAGCTCAGCGCCGCATCAGGAGCCCCGCTCGGGACCCTCCGGCCCCGCAGGCAAGGCACTCTCTGGCCTCTGCTCGCGGGGGAGCCGGGAGGAATCCTCAGCTTCGGCGGAGCTCGGTGGGCGGGGTTTCGTACGGAGGAAGCCCCTCCCCCCCGCCCGCACGGCAACAGAGACGGGAAGGTAACGGCTCCTCCACTGGCAAAGTGCATGTCAGGGAGGGAGCCCAACGTGGGAGAAGGAGCGCTGCGGCTGCCGGGCTGTCCCCTGCAGCAGTCGGCGGGCCATCTGTGCAGCATGGAGCGGCGGCTCTGAAGAGGCTCAAGCAGAAGGGCAGCTCTGGGCAGAGTGCTGAGGAGTGTGTGACGGGACGGAGACCAGGGACGTCGAGGGGCGTGGCTGGTGCCAGGAGGCGGAGTCAGCTGCGGCAAGGCCAGGAGGGACCCGTGGCTCCTGGGACGGGGAGGCCATGCAGCCGTCAGGAAGAGGACGAGAGATCGGAGGGCGAGCTGTCTGAACCCGATGCGGGGGTGACAGCTGGCCGCTCTGCGTCGATGGAGTCGGGACACGCAGCTGATGGGACATCTCCTGGGCAGCCTGGTGAGTGCCCTATTTTATTCTCTTCTGCACTTCGGGACCTGTTGGGGGGAGGCGGGGGTGCGGCCCGGGCGGAGAGGGTTGCAGGCGTTCCCGAGTCAGGTTTAAGGGGGGGTCTCGGCGATTTAATGTCTGGTTTGCGGGATTTGTTGCGGCGCTTTGAGAAGGATGAAGGTAGGGCCCCGGGGCCTGCTTCAGCGTGGCTTCCGCCACCGGGTGGGGAAGGGTTCGGGGTCCTAGAGCAGGAGGTAGGGGACGTGCGGAGCTCGGGGGTTTCTCCTCCTCCTGGTTCTGCGCCAGGGGTGGTTACAGCGGAAACAGGTGCTCTGGTTTCCGGGGTTGTTGATGGGGGTGCTGGGGTCTCTGGGACGGTAGGCGTGGCGGACTCGGCCAAGGGCGAGGTATACGTATGTTTTGAGGGCCCTTTGGGTGCGCACTTACCGTCGGAGGTTCGAGAGCGGATTTGGAGAGGGGAGTATGTGGAAATTTTCACGCTCTTGCCTTTGGAGCGTTTTCCGTTAGATGGGTCGCGGGTTGACGAGGGTAGGCGAGAGGATGCTGAGAAGCGGCGCTTTCGTTTTATCCCACGTACATTTGCGAATTGGATGCAGGCATTTGCAATCATGGCCAGTGTCATTGGGGAAAAGACTCCTGAGCATTGCTCAGCTCTCTTTTGTTACCTGGATGCCATTAGCGAGGCTCACAGGGTTTACGGTGGGACCGCATGGCTTCGATACGACGAGCAGTTTCGGCAGCGGCGGGCTGTTCGCCCTTCGTTACGTTGGGACCATAAGGACATTGGCCTTTGGATGCGCCTCATGACTCCCGTGCGGGCTCCTGGTCCGTTTTTTCAGGGCGGGGTCGGTGGTTCATTCTCCCCAGGACAATCGGCCTCAAAGCGTAGGGGTGTAAGTTCCAAGAGGGCGCGTGTCGTTTCGGGGGGTCCTGCCGTTTTAAACATGAGTGTTCAGGTTGCGGCGGCTCCCATCCTTTGTCGCGCTGTTTCAAGCGGGGTAGAGGCCTGCCCGGAGAGCATGCGAGTAAGAGGGACGACTCCGGTGAAAGTGGAAAGGATGCGGCCTTTCCTAAATAGATATCCGGATCGAGCAGCCGCCGGGCTGCTGTTGGCCGGTTTTTCGGAGGGTTTTCGTATCCTGTGTAGTTTGACTTCGATCCCCCCTTTAGCTCGTAACTTACGGTCGGCGGTGCAGCATGCTGAGGTGGTTTCGGCGAAGTTGAGTAAGGAAGTGGGGTTGGGACGTATGGGCGGGCCATTTTCTTGCGCTCCGTTTTCAGACCTGGTGGTTTCCCCCTTGGGGGTGGTGCCCAAGAAGGAGCCGAATTCGTTCAGGTTGATTCACCACCTGTCTTTCCCCAAAGGGGGGTCGGTTAATGACGCCATCGATCCGCAGTCTTGTTCGGTGTCTTACACATCGTTTGATGCGGCAGTTTTCTGGGTTCGTCGTTATGGGTGCGGTTCGCTTATGGCGAAGTCGAATATTGAGTCCGCATTTCGCTTGTTGCCGGTACATCCGGATAGTTTTCGTTTTCTGGGGTGCCATTGGCAGGGCTCGTTTTACGTTGATAAGTGCCTTCCCATGGGGTGTTCGATTTCTTGCGCATTGTTTGAGCGGTTCAGTTCGTTCTTGGAGTGGGTGGTGCGGGATGTCTCCGGGATAAATTCGGTCATCCATTATTTGGATGATTTTCTTTGCGTGGGTCCGCCCACTTCCAGGGTATGCGCGGTTTTGTTGGCTACGTTGCAACACGTTGCTGAACGTTTCGGGATTCCATTGGCTTTGGACAAGACAGAGGGCCGGCTTCGGTGATGACTTTTCTGGGCATCGTTTTGGACTCGGATGCCATGGAGTGCCGGCTGCCAGGTGACAAGCTGTTGGCCCTACAAGGGGAAATTCGTGGGGTGCTGGGCAAGCGAAAAATTCAGCTAGAGTCTTGCAGTCGTTGCTGGGTAAGCTGAACTTTGCTTGTCGCATCCTGCCGATGGGGCGAGTATTTTGCCAACGGCTGGCGGCGGCGACGGTGGGAATTACTTCCCCTTTGCATTTTATTCGTTTAACTAGGGAACATCGGAGGACTTGCGGATTTGGCATACCTTTTTGGATGACTTTAATGGACGGGCGCTGTGGATGTCTGGACCAGTCAGTAATTTTGACTTGGAATTGTTCACGGATGCGGCGGCTTCCGGGGGATATGGGGCCTTTTTTAGGGGGCGGTGGAGTGCGGCTCCGTGGCCTTCTTCTTGGGTCGCGGTTTCCTTAGTAACCTGGTGCTGTTGGAACTTTTTCCGGTGGTATTGGCGGTTGAGGTTTGGGGTGAAAATTTTAGGAATTAGAAGATTCGTTTTCATTGCGACAACTTGGGGGTGGTTCAGGTCATCAACTGAGTCTCGGCTTCCTCGCAACCAGTGGTTGGCTTGCTTCGCCATTTAGTGTTGCGTTGCCTGCAGCTGAACGTTTTTCTCCATGCTGTGCATCTCCCTGGGGTTGATAACATCTTGGCTGACGCTTTGTCTCGTTTTCAGTGGGACAAATTCCGAGAGTTGGCGCTGGCGGCGGAGCAACACGGGGTTCCTTGTCCCGACTGGCTGTGGGAGATTGCCTTGGGGTCGTTGCAGGTTGGATCCGGAGGTCGGTGAGTGAGGCGACATGGTCTGCATACTCGAAGGTCTGGCGAGAGTGGCGGGACTTGTTATGACAGGTCGAGATAGATCCGTGGGGGCCGGAGGTAGGGGTGGCTGTTTTGTATTATTTGGCAAGGAACTTGGAACGGGGGGTGTCGGCTGCTACGGTGGATAGGCGGTTGGCTGACTTGGCCTTCCTCTTTAAGCTTCAAGGGTGTCGGGACTTCACGAAAGAATTTTGGGTACGACAGGCTCTTCGAGGTTACCGTAGGGCTTGTCGCAGTAAGGATTCTCGTCGTCCGGTGTCCTTCGAGTTGTTAGGATCGTTGTTTGAGCATCTGCGCTTTGTTTGCTTTTCAGACTTTGAGGTGTGCTTGTTTCGGGCGGCCTTTGCGGTGGCTTTCTTTGGGGCATTGCGTATTGGGGAGCTTGTCAGTCCATCCAAATCCGTTCTTGGGGGGTTGTTGGGGGATGATGTCAGGGTCTCTAGTGACTGGGTGGAGGTGTTCATTCGTCGGTCCAAGACGGACCAATTGGGTTGTGGTGCGCGGGTGAGGTTTTTTGCCCTTCCTACATCATTGGTGTGCCCGGTGCGGTTGGTTCGTGACTTTTTGTCCCGTCGTCCGGTGGGGCGTGGCCCTTTTTTCATGCATGAGGATGGGTCCCCGTTAACTCGTTTTCAATTTATGTCGGTTTTTCGACGCTGTTTGAAGGTTGTGGATTTGGATGCATCTTTGTATGCTTCTCACTCGTTTCGGATTGGGGCGGCTACTGAGGCCGCCCGGTGGGGTTTGTCGGATGCGGCGGTAAAACGTATTGGTAGATGGGATTCCCAGAGGTTTCGCTTGTACATTCGTCCGCATCTGTTGGGTTGATTAAGGTTGGATCCCGGGTTGTTGTCCCTGGGTTGGGGGGAGTTTGTCCTGTCTCTGTGCCGTTTTTTGTTCTGGTGGTAGTTCTTGTTCTTTTATTTCAGATGGAGCGGTGCGCCTGGTATGGATCCTGGGGCACTCCTACGTTTTTTGGGGGGCCAGACGGGCGGATCTGAGGCCTAATGGGCGGCAGTTGGGATTGACTAGACAGGAGGCTTGCGTGCGATGGATAGGTGTGCCGGGGATGTTGTGGGGTCGTGTGGTGCCTGAAGTTCGGCGTTTTGCTAGTCTGGATAGGCCACCGGATGTTCTGGTATTGCATGTGGGGGGTAATGATTTGGGAGTTCGGTCCATGCGGGAGTTGGTGAGGGACGTAAAGATGGACTTTCTGCTATTGCGGAGGGATTATCCGGACATGATGTTGGTATGGTCGGATATGGTAGCCCGTGCCTCTTGGCGTTTGGCGCGGTCGGTGGAGCGGCTCAATAAAGCGCGGATAAAGGTCAACAAGGAGGTGGGGTGCTTTTTCATTCGGAATGGGGGGTTGGTGGTCCGGCATTTGGAGTTGGAGGTAGATACCTGGCGGTATCTGCGGAATGATGGGGTACATCTTAACGCGGTTGGGACGGATTTGTGGTCTCTGGGTTTACAAGATGGTGTGCACAGAGCAGTCCGTTTGTGGTGGGGCACGCATGGGTAAGGGCTTACCCAGCATGTTGTGGCGGTTTGTTGGTCTTTGGAGGCGGGTATTATCTTGAAGGTACAGAGAATGGTGTGGGACCCATCGGTGGTATGGTGTGCCCAGGGAACATTCCAGTTAACCAAGGTTTAACTGGAATGTGGTGGTGCTGCACTGCGGACGGTAAGGTTGTCTCCGAGCTGGGTGGTTGCGGCTGGAGGCCTGGTGGTATATGGGGTCCGCAGGTGCATTTCAGATAATTTGTGGATGGGGCCTTCGAAGACCAACAACAAATTGGTATGTTTTCTGTTATAAGGAATGGTTTGGTGTTTAAATCGTGTGGTTAATAAAAGGCCACGTTGGCCATTTACTCCAAATCGGTGTCATGTTTTTATTTAAGTAAGAGTTATAGGTAAGGGGATCTGGATGAACCGATCTCTGGTGCACTAGTCATGAAGAGTACAGCTTGCAGGGCTTGGTCTAAAGATCTATAGCCTGTATTGGTTTTTGGTAGCAGAGACACCTGTAGATGCATTTTTGTCTCTTTTGGATATCTTGTGCCTTAACCCCCTCCCTTTGATTTATTGTTTTCTAATGAGTTTTTTTAAACATTTTAGTGACTGGCACCCTATCTCTTTCTCTGTACAGAGTCAAAAATTCTGACCAGAGGTTTGAAATGTTAGCCCACTGAGCTATCTGGGGGTCCCACTAAACCACTCAGGAGTAAGAGGGTGCTATAGCTCCTCTGAGACACACTTGTACATGCAAGATGAATCAAGACATTAGGTACAGTGGGACAGGCAGGCCATGATGCCATATCCTCTATGACAAGGATATTGTTTGAATCGCGGCTGGTTAATCAGGGACTGGCCGAGATTCTAACTATATATGGGCAGGCTGGTTGTACTCAAGTCGATTGTTGTATGACTTGGGTACACGCAGCATGTTAGATTTTACATGCAACAATTGTTAGTGGCGATGTGGTGGGGGGTATCTTCCCCAGCCAGGAGAGAACAATAGCTTGGAGAAAGGATTCCCATCAACACAGTCAGGGTTGCACGAAAGAAAATTTAATCATGTATGGCCTGCCTTAGATCCACTTCATCACAAACAGCTGCTAACTGGCTCTTTTCCCCCTTATGTTTTTTCTCCTTTTATTTGGTGTTGTTGCTTACTACAAAACATTATATTTTTAATTTGGTTTTATTTTCTTACTATGCAACATTTTTTCACTTTCTGACTAAGCATTTCTCATTATATTATGTCTGCAGAGTGCTGTAATGCATTTTACTCCTCAATACAAGCCATACATTAGGAAGCTTGTCAGTTTGTCTTTATTCCATGAATGTGTGCTTCTTGTTCCAAAATGTTGTGAAAAATTGAGGGAATGTTAAAAATGGGGGCGTGATTTGGTGCATGCGGCTTGTTTCTGCATTATATTCCAGGGCAATCCAGGTCTGTCATAGTCATACTTACATTTAATTACTCTGTTTTGATTTTTCAGTCAGGCATATTACCATCATGGTATTATTAACATTTACATATTGTTTTCTACTGTTTAAATATTAATTAAAATAGAGGTCATAATTTTTGGGTTTGGTTAAAAATGGGTATTGGTTAGTAGGGTGTCCCTGGATTTCCTTTGCAAAATATGGTCACCTTACCATAGACCCTGAACCCTAGAAAAAGCTCTCATATATCTCCTCCAGCACCCCCACCCCCCTTCCCCATACACCCTGCATCCTCCAGAATTCAATCATCCCATATACCCTGCATCCTTCAGAATCCCCCACCTTACCCCATGTAGTAGCAAGTCTTCTTCAGCTAGAGTTTTTCTGCTTAACCACTTGTCCTATTCATACAATTTTTCCTCCCAGCTCAGTATGCCTGCATTGCAACCAGACAGAGTGCTCCTGTCAGGCCCTTGATTATAAACATCAGCCCCTTGCTCAATGTCACCCAATCCCAATGAGAAGGCATGGCTGAAGGCAAAGCCTTTTTTACATTATAAACAACTTTATTGAATGTGTTGTGTCAGTATAGTGTCTCAGTCTCCCAGCCTTGCAGCTGGGTATAAATTAGGCTGCCCTGGACAAGCAGGACTGTTTGTTTTCTGGTGACAGACCCCAAAAAATGGGGACTGTACCCTCTTAAAAGGGTTGAATGGTAACCATAGCCTAAGGTGGAAGGACATTAAGGTCCAAAAAAATTAGGTAAACTGAGTTTTCATTTTGTGTAGGTTTATTGCGTTGTGGAGAACCATGATTGGAGAGCAGAGGAAGTGAGACACTAATCATATATTCTCCCTGTCACAGTGTCTACAACCAACATGTTTTCTGCCGGAACAAAGAAATGTATAATTACTGTGAGTTCCATTCCTCCCTCTGCTCAGCTGGCCACTTTGATTCTTTTAAAAAGTATTCCTTGGAGTCAAACACAGGCTGACATTGCATATGGCACAATGTCTTCTGGCATCCTTTCTGCCCTCTTTTGTTTTAATATACAAATTGCTTGTCCCTTTGTCTGTATCAAAATAAAACAACTGTTTCACTAATCAATGGGCCTGTTTTCTGTTGCTTACTTATCTAGGCTCATAGAATTTATCATTCACCTGCAATGTATGCAGAAATTTGTGTACAGGCGATAACAAACAAACAAAATGTATTACAATTCTGGTTTTAATACAGAATATACGCTGGACCATGGACCGTTCAAACACGAGCCAGTTGTGCAATGGTGTGTCTAAAATAAAAATATGTTTTTTTCCAACAGTTGTTAGGTGCAGTTCCATATAGGATTAAAAACCACATCAAGTGCATGCAATTTTTATTAAACAAGAATGACAAAAATTGAATTGCCTTAGTTTACTGATATAATACTGCACATGAATTAATCTTTGTGCATATGCCCAAAAGTTCAGCAATCATTGAGTATATGACATTCCATACATTTGTGCTTACAATATAGATTCCAATAACAGATACTTGAATATTTGCTGACTTTCATACATATAGTTTCTGGGATCCCCTTATGTGCCTTTTAGGTTGGTGTATGCACTCTTTTATATACTTTGTGAGGTATTCACAATATTTTTACACAAGGTTTTCGCATGTACATTCAAAAGTAGCACATTTAAGGATTGGACATCAATATACAAAAAGCCAGAGAGGCTTATGGATTGTGTATGTTGGCAAACATTTACTCATATATACAGGCACACAATCCATGTTTTGAACACTGATAGTAATCCTGCTGCTGGGGTGTGGGTTTTGGAGATCTGGACATTTTTCTATGTGGGATACTGGCATGCCCTATATTATTAATATTAGTGACTATAGGGCTGTTTGTTCACTGGGCTTCTCTGTTTGGAATTACTTAATCTCTAGGTTATATACTAGATGTGGTTGCTGGTCTTTTTTGAATGGATAGGCTGCTTTCTCAGTGATGAGAGTGTGAGGATAGGCAATCTTTTCAGTTATGTCATCAGTGTCTACTGAATAGATAGGAAGAGTTATGCGTGATTTCTGCAGCCTTAAACAAATAAAAAAGCTGCTGGGGACACAGGGCTAACCAAGTGTTCCCATGGGACTGGTCACCCCCTACAACCAACCCTCTCCCCCTTTTTTCTTCCTGTATTGTCTTCAGTGGTTAACAGTAGAGATGAGCGAATCGAACTTGGCGAAGTGGAATTCGTTTCGAATATTAGGAAAAATTCGATTCGCACCGAATCCAAAAATTAGCAAACTTCGGATGCACGAATCGAACTTTCCCGATCGGCCGATTTTCATCCCTTCTACAGCCGGCAAAAAGTGTCCCTGCAGAGAGCTCCGCTATTTCTGACAGTTCTCTGACAGTTCCTTAACATTTACAGTGGTTGAAACATTGTATCTATTTGTTTCCATTTAGGATACAGATGTTTTTATTCGGAAACAAATAGATACAATGTTTCAACCACTGTAAATGTGAAGGAACTGTCAGAGAACTGTCAGAAATAGCGGAGCTCTCTGCAGATACACTTTTTGCTGTACTGGAATTCTTCTTATTTTCATCCTACTTCTTCTTCTTCTTCTTCATCATCCTCATCCTTATCCTCTTCTTCTTCTTCATCCTCATCCTCTTCTTCTTCTTCTTCATCCTCATCCTCTTCCTCTTCTTCTTCTTCATCCTCATCCTCTTCTTCATCCTCATTCTCTTCTTCTTCTTCTTCTTCTTCTTCTTCATCCTCATCTTCTTCTTCTTCTTCTTCTTCTTCATCCTCATCTTCTTCTTCTTCTTCTTCTTCTTCATCCTCATCTTCTTCTTCTTCTTCTTCATCCTCATCTTCTTCTTCTTCTTCTTCTTCATCCTCATCTTCTTCTTCTTCTTCTTCATCATCCTCATCCTCTTCTTCTTCTTCCTCATCCTCATCTTCTTCTTCTTCTTCTTCTTCTTCATCTTCATCTTCTTCTTCATCTTCTTCTTCTTCTTCATCTTCTTCTTCTTCATCTTCTTCTTCTTCATCTTCTTCGTCTTCATCATCTTCTTCTTCATCATCTTCTTCTTCATCATCTTCTTCTTCATCATCTTCTTCATCATCATCTTCTTCATCATCTTCTTCTTCATCTTCTTCTTCTTCATCCTCATCTTCTTCTTCTTCTTCATCCTCATCCTCTTCTTCTTCTTCCTCATCCTCATCTTCTTCCTCTTCTTCTTCATCATCTTCTTCATCTTCTTCTTCATCTTCTTCTTCTTCTTCTTCTTCATCTTCATCTTCTTCATCATCTTCTTCTTCATCATCTTCTTCTTCATCATCTTCTTCATCATCATTTTCTTCATCATCATCTTCTTCTTCTTCATCCTCATCTTCTTCTTCTTCTTCTTCTTCTTCATCCTCATCCTCTTCTTCTTCTTCTTCCTCATCCTCATCTTCTTCTTCTTCATCTTCTTCTTCTTCTTCTTCTTCATCTTCTTCTTCTTCTTCATCTTCTTCTTCTTCATCTTCTCCTTCTTCTTCTTCTTCTTCATCTTCTTCTTCTTCATCTTCTTCTTCTTCATCATCTTCTTCTTCATCATCTTCTTCATCATCATCTTCTTCATCATCTTCTTCTTCATCTTCTTCTTCTTCTTCTTCATCCTCCTCTTCTTCTTCTTCTTCTTCTTCTTCTTCTTCATCCTCATCCTCTTCTTCTTCTTCCTCATCCTCTTCTTCTTCTTCTTCATCTTCTTCTTCTTCATCTTCTTCTTCTTCATCATCTTCTTCTTCATCATCTTCTTCTTCATCATCTTCTTCATCATCATCTTCTTCATCATCTTCTTCTTCATCTTCTTCTTCTTCATCTTCTTCTTCTTCTTCATCTTCTTCATCTTCTTCTTCTTCTTCATCTTCTTCTTCATCTTCTTTGTCTTCTTCATCTTCTTCTTCTTCTTCATCTTCTTCTTCTTCTTCATCTTCTTCGTCGTGCCCCGTGACTGCCCAAATGAGTGAAGTGTGCGGTGATTCTAAGATCGACGGCACTCATCTGCATGTCATACTGACTGACAGTATTATTTCTCTTCCCCAGCAGACTCCAAGGGCATTTAAATTAAAGGTACAGTGTTCTGCACTAATATAAAGTCTCTCTGAAGCCTAGAAACCCTTTTAATAAGTTAAATTCGCAGCGAATAAATTCGCATCGAATCAAATTTATTCCGCAAATTCGGCGAATCAGCCGAATCGAATTTTTGAATAATTCGCTCATCTCTAGTTAACAGCTTTAATTGAAAAGGTATGGAATCTTTATTCTGGCTTTCTCTGTTTATCTTTTCAAGTACTGTGGCTTCGTCTTCCCCACCTCACATCTTGGCTACTGATAAAAAGTCACATAAAACAGTTATTACCAGAACATCCTCAACGCTTTGATCCTGGTCAGTTAAAGCAGAGCTAAATCCATCAATTTAATGGTTTAAAAAAAACACTTACAATCCCGGCATGGCAGGAATGCTAATTGTCCCATTTGCGTGTGCTTTTAACCAAACTGTCAAACCATCAAATGGTTGGAGTTATAACTGGTCACATATGTAGCACCATGGCAGTCACAGAATAAACATATTCTAAAATGGCAGCTTCCTTAGCTGAAAAGGATAGAAGGGTTTAGTTTCAGGTTAAAAAATGCTTAGAAGCTGAAATTGGAATGTAATCAAGCTGTCATCTTATTGGTGTAATGTCCCCTTACAGGTGTGGGTAGACAGTGTTTATGGTGGTGTTTGGTGGTTGATACAGCTACTTTGTGCTTGAGTCTTTGGAAAAATATTACATGTTCTACCCATTTTTAGGGTGGAACATGTAACATGTTCTCAATGTGCTGTAGCTGTATTTCCCGTACTAGCTGTCAGTATTTAAAAACAGTGCCGATGCACGGGGCTGTGAATGAATGAACTATAAGTCCCGACAGCCTTAGCGGCTGTCCACTTGTAGCTCTTAATGAACTACCATGGCACTGTGGAGCGTTGTGGTAGTTCCTTCAATTTTCCTGCATGGGCAAGCAGATATACTGAGAGGTCTGCAGGAAATCTGCATGGCTTTACAGGCAATGCTTTATAGGCCCCTGTGGCCAAAAATAATAACGTTTTAAAGGTGGTATTGGTCTGTGTATTTAACCCCTTGGCGCCGGCACCTCCCGGCCCTTTAAGGGTTTCAGAAGCTGGGAGGCGGGGCAGGGTTTAGGGTCATGTGACTACTGTGATACGCCGTCACAGCGGTCACATGATCGGGAAAGGTCCTAATCGAAAGAGGAGATTGGGACCTTTCCGCGAGTACCGGATATGTATGCTAGAAGTGCGCAGGGCTAATAGAATGCACATGTGCAGTCTCTCAGCGTCTAGGCCCAGACGCCAGGAGGCCACACATTTGTGTTCGGCCGGCATGAAGAAGTTAATGTTAAATTTCTGGTAAAACAAAGGTTAAAGGTTATCACATTCTGTTTTAAATAAAAAAAAAACGAGTTTCGCCCATAATTTTCCATACTTCATTTTCCTTTCTTTCTCTGTTATCATGATTGATTAGATGGGTATGGTGTGGGTGGAATTGGGGTGGTTGTTTGTGGGGTTGTACAATCCCATGTGGTGTTATTAATGTCATCTGTATCTGATCATTGGAATTAGAGATGAGCGAATCGAAGTAGGCGAAGTGGAATTCGTTTCGAATATTAGGAAAATTTCGATTTCCTAAAATGGCGGCGACATGTGCGGCGACGGAGCAGGGATGTCTGGGAAGGCACGCAGACAAGGCGCGCTGACCCATAATGCATTCATTCATGACATGTGATCGCATTAGCCAATCAGCAGCCAGCCAGCCAGCACAGTGTAATGGTCGAGCTATAAATAGCGGCCATTTTAGAATTCTCCATTTGCCTCCAGTCATTCAACAGAGGCAGACCTGGCTGTATGCAGGGAGAGAGTTAGGGACAGAGAAACGTTAGTTAGGGCCACAGAATCGTTACTTAGGGCCATAGAAACGTTACATAGGGCCACAGAAACGTTTACTTAGTGCGACAGAATCGTTAGTTAGGGCCACAGAAACGTTACTTAGGGACACAGAATTGTTACTCAGGGACAGACAGAATTGTTACTGAGGGATACAGAATTGTTACTGAGGGCCACAGAATCGTTACTTAGGGCCACAGAAACGTTACTTAGGGCCACAGAAACGTTACTTAGGGACAGACACAGAATTGTTAATGAGGGACACAGATTTGTTACTGAGGGCCACAGAATCGTTACTTAGGGCCACAGAAACGTTACTTAGGGCCACAGAATTGTTACTTAGGGACAGACACAGAATTGTTACTGAGGGACACAGATTTGTTACTGAGGGCCACAGAATCGTTACTTAGGGCCACAGAAACGTTACTTAGGGCCACAGCATTGTTACTTAGGGACAGACACAGAATTGTTATTGAGGGACACAGAATTGTTACTGAGGGCCACAGAAACGTTACTTAGGGCCACAGAAACGTTACTTAGGGCCACAGAATCGTTACTTAGGGCCACAAAATCGTTACTTAGGGCCACAGAAACGTTACTTAGGGCCACAGAATTGTTACTTAGGGACAGACAGAATTGTTACTGAGGGACACAGATTTGTTACTGAGGACCACAGAATCGTTACTTAGGGCCACAGAAACGTTACTTAGGGCCACAGAATTGTTACTTAGGGACAGACACAGAATTGTTATTGAGGGACACAGAATTGTTACTAAGGGCCACAGAAACGTTACTTAGGGCCACAGAAACGTTACTTAGGGCCACAGAATCGTTACTTAGGGCCACAGAAACGTTACTTAGGGACACAGAATTGTTACTCAGGGACAGACAGAATTGTTACTGAGGGATACAGAATTCTTACTGAGGGCCACAGAATCGTTACTTAGGGCCACAGAAACGTTACTTAGGGCCACAGAATTGTTACTTAGGGACAGACACAGAATTGTTACTGAGGGACACAGATTTGTTACTGAGGGCCACAGAATCGTTACTTAGGGCCACAGAAACGTTACTTAGGGCCACAGAATTGTTACTTAGGGACAGACACAGAATTGTTATTGAGGGACACAGAATTGTTACTGAGGGCCACAGAAACGTTACTTAGGGCCACAGAAATGTTACTTAGGGCCACAGAATTCATACTTAGGGCCACAAAATCGTTACTTAGGGACACAGAATTGTTACTCAGGGACAGACAGAATTGTTACTGAGGGATACAGAATTGTTACTTAGGGCCACAGAAACGTTACTTAGGGCCACAGAATTGTTACTTAGGGACAGACAGAATTGTTACTGAGGGACACAGATTTGTTACTAAGGGCCACAGAATCGTTACTTAGGGCCACAGAATTGTTACTTAGGGACAGACACAGAATTGTTACTGAGGGACACAGATTTGTTACTGAGGGCCACAGAATCGTTACTTAGGGCCACAGAAACGTTACTTAGGGCCACAGAATTGTTACTTAGGGACAGACACAGAATTGTTATTGAGGGACACAGAATTGTTACTGAGGGCCACAGAACCGTTACTTAGGGCCACAGAAACGTTACTTAGGGTCACAGAATTGTTACTTAGGGACAGACACAGAATTGTTACTGAGGGACACAGATTTGTTACTGAGGGCCACAGAATCGTTACTTAGGGCCACAGAATTGTTACTTAGGGACAGACACAGAATTGTTACTGAGGGACACAGATTTGTTACTGAGGGCCACAGAATCATTACTTAGGGCCACAGAAACGTTACTTAGGGCCACAGAATTGTTACTTAGGGACAGACACAGAATTGTTATTGAGGGACACAGAATTGTTACTGAGGGCCACAGAAACGTTACTTAGGGCCACAGAAACGTTACTTAGGGTCACAGAATTGTTACTTAGGGACAGACACAGAATTGTTACTGAGGGACACAGATTTGTTACTGAGGGCCACAGAATCGTTACTTAGGGCCACAGAATTGTTACTTAGGGACAGACACAGAATTGTTACTGAGGGACACAGATTTGTTACTGAGGGCCACAGAATCGTTACTTAGGGCCACAGAAACGTTACTTAGGGCCACAGAATTGTTACTTAGGGACAGATACAGAATTGTTATTGAGGGACACAGAATTGTTACTGAGGGCCACAGAACCGTTACTTAGGGCCACAGAAACGTTACTTAGGGCCACAGAATTGTTACTTAGGGACAGACACAGAATTGTTACTGAGGGACACAGATTTGTTACTGAGGGCCACAGAATCGTTACTTAGGGCCACAGAATTGTTACTTAGGGACAGACACAGAATTGTTACTGAGGGACACAGATTTGTTACTGAGGGCCACAGAATCGTTACTTAGGGCCACAGAAACGTTACTTAGGGCCACAGAATTGTTACTTAGGGACAGACACAGAATTGTTATTGAGGGACACAGAATTGTTACTGAGGGCCACAGAACCGTTACTTAGGGCCACAGAAACGTTACTTAGGGCCACAGAATTGTTACTTAGGGACAGACACAGAATTGTTACTGAGGGACACAGATTTGTTACTGAGGGCCACAGAATCGTTACTTAGGGCCACAGAATTGTTACTTAGGGACAGACACAGAATTGTTACTGAGGGACACAGATTTGTTACTGAGGGCCACAGAAACGTTACTTAGGGCCACAGAAACGTTACTTAGGGCCACAGAATCGTTACTTAGGGCCACAGAAACGTTACTTAGGGCCACAGAAACTTTACTTAGGGCCACAGAATTGTTACTTAGGGACACAGAATTGTTACTCAGGGACAGACACAGAATTGTTACTGAGGGATACAGAATTGTTACTGAGGGCCACAGAAACGTTACATAGGGCCACAGAAACGTTACTTAGGGCCACAGAAACGATACTTAGGGCCACAGAATTGTTAATTAGGGACAGACACAGAATTGTTACTGAGGGACACAGAATTGTTACTGAGGGCCACAGAACCGTTACTTAGGGCCACAGAAACGTTACTTAGGGACACAAAATTGTTACTCAGGGACAGACACAGAATTGTTACTGAGCGACACAGAATTGTTACTGAGGGCCACAGAACTGTTACTGAGGGCCACAGAACTGTTACTTAGGGCCACAGAAACGTTACTTAGGGCCACAGAATCGTTACTTAGGGCCACAGAAACGTTACTTAGGGCCACAGAAACGTTACTTAGGGACACAGAAACGTTACTTAGGGACACAGAATTGTTACTCAGGGACAGACACAGAATTGTTACTGAGGGACACAGATTTGTTACTGAGGGCCACAGAACCGTTACTTAGGGCCACAGAAACGTTACTTAGGGACACAGAATTGTTACTCAGGGACAGACACAGAATTGTTACTCAGGGACACAGAATTGTTACTGAGGGACACAGATTTGTTACTGAGGGCCACAGAATCGTTACTTAGGGCCACAGAAACGTTACTTAGGGCACAGAATTGTTACTTAGGGACAGACACAGAATTGTTATTGAGGGACACAGAATTGTTACTGAGGGCCACAGAAACGTTACTTAGGGCCACAGAAACGTTACTTAGGGCCACAGAATCGTTACTTAGGGCCACAAAATCGTTACTTAGGGACACAGAATTGTTACTCAGGGACAGACAGAATTGTTACTGAGGGATACAGAATTATTACTTAGGGCCACAGAAACGTTACTTAGGGCCACAGATTTGTTACTTAGGGACAGACAGAATTGTTACTGAGGGACACAGATTTGTTACTGAGGGCCACAGAATCGTTACTTAAGGCCACAGAATTGTTACTTAGGGACAGACACAGAATTGTTACTGAGGGACACAGATTTGTTACTGAGGGCCACAGAATCGTTACTTAGGGCCACAGAAACGTTACTTAGGGCCACAGAATTGTTACTTAGGGACAGACACAGAATTGTTATTGAGGGACACAGAATTGTTACTGAGGGCCACAGAACCGTTACTTAGGGCCACAGAAACGTTACTTAGGGCCACAGAATTGTTACTTAGGGACAGACACAGAATTGTTACTGAGGGACACAGATTTGTTACTGAGGGCCACAGAATCGTTACTTAGGGCCACAGAATTGTTACTTAGGGACAAACACAGAATTGTTACTGAGGGACACAGATTTGTTACTAAGGGCCACAGAATCGTTACTTAGGGCCACAGAAACGTTACTTAGGGCCACAGAATTGTTACTTAGGGACAGACACAGAATTGTTATTGAGGGACACTGAATTGTTACTGAGGGCCACAGAACCGTTACTTAGGGCCACAGAAACGTTACTTAGGGCCACAGAATTGTTACTTAGGGACAGACACAGAATTGTTACTGAGGGACACAGATTTGTTACTGAGGGCCACAGAATCGTTACTTAGGGCCACAGAATTGTTACTTAGGGACAGACACAGAATTGTTACTGAGGGACACAGATTTGTTACTGAGGGCCACAGAAACGTTACTTAGGGCCACAGAAACGTTACTTAGGGCCACAGAATCGTTACTTAGGGCCACAGAAACGTTACTTAGGGCCACAGAAACTTTACTTAGGGCCACAGAATTGTTACTTAGGGACACAGAATTGTTACTCAGGGACAGACACAGAATTGTTACTGAGGGATACAGAATTTTTACTGAGGGCCACAGAAACGTTACTTAGGGCCACAGAAACGTTACTTAGGGCCACAGAAACGATACTTAGGGCCACAGAATTGTTACTTAGGGACAGACACAGAATTGTTACTGAGGGACACAGAATTGTTACTGAGGGCCACTGAACCGTTACTTAGGGCCACAGAAACGTTACTTAGGGACACAGAATTGTTACTCAGGGACAGACACAGAATTGTTACTGAGCGACACAGAATTGTTACTGAGGGCCACAGAACTGTTACTGAGGGCCACAGAACTGTTACTTAGGGCCACAGAAACGTTACTTAGGGACACAGAAACGTTACTTAGGGCCACAGAATCGTTACTTAGGGCCACAGAAACGTTACTTAGGGCCACAGAAACGTTACTTAGGGACACAGAAACGTTACTTAGGGAAACAGAATTGTTACTCAGGGACAGACACAGAATTGTTACTGAGGGACACAGATTTGTTACTGAGGGCCACAGAACCGTTACTTAGGGCCACAGAAACGTTACTTAGGGACACAGAATTGTTACTCAGGGACAGACACAGAATTGTTACTCAGGGACACAGAATTGTTACTGAGGGACACAGAATTGTTACTCAGGGACACAGAATTGTTACTCAGGGACACAGAATTGTTACTGAGGGACACAGAATTGTTACTCAGGGACAGACACAGAATTGTTACTCAGGGACAGACACAGAATTGTTACTGAGGGACACAGAATTGTTACTGAGGGACACAGATTTGTTACTGAGGGACACAGAACCGTTACTTAGGGCCACAGAACCGTTACTTAGGGCCACAGAAACGTTACTTAGGGACACAGAATTGTTACTGAGGGACACAGAATTGTTACTGAGGGACACAGAATTGTTACTCAGGGACACAGAATTGTTACTCAGGGACACAGAATTGTTACTGAGGGACACAGAATTGTTACTCAGGGACACAGAATTGTTACTCAGGGACACAGAATTGTTACTCAGGGACAGACACAGAATTGTTACTGAGGGACACAGAATTGTTACTGAGGGACACAGAATTGTTACTGAGGGCCACAGAACTGTTACTTAGGGCCACAGAAACGTTACTCAGGGACACAGAATTGTTACTCAGGGACAGACACAGAATTGTTACTCAGGGACACAGAATCGTTTAATTAAAGAGTATGTCAGACAACATGCAGAGGAGTGGCAGAGGAGGCAATGTTTTAGGAGCGAGCAGACGTGGCAGCAGAGGAAGGGGTCGAGGCAGCACTATTCGCAGCCAGAGGCCAGTGCTCCCGGTGTCATCCAGCGGTCGTGTCTCCACCGACAACCCTGCCGTCATTGATTGGTTGGCTCGGTCGTCTTCCTCTTCCCAGGTCACCTCTGACACCTACAGCCAACGGTCGGTGGGTACGTCAGACACAACCGTTAGTTGGCATGGCCCGGGACCAAGCCCACTGAAATCACGTGTCCTCTACCTGCCCCTGTCCTTTGGTGTTCCCTCACCAAGCGAAGTATCGCATGCTGTGGGCTCAGCCCCACTGTACAGTGAGGAAGAGCAAACAGAGGGCGGTCAGGAACGGGGGGAGACATCCGCCTCTTCAGCAGCCAGGCGAAGAAGTAGTGGCCAGGAGAGTGGCTCGGTAGCCGGTCTAGAGACAGGTCTGTCTCCTGACCCACACGCAGCCGAGGGGGCTAGTAGTGAGGCGGAGACCCTAATTGATGATGAGGAGGCTGATCGCACTTGGCAGCCTCGTCGTCATCAGGCTATTGCTTCCGCATCATCAGAAGAAGAGGGTGGCAGCTTGGCAGCGAGCAAAACAGTCGGTGGGTTGCCCAGGAGGCAGCAGGGTCGCAGCAGTGTCAGTGGAGGCAAACGGCCACGGAGTACAGCACCAGCTCCACTGCAGCCTACCACCACGGCCAGTAGTGGTGCCGGTGTGCACGGAGGAAGCAGCAGTCAGCCAGTGAGGAGTATCGGGGGCAAAGTTTCCTACTCGGCGGTGTGGCAATTTTTTGTCAAGCCGCCCGAGGAAGTAAACGTAGCCGTATGTCGACTATGTGGCCAGAAAGTCAAGCGTGGCCAGGGGGCCCATGTTGGGACTACAGCGTTGCGGCAGCATATGCAGCGTCGCCATTTGGTGGCCTGGGAAAACCGTGATAAAGATACGGCGGTTCTGCCCACCCCAGCCCCCGCTCCATCACCCGCTCTGTTACTTGCTCCGTCACCCGACATCAATCGCCCTCTATCAGCCAGTCAAGGCTCCAACACCTCTGCTGAGGGGAGTTGTCGCTCGTTGCCATCTTCCGCTCGTTCAGATGCTCCTTCTCCTGCTACTCCTCTTCACGGATTCCGTCAGCAGTCTTTCTTGGAATCCCTTTCCAAGAGACAACAGTTTGCGAGCACGCACCCGACGGTGCAAAAGCTGAACGTCCTCCTGTCCAAGTTGCTGGTGCTGCAGTCCCTCCCTTTCCAAGTGGTGGACTCAGCACCTTTCCGAGAAATGATGGCTTGTGCCGCGCCGCGGTGGAGAGTGCCAAGCCGTCATTTCTTCGCCAAAAAGGCAGTGCCAGCCCTGCATTCACATGTAGAAGAGATGGTGGGCCAGTCTTTGAGCATGTCGGTCTCTGCCAAAGTGCACGGCAGCGCCGACGTGTGGAGCTGTAACTACGGTCAGGGACAGTACATGTCATTTACGGCCCACTGGGTGAACGTGGTGCCGTCACAGCCGCACCAGCAACTTGGACAGGTCACGCCGCTTTTGCCTCCACGTTTGCACGTCCTTGGTCCACAAAACATGTCCGCCTCTACCACCTCTTCTTCCTTCGTGTCCTCAGCCGCCACCCCCGTGCCAAGTCCCATTACCCGACCGGCATATCACATGTGCAGGGCGCAACGGTGTCACGCTGTGCTGCACCTGGTATGCCTTGGCGAACGTAGTCACACAGGGGAGGAACTTCTCAGTGTAATGAACAGAGAAATCGACAGATGGCTGTCTCCGCGCAAACTGAAAATCGGAACCATGTTGACCGACAACGGAAAGAACATGGTGTCTGCTCTACGTCAAGGAAGGTTGTGCCATGCGCCATGCATGGCTCACGTGTTCAATCTGGTTGTCAAGCGGTTCCTAAAATCCACCATCCCACTGCAAGACATCCTTAAAATGTCACGTAAACTTTGCATGCATTTCAGCCATTCCTACACCGCAAAGCACACCCTCCTTGAGCTGCAGCGGCAGAACGGAATTCCACAGCATCGCCTGATCTGCGACGTTGCAACAAGGTGGAATTCAACCCTACACATGTTAGACCGCCTTTACGAACAGCGAAAGGCCATCACCGATTTCCTGATGTTACAAGCGGATAAAGGTACTCCCCTGTGTAACTTCGATGTCAGCCATTGGCAGCTCATGCGTGACACCTGCTGCTTGCTCAGGCCCTTTGAGGAGGCCACGCTATTCGTGAGTCGCCAGGACTATGGGATGAACGACGTCATTCCTCTGTTGCACGTCCTGGAACAAATGCTGTTAACAATGGCTGGTCAGGGTAGACGTGGCGCACAGATCTCAACGCCACATGACCCCTGTGGGGGCAGGACAGGCAGAAGAGGAGGAGGTAGAGGAGGACATTTGTGCTCAGGAATTATTGAGTGAAATGGGTGGTTTTTCCACTCAGCGGACAGGAGTGGAGGAGCAGGAGCATGTGGTAGAGGAGGAGGAGGAGGAGACAGAGGACCCAGACGCACCGTGGCAGTATGCTGTGGAGATGGAGGCAGGGAGTCCCTCGCATTCCTTGGCACAAATGGCCCATAGCATGCTCGGTTGCTTGCGTAGCGACAGCCGAATAATAACCATCAGACAGAGGGATGACTTTTGGCTGTCCACCTTGTTGGACCCTCGCTACCGTTCAAAAATGGTGGCCTTTTTCACACCTGCTGAGAGGGAGGCCAAAATAACGTACTATAAAAACCACCTATGTAGTCAGTTGGTCTCTGCCTTTCTGCGCCAACGTCCATCCTCAGACACTGTGGGCCCTGTGCGCTCACGTTCCGCTGCCATGGCAGCAGGGGAGGGGTGGGGTGGTAGGAGCAGTGGTAGCTCCACCAGCAGCGGCTGCCTCAGTCTGCAGTCGATGATGAGTAGCTTTCTTCACCAGCGCAGTGAGGAAACTACTAACCAGCCGCAGCAGCAGCAGCATCGGGTGGACCTGGAGCAGGACCTCAAACAACAGGCTTGGGCCTACTTGGACAGCACCCTGCCAACCGAGGTAGACAATCCCCTTGACTACTGGGCAACGAAACTTGACCTTTGGCCCCAACTAGCTGAATTTGCCCTTGAAAGGCTGTCATGCCCGGCCAGTAGCGTGGCATCGGAGCGCGTGTTTAGTGCGGCAGGAGGTATCGTAACTCCGCGGAGGACACGACTGTCCACCCAAAGTGTGGAGAGACTCACGTTTGTGAAAATGAATCAGGCGTGGATTAGTCTGGATTTCAAACCACCAGTTCCTGACACAACTGACTAAATCCACCATGAATCATGCCCCAAACATGTGCCACTTTCAGGTCTCCTCACACACTGCTGGTGTGTTCAATTTTTTGACATAGGGTGCTGGCAGATTACGGGCCTCCCATAGCTGCTGCCAGGCCCCTAATCTGCCATGGGCCCCTATACCGCCTCCTCATGCTGCTGCCAAGTCCAGAGTCTGTCATGGGTCCCTGTACGGCCTCCCATTGCTGCTGTCTCCATCGCCACACTCTGCCATGTGCCACTTTCAGGTCTCCTCACACTGCTGGTGTGTTGAATTTTTTGACATTGGGTGCTGGCAGATTATGGGCCTCCCATAGCTGCTGCCAGGCCCCTAATCTGCCATGGGCCCCTGTACCGCCTCCTCATGCTGCTGCCAGGTCCACAGTGTCTCATGCCATGTGCCACTTTCAGGTCTCCTCACACTGCTGGTGTGTTCAATTTTTTGACATTGGGTGCTGGCAGATTACGGGCCTCCCATAGCTGCTGCCAGGCCCCTAATCTGCCATGGGCCCCTGTATCGCCTCCTCATGCTGCTGCCAGGTCCACAGTGTCTCCTGCCATGTGCCACTTTCAGGTCTCCTCACACTGTTGGTGTGTTGAATTTTTTGACATAGGGTGCTGGCAGATTACGGGCCTCCCATAGCTGCTGCCAGGCCCCTAATCTGCCATGGGCCCCTATACCGCCTCCTCATGCTGCTGCCAAGTCCAGAGTCTGTCATGGGTCCCTGTAAGGCCTCCCATTGCTGCTGTCTCCATCGCCACACTCTGCCATGTGCCACTTTCAGGTCTCCTCACACACTGCTGGTGTGTTCAATTTTTTGACATAGGGTGCTGGCAGATTACGGGCCTCCCATAGCTGCTGCCAGGCCCCTAATCTGCCAGGGGCCCCTATACCGCCTCCTCATGCTGCTGCCAAGTCCAGAGTCTGTCATGGGTCCCTGTACAGCCTCCCATTGCTGCTGTCTCCATCGCCACACTCTGCCATGTGCCACTTTCAGGTCTCCTCACACTGCTGGTGTGTTGAATTTTTTGACATTGGGTGCTGGCAGATTACGGGCCTCCCATAGCTGCTGCCAGGCCCCTAATCTGCCATGGGCCCCTGTACCGCCTCCTCATGCTGCTGCCAGGTCCACAGTGTCTCATGCCATGTGCCACTTTCAGGTCTCCTCACACTGCTGGTGTGTTCAATTTTTTGACATAGGGTGCTGGCAGATTACGGGCCTCCCATAGCTGCTGCCAGGCCCCTAATCTGCCATGGGCCCCTATACCGCCTCCTCATGCTGCTGCCAGGTCCAGAGTCTCTCATGGGTCCCTGTACGGCCTCGCATTGCTGCTGTCTCCATCGCCACACTCTGCCATGTGCCACTTTCAGGTCTCCTCACACACTGCTGGTGTGTTCAATTTTTTGACATAGGGTACTGGCAGATTACGGGCCTCCCATAGCTGCTGCCAGGCCCCTAATCTGCCATGGGCCCCTATACCGCCTCCTCATGCTGCTGCCAGGTCCAGAGTCTCTCATGGGTCCCTGTACGGCCTCCCATTGCTGCTGTCTCCATCGCCACACTCTGCCATGTGCCACTTTCAGGTCTCCTCACACACTGCTGGTGTGTTCAATTTTTTGACATAGGGTGCTGGCAGATTACGGGCCTCCCATTGCTGCTGCCAGGCCCGTAATCTGCCATGGGCCCCCGTACCGACTCCTCATGCTGTGACGTTGCAACAAGGTGGAATTCAACCCTACATATGTTAGACCGCCTTTACGAACAGCAAAAGGCCATCACAGATTTCCTGATGTTAAAAGCGGATAAAGGTACTCCCTGTGTAACTTAGATGTCAGCCATTGGCAGCTCATGCGTGACACCTGCGCTTCCTCAGGCCCTTTGAGGAGGCCACGCTATTCGTGAGTCGGCAGGACTATGGGATGAACGACGTCATTCCTCTGTTGCACGTCCTGGAACAAATGCTGTTAACAATGGCTGGTCAGGGTGCGGTAGACGTGGCGCACAGATCTCAACGCCACATGACCCCTGTGGGGGCAGGACAGGAAGAAGAGGAGGAGGTAGAGGAGGACATTGGTGCTCAGGAATTATTGAGTGAAATGGGTGGTTTTTCCACTCAGCGGACAGGAGTGGAGGAGCAGGAGCATCTGGTAGAGGAGGAGGAAGAGGAGACAGAGGACCCAGACGCACCGTGGCAGTATGCTGTGGAGATGGAGGCAGGGAGTCCCTCGCATTCCTTGGCACAAATGGCCCATAGCATGCTCGGTTGCTTGCGTAGCGACAGCCGAATAATAACCATCAGACAGAGGGATGACTTTTGGCTGTCCACCTTGTTGGACCCTCGCTACCGTTCAAAAATGGTGGCCTTTTTCACACCTGCTGAGAGGGAGGCCAAAATAACGTACTATAAAAACCACCTATGTAGTCAGCTGGTCTCTGCCTGTCTGCGCCAACGTCCATCCTCAGACACTGTGGGCCCTGTGCGCTCGCGTTCCGCTGCCATGGCAGCAGGGGAGGGGTGGGGTGGTAGGAGCAGTGGCAGCTCCACCAGCAGCAGCTGCCTCAGTCTGCAGTCGATGATGAGTAGCTTTCTTCACCAGCGCAGTGAGGAAACTACTAACCAGCCGCAGCAGCAGCAGCAGCAGCAGCAGGTGGACCTGGAGCAGGACCTCAAACAACAGGCTTAGGCCTACTTGGACAGCACCCTGCCAACCGAGGTAGACAATCCCCTTGACTACTTGGCAACGAAACTTGACCTTTGGCCCCAACTAGCTGAATTTGCCCTTGAAAGGCTGTCATGCCCGGCCAGTAGCGTGGCATCGGAGCGCGTGTTTAGTGCGGCAGGAGGTATTGCAACTCCGCGGAGGACACGACTGTCCACCCAAAGTGTGGAGAGACTCACGTTTGTGAAAATGAATCAGGCGTGGATTAGTCTGGATTTCAAACCACCAGTTCCTGACACAACTGACTAAATCCGCCATGAATCATGCCCCAAACATGTGCCACTTTCAGGTCTCCTCACACTGCTGGTGTGTTCCATTTTTTGTCATAGGGTGCTGGCAGATTACGGGCCTCCCATAGCTGCTGCCAGGCCCCTAATCTGCCATGGGCCCCTATACCGCCTCCTCATGCTGCTGCCAAGTCCAGAGTCTCTCATGGGTCCCTGTACGGCCTCCCATTGCTGCTGTCTCCATCGCCACACTCTGCCATGTGCCACTTTCAGGTCTCCTCACACTGCTGGTGGGTTCCATTTTTTGTCATAGGGTGCTGGCAGATTACGGGCCTCCCATAGCTGCTGCCAGGCCCCTAATCTGCCATGGGCCCCTATACCGCCTCCTCATGCTGCTGCCAGGTCCAGAGTCTCTCATGGGTCCCTGTACGGCCTCCCATTGCTGCTGTCTCCATCGCCACACTCTGCCATATGCCACTTTCAGGTCTCCTCACACTGCTGGTGGGTTCCATTTTTTGTCATAGGGTGCTGGCAGATTACGGGCCTCCCATAGCTGCTGCCAGGCCCCTAATCTGCCATGGGCCCCTATACCGCCTCCTCATGCTGCTGCCAAGTCCAGAGTCTGTCATGGGTCCCTGTACGGCCTCCCATTGCTGCTGTCTCCATCGCCACTCTCTGCCATGTGCCACTTTCAGGTCTCCTCACACTGCTGGTGTGTTGAATTTTTTGACATTGGGTGCTGGCAGATTACGGGCCTCCCATAGCTGCTGCCAGGCCCCTAATCTGCCATGGGCCCCTGTACCGCCTCCTCATGCTGCTGCCAGGTCCACAGTGTCTCATGCCATGTGCCACTTTCAGGTCTCCTCACACTGCTGGTGTGTTCAATTTTTTGACATTGGGTGCTGGCAGATTACGGGCCTCCCATAGCTGCTGCCAGGCCCCTAATCTGTCATGGGCCCCTGTACCGCCTCCCCATGCTGCTGCCAGGTCCAGAGTGTGTCATGGGTCCCTGTACGGCCTCCCATAGCTGCTGCCATGCCCCTAATCTGCCATGGGCCCCCGTACCGACTCCTCATGCTGCTGCCAGGCCCCTAATCTGTCATGGGCCCCTGTTGTCGCTTGTTGGCATATTCCGCTCGTTCAGATGCTCCTTCTCCTGCTACTCCTCTTCACGGATTCCGTCAGTAGTCTTTCTTGGAATCCGTTTCCAAGAGACAACAGTTTGCGAGCACGCACCCGACGGTGCAGAAGCTGAACGTCCTTCTGTCCAAGTTGCTGCTGCCAGGCTCGTAATCTGTCATGCGCCCCTGTACCGCCTCCTCATGCTGCTGCCAGGTCCAGAGTGTGTCATGGGCCCCCGTACCGACTCCTCATGCTGCTGCCAGGCCCGTAATCTGTCATGGGCCGCTGTACCGCCTCCCCATGCTGCTGCCAGGTCCAGAGTGTGTCATGGGTCCCTGTACGGCCTCCCATTGCTGCTGCCAGGCCCGTAATCTGCCATGGGCCCCCGTACCGACTCCTCATGCTGCTGCCAGGCACGTAATCTGTCATGGGCCCCTGTACCACCTCCTCATGCTGCTGCCAGGTCCAGAGTGTGTCATGGGTCCCTGTACGGCCTCCCATTGCTGCTGTCTCCATCGCCACACTCTGCCATGTGCCACTTTCAGGTCTCCTCACACTGCTGGTGGTTTCCATTTTTGTCATAGGGTGCTGTATGGCCTCCCATTGCTGCTGCCTCCACCGCCACACTGTGGCTCCACACTCTGGTTTTGGCCCCGTGACTGCCCAAATGAGTGAAGTGTGCGGTGATTCTAAGATCGACGGCACTCATCTGCATGTCATACTGACTGTCAGTATTATTTCTCTTCCCCAGCAGACTCCAAGGGCATTTAAATTAAAGGTACAGTGTTCTGCACTAATATAAAGTCTCTCTGAAGCCTAGAAACACCCTTTTATAAGTTAAATTCGCAGCGAATATATTCGACTCGAATCGAAATTTTTCCACGAATTCGCCGAATCAGTCGAATCGAATTTTTGAATACTTCGCTCATCTCTAATTGGAATGGTTGCAGTCTCAGTGATGGTCCTCGTCTCTAGTGATTGATTAGGCTGCATTTTCAGGGACAATCCTAGTGAATACTTAATTGATAGATTATATTTTTAGTGATTACTGTGACGGACGTGGCGTCAGATCCCAGCCCTTCTCACCAACTTGTGACAGAAGGACTAGCCAATCTAAAACCGCGCTGCCACTTGCATAACAATGCCACTCTCAACTGCACCCTGCACAGAGATTTTCCAGCTCACTGGACCACAATCTGGTGTTCCTCTCTGTCATCCGCTGCTTGGCGTTCAAGGAACTGCAGGTATGCCAGGGGCTCTGTCTCCTTGATGCGTTCCATGGCTTCCTGCATCTGAGGAGAGTATCTGCTGGTTACAGGCACTCCGGTGCTGGCCTGCTCAGGCTGTGGTGTGAAGATAACATTTGGTGATACTCCAGTGTCAGTCTCTGTATGCCCATCCTGCGAAGCCGTATCGGAGCCACTGGGATCGGAGGTGGCGGGAACCCCTTCATTTTCAAGTTCCCCCGAGTTCTAGTCTGCCCGGATATCATGCTCCTGTAGGTCATGAATCAAATTTTCACGAATTTTGCCACCAACGTCAATTCCTCCTGCCTCACATTCAGTACTTAAATCACTTTTGTTCATTTTCTTGTATTCTGCTAAACCAGGCATAATTGCAAGCAAAGGTAGAATAGAAAGCAGAAAAAGGAAGGAGCTGTTGCTATATGTCTATATATATATATATATATATATATATATATATATATTAAAAATATGCACCGTTTGTCTCTAAGGACTGTTTCCACAAAGGTTACAATCCTTCAGTGCAGAGCTAATTCCTAACAACGCACTGAATGCTCTAATGCAGAACTATCCCACCGATGCTACCAATATGTGATGGGCGCGGAGTCAGACCCCAGCCCTTCTCACCAACTTGTGACCGAAGGACTAGCCAATCTAAAACCTCGCTGCCACTTGCGTAACAATGCCACTCTCAGCTGCACCCTGCACAGAGATTTTCCAGCTCACTGGACCACAATCTATGTGCCAGCAGCCTGAGAGCGATTGTTACTGGGTCAGGTTAATTACGCAATTAAGCCTTCACACTGCCACCACAACCTTTTTACAGAGAAGGAGGAAACTCACAAATCTTAGCAGTAACACTATGATGTTTGAATAAGCGTCTCTATACACACTGCCACCACAGACAGATGTATGCAGATGTTTTTAAACACACAGTAGCACTCTTCAGAGACAGGGATTCTTAGTTTGCATTAAAGAGCTTTAGAAACATTTCAACACTTTTCAGAAAATAGTATTTATTACTAAAAAGGTCAAAATGGTGCAATAAACATATTTACAGAAAAGATGTAACAAATATATATATATATATATATAAATAGAGAGAGCAATAACACAAGGGAGAGATGAAGAAAGAAGTTTAAGAAGGTAGGATACTTGCAGAAGTCCTTGGTTTAAGCAGAGTTCAAGTGTCCTGAACAAAAGGGTACCTTTTCTCCCGAAGTTGGTTCCTGATGTTAAAAGGGAGAATCTCGTCATCATCCTCTCCATGCATGGCAGCCTGTTTTCTAGTGTCCCAGCAGGGGGTGTCTACTGAAGCCAAGGGCCAATCGCCTCATTTGGGGAGGGGGTTTAGGCGGAGACCCAGGCTAGGTCCAAATCCCTCACAAGTTTATACCATGGCCAATAACCTTCACTAGGTACATGTAGCAACCTAGCCACTGGTAGATTAATATGCAGAATGATATCCTGAATGTCCAGACATCAAATATGACATATCTTACCATTCCAGATAAAGACATATTGCTTTCTATTCTCATGTAGGTGCCACATAGGGGTGTAAGGTGTCAGGTGACTCATATTAAACTGACCTATCTGAATATGTGCTTTGTTTTATTGTACCTTGTTTCTGTCGGGATTTATGAATTTGTATGAAAAAGTGGTTTCAAGTGGGATGTACGTTTTACTGCCACTCTGGAATGCTTTTCATGTCCAGTGACTGACTGGTTTATAGCTTTATGACCAGGCCAAGGCAAGAGTCTGACAGACATCATGGGACCAGCTTAGTGGGTTTACAACCATGAAGCGTATCCAGCTGTGCCCTGTGCACTCCTGAACTCAGCACACACACAGACCACATTCCTTGCAAGGGCAGGGGGGGCTGGAGTGAGAGAGAATGATATTTGCAGAGTATGATACAAGTTGGTGGCAAAATGGTTGTCCACGTCCATATCTGTGCTCACAATTATCACAATTACCCTTATCTATAGTATACAAATATGCGTGAAAAGACAAGTTTACCCTAATGAGCTTCAGCCTCCAAGCAATTATCTGGGAAAAGACTCACACATAAACATTTACCCATTTTTATTTATGTCAGTTTTGTCTTGCGACCAAGAATGGTTTGTATGATCTCACCTGCCAGTTATTCTGTTGAGGAGGCTCCAGAGCCCTGTGTCATCAATGAATACAGTGATTCCTGCTTATTTTAGGATTCTGTGACTCACCCAATGACTGCTAGCCAGAAGGAGCGCTATGTGAGTTTTGGGTATTCAACCACCTTTGACGTTCGGTCCTACCTATCAAGTTTAGGGTTTTTTATGCCATTGGTGTCCCATTGAGTGGATTTCCCTTCACTTACTTTC
Organism: Staurois parvus; assembly: GCF_062004578.1. Lineage (NCBI taxonomy): Eukaryota > Metazoa > Chordata > Amphibia > Anura > Ranidae > Staurois > Staurois parvus. The sequence continues at coordinate 2,422,602 of NW_028318139.1, forward strand.
CCACATCTAATCCAGGAAATGAGAGGAAATCCCTCCAAAATGAGGGAATCCCTGATTGTTAGCAGTGTCACCAGAGCTAATGTCCCCATTGGATGATTTCCCCTTTATACCTAACAACCAAAAATGTGTGATTTTCTTTCACTGTCGCTTGGCAATAACATTAAACAGGACAAATAGAGAGGGTCAATCTCCTTTATAGGGACACGGAAAGCAAAAAAATGTAACCGGTGATCTAATCCTTCTCCACACTATCCAAAACTAAAAAGAAAAAGTGTTTCCATTAGGTATACATTAAGTTAGGCATTAAAAACTGCATTCAGGTCTGGACCTGCATTTCGTCACAGATGCAAGAGCATATAAGTGATACAGTGATAAGGTATTTTTGAGAAGGTGTCTCCCTTACAAGCTAAGGCTCTCCTGGGAACATTTAGCATTCTCTAGTAGAGCACAGCAGTTTATTCTCAGATTTTCTATTTTGCACTTAAACACAGCCACGCAGCATGAATGCAGGTCATCAATGTGACAGGAAATGCCAGGCTATGTCCATTGTGGCTGGTATTTTTTCATAGGAGAGGTGGAAACCCAATTTAAATCTAATTAACTGTTGGTACTCTCTCTGCATCTCTGAGATATAACACCATGCTCCTGGAACAGATAACACAGTGTAGGTGCGGCAAATAAAAGTAACAGTATAAACCTCCTGCGCTATGAAGTGGAAAATAAATCAAAAATAGCTGCTAACACCCACAACTTAATACCTATAAGTGAATAATGCTAAACATATATAAAGTGGTGTAGCGCTCATATATAAACCAAATATGTATAAATAAGTGAATAATAATCTAATAATATTAATAGTAATAAAAATCATAAATGGTGATACATAAAAAACCATAAATAGTGATACATAAATATATGGTGACCTGATCCCCTCTGGGATCTTAAAGTGACCTGAAAAACGTGAAATGAAAAATGTGGTCCTAATTGGACCCAATGTGGTAAACACACACACAAAGTGCTATCCAATTACCTAAATCTCTAATTTGGATCAGTGGCTAAACACAGCCTAAAAGACAAAACCAACAAGTGCCACATACAAGTGAATCCCTGCACTGGGGGATAAACCTCCTATATAAAGTGACTAGTGCTTAGTGAAAAAAATATATAATTCAAAGAACTGCAAAATTGTGCACAAAAAAAAAATCACACAGTGCCTGAAAATCAAAATACTCTCCCCCACTGAATACCTCTCATAATTAATTCCAAAATATTGCCTTAAAAATAATAGTATAGTGAAATGTACTTATAAATCAAAAACCAAAAAGTAATTATAAAAGTCCAAAATGATGTGCATATATGCCAAGTGTTCCATTAAGTCTTCCAAAACATGCAGGTGGTGCAGTGGATGTGCATTACAGCCACTGGTGATAAATCCAAAAATGGCTGAATTGCCTCCTCACCTCCTTACCGTGACCCAATGGGCCAGATCGCTTTTGGGATCACAACTGGATCCTCCACGAACAGATTCCCCTTTGTGGTATCCTTCCAAGTAGTAGTAAAGGCCACTTCAGTATAATGCGTTTAGCATCTCAGATCACCTTCAGATTCCCTTCAGATGTACGTACCCGTAATAAAGCCAACTCTCATATGGATCATAGTAATGATATGAAAAAGAGATCCAAGACAACATGGAAATGTCTGCTAGAAGAAGCCTGCCTCTATAATCATTATCATTATTAGTAGAGATGAGCGAATCGAACTTGGCGAAGTGGAATTCGTTTCGAATATTAGGAAAAATTCGATTCGCACCGAATCTGAATTTTAGCAAACTTCGGATGCACGAATCGAATTTTCCCCGATCAGCCGGCAAAAAGTGTCACTGCAGAGAGCTCCACTATTTCTGACAGTTCTCTGTCAGTTCCTTCACATTTACAGCGGTTGAAACATTGTATCTATTTGTTTCCATTTAGGATACAGATGTTTTTATTCGGAAACAAATAGATACAATGTTTCAACTGCTGTAAATGTGAAGGAACTGTCAGAGAACTGTCAGAAATAGCGGAGCTCTCTGCAGATACACTTTTTGCTGTACTGGAATTCTTCTTCTTTTCATTCTTCTTCTTCTTTTCATTCTTCTTCTTCTTCTTTTCATTCTTCTTCTTCTTCTTTTCATTCTTCTTCTTTTCATTCTTCTTTTCATTCTTCTTCTTCTTCTTTTCATTCTTCTTCTTCTTTTCATTCTTCTTCTTCTTCTTTTCATTCTTCTTTTCATTCTTCTTCTTCTTCTTTTCATTCTTCTTCTTCTTCTTTTCATTCTTCTTTTCATTCTTCTCATTCTTCTTTTCATTCTTCTTCTCATTCTTCTTTTCATTCTTCTTCTTCTTCTTTTCATTCTTCTTCTTCTTCTTTTCATTCTTCTTTTCATTCTTCTTCTTCTTTTCATTCTTCTTCTTTTCATTCTTCTTTTAATTCTTCTTCTTCTTCTTCTTCTTTTCATTCTTCTTTTCATTCTTCTCATTCTTCTTTTCATTCTTCTTTTCATTCTTCTTCTCATTCTTCTTTTCATTCTTCTTCTTCTTCTTTTCATTCTTCTTCTTCTTTTCATTCTTCTTCTTCCTCTTTTCATTCTTCTTCTTCTTTTCATTCTTCTTTTTATTCTTCTTCTTCTTCTTTTCATTCTTCTTTTCATTCTTCTTCTCATTCTTTTTTTCATTCTTCTTCTTCTTCTTTTCATTCTTCTTCTTTTCATTCTTCTTCTTCTTCTTTTCATTCTTCTTTTCATTCTTCTTCTTCTTCTTTTCATTCTTCTTCTTTTCATTCTTCTTCTTCTTCTTTTCATTCTTCTTCTTCTTTTCATTCTTCTTTTCATTCTTCTTCTTCTTCTTTTCATTCTTCTTCTTCTTCTTTGCATTCTTCTTTTCATTCTTCTTCTTCTTCTTTTCATTCTTCTTTTCATTCTTCTTCTTCTTTTCATTCTTTTTCTTCTTATTTTCATTCTTCTTTTCATTCTTCTCATTCTTCTTTTCATTCTTCTTCTCATTCTTCTTTTCATTCTTCTTCTTCTTCTTTTCATTCTTCTTTTCATTCTTCTCATTGTTCTTTTCATTCTTCTTTTCATTCTTCTTCTCATTCTTCTTTTCATTCTTCTTCTTCTTCTTTTCATTCTTCTTCTTCTTCTTTTCATTCTTCTTTTCATTCTTCTTCTTCTTCCTCTTCTTCGTCGTGCCCCGTGACTGCCCAAATGAGTGAAGTGTGCGGTGATTCTAAGATCGACGGCACTCATCTGCATGTCATACTGACTGACAGTATTATTTCTCTTCCCCAGCAGACTCCAAGGGCATTTAAATTAAAGGTACAGTGTTCTGCACTAATAGAAAGGCTCTCTGAAGCCTAGAAACCCTTTTAATAAGTTAAATTCGCAGCGAATAAATTCGCATCGAATCAAATTTCTCCCGCAAATTCGGCGAATCAGCCGAATCGAATTTTTGAATAATTCGCTCATCTCTAATTATTAGATTATTATTCACTTATTTATACATATTTGGTTTATATATGAGCGCTACACCGCTTTATATATGTTTAGCAGTTTAGGTGTGGGTATTTATTACAAATGTGCATCATAAGCAAAAGCGTATGAAAATGTGCTCTTGCTGCAGCAAAGATAAGATGGAAAATTGTTATTGTCATATTTGCTGTAACTTTCCTGGTTTCTTTTCCTGTTAGTAATAAATTATTGCCAAATTAACCATCTGGCGTTTTTGTAGTCAAAGGAGTCAAACTAATAACCAACGGAGGGCAATATTGCGCTTATGAAGATAAACTAAAACATTTGACAATAACAGTTTTATGTTTTTTGATCCCTCATCAGTTTGCAGATAATGGATTGTTATTAGACATAAAAGGTTCTTATGACATGTAGCATACAAAAAAATGTAATACAATAATGTGATACATACAATGTAATAATTGTTTGGAAGCAACTACAAGGACAGATCTAATCTGCACAGTAGAACTTACTCCCATATCCACCACTTAGTAACTTGAAAAAGAATGTATGCACCATGTTGCCTGGTAAGTTTTCATACATACTGTATGTATTCCTTTAAAATATATGCTCATTTAATATATTGCCCTTTATTGGATAAGCATATGCTATGATCAACAATTGCCATGTACAGGTGAAACTCAAAAAATTAGAATATCATGCAAAAGTTCATTTATTTCAGTAATGCAACTTAAAAGGTGAAACTAATATATGAGATAGACTCATTACATGCAAAGCAAGATAGTTCAAGCCGTGATTTGTCATAATTGTGATGATTATGGCTTACAGCTCATGAAAACCCAAATCCACAATCTCAGAAAATGAGAATATTGTGAAAAGGTGCAATATTCTAGGCTCAAAGTGTCCCACTCTAATCAGCTAATTAAGTCATAACACCTGCAAAGGGTTCCTGAGCCTTTAAATGGTCTCTCAGTCTGGTTCAGTAGGAATCACGATCATGGGAAAGACTGCTGACCTGACAGTTGTGCAGAAAACCATCATTGACACCCTCCATAAGGAGGGAAAGCCTCAAAAGGTACAGTGAGGCAAAAAAGTATTTAGTCAGCCACCAATTGTGCAAGTTCTCACACTTAAAAAGATGAGAGAGGCCTGTAATTGGCATCATAGGTAGACCTCAACTGTCAGGGCTCCCGGTAAGACCAGAGATGCGTGAACTGACACAGGGAAACGCAGGCTCAAGTATGGTGTAAATATAATTTATTAAGGGTTATACACAAATATAACGCACAATATAACAAAACCAAACCTCCAACTGATAACGGAATGTACACATGAATGGACATGAATGTACATGATAAGAGCAGTCAGGGCTGGTGAGGTGGAGTGGTCAGGCGGGCCGGGTCAGGAATCATCGGGCAGACAAGACACAAAGGAGTAGGCAGAGCGTAGTCAGACGGGCTGGGTCAGGAACAATACAGGCAGACAAGGTACCAAAGGAGCAGGCTGGAGAGTGGTCAGGAGTAGCCGAAGTCAGGACAGGCGGCGTTCATTCAGGGTCAGGATCAAGCAGAATCAGGAATCAGGCAGGAAGCAGACAGGATGCAGGTACAGGGGCTCATGGGAAACATACACCAAGGCACTGGCTGCAGGTCTGGCCATTCCTTAAATACACCTCCTGCAATCAGCCTCAGGTGATGGCCGACTGCAGGAGTGAGCTTCTGGTTGCTGACAGCACCCGCTGGCCAGCCCTGGTACTGCAGCCCACAAGGCAGGTGAGTCTCATCACCATTGGCAAGTCCATTCCTGACATCAACTATGAGAGACAAAATGAGAAAAAAAATCCAGACAATCACATTGGCTGATTTGGAAAGAATTTTTTTGCAAATTATGGTGGAAAATAAGTATTTGGTCACCTACAAACAAGCAAGATTTCTGGCTCTCACAGACCTGTACCTTCTTCTTTAAGAGGCTCCTCTGTCCTGCACTCATTACCTGTATCAATGGCACCTGTTTGAACTTGTTATCAGTATAAAAGACACCTGTTCACAACCTCAAACAGTCGCTCTCCAAACTCCACTATGGTGAAGACCAAAGAGCTGTCGAAGGACACCAGAAACAAAATTGTAGACCTGCACCAGGCTGGGAAGACTGAATCTGCAATAGGCAAGCAGCTTGGTGTGAACAAATCAACTGTGGGAGCAATAATTAGAACATGGAAGACATACAAGACCACTGATAATCTACCTCGATCTGGGGCTCCACGCAAGATCTCACCCCGTGGGGTCAAAATGATCACAAGAACGGTGAGCAAAAATCCCAGGACCACACGGGGAGACCTAGTGAATAACCTGCAGAGAGCTGGGACCAACATAACAAAGGCTACCATCAGTAACAGACTACATCACCAGGGACTCAGATCCTGCAGTGCCAGACATGTCCCCCTGCTTAAGCCAGTACATGTCCGGGCCCGTCTGAAGTTTGCTAGAGAGCATTTGGATGATCCAGAAGTGGATTGGGAGAATGTCATATGGTCAGATGAAACCAAAATAGAACTGTTTGGTAGAAACACAACTCGTCGTGTTTGGAGGAGAGATAATGCTGAGTTGCATCCAAAGAACACCATACCTACTGTGAAGCATGGGGGTGGCAACATCATGCTTTGGGGCTGTTTCTCCACAAAGGAACCATAACAACTGATCCATGTACAGGACAGAATGAATGGGGCCATGTATCGTGAGATTTTGAGTGCAAACCTCCTTCCATCAGCAAGGGCATTGAAGATGAAATGTGGCTGGGTCTTCCAACATGACAATGATCCCAAACATACCGCCCGGGCAACGAAGGAGTGGCTTCGTAAGAAGCATTTTAAGGTCCTGGAGTGGCCTAGCCAGTCTCCAGATCTCAACCCCATAGAAAACCTTTGGAGGGAGTTGAAAGTCCGTGTTGCCCAGCGACAACCCCAAAACATCACTACTCTAGAGGAGATCTGCATGGAGGAATGGGCCAACATACCAGCAACAGTGTGTGCCAACCTTGTGAAGACTTACAGGAAACGTTTGTCCTCTGTCATTGCCAACAAAAGATATATAACAAAGTATTGAGATGAACTTTTGATATTGACCAAATACTTATTTTCCACCATAATTTGCAAATAAATTCTTTCCAAATTAGCCAATGTGATTGTCTGGATTTTTTTTCTCATTTTGTCTCTCATAGTTGAGGTCTACCTATGATGCCAATTACAGGCCTGTCTCATCTTTTTAAGTGGGAGAATTTGCACAATTGGTGGCTGACTAAATACTTTGCCTCACTGCAATTGCAAAAGAAGTTGGATGTTCCCAAAGTGCTGTATCAAAGCACATTAATAGAAAGTTATGTGGAAAGGAAAAGTGTGGAAGAAAAAGCAGCAGGGATGACCGCATCCTGGAGAGGATTGTCAGGAAAAGGCCATTCAAAAGTGTTGGGGACTTTCACAAGGAGTGGACTGAGGCTGGAGTCAGTGCTTCAAGAGCCACCACACACAGATGGATCCTGGACATGGGCTTCCTCTTGTCAAGCCGCTCCTGAACAACAAACAACGTCAGAAGCGTCTTACCTGGGCTAAAGAAAAACAGACCTGGTCTGTATCTCAGTGGTCCAAAGTCCTCTTTTCTGATGAGAGCAACTTTTGCATCTCATTTGGAAACCACACTGCAAGAATCTTGAAGTCCAGTGTGAAGTTTCCATAGTCTTTATTGATTTGGGGAGCCATGTCATCTGCTGGTATTGGTCCACTGTGCTTCATTAAGTCCAGGGTCAACGCAGCCATCTACCAGGAGATTTTGGAGCACTTCATGCTTCCTTCCTCAGACGAGCTTTGTGGGGATGCTGACTTCATTTTCCAGCAGGATTTGGCACCTGCCCACACTGCCAAAAGCACCAAAACCTGGTTCAATGACCGTGGTATTGAGTGCTTGATTGGCCAGCAAAGTCGCCTGACCTGAACCCCATAGAGAATCTATGGGGCATTGCCAAGAGAAAGATGAGAGACATGAGACCGAACAATGCAGAAGAGCTGAAGGCCGCTATTGAAGCATCCTGGTCTTCCATAACTCCTCAGCAGTGCCACAGGCTGATAGCTTCCATGCCACGCCGCATTGAGGCAGTAATTGCTGCAAAAGGGGCCCAAACCAAGTACTGAGTACATATGCATGCTTCTACTTTTCAGAGGTCCAATATTGTTATATGTACAATCCTTGTTTTATTGATTGCATGTATTTTTCTAATTTTCTGAGATTGTGGATTTGGGGTTTTCATGAGCTGTAAACCATAATCATCACAATTATGACAAATCACGGCTTGAACTATCTTGCTTTGCATGTAATGAGTCTATCTCATATATTAGTTTCAACTTTTAAATTGCATTACTGAAATAAATGAACTTTTGCACGATATTCAAATTTTTCGAGTTTCACCTGTATATTACTCAGCTTGTATTTATTGTATTTATGCAAAAGATTGGTTGAGAGATTTAAAAATAAAATCCTGGGATATGAGAACATTAATTGAAACCTCTCTGAGACCATTACTGTTTCTATATCTGTTTGGTCGCAACCATAAATGAATGCAGCAATTGTTAAGCATACTTATATATTTGTATCACATGATTCTTTGCAGTTATCTTGACTAGGATCAGGGCCGAATTTATATCTCAGGAGCCTGTAGGCATAGAATTCAGAAGCGACCCCCCCCCCCAAAAAAAAAATACAGTAAGACCAATTTTTTTTTCTTGATCAAATATTTTGATAAAGCAAAATGTATATGTGTAAAGGAGAATACTGTGGACTTTGATTTGAAGGGGAACACTGCAGACTGTGATGTAAAGGGGAACTCTGATGCAAGAGGTCTCTGGTCGCCATAGCCCCCCCCCCAGTACACAAGAGTCCTCAGAGTTTTGTACATCAGAATCTGCAGGGTTCCCCCTTACAGTGTTCTCTCTCTCCAGACGGGCGCCCCTCTAGGAAGAGCACCTTTAGGCACGTGCCTACAATGCCTAATGGGAAATCCAGCCCTGACTAGGATGCTACCAGCATAGTGTTTGTATGGATTTCCTCCCATGTTCCATTGAAGTCTGGGTTTGCAATTTAGTTCTTGTCTAGACTGGCCTTAATATGATATCAGAGGTTTTCTTTGTTGCTAGTTTAACCATCACAACTTTTTCCATATGAATTAAGTTATTTTCTATTTGAAACTATTGGTTTCCCATATAACATTTTTTCATATTTTATGAACATAACATATGTTTTATGAGTTTACTGGGATACATTCAATAACATCAGATGAAACTTCATCCACCACTAATCACATAATATTTTATACTACCTAATAATTTGTTTCTATTTAGCCAGCATGTTAATATTTTTCTGGTACAAAAAGTCTTGGTGTGGGCAGTGCTGCATTTTGTCCACATTTTGCTAGCCCCGCCAGGTAGGGCAGTGCTTTTTAAGCCCAACACCAAGAAGAGATTGTCTAGTTACAGTACATCCTCTGAGGAAGCCTGTGGGCAAAACGTGTTGGAGCAAGTGATGTCCGCATGAAGCTCCCTAGCTTTTGCCCTCTTTTCCCAGCTACATAAGGATTTCTGTGAATCAATGCCCCTGTGGACGTATTACAGTATGCACTTCGTATTTTAGGAGCATGCTTTTATTTGACTGGATTGACTAAAAGCATCAATACTGGACACTGTGTATTGTGATATGAGCCAAACTGCCCTGGGTTCAGGTTGAGTAGGGTTCAGTGAACTTCAAAGCAGTTTGGATGTTGAACCCAAACCTCACGGAAATCAATGCTAGCTGAATCTGGCAAATTAAAAAAATCCTATTTTGTAACTAATAGCATGGGGGGGGGGGGCTATACCAATGCAAAAAAACCCACATTTTTTAAATGCTTAAAGTGGAACAATAAACATGTTCACTTCTTTTAAATAGCATGCCTGGGGGTTGCTCAAATAATGTCTGTGAAGGGGCACATCTCTGAGATGTACAGAAACTGTTGCAGCAGGGCTGACATTTACAAAAGAATAAAAGTGTTTAAATTTATCAGCGAATGGCATGTCATTAACAGCTTCTGAAAAAACCCCAGCACAGACTCTTCCAAGAATCTGATATGTATTTTGGGGGACCTGTGGAGTAATCTTTGTGCTGTTTCTTGAAAAAAAAAGAAAAAAAAGAAGAAGCTGGCATGGAATGTCATTTGATGGCAAATTAAACTATAATTTTTTTCTCTTTTGTAAATGTCATTTTTCCTGTAGCACATCTTACAGTAAGAATGAGGGGCAAGCTGCACATGTTCAGTTTGGTATGTATGGCTTAGAGAGTTTTTTTTTTTGGGAGAGTGCATGTGATCAGCACAGGACCAATCCGCACTGTCCAGACAGAGGGTCAGGGGTCCCATAGCCTAATAGGACAATCAGGGGAGAATGAAAACTCTTCCTACAAGCTTTAACTAGTGTTTTACTGGACACTGATAGAAGTCAGAAGACTACTCTAATTGCTGATGAGAAAAAGTATTTAGCAGTTTATATTTACTAAAATAATGAAATTTCAATGTTCTGTGGGAGACCAGATATAATAAATGCAGGGTTCTGGGTTTAGTAACACTTTAATTGAACAAGCTGACATTAAAACCTGATTGATTTATTTGCAGAAGTGAGCCTGATTTTGCACTCTCCAGCTTTAGTAAATAAACCCTTCTGAGTCTGGTATGTATTTTAAGTGGGTACCGCACTTAAAGTGGGTACCTCAAATGCATGAGATCACCCTGGAAATCCATACTAGACCCTTAATCTGAGCATGCAGCCTAGCTGGCTAGGAAAGAAGGAAGAAGAGTATATAGCCCTTCCTGAACCATACCAGGCCACATGCCCTTAACATGGGGAGAAGCCTTGACAAATCATCTTGTCGCTATGTTGATGAGGACAAGGACATCTACCTTACAACCCTGGCCAGTGGTCATATTTGGGAAGTTATGTCACTGCTATTCCCCCATGCTTAAAATAACTGGGGATTCCCACTGACATCATTGATTCCTAGCAATGTCACACATGCAAGCACCCACGGTTTCTTTAGGAACCAGTGACAATGGAAAGTTGTCGTACATTATAAGTAGAAGAAATTTGTCTTCTACATATGATGCTCAGCTGCTGCCAAACAGGGGCCAAATGGGCAGTAGTTTGGGCATCCATCTGAACACAAGAACAGCCAAAGTTTGGTCGAAGCCTAGGTTCAGGACCGAATTGTCAGCTCATCCTAATTGTGGCTGGAACAGCATTTAATATATCTTTTGCCTTGTAATATTCAGCCAAAAACCTTTATGCCTTGTATGGTTGGCTTTCAAGTATTGAATTATCAAATGCCGCCAAGTGCAAGTGACTGGCTTTCATTGCTATGTATTTACTTTCATTAACTCCCCAGCCTCTCTTTAACTACATAATATTTCAAGTGGTGGATCTGCACTTTGATGGTTATTTATGCTGTTGGAAGATGACTAATTTGATGGACATTACAATTGTTTATGTTACCATTCCAGCTAACAGTATGCTCAGAGTGATTAGTTGCTTGATGCAGCTGTGGTTGTTTGCATGCTACTTATGAAAGGCAGATTTTATGCATGACAACTTTTTCAAAGCCGATTGACATCATCTCAGTGTATTGCGCTTGAATTTATCTCTATGTTGTATATGGTCTGCTCAAATGAACACTGACCCCACACATTGGAGCATCTTTCATTACCTATTGTTGCATGTGGATTTATTTAACTTCAGTTTAGCTACATCAAGAGAGGCCCATCTGTGCAGCAGTGAGCTATGTAATGTATATTGCTTAACCCGAGTGATGGACTTTATATATGCTATATATTATGTTAGCTATGTGCCTGATGCTACTTCAACCATACACTTTGCAGGGATTGAAAGTACAGTGGTAAATATTCACATGTTCCCCTTAGCAATAGATGTATGTGTACTATTTCATTTTCATACTGTGTCTGTATAAATATTGCCACGCACTATATTAAAAGCTTCTACTACATGACCTTTTCCAGGATTTCCACTGGGATTGGAATACATTAGTTTTAAAATCATACATGTGCTTGTATGGTCAGGCTGATGAGTTGCCTTTACTGCATGATCTCACCCAATGTCTCTCACTATAACTTGGGAAGTAGCAGTGAGAATTTGTCTCTCAGGATATGATCTATCTACTTGATAAGTACCTATCTACTTAATCATTTCACACTTGCCAACAGGGCCGGATCTATGGGGGTGCTAGGGTGGGATGAGCCCCCCATATTCCAGCTGCACCCAACTAAGAGGTCTCTGATGCCCTCATCACTGCTGCCAAACATCTCAATCTCTTACATTCTCACAGTGCCCAGCAACTCAGCCAGCACAGCCCCCCTTCCTTCTGGAGCAATGGGAGAGGAGAGGCTAGATCTCCTCGGCCCCCCCCCACCCCTCTCCCCCTGTGCCCGCCCACACTCTAGTCCAGGCCTTGAAATTTCCACTCTCCTGCTCGCCAATGGCGAGTGGAACTTATGGTGGGGGCGAGTGTGTCCCCCAGGGGCGTATTTGCCGCGAGCCAAACAAGGCATTTGCCTAGGGGGGAGGCGCAGCGGCGACGCCACCCACCCTCTTTCCCACGGAAGGACACTTAGTACAGGGGTGGATTGCTGTGTCTTACCTGGGTCCGTGACTCCGTGTCCCAGTCCCACGTCATTCTGGTCCACGAGGCGCTGCTGGAGGAGGGGTCAGCAACACATCCAATATCATCACACTGATTGGAGTCAAGGTTGGCTCACTCCTGGTTCCAATTAGCTCTGGGAGAAGTCATTAAGCTAGGGCCTCACATACCTTTTCCTCCCTGCACTGTGAATGTTTACATGTTATGTGCAATTAAACCATGGCAACATCTAATGTTTGTGTAGTATTATGTTCAGCAGACTGTGTTCTTCTATTGTTGTGACTTAGATGACGTTCAGAGTACATTTTATGCCCAATTCATGCAAAACTCCACGTAATGCCAGGGGGTTCACATACTTTTTCTTGCAACTGTACCTTTCTTTGGTCCCTTATCATCTTAACAACTAAGAAGTATACAGTAGCAATCAATGGCAAAAGAAAATCAGAGGTTCATATGAAATGTAGAATATAAAAAAAGCAGCATTTATTATTCTTTAAAAAGCAGCTAGAACACCAGAGCTTGCTACCATATCCAGTGTATAGTGACCAGGAATGTGCTATTAGATCAATGATGTCACAAGCATCCCCGTATAATGAAGCTGGCTACTTGGTGACATCCATTGGTGACATCCAATGCTTTATTGGCTACATGGCAGGATACAGTAATATCATCCTAATGCATTTCGGCCAAGGCCTTACTCATTGGCTATAAGTAAGGCTTTGGCCAAAACATGTTAGTGTGTTAGAAATGTATCCTGCTATGTAGCCAATTAGAAATTGTTCTAATGGATGTCAATGAGTAGCTGGCTTCATTCTTCATTGTATCAGTGGATTATTGCTACATTCCATAGACACTTGTGCCAAAGCACCAGTTCCCAGTCTCCCAGGTAATTTGTGGTAGAGCATGTTTTTTTTTTTTTGTGGACAAGCATCCCCATCCCTTTGTGAAAGCACTGGCCATGGTTGATTGGGCTGGCAGGGATGTAATCATGTGACAGCTTCCTATGGGTTCTGCCAAACTGTGTTCTAAGCGAGTTCAGACTGAACCCAGCCCATCCCTATTAGTGATTTAAAAAGTAAAAAAACACCATGGAAAGGACCAGCTAGCAACTTGAGAGTTGACATCTGTGGAGAGCTTGGAGTAAACTGCTCACAAAGCTACCTTACTTCAAGTAGAATGAGTCTTATTTCTGCTAAAGAAGAAAGACCTTGGAGCTGGTAAGTCTGTGTATTCATTCTTAACACAATATTGGTCTGTAAATGTTTGTTATTATTATTATATAGGATTTATATAGCGCCAACAGTTTGTGCAGCGCTTTACAATATGAGGGAGACAGTACAATTACAATACATTTCAGTACAGAAGGAATATGAGGGCCCTGCTCGTGGAGTTTACAATCTAAAGAAAGGGGAAGGTGATACAAAAGGTGATAGCTTTGGGGGATGATCTGGTGAAGGTGATTGAATGAAAGTTCTTAGGTGGAGGTGGGGTAGGCTTCCCTGAATAAGTGAGTTTTCAAAGATCGCCTAAAGGCAGACAGGGTGGGGGCTGACCAGACATACTGTGGTAAGGAGTTCCAGAGGATGCGGGAGGCTCTGGAGAAGTCCTGGAGGCGAGGGTGGGAGGAGGTGATGAGGGAGCTGAAGAGGAAGATATCTTGGGAGGAGCAGAGTGGACGATTCCGGCGGTATCTCACAGTGAAGGGATTGACAGAGAGGGGTAGCAGTTGCTGATCAGCTGGTAAGGTGTATGAGTCTAGCAGCAGCATTCATAATAGCCTGTGTAACGGTAGGCCAGTGAGGAGGGAGTTGCAGTAATCAAGGTGGGATATAACCAAGGCATGGATAAGTTGTTTTGTGGTGTCATTGGTCAGAAAGGGGTGGATTTTAGAAATGTTCCGGAGGTTGAGGCGGCAGGATTTAGCCAGTGATTGGATGTGGGGCTCAAAGGAGAGGTCAGAGTCTAGGATTACGCCTAGCACCCTGGCATGAGGGGAAGGACCAATGGTTGTGCTGTTGATATTAATGGTAAAGTTGTGAGTGGGGGATCGGGGAGGAGGAAATATTACAAGCTCGGTTTTGGAAAGATTGAGTTTAAGGTAGTGGTGTGACATCCATGCTGATATGTCGCTTAGTAGATTTGTGATACGTGAGGAGATTGAGGGGGTGAGCTGGGGAGTGGAGAGATAGATCTGGGTGTCATCAGCATAGAGGTGATATTGGAAGCCATGGGAGGTTATCAGTTGGACCAGGGAGGAGGTGTAGAGAGAGAAAAGGAGAAGCCCGAGGACAGAACCTTGGGGTACCCCAACAGAAAGAGGAAGAGGAGCGGAGGAGGAGGAGTTGTGACACTGAAAGTGCACTGAGAAAGATAAGAGGAGAACCAGGAGAGAGCAGAGTCACGGAGGCCGATGGAGTGGAGTCTACTGAGGAGGAGCGGATGGTCGACTGTGTCAAAGGCAGTGGAAAGGTCAAGGAGTATGAGTATGGAGTACTGGCCATTGGTTTTAGCAGTTAATAGGTCGTTAGTGAGTTTTAGCAGGGCAGTTTCTGTGGAATGATGTGGGCGGAAGCCATACTGTTGTGGATCAAGAAGATTGTTGTCGGTGAGGTAGCAGTTTATACGTTTGTGAACAAGGTGCTCGAGAAGCTTGGAGGAAAATGGGAGCATGGAGATGGGTTATTCAAACAGGTGGGATCCAGCAAGGGTTTTTTGAGAATGGGGGTCCAGTGCATGTTTGAGCGGGGAGGGAAAGGTGCCCATGGAGAGTGAGAGTTTGAAGATGTGGGTTAGAGAGTTTAGGACAGAGCAGGAAGGAGGCTGCAACAGTCGTGAGGGGACAGGATACAGGGGACAGGTGGTGAAGTGGGCCTTGGAAAGGAGTTTGGTAACTTCCTCAGTGGTAACAGGGTCGAAAGAGGAGAGTGTTGAGTGTGGTGTTGGGCCTGGTATGTTGGTAAGAGGAGGAAGCTTGACACTGGAGATCTCATCACGAATTGTGTCGATCTTGTTCTTGAAACGACTGGCAATCTCCTATGCAGTAAGTAAGTTGTTGGGTGGAGGCAGTGGTGGGTGGAGTAAGGAATTAAGGGTAGAGAAGAGTTAACAAGGATTGGATGAGAGGGTCTTGATGAGAATGTTGTAGTAGGTTTGCTTAGCAGCGTGGAGGCTGGAGTTGTATTTGAGAAGGGTGGATTTGTAGAGGGTAAAGTCTTTCAGGGATTTAGTTTTACACCATGCTCGCTCAAGAGTGCGGCTACATCTCTTGAGACTTCTGGTGTCATCTGTTTGCCAGGGTTGTGACAGGAGAGGCCTGGTTCTGCGTGTAGAGAGAGGAGCAAGAGCATCCAGGGAGGATGATAGATAGTTGTTGTACGCAGATGTGGCCAGGTCTGGGCAGGACATGGGGGCAATTTTATCATGAAGGCACTCAGTAGTAGAGTGAAGAAGGTCAGGACTGAGGTGGTGGAGGTTTCTACAGGTGTAGTCATTAAAATACTGTACGTGGTCAGTTAAAGTATGGTTCTTTATGTTATGATGTTTTATTATAGTAATAATTGTCATGAATATTATTCAGCTTGTATTTATAATTTAGTTTGAGAAATTTTAAAAGACCAAAAACATGCCGTAAATGTCCTAGTATATGGCAGCACTAATCTAGACCTCTCTGGGATCATTATGGTTATTATATCTGTGTTTGGTCAGAATCTTCGAGTGTCACAATTGCTAATCATATTTACAAATTTGTATCACATGACTTGCAGTTATGTGAATTTAAAGCTTTTACTAAGTTTAACCAGTTGTGGACCTTCCCACGCAGATATAAAGCTCCAGGGTGTCCGCTCTGTGTTGGATCATTTATCTGATATGTAATCCAAATCTTACAGGTGAGCCCCCCACTGCCCTGGTTGTGCTGTGCTTAGTTACAACACAAGCCGATCAGTGGGTCCTGCGCAATGATTTATGGCCAGGACTCGCCGATCGGTAAATCGGATGGCAGGAGAAAGTTATGCGATTGTAAACAACACACTGCTCTGTCCTGACAGCAGCGATGTGCTGGTTTTTGTTTCCCTGCGAAGCAGGGTATAAAAACCTGGCACATGCCTTAGTAAAATCAGCACACAGTTAACCCTTTGATTGCCACTACCTGTAGATGTTAACCTCTACCCAGCCAGTGTCATTAGTAGAGTGTCAGTGTATATTATTAGTACTGAACTCTGTATTAGTCTCACTGGTGATGTCAGTGTCATTTAGTCAGTTCCCACACAGTGTCAGTTAGTGTCAGATTACCCACCGTACAATCACAGTCCCATTATACTGATCGCCGCCATGACTAGTACAAAAAAAAAATTCCAGTATATATCCCTTATTTTGTAAACTCTGTAACTTTCACGTAAACCAATTAATATACTGTACGTTTATTGAGATTTTGTTTTACCAAAAATATGTAGCAGAATACATTTATTCATGTAAATTTTTTATAGCAGAAAGTAAAAAATTTAGATTTTTTTTCAAAATTTTCTGTTTTTGTTTGTTTTGAAAAGCAGGAATGAGAAACTTAAGAGAACGTTTAGTAAAAGCAGCACACTTTACACACATTACACATAGTTAGGCACACATTTAACCCCTTGATCACCATAAATGTTAACTCCTTCCCAGCTATATAGTAATATCAATGATCACTGTATTAATGTCACTGATGAGATCAGTGGCAGTTAGAGTCAGTTAGTGTCAGATTGCCCACTGCACTCCCACAGTCCCATTTTTAAGTCGCTGATCACCACCATTAGTAGTATAAAAAAAATTCCAGTATATATACACTATAGTTTGTAGCTACTATAACTTTCACACAAACCAATTATTAAACACTTATTGGGATTTTTTATCAAAGACATGTAGAAGAATACATTTTGCCCAACATATATGACGAACTTAGATTTTTTTAATTGTTTTATTGGATATGTTTTATAGCAGAAAGTAAAAAATATTGGTTTTTTTTTTTACATTTTCAGGCTTATTTTTTGTTTATATCGCTAAAATTAAAAAAACCCAGTTGTGATCAAATACCACTAAAAGAAAGCTCTATTTGTGTGAAAAATTATAGAAATTATATAAATTTCATTTGGGTACAGTGTCGCATGACTGTGCAATTACTAGTTAAAATAGCGCAGTGTGGTATAGCAAAAAAATGGCCTGGTCATGAAGGGTGTAAAACTTGGTTATAGGTATTTATATAGCACCAAAATGTATGCAGCACTTTACATATTGTATACTAACTTCAGTCCCTGCTCTCAAGCTTACAATATAATGACCCTACCGTAACATGCATACCAAAACATACTGTGTTAGTAGTAGTTTAGACAGGAGCCAATTAACTTACCAGCATGCCTTTGGAGTGTGGGAGGAAATCAGAATACCCAAGCAAGCACAATGAGAATATGCAAACTCCATGTAGGCAGTGTCCTGGCTGGAGTTCAAGTTAATTAAAAAATCAATGGCAAGCCCTTTAATTTCAATATGTTTATTGTTTTGTAGAGTAACAAGAACAGTATTAGAATGTCTTTAAAAGTAGCATTTTAAAGGTAACAAACCATAGAAGGTACAAAGTGTTGATGACAGTAGTACAGGCTACCTTTGTAATTCACAGTACTGTTACATAGCATTCTATATTCAGTAATCTAACTCTCTCTATTGGTATAAAAAAAGTTGATTTTTGTACATAGAAATAATTCCAAGTCATATCTTTGTAGTCATATTTTGTCTTCATTTTAAGAACATTTGTTACCAATCACCTAACATATCTGAAGATGTAAAAGGGATTAGAAAAGGGGGGCAAAGAGTGAAGGGGCTAGGGATGGGGTATACCAATGATTTCTTCTCTGGCTCAGGGTATGGAAAAACTGCTGTATAAGGTGAAGATGTTTGCTAAAGGGTGTGGAGGTTATCTCACAGGATTTGGTCCCTTAAACTTGGCGTGTGCCCGTCGTGAGGTATATTACCTAGGGATCAAAGAATTTACAAATATTTTCAAACCTGTGGTTCAGAAGGGCTGATAATTTAATAAGCGCTATGATTTTTAAAAAGAAAATGACAGCAGAGTAGTTTTAATGAACATTTCTGGAAGCTATGCACGTAAGTTTGCAATGTTGTCTTGAACCTCGATCTTTCCCATCAATAAGAAGAAGCTTCGTGCTGCGGAAGAAGTCAATGATTTCAGGCACTGAATTAAAAGTCTGTAGGGTGACAATAAGCAAAAATGTATTTATAATAAAAGTAACGGAAACATTTATATATATATATACCATGGTGTTTCATTAGAGCACAGTTTACTATAATATTGGCTTGTGTCTCTTAAAAACATAGGAAAAGTAATTTGTGTTTATAAATCATAGGTCATTACATGGATGTTTGCAATGTTGTTTGCTAAAGAAACATTTGCTATATTCTATCTTCTGTGTTCATCTTGAATAGCACCCCAATTCACTGCAGAGTAGCAGCCAGCATACAAATGCAAGGGAATCACAATGCACATGTGCTAAAAAAAAATGATGCATGTCTTATTTTTGGAAATTAAGATGCTCTGCCAGCCAATTCAGATCTTTTTTTGCTGTTTACAAACCTTCAAAAAAAAGAGAAAAATACACAGAAAATCAATTGAACTCTCTTTTTTGTTTGTTGTTTGTTTTATGGTGTATCTTGTTGCTGGTTGAGGAAAAAAAGTCCATATAGCAAATTGTGACTTTTTTAAAACACAATTTTATGTTAGAAACATAGAACATAGAAAACAGAAAAGTGATGGAAGAGAAGAGACCGAGTGATCCATCGAGACTGGCCATTTTTTTTAATTTACTTTTTTGTCTGATCGTAATGGATAGACCAAGGGCAGGTGGACCTGAGGGAGCCCACCCCTCCTTATAGGTACAGGAGCGCACTGGACACCCAGCATGCAGCAAAATGCATGTACCATTACTATGGGGGCTCTCAAAATTTGTAGAGTTAGGACTACAAAACTAGGCTCTGTAGCTTACGCATGTATTTGCAAATGTGTGCTAACTAAACCCCTGTTTTTAACGCATACTGACAGGTCAATCCGGTTTGTTTGCACTCTGGCTGGCTACTTGAGTCTGGAATTTTTCTTTTTTGTTGTTTGACATGCATCGCCCTTTCTTGGGCTCCTTGCTGGGAGGCCAGTTATAGACTGGGGCAGTGGCCATTTTTGTACAAAAAATTAAATAACAGTAAAATATAGACCTAAAAAAAAAGAATCTAAGCACTAAGTGACTATGGAAAGGAGAGGCACTTCCCATGCCATTTGCATCACACTATCTTGCCTAGCAGCCCCCCAAAATTAGTTTGGTTTGGTTTCAATACTGTTCAAATGCAAAAATTGAATTCAGTTAATTTTTTCTATAACTGTACCATATTGGGTTGAACCTAATTTTGCAAACTCACTCATCAATAGGTTTACATACAGTATAAAAGATCAACTATATAATAATAACCGAAAGGTTATAATAAGTATACAATTGCTTGTGTTGGATGCTTAAAAAGATATTAATTTTCCTGTCAGTTGGCCAGTAAGAATAAAAAATGCCCTGGCATTAGTGAGAGTAAACAATGCCATAGACTTGGTGGTCAGAGGAAGTAAATACATTTACATAATTGATGTCCATGGGAATAGTGCCCCAAGGGCCAGATAAAGACAAGTAAAGGGCCACACCGTGTCCATGGGCTGACCCACTTTAAAGACTGATAAGGACCATCCAGCTTGAAGTAGACCGGCATTTGAATGACCTAGCCAGACCCCACTGCACTGAAATATCCACTTTGGATTCCTTATTAGTCTGAGCAAAATTAATGAAACAATCTGCTTGCAGGGTTCTAAGCGCACTCTGGAGCTTTCCAAAACAGAATACAATCCTAATCCTTTTGAAATTCCACCTTTAGGTGTGCCTGAGGCCACTATTATAATCTCTGATTCAGACTCTTCACAGCCTTCTTTTGAAGATCCTGTTTTTTGGCAAGTTCCATATGACTTAGCTTGCAAGGAGTCTTTGATACTATGATTAATGCAATGCAATCTACCCTGCAATGGAGGATCAGCCAGCTGTTTCAGTCACAGAATCTTTTAGAGCTGTTGTTCCAAAGACCTTCCCAGTACACTTGGTATGTAATAACCTAATACAAGAACTGAAAAAAATCTGTGGAGTCAGGACTTCCTCCTGACAATATTAATAAGCTTTTTTTCCTTTTGAATGGGAGTTTACTGATAAGTGGTCTCTACCCACTGTAGACAATCCAGTCCTCTATTTCAACAGTCATCCATGTTAACATACATACCAACAAACAGGTTGATGATGTTTAGACCTCAGTTTGAGATATCTGGTACAGCTATCCACCAATCCACTATTCATTGGTGGTTAACCAAGGTTTCTGAATTTATGTCGATGTGGATCAGCTCTCTTTAATGAGATGATACGCCCTCATGTCTTTTTTGAACAATGGTCTGGTGCCCTGTGCTTTAACTGTAATGGTGTCTTGCAAGCATCAAAGTTTGTGTCTCACAAGGGCGTAATGTCTGGTCAAATGTGCAGGATGCTTGGGCTTTCTGCCTATCACATTTAGGTACAATAAGTAAGCAATCACCAATATGAAAAGTAACTTTTGTATCTGATGTTGCATACCATGTTGTATTGTGGATAAGGTTCCTAAAAAGGAGAAGCTACCTTCTTGTTGGCAATTCAGTTATAAGAGGTGTTTCTTTAGGAAATCATGTATTGGTGTACATGGAAGTTAGGTGTTTATCTGATGCTACTATTTGGAGAGGTAAAAGGTGCAATTTAGATTTTGTCAAGAAAGTTAGTGAAGAGTGCAGTGTCAATGTTGTTGTACACCTTGGCACAAATAATTTATCCCAAAATAATGTGCATTCTGTACAGAAGGATTTTCAGAATTTTGGCCAGGATCTTCACACATTACGGTGCACTCTTGCATTTTCAGAAGTCTTACCTACCATATGCACAACATGGAAAGGTCCTTTGTATAGCAGAGTTCAATGCTTGTTTCAAAGATTGGTACAAAGCTAAAGGTTTTGGTTATGTTAATCATGATGCTAGCAGGTGGTCTGATATTGAGCTGTAAAAAAGATGGTCTGTATCTCTCACACAAGGGCACTGAGCTTCTTAGTATGAAATTCCTAGGTTTTTTTCAACAATCATTTAAACTGAGAAATGGGGCAGATATACAATTGATGAGGAGCATTTCTGTCCTCAGCAGATTAAAACAAATGTGAGGGTTTGTGTGGCTAAGGACTGGGCTTCCCTGGGGGACCCTGGTGTAGTATGGGCTGTGCCGGCTTCCATACCTTCTACTGACGGTGATCACTGGAGAAGTTCTGGTGATTGGAGTGTCCTGTGAGATTCTTTAACCAGAAGGTCATTTACTCCTTAAACCCTAGGAGGAAGATCTGGCGGCTGTGGACAGTTTTGTTAAAGTGATATTAGACCTCCTAACAAAGTGGTGAGGTCCATCATAGAAGGTGAGGATACACCCATTTGAGCACTGTGGTGGTGTTTGTTTTTCCACTGAAAAGATTCAATTTGTAATTCAATTTCAAGATTATATGATATATGGTGTGATGTGCATATTCAATCGCTGAGACTTGGTGGACTTGTCATGGTTTTTTCTGTGGATGAAAAAGCACTGATGCACTCTACTGTCTGTAAACAGATTAATGTTAATGCACATGCACTGTATTTGCGGAGACACATATGCCCTTTATATGTCCAATATGTGATCACATGTATAATTTACAAAGATGGTAAGGTTGAATAAAGACACCAGTATATACAGTTCAACCTGTGTACATGTGGATGTTTGTGTGTGTGTGTGTGTGTGTGTGTATGTTAATACCATTTCCCACATCCCTATATATGGCATTTGCTAAGATGCTCATCAAAGAGTTTTTTTTAAACTATCAACACTTCCCCATTACACCACTGATTGTGGAAGGAAGTTCCACATCCTTACCACTTTCACAGTGAAAAAAACTCTAACACAGTTTAGGGTTAAACTGCTTCTCCAATTTCATTGAGTGGTCTAAGATCTCTGAAACTGAACAGATTTTTCCCTATGCTAGAATCATCATTGAGGTATTTTTAATTATTGCTATCATATCTTTATCATATCTCCTTTCAAATGTCTCTTCTGGTGATCAGAATTGGGAAGCATACTCAAGATGTGGCCGGACCACAGTTTTGTAAAGTAGTAAAAATTATAGTGTTATCTCTTGAAACAAAATACCCTTTTAATGCATGCCATTAAAACCCTGCTTGCTTTGCCTGCTGCAGCTTGGCATTGCATGTCATTGCTGAACCTGTGATCTACTTCTGTGATCTTTTTTCCATCCTGGATTCCCCCAAAAGTTCTCTCCCTAACAGGTAACCTTATATTTTTAACCCTCAAGTGCATTACTTTACATTTGTCAACATTGAACTTAATTTACTATGTAGTTGCCCACCCCATTATTTTATTGTAAAGTTTCTATATCCTGCTCTAACATTATTGCCCTGCTTATCTTTGTATCGTCAGCAAACACTGCAATTGAGCTATTTATGCCTACTTCTATACAATTGAAGAGTAAATTAAACAGAATTGGTCCCAAGACAGAGCCATGGGGCACCCCACTTACCACTCCAAACCTTTCTGACCACATGCTATTTATCACAACCCTTTGGACACTCTCCTGTAACCAGCAGGTGCATACTCTAAGGCCCATGCCAACAGATCTAAAATTAAGAATGTAATGTGGTAACACACAGCATTGCAGTTTTTATTTATATTTTTACATTGGGGCTATGGATTATTAAGAGTCTGAATGCTTCACTATTTTTCTACATATTAGGTATTTCGAAGAAATGTGGTGTGATTGCACATATTAGTGGTAGCAGCTCCCCATAGATATTAGCTGTTTACTGTAATGGCTGGTGAGTAGCACAGGGATTTTTTGTATATTTCTCTGTGTATGGTTGTTAGACCATTAACGGATGTTTTTAATCAATCTCTTCTAACAGAAGAAGCTCCCCATGACTGGCAGACAGCTAATATTGTACCTATTCACAAGAAGGGAAGCAAGGTAGAAGGTTGCAATTACAGGCCAGTGAGCTGAACATCTGTTGTAGTGAAGTAAATGGAATCACATCTAAAAAGTTGGATCGTTGATCACTTAAAAACACACAAATTGCTGGACCCAAAGCATCATGGCTTTAATGAGGGCAGATCATGTCAGACTAATCTGATTGTATTTTATTTTTATCACTAATATTATGGACCAGGGTAATGCTCTGGACATAGCATATCTTAATTGCAGCAAAGCATTTGATACAGTTCCACATAATGATCTAATAAAAAAGTTGTACAAGCTAGGACTTAACCCTTGAGTTCTCCAGTGGATATGCAGTTGGCTAAAGGATAGATACTAGAGTATGGTTGTATGGTTCATTCAGAACACAGACCAGCCACCAGGACTGTGCCACAAGGCTCTGTACTACGTTTTGTTCTATTTAATCTATATGTAAGCGATATAACTAAAGGGTTGGTGGGTAAGGTATGTATTTGGCTGCTGACACAAAGGTGTGCAATAGGGTTGATATCCCTGGAGGTGTCTGTAACATGGAACATGATTTGACATTGCTGGAAAAAGATCAAAACCATTGGAACGCCAGTTCAGTGTTTCTAAATGCAAAATAATGCACCCAGAGAAAATGATTCTTTTGACAGAGTACAATCTTGGGGGTACAGTGTTGGCCAGCACTACAGAGGACAAACATTTGGGAGTATTTATTTCAGATAATTGCAAAATGAGCAAACAGTGTGACCAAGCAGTGGGAAAAGCAAAAATAATTCTAGTCAGACCTCATTTAGAATACTACGTCCAGTTCTGAAGAGCTAGTGAAAAGATAGAACAAAGTCCAGAGATGGGAAACAAAAATGGCAAAGGTCTGAGTGATAAAACAATTCAGGAGAGACTTCGGGAATCTAATATGTACAGTCTACAGAAAAGAATGGAAAGGCGAGACATGATTGAAATCTTCAAATAAATTAAGGGGGTGAACAAGGTTTAGTAGGGCAGTATTTGCCAAGATCAAAAACAGGAGGACATGACAAACTGGCAGGAGGAAATTTCAAAACTAATCTTCAAAAATAATTATTTTACCAAAAGGGTAGTTGATGCTTGGAACAAATTTCCAGCAAAGGTAGTGAGTCAGTCAACAGTAAGTGGATTCAAACATGACTGGGACAAACATAGATCTATACTCAGACAAAAATGGGCCAGAATAAATGGATCACTTGGTCTTTTTTTGCCATCGCTCTTCTATGTTTCTATTTTATTTACATGGTTAAAAAACACTCAAAGCTCATTGCCCAAAAAGGTAAATGAGTTTCTTTGGCATGTTTATCATGAGTAGGGCAACCTTTTGAAATTAATGTAATATCTTATGCATGTAGAAAGGAAACACATACATAAAAATGCATGCACAAAATAAAATGCATGCAAAAAGGTGCATTCATGAGACTCTAGCTGTGAACCCAGCCTTAGGGATCCTGGGCTTCGGTCTTTACTCCACTATACAGCTTTTTTGTTCAATACCTTGTGCTGGTCTAAATTTGATACTCCTGTTCAGGTAGTTATAGTTCCACCTGGTTTCTTATGGTGCATGACTGGGTGTCCTCCACATAGTTAATTGAGGTTTGCCATTCTTTAAGGTAGCAGTTTCCCCTTAGTGGTGTCCTGGTCTGGAACACCAGGTTGATCCTTGGTGTCCTTTCTTTGATATTGGCAATTTTGTATTTGTTTTCACCCTTTTTCATAAAGCCTTCATTCAGGCATAGCTCCTTAAGACACTTTTTTTAGTGAGATTTACACAACGTATGTTGGATTTCTCAGTTCCTGTTTCTCCCTTTGCTTTTGGTAATGCCAAATGTCTAAGAATTACTTTATTCCTGTGTCCTTCAATGGATGATATAAAATATTTGATTTTTGTACTTACTGTAAAATATTTTCCTTGGAAGTTCATTGAAAAACAGAAGTCCCATCCCTCTGTTTTATTGACCTTATACAATGCTTGCTTACAAAACAGAGGCATAACAGTTGGAGGCAGGGTTATATGTGGACAATGTGGGCTGCCATTGTGCTATATGCTGGATGTCCAGTGCACTCCTATACCTTTAAGGAGGGGTGGACTCCCTCAGGTCCACCCATTAAATATATGTGCCTCTACAATGAGGGCTCTCAAAATTTGTAGAGTTAGGAACTACAGAATATCGGGGTGCCATGATAAGGCTCTGTCGCTTACGCATGTATTTGCAAATGTGTGCTAACTAAACCTCTGTTTTTAATACATACTCTTAGACAGGCTAATTTGGTTTGTTTGCAGTCTGGTTGGCAAGCTGAGCTGGGAATTTTTTTCTTTTGTTGTTTGACATGCGTCAGCCTTCCATGTGCTCCTTGATGTGAAGGCCAGTTAAAGACTGGGGCAGTAGCCATTTTTTTATTTTGTTTTGTTTTATATGTGGACAAGTCTAATGTTTTTAAGTCAGCCACTGTATAACCCCTGTCTAAGAATTAATACATTCTTGTGCCTCAAGACTTCAAGAAAAAATATTTTGCAGTAAGTACAAAAATCATATTTTTACTTATTGTATATTACCCTTTATGCATTTCCTAAAATGTACATCTTTACTTACGTTCTGTCTGTTACCCCACTGGGGAGATTTTTACCTCCCTTTCTGTAGCACCTGTACAAGAAATGTGAGGGTGTTGTTTTTCCCTGGTATTGGAAAGATTGGACAGCAATAAAAATTGTCAGAAGTTTTAATCCTTCCTCACTCTATAAAATATGTGTTTGTTTCTGTGTGTGTCCTAGTAATAGAGATACCCCATCAATTTATGCACTGACTTGGTGGGGAAAGTATATTTGTTTAGATGAATTCTAACCCAACTTAGCATAATCAGTGAAGGAAGATTCATGCAAGCATTGATTTTCATCTTACATTTTGGAAAATTATTTTTTACATAATAAAACATACTGTACCTCATGTCCTCCTGATCCTAGAAGGTATACTTGGCTTTCTTGGTTGTAGCGAATGCGCACATTGTAGACTTTATTTTTATACAGCACCATAAGAACATATGGCTGTGAAACAGATACCTGTGAGCAGTTTCTTACCAGAAATGTACCATCCTATGAGAAATACAAAGATAATTATGATAAGCTTCTCAATGATTCAAACCCCTTTTGGTCATTTTAGATAATTACCTGTCCTCTTTTTGCATGACAAGATTTTTCCAGCAACTTTATACATACATTCCTCACAGGTGCTAATATAGGAGTGTATGGGACAAGACAAATGTACAGAACCATGCAAGTACACTTACCTGAATTTCGGTGTTTAACACAAACATTTGACCTTTGTTGAGAAGGCCTTTATTAAAGGTGAGCAGACACTTTTGGGTGGTCGGTGGAGGCTTTATGGTTTGGAAACACAGTTCTTCACATATTTTGGATGATTTACTGGATTGAGTGAATTGAAGTCAATTTTATTTTTTTTGCCACAGGGTGGTGCACACATTGATGTTGTTTTTCAAGAAAGCGTGACACAAATCAAACTTTTTTCATCCATTGACTTATCACTTTGATGTACGTTATGTTTTGTTTAATTTTTTTTACTGTAATGCTTTGAATTTGATTTATCACATATCAATAAGTTATTAAGCGTAGCACATTTATTATGTTATAAACTAGAATGCTGTCTGTCCTAACAAAGGGATAAAGGTGTAGAGGCTGGGCTTCTTGAATTGTATGTTAATGAGGACAGACTTGGGACATCCTCACTCTAACATTGTTCAAAAAACCTTGCAATAAGCTATGACACATCCTCATGGGAAATATCCAAAAATAAATATTTAAAAAAAATAAATTTTTAGGCATGCTGTATGAATGGGAACACATAACAAATATATTGTGGGGTTTTCTCAAATTTTACTGTAGTCAATATATACTTTAACCACTTGCCCTCCAGAGGATTTACCCCCCCTTCCTGACCAGGTCATTCTTTGCGATACAGCGCTGTGTTACTTTAACTGACAATTGCATGGTCATGTAACACTACACCCAAATTAAATGTATGTCCTTTTTTTCCCACAAATGGAGCTTTCTTTTGGTGGTATTTGATTGCCTCTGCGTTTTTTATTTTTTTGCACTATAAACAAAAAAAAACCCGACAATTTTGGGAAAAAAAACAGTATTTTTGACTTTTTGCTATTAAACATATCCAGTAAAAAAGTGCTTCCCCAACATCTCCTACAATCAATGTGATCTTTGTTGCATGAGCAAGCAAAGAGGGTCAAGAATTCCCTGTCTGAACCAAGGCATGGTCACTGATTCAACTGCTGTGAGCCCTGTTGACACACTCCTAACAGTAACGTTTTTCTTCAATTTGGATCGTGGTGAGAGAATATTGACTTATCAGTACAACAGAGTGAATGCTTCTGAACCCTGCTGCAACAAAGACCAAGATGTTATGGGAAGGGCCAGCATCTTTTAAGTGACACTAAACTCTTAACTCAAATGTTTTGTCAGCCTCCCCCAAATTTCTGAATCCATGTTCTGTTCCAGCTTCCTGTTAGAGGGTGGTTATGTGGCTACATGGTCCCTTTGTATGTAGGAACATAGTCACCCTCTCTTACTTTCTTCCCAGATGATTATTATTATACAGGATTTATATAGCACCAGCAGTTTTGTCAGCGCTTTACAATATAACGGGAGACAATACAGCAACAATACAGTTCAATACAAGAGGGTTAGGAGGGCCCTGCTCCTTGCAGCTTACAATCTAAGAGGGAGGGGCTAGTGGTACAAAAGGTAGTAACTGTGGGGGATGGACTAGTAGGAGGAGTAGAAGATTCCATTATTAGCTGAGGGCAGGACAGGCTTCCCTGAAGAGATAGGTTTTCAGAGATTGCCTAAAAGTGAGCAGAGTAGGCGATAGTCTGATAAATTGGGGAAGAGAGTTCCAGAGGATGGGGGAAGCTCTGGAGAAGTCCTGGAGACGAGCATGGGAGGAGGAGACAAGGGAGCTAGAGAACAGAGAGTACGGTTTGGGTGATATTTGGAGACAAGATTGGTGATGTACTTTGGGGCAGAGTTATAAATGGCTTTATATGTTATTGTTAATGTTTTTAATTTTATCCGTTGGGCAATGGGAAGCCAGTGGAGGGATTGGCAGAGAGGGGTGGCAGATACGGAACGGTTAGTAAGGTGAGTGAGTATGGCAGCAGCATTCATGATAGACTGAAGAGGGGATAGCCTGCGATGAGGTAGGCCAATGAGGAAGGAGTTACAATAGTCAAGGCGAGAGATAACAAGGGAGTGAATAAGTTGCTTAGTAGTTTCAGAGGTTAAGAACGGGCATATCTTGGGGATGTTGCGGAGGTGAAGTCTACAAGATTTGGACAGCGATTGGATTTGGGGCTAAAAGGACAGATGGGAGTCTAGGATTACACCTAGCACCCTGGCATGAGGGGAGTGACTGATGGTTGTGTTATTGAGTTTGATGGAGAAGGCAGGGGAGGGGGCACGGGTTGGAGGGAATACTAAGAGCTCAGTTTTGGAAAGATTGCGTTTGAGGAAGTGGAGTGACTTCCATGCCGATATGTCACTTAGTAGGTGAGTAATACAAGAGGAGACTGAAGGGGTGAGGTGAGGAGTAGAAAGATAGATTTGTGTGTCATCAGCATAGAGATGGTAGATGGAGAAGAGTAGGGGTCAAAGGACAAGACAAGGGGACTATGGGATTTGTAGTGTGCATAGTACAGTGCACATGACCACAACTATTTCACAATTTTAATGAAAAATAGATTACAGGGCCATTAAATAGTGGGTGTGTATGCATTATTTTTGTAGAATAAGGTTATTTAGTATCTGTCAGAGAGCGAGGAGCCAGAAACACAAGGAGGTGCAATTAAAGGTAGGTTTATTATACAACACAAGACAGAGTCTATGCAAGTCCAACAGCAACAGCGGATGACTTGGTAGGACAGTAGCCAGAAAGGATGGTTGCCAGAGCTGGGGTCAGAAGCCAGGAAGGATGATCGCCAGAGCCGGGGTCAGAAGCCAGGAAGGATGATCGCCAGAGCCGGGGTCAGAAGCCAGGAAGGATGATCTCCAGAGCCGGGGTCAGAAGCCAGGAAGGATGGTCGCCAGAGTCGGGGTCAGAAGCCAGGAAGGAGTCTTGCCAAAGCCAAGTCAGTATCCAGGAGTGCAATGAGAAACTAAACAGGAGCTTGCTGCTGTGCAACAGACAGGACACGAATGCAATGGACAGCTACAAACAGCAGACTTTTATGTGATAAGCCGCCACCTCCTGGGGGAGGAGCTGCAGAGGGCTGACAGCATAAAGGATCCCATTATAATGAAATAATTACTTGTGAGCCACCTGGAGTTAACCTACTCTATTATTAAATCAATTTCATATAAAGAAAAATTAATATGTGATACTCTTATAGTGTTTTATTAATTGTGTACTTAAATCAATATTAGATCGCTAGGCACTAATTACACCCTCTCTAGGTGTGTGAATGTAAACTATGAATTCCAATGTTGTACCGCGCTCCAATATTATTAACCTTTAGTGATTATGTGAATCTCTTAATATACCACCTATAATCCAATCATTTCTTACATCTAAAATACTTAAATATACAATGATACGTGATGACGTCACCGCCCCTCCCCTTAGGGGCAGTGACGTCATCACGCTTCCACAGAGGAACAGAGGAACGGCGAGTATACTTATTGAAAGCAAACACACCAGCCAGGCTGTCTGAAGCACGATCTGGATACATTGTATGCAAAGCGCTATTTATATTTACACAATGTGAGTGGGAGATCAAAGAGCAATAAATCATTTATATCCCGGATAAGACACTATGTTTCTTTTCCCTTCTCTGCATGTTCCGTATATGGAGGAATAAATGAAGCAGTCAGTGAAGAAAGCACATTTAAGAAGGCTGTGCTGAGGAGAGAGGAGAGGAGACAGGAGAGAGAGGTTCAAGCTGTGAACACAGACATATCACATTAATTAAATTGAATAACAACACCATCTCAATTTTAAAGAAAAGGATTGACATTCCCATTTTTTAATTAAATTTTTTTCTATTTATATATAATTGACATTTTTATTTTTCACTTTTTATTAATTTTTCATGAATTTTCATTTTATTCACATTTAATTTTTTGATACGGATTAATTTTTTTTATATTTACAATATGATTTAATTTACATATATATATATCAATTGTATATTTAAGTATTTTAGATGTAAGAAATGATTGGATTATAGGTGGTATATTAAGAGATTCACATAATCACTAAAGGTTAATAATATTGGAGCGCGGTACAACATTGGAATTCATAGTTAGCATAAAGGATCCCACAATGCTTTGCAGACACCTAAGATGGATGCCAGCACATGGAGCAGCACAAACCCTGAGGAAAGGTAGGACCTTGACAGTTCCTCCTCCTCAAGGGCCCCTCCCCCTCCGCGGCTCAACATAAGGCTTCTGGGGAAAGTGGGTGTGAAAATCGCGGAGGAGGACAGGAGCATGAACATCCGCGGAAGGAACCCAGGAACGCTCCTCGGGACCATAACCACGCCAATGGACCAGGAACTGCACCCGACCATGGACCACCCGAGAGTCCAGGATGCGGCTCACCTCATACTCCTCATGACCGTCAACCCGGATAGGATGAGGCCGAGGCAGAGAGGCAGTAAAGCGATTACAGACCAGAGGCTTCAACAGGGATACGTGGAAGACATTAAAGATATGCATCCCAGGAGGAAGAGCAAGGGCATAGGCAACCGGGTTCACCCCGCAGAGGATGCGGAAAGGACCAACAAAACGGGGAGCCAGTTTCGGTGCGGGCACCCGAAGATTGAGGTTACGAGTGGAAAGCCACACCCGATCTCCGACCTGGTATGAAGGAGCGGGCAACCGTCTACGATCAGCCTGGAGCTTCTGGCGCTGAGCTGAGTCCTGAAAGGACCTCTGGATCTGCCCCCAAGAGGAACGCAGGGCAGCAAGATGGTTATCCACAGCCGGAATGTCCTGTGGCGCGAACAACTCAGGCAATACAGCAGGTTGGAACCCATAGTTTGCCATGAAGGGAGAAATCCCAGAGGAGGAGTTGACAGCTGAGTTCCTTGCAAACTCTGCCCATGGCAGGAGATCGAACCAATTGTCTTGATGGTCTGAGATATAGCAGTGAAGGAATTGTTCCAGGTACTGGTTGGAACGCTCCGCAGCCCCACTGGACTGCGGGTGGTAAGCCAAAGAGAAGGAGAGCTTGATACCCAACTGGAAGCAGAAGGCGCGCCAGAACCTGGACACAAACTGGCTCCCACGGTCCGAGACAATCACCTTGGGCAACCCATGCAAGCGAAAGATCTCTCTAGCGAAAACTGTAGCCAGTTCTTGTGCAGTCTACAATTTCTTGAACAGAACACAATGGCACATCTTGGAAAAACGATCAATGACCATAAGAATGACCTTATGGCCTCGAGACGCAGGGAGGTCTACAATAAAATCCATGCCCAGGTGTGACCAGGGACGCTCCCCATTGGGGGTTGCAGAAGGCCCAATGGAAGATGCCGAGGAGATTTATTCTGGGCACAGACAGAACATGCCGCTACATATGAGGTGATGTCGGAACGGAGAGATGGCCACCAGAATAAACGAGAAACGACCCAGGACAACTGGTTCCTCCCTGGATGACTGGCAGTCTTGGAATTATGGTAGGTATGCAACAAGCGGGTGCACAATCCCTCAGGTACAAAACATCTACCAGCCGGTCTCTCAGAGGGAGCATCAGTTTGAGCCACCAAAATCTGCTCCCCAAGGGGAAAAGTCAGGCTGGTACGAATGGCAGCCAGGATCTGATCCGGAGGTATGACCGAGGTCGGCTCAGAGTCCTCCCTGGACAGCTCAGAGTATTGCCGCGACAAGGCATCAGCCCTTACATTCTTGGAGCCAGGCAAATAGGAGACCACATAGTTAAAGCGCGACAAGAACAGAGCCCATCTGGCCTGACGGGGCGTCAACCTCTTAGCTTCCGAGAGATATGTCAGGTTCTTGTGGTCAGTGAGAATGAGAACCGGAACCGCAGAACCCTCGAGCAGGTGCCTCCATTCCTTGAGAGCCTGAATAATGGCCAACAACTCCCTGTCTCCAATCTGGTAGTTGCATTCTGCGGAGGAAAGCTTCCTGGAGTACAACCCACAGGGAAGTAGGGGTCCATCGGGCGACCGACGTTGAGACAGGAGAGCGCCTACTCCCGTCTCAGATGCATCAACCTCGAGGACAAAAGGGAATCCAGGATTGGGTTGAGACAGTATCGGAGCCGAAGCGAAGGCGGATTTCAGAGCTTCAAAAGCTAAGATGGCCTTGGATGACCACTCGTGGGGATTACTGCCCTTCTTCGTCAGATCTGAGAGAGGTTTGGCCAACGTGGAGAAGTTCCTGATAAACCTCCGATAATAGTTGGCGAATCCCAAAAAGCGCTGAATGGACCGAAGACCACTGGGACGAGGCCACTGCAGAACCGCCGAAACCTTCTGAGGGTCCATGGAAAATCCCACAGCGGAAATGATGTAGCCCAAAAAGGCAACCTGGGATCGGTGAAATTCACACTTGTCGAGCTTACAGAAAAGCTTGTTCTCACATAACCGTTGAAGCATCCGCTTAACATCCTGGATATAAGACTCCATAGATGCAGAGTAAACCAGAATGTCATCCAAGTAAACCACCACGCACTGCTGCAACAAGTCACGAAAGACATCATTAATGAACTCTTGAAAGTCCGCGGGTGCGTTACACAACCCGAAGGGCATAACCAGGGATTCATAGTGGCCGGTTCTGATGTTGAACGCGGTCTTCCACTCGTCACCCTCCTTGATCTGTACGAGGTTGTACGCAGCCCTAAGGTC
Source organism: Staurois parvus (assembly GCF_062004578.1). Taxonomy (NCBI): domain Eukaryota; kingdom Metazoa; phylum Chordata; class Amphibia; order Anura; family Ranidae; genus Staurois; species Staurois parvus. The sequence goes on from NW_028318139.1 coordinate 2,455,870, forward strand.
GAGTTTAGTAAAGATCGTTGCTCCCTTGAGGCGGTCAAACAACTCGGTAATCAACGGAATTGGGTAAGCATTCTTAATCGTGATTCGATTGAGACCCCTAAAATCAATGCAAGGCCTCAATTCACCACCCTTCTTTTTTTACGAAGAAAAAGCCAGCTCCTGCTGGAGAAGTAGACTTGCGAATGTGCCCCCGGGAAAGCGTATCCGCAACGTACTCCTCCATGGCCTGATTCTCCGCAACCGAAAGAGGATACACCCTGCCATGCGGAGGAGTGGCACCGGTTTGTAAGGTTATGGCACAATCGTATGGACGATGAGGAACATGTCCAGGTACTCCCCATAGTCAGTGGGCAACACAGAGTCCGAGGAGGCACACAACACCTTAACAGGTCCACGGATGCAACCGGCCCCACACTGTGGAGACCACGAGAGAATCTCGGCCGACTGCCAATCAAAGGTCGGATTGTGCTTCTGAAGCCAGGGATATCCCAAAACCACGGAGTAGTGCAGGGAAGAAAGTACATGGAAGCAGGCCAACTCCCTGTGAACAGCCCCAATAGCTACTTCAACCGGCAGGGTCTCGTGGGTAACCTGCGGCGGTTGCAGGGGCCTGCCATCTATCGTCTCGAGGACCAATGGAGTAACTCGAGCCTGCAGAGGATTGGAGTACTGGGCGGCAAATGAACTGTCCATAAACAACCCGCCAGCACCAGAGTCTACCAACGCCTGGGCCGTCACCGAGCCTTCCACCCAAGAGAGGACAATGGTGATTAGCGGTTTATCTTTGCGGGAAACCGGAGATGAGGAAACTCCACCCAAGATCTGCCCCCGACAGGATCTCAGGTGCGAGCGTTTCCCGGAAGGACTGGACTGCCGAAAATGGCCACCGAGACCACAGTACAGGCAGCGACCCTCCCGACGCCGAGGCCCGCTCCCCCTTGGAAAGGCGAGCAAACCCCAGCTGCATGGGCTCACTGCCAGACAAGCCATCCCCAGGAGGCATGGGAGGAGAGGGAGGAACGGGTGGGACAGAAAATGTAGGCGCCAATCGGTTAGGAGGCCTCCGCAGACGCTCCTTAAGTGAAGGCCTCTCCCTGAGCCTGGTGACAATCAGGATTAGGAAGGAAATGAGTGCTTCGAGCTCCAAAGGCAGTTCTTTGGCTGCAATCTCGTCCTTTAATGCATCTGAGAGACCATGAGAGAAAGCAGCCACCAGAGCCTCGTTGTTCCAACCCACCTCTGCCATCAGGGTACAAAATTCTATGGTGTACTCGGCAACGGTTCGTGAACCCTGATGCATGGACATGAGCAGCTTGGCAGCAGAGGCGGAGCGAGCAGGCACATCAAATACCCTACGGAAGGAGGCAACAAAACCGGCAAACTCGTGAATCACAGGGTTATCATTCTCCCATAAGGGATTTGCCCAGGCCAAGGCCTTGTCCGAGAGCAGCGAGATTAGGAAGCCCACCTTTGACCTCTCAGTAGGAAAAGCGTGGGGTATGAATTCAAAATATATGCTCACTTGGTTAAGGAAACCCCAACACTGACTCAGCTCACCCCCAAAGCGCTGTGGAAGGGGGGCTGAACCAGTCATAACTCTGGGCACCGCAGGTGCAGCAGCAGATGCGGAGGTAGGCGCAACAACAGTAGCAACAGCGGGAGCGACCACAGGAGTGACAACTGGCCTAATAACACCAGGAGTAAGGTGCGCTGTGCGTGCAAGCAGTGTCTGCAACGCCTGAGCGAACTGATCCAACAAGAGATCTTGCTGATCAAGTCTGGCAACCAACATAGGGAGCGAGGGCGTACCTGCACCATCAGGATTTATGGCATTCGTGTAGTGTCAGGGAGCGAGGAGCCAGACACACAAGGAGGTACAATTAAAGGTAAGTTTATTATACAAAAACAAGACAGTCTATGCAAGTCCAACAGCAACAGCGGATGACTTGGTAGGACAGTAGCACGGAAGGATGGTTGCCAGAACCGGGGTCAGAAGCCAGGAAGGATGATCGCCAGAGCCGGGGTCAGAAGCCAGGAAGGATGATCGCCAGAGCCGGGGTCAAAAGCCAGGAAGGAGTCTTGCCAAAGCCGAGTCGTTATCCAGGAGAGCAATGAGAAACTAAACAGGAGCTTGCTGCTGTGCAACAGACAGGACACGAATGCAATGGACAGCTACAAACAGCAGACTTATATGTGATAAGCCACCACCTCCTGAGGGAGGAGCCACAGAGGGCTGACAGCATAAAGGATCCCACAATGCTTTGCAGACACCTAAGATGGATGCCAGCACCTGGAGCAGCACAAGCCCTGAGGAAATGTAGGACCTTGACAATATCCCTTTTAATAACATTATATGAAAGATACAGAGTTTATCAAGACATTTTGCAGGAAAACGTACAACCATCTGTCCGCCAACTGAAGCTCCGCAGAGGATGGGTGATGCAACAGGACAATGACCCAAAGCATACAAGTAATTCAACAAAACAATGGCTGCAACAGCACAGAATACGCCTTCTGGAGTGGCCCAGTCAGAGTCCTGACCTCAACCCGATTGAAATGCTGTGGCATGACCTTAAGAGAGCGATTCACACCAGACATCCCAAGAATATTGCTACACTGAAACAGTTTTGTGAAGAGGAGTGGTCCAAAATTACTCCAGACCGTTGTGCAGGTCTGATCTGCAACTACAGGAAACGTTTGGTTGAGGTTATTGCGGCCAAAGGAGGGTCAACCAGTTATTAAGTCCAAAGGTTCACATACTTTTTCCTCCCTGCACTGTGAATGTTTACATGTTATGTGCAATTAAACCATGGCAACATCTAATGTTTGTGTAGTATTATGTTCAGCAGACTGTGTTCTTCTATTGTTGTGACTTAGATGACGTTCAGAGCACATTTTATGCCCAATTCATGCAAAACTCCACGTAATCCCAAGGGGTTCACATACTTTTTCTTGCAACTGTATATTGGAGTTGATATGTTAAAGCTGAATTCCAGGTATGGACATAATTGTGTAGTCACATTTGGATCAATGTAAGTAATCACAAATGCAAGGTATGCATATTCCATACCTACCTGATCCATGTGAAAGCGGATCAACACAGTGATCCTTGCCATCTTCGGTGTCCTGCTGCATAATAAACACAGGGTGTTGCTCGTTTTGCATGTGCACCATTTAGAGAAAGCCTTACATTTCCTCAATTAATGCAAAATGTTCTTTCACTAGACAAAGTGTAGAGACGGATGGTAAGTTCATGATCTCCACCTCGTCCAATCAAGAAATGTGCTGTATTCTACTCCCTGGGTTCATTAGGCAGCAGGAAATCGGTACCTGTAAAAATATCTATACTTGGAATTTAGCTTTAAAGATATATGGACTGTTCACATTGCTAGAGATTTTTCACTTTTTAAGGGGATTTTTCCCTTAGCTTATTGAAAGAAGTGAAGATCTGCTGATCTCCATCACCCAATCATGTGATCAGATATATTTTTTTTATATTTCCTTACTTTTGATTGGGTATTCTATGCAAAGTGAATTTTCATCACATTTACTAAGCTAAGGGAAAAATTCCCTTTGCAGAGTGACAATTCCTTAGCAAAGTGAACAGCCTGTTTGCCTTTAGTAAATCAATATCCCTGTGTTAAAAAGTTTGTGTAACAATCTTTTTTTTTATTGCTAATACTTTAAAATTTAACACAGTTACCTGATTTATTGACCAGAGAGCCTTTTCTGCATCCTTTCTTGACATGTTGCCCAAAAACCATTTTTCTGAAGAAAGATCCTAAAACATGAAATAAAAGGATCAAAACACATACAAATGCTTAATTGCTCAGAAATTGCAGCCAGTTCAAAAAGGCATTCTAGCTGTGGTGCAAACCTGTATGCTATTTCGATTGTCAGTGTCCAAAAAAAGACACTTTTTATTATTTATTTAATTTTTTTATGGATGCTAAATACCAGCTCATTCTCCCAGAAATTGCAGCTTGTTCTAATATTCTTTTTAGCTGTGGTTAAACCCATACACTATTTCCAGCATCACTGCCCCATAAAATAAACTCAATCTTTTCTTTTTTACAGAAGCTACATGCCCACTCAGTTACTCTAAAAATTGCAGCCCTAATAAATGTGTTGAAAAACGTTTTGTCAAGGCTGGGCTCCTGCTACTCAATGAGCAGATCTTTTCTTTCAGTGCTCAGAAGCTGCGTAGCTGTCAGTTAATTACCAGCCACTTGTTTTCTCTTCAGTGACTTACCTGGATACCGTTACCTGCCTCATTAGTCTAACCTACACCCGGCCCTTTTTGCTATTTTTGCAGCTTAGCTCATTTTCCTCCTTGCCCTTGTGTGGTCTATGATCTCCTGCCTGTGGTCCTGTGTACAACTCAGTCTGGCTGACTTCTCTTTTGGTTCCTGTTCCTGATTTTTGCCTCCTGACTATGCTGATTTCTGGTTTCCTGACCCTGGCTAGTCTGATTACCCGCACTGGCATCCAAACCCTGGCTTCTGTTTTGACTACATTCCTTATCTATGTTATATTTGCTATTTAATTAAATTTTAACTGCATTTTCTGTCTCTGCTTGTTTTATGGTTCCTGACACTTTTCACATTTTATCTAAATTTCTCTCTCTCCTTCCGATAATTGCACCTTATTCTATACAGGCTCAAAATGTGTCTTTCAACACTGTTCCATTTTTCAAACTGAAAAAATAGCTCCAAATTGTCCTTTTTTTTTTGTTTTCTTTTTTTTTTTTACATCTGCTTGCTCTCTACTTGCAATCTGGTAGGTCTCTCCCTCATAAATTGCAGACTTAAAGTTTTAAATGTTATTTAAAAAAAAAATAAGATATTTATAATTACCTGCTGTGAATTGCACAGAGCTGCCCTTAACTTCCTCTTCCCGGGTCCCCGCCAGGCCCTGGCTCCTCCTCTTCTTATTGTCTCACTATAGGAAGCCACTTCCTATGGTAGCACACCTGCATGCTTGATCATGAGCTGCGCTGTCTGTGTCCATTGGCACAGACAGTGAGGCTCAGCTTCGTCCCCCCACTCCCTCATCACAGGATTTGACTGACAGCAAAGCCTGTGAGAGTGGGGAGAAGATGCAGAGCCTCTGCTCTCGTGCACAGCACTGGATCAAGATCATGCTCAGGTAAATATTAAGGAAGGTGAGGGGCCAATATTTTCACATAAACATTTGTTACCTTAATGCAAGAAATGCATTCAGGCTTAAAATGTTTAGGCTTTAGAACCACTGCCTCTCTCCAAAGTACTAAGAGTAATTTCTCTCTGCTGTCTTGTTCCTATGTTAGCTACATGATTCACTTCTGACATGTTTTTCTGACACCAAGAGCTAAATTGGTGATGGGAAGGGATCTCTAGCACACTGCCTGTGATTGACAGCCTCAACTCTGTTCCTGTGTGCTGTGTGAACGGAGTGTGTCCCTTCCCTTCAGTCAGCTCTCAGAGTTCTTGTACAGTGTGTACGTGCAGCTCCTCACCCACTGCTTTTGAGAGTCTGTAAAAAAAAATCCTTTTCATCTCTGAATTTTACAAAGATGTACAGGACAAATTGCTGCAAATAAACATGTACAACTTAGGTAGGAGGATTTGTTTCTCCTCTGTGTATCGCCTGAGGCCAGTCACTTCACTGAGTATATGAAAGGTTTTACAACCACTTTAACAATGAAGGATTCAGAGTTGTGTTGCACAGATGTATGCTGTTTCCACTGATATACAATTTCCTGATGTAAGATGTCTGCCTGCTCTATCCATTCAAAATTGCAGACTGTCCACACCAGTTTGTTAGTTGGTTGCTACATTGTATGTTTTTTCCATCCTCAGTGTGCAAAAAAAAAATACATTAAATGTTTATTTCCTGATTCCGTTGTTTCCAGGTCAGTGACCAAAAAAACTTAGACTTAGCACTTTTACAGACTCTAATTGCTTGCTCAATCTCTCAGAAATTCCAGCCTTTTCAAAAACACTTTTTAAGCTGTGGAGAAAAACTATATGTTATCTGCATGGTTAGTGTCCAAAAAAAGACACTTTTTGGGGAGGTTAATAAACGCCTGTTCAATAGCTTATAAGGTGCAACCTTCCCATACAGACTTAACTGTGCTGCAGAACTGTCACATTTTATCATCTTTTGTCTTTAAAGGAGAAGTACAGGCAAAGCTCTTTTGGCTGTACTTCTGTGAATCACAGGAGTACAGTTCGTTCTGCCCTCCTGTGACTAGTTTTCAGCCGACAGCTGGTCCAGGCTGGGAAAAGATCCTGACCTCAAAGTCAGAATCCACCCGAGTCTGGAGTGGCACCTGGTTTAGCCTCTCAGTGAGATACTGAGAGCTGACCCAGATGCTCCCTCCCCCTCCAGAGACCAGTGAGCACTGGGGGGGGGGGCAGAGCAGAGAGCGGCTGTGAGAACTCCGTGTGCAGTGGTCATGTTATTGCTGAGTTCTCACCCTTAGAGCTGGAGGGGGACAGATACAGCATCGAACCAATGCTGCATCGACCTAGGTAAGTATAAATTGGGATAAATAGTCCACACTTCCCATTTGAAAGAAGACACAAATTTTTGATTTCATGGTGCAATCTGACTTTTTTTTTTTTTTTTTCCTCTCCTTCCAAATTATGCAACCTATGCTTTTAAAGGCTTCAAGAAGTATGCATCACATTTCTAAAATTGTTTAGGTCCAGATATGCTGACATAGAATCTCAACAAATACATACAGTGCCTTGAAACAGTATTCATACCCTTTGAAATGATCCACATTTATTTTGTTGATCATTGCCTGCCAATGGGCTGTTCCTTCTTGTGTGCCTTATTTGTGAAGTTTAGTTTGTTTCTGAATGGGCAGTCAGGGATGTTTTCAGTCTTCACTCTATTATCCACTATTTGGATAATTTTTTGTGTGTTGGCTTATCTGGGACTAGGGCTTGTGCGATTCTGCTGGGTATGCTGCAGCATCTGGTGGCCTGTTTCAGCGTTCCTTTGGCCTCAGATAAGACTGAAGGCCCGACTACGGAACTGTTTTTTTTTTTTAGGTATTACCATTGATTCCAGGAACATGGAATGCAGATTGCCCATGGATAATGTGATGGCTCTTCGGATGGAAGTGGGACTTGTAGGTGGATGTTGGAGGATCAGATTGCTTGAACTACAGTCTCTGCTCAGTAAGTTGAATTTTTCATGGTTCGGGGTTTTGTCCTGTCCTTGCGGTGGGGCAGTTCTTGCAGGTGCGTCCAAGGATGGGGGGGGGGGCTTTTTCCTACACTCAGATGGGTCTTTGTTGTCCAAGTTTCAGTTTGTGGCTGTTTTCCATAGCTGTTTGTCTGCAGTGGAGTTAAATAGTGGGGATTATTCTTCCCATTCCTTTGGCATAGGGGCAGCCACTGAGGCGTCCAGGTGAGGTCTGGCAGAGGGAGTGGTTAAGAGAATTGGCAGGTGGGAGTCCAAGTGGTATAGATTATACATCAGACCCCACCTTTTGCAGTAACTGGGGGGGGGTGTTGTGTTTCTTTCTGTTTGCATGTTTTTTGTTTTTACTTTATGTAGTGGGTTGTCGGTTTCTCCAGTCATGTTAGTGCACGTATGTACCCTTTTTCTTTGCAGGTCCGCCCCGCTGTCTCATCTGGATTCTGGGGCATGTTTTTGGGGGGGCTAGGAGGGTGAACATCAGGCCCAGTGGCTGGCAGCTGGGTGTCCCTGTAGACCAGGGCAGGGTCAATGGATTGGGGTGCCGGGTATTGCTTTGGCAGCGGGTGGTGCCCGAAGTGCATCGCTTTGTCCGTCTGGATAGTCCACCGGATGTTCTGGTCTTACATGCGAGGGGCAATGATTTGGGTTGGCTTTCCATGCGAGAGCTTATTAGGGACGTTAAATTTTATTTCCTGCGACTTAGATCATCCTTTCCGGGGTCAATTGTGTGGTCGGATACTTCATGGCGGGGTGCCAGATCTGTGGAGTTGTTGAATAAGGCGCATATAAAGGTGAATAAGGAAGTGGGCAGATTCGCAAATAGGAATGGTGGCGTGGTGGTTCGGCATGTGGAGTTGAAGGATTCGGAGCTGTACCTTAGAGGGGATGGAGTGCATCTTACCGCTGTGGGCACTGATACAGTATGTGGTTCTTGGGATTGAAAGATGGTATCCAGTGAGCCTTTAGGGTTTGGCGGCAGGCACAAGTGTAAGGTGTCACCCTTTTGCCGTGGTGGCAGTTGGGTTCCTTGACAGGGGTCCAAAAATGTGGTATGATGGTAAATGGTGGGACCCATCTCGGGTATGGAGTCCTCCGGATAGTCTGGTTCAGTTTAAACTTTCCTGGGAGGTAAGGTTGGTAGGGGTCTGTGGTCAGTTAGGATAGTCCCTGAGGCGGTGTTTAGCGGCTGGGGATAGAACCTAACTTAATGGTACCACGGAATCCAAAATGGTGTGAGGTCTTTGTCAAGGATCTGCAACTGTTCTTGGAGCTGGATTGTTTAACAGTGAATCTTTGTTTTGTTTGTTATATATGGTTTTGTTTAATAAAGGGCCGATTCGGCCATTTAATCCATTTTGGGTGTTGGTGTCATTTATTTAAGGAAACAAGGAGGTGGAAATGGGGGGCGGTTTAGAATGGGCATAGGCAATAGGTGTATCTGGACTACCCTAGTCATGACTGTGAGAAATTAGATTAGCAGTTTTAAAACCAATTTCTCAGTCAGTGCTTGCTGACACCATCACTAAGGCCTCGTTCACATCTGGGTATTTTTTTTTTATATCAACAATTTTTATTGGTTTTCATGAAAATACAAACAGTATGTTTAAAAAGGATAAGAAAAGAAAATAAGCATAACAGAAAGGTACATCGATGGCAAAACTACATAGGGTCACGACCAGTGGAATCATAAAATAACAGTGTGAAGGTTACCAGGACCTTACAATTTGGGCCGGCATAGAGGAAGTGAAGGTATCCCATGGGAGATAAATCATTTCAAACACAGCAAACGAACAACTATGTAGTGCAGTCAAATATTCCATCTGTCTTACATCAGCAATAAGTTTGTACAAAATCGGCATTGAAGGAGGAGTAGAAGATAACCAACACATAGGAATGCTTCTCCTTGCCGCGGTCAGAACATGTACAGCAAGTTTTCTGGATAGTTTAGGTAGTCCCGGAAATCGTAAACCTAGCAAAAAATGTAGTGGATCAAGTGGGAGAGAGGTATGCAATAGTGATTGTAACAAGGACAGAACATCTTCCCAAAAAGGAGTAATGGAGCTGCATGTCCAAAAGATATGGTAGAGAGAACCAAGGTCTCTACTACAGCGCCAGCAGACAGGAGAAGCATTCGGATTATAAGCATGAAGAACTTCAGGCGTTTTGTACCATAACATCATGATCTTGTATATATTTTCTTGTATATATTATATAAAAACCACACAGACAGAAGATCTAGATGCATTTTCCCAAATTTTCTTCCACGTTAATAAATCAACATCACATTGTACGAATTGAGACCACCTACGCATGTAAAGGTGAGTGTCATTGGATAAAGAGGGGGCATCCATAAGAAGTTTATAAGTATTAGAAATAATACCCCTTTGGTGGGGACCCTGCATGCACAAACATTCGAAGGGAGTAGGCTTCCCCAGGATTAATGAGGGTGATAAGGTGGAAAAGAAGTGGCGTATTTGAAGGTAAATATATAGGTGTTGAGAAGGTAGAAGAGCTTTTTTCTGGAGATCTGGGAATGAGTGTAACTTATGAGTCACTGGGTGTACCAAATGACGCAATTGAAAAAGGTTAGCTACTACCGAAAGAGACATCCAGGACATGGCCATATTGTCTGGAAGATTAGGGTTATAGAGAATATTTGTCAGTGGGGAGCAATCAGAGGCCAGTGTAAATTTAGCCTTACATTTCTGCCAAACAGTCAGAGAAAAGTGCATGGGACCAAGGAATAGGTGGCGAAAGGAAGAGACATCCACTGCTGAGGTCGACCAGAGAGAGCATGGATGAGCTGGAGACAGTTGCAAAGATTCAATCTCAGTCCATGTGTTGGGAGGATAGTGGGTGGACCATGACATGAGAAAACGAAGGTGAGTTGCATAGTAGTATGTTATTATATCCGGTGCCCCCAAGCCCCCCTAGAATGCGGGGAGAGCAAAACAGAACGTGCAATCCTGTGCCGCTTGTTGTGCCAAATAAAATGCAGGAAAGATTTCTGAAGGGAGTGAAGTTTGGACATAGGGACAGGGAGGGTCGCAAACAGGTATAAAAGTTTGGGTAACACGGTCATTTTTAGTACGTTAATGCGTCTGAGGAAAGAAATGGGCAGGGCATCCCAGTGTTTCAGAGAGCGAGAAATTGCTATAAATAGTGGGGAGAAATTGGCCTCGTATATGGATTGGTAAGAGGAAGTAAGATTAGTACCTAAAATATTTTAAAGAAGGGGTACACCACCGGTAGGGAAAGGCTTCCTGAAGAGAGGATAGAACGACAGGTGGGACATGTATTGGGAGTGCCTCAGTTTTAGACGTGTTAACTTTGTAGCCTGAAATAGCCCCAAATTATTTCAAGGTCTTATGCAAAATCGGTAGGGAGGTATGAGGACTCGTAAGTGTGAGGAGGATGTCATCTGCGAACAGCGATAATTTGTACTCATGGGTATGGGATTGTATCCCGCGAATATTGACCTGATGGCGATGACTAATGGTTCCAGACAAAGAATGAACAGCAAGGGAGAGAGTGGGCAACCCTGACGTGTACCATTTGACATCTGAAAGGGGAGTGAAAAAAAAACTGGCTAATCTGACCTGCGAAAAGGGGGAAAAGTAAAGGGCCTTCAAGGCTGCTACAAATGGACCCCTGAAACCAAATCTTTCCAAGACCATGAACATGTAAGGCCAACTTAAATGGTCGAAAGCTTTTTGAGCATCCAAGCTCAATAATATAGCAGGGGTGGAGAATTGGTTAACCAAGTCAACCAGATCAATAGATCTCCTGGTGTTATCTGCAGCGTGTCTGGCAGGTACAAAGCCCACTTGGTCCCCGTGTATGAGTTTGGAAATAATTTCGGATAGTCGGTTGGCCAAAATTTTAGTGAAAATCTTGTAATTGGAACTAAGTAGGGCAATGGGGCGGTAATTGTCTACAATAGATTGATCTTTATCGGGTTTAGGGATAACTGAGATATATGCACGGGAGAATTCAGTCTGGTGTGTGACCCCCTTAAAAAGATCTCGATAAAAGGAGAGGAGATGAGGGGCCAGGATACCAATAAAGGATTTATAGTAGCAGTAGGGCAATCCGTCCGGTCCTGGGGCTTTACGAGAGGGGAGATGTTTAATTGTGTCAAGTAATTCCTCTGGCGTAATGTCAGCATTAAGGGTGGCAATGTCTGAGGGTGATAGTCTTGGAAGTGACAGGGGGTCAAAAAAATTATCAAAAGATAACTGTGTGAGGGGCGGGTGAAGGTCTGGGGTCAGACAGTTATACAGTTTCTCATAGTATGAGCCAAAAAAGGGATGCCATGACCTGAGGATCGTAGGTAGGGCTTCCATTTGGTTGGATTAAAAGATCAGGCATCGTAGAAGGAGATTGAGCTTTGAGTCAATTGACTAACATACGATGAGGTTTGTTGGAAAATTCGTAAAACTTCTGCTTAACCCATAGGAGGGATTGTGCAGACTTACTGGAGTCGAGAGTTTTAATTCGGTCACGTAGAGATGTTACCCTCCGAAGCCCAGAAATGGACGGTTTGGCCAATAACCGTCGTTCCGCCAAAGATAGTTGATGAATATGAGAGGCCCTAGCACTTGCCAAGGACTTTTTTAAACGAGAACCCATAGAAATACAGAGTCCTCGAAATACCGCCTTATGGGCCTCCCACAGGGTTGAGGAAGAAGCTACGGAGCCAACATTGTGTGAAAAATAGGTATCAAGTCCCCGAGACAGTTCATCTCTAAGATGTTCTGTGGAAAGAAAGGTCTCATTAAGGCGCCAATGACATGATTTGGGTATAACAGGAGGGAAGAAAAGGTTTAAAGTCAGAGAGGCGTGGTCAGACCAGGTAATGGGGTTGATTTCAGAGGAGACCAGGAGAAGAAGCAGTGGGGCAGAGACGAAAAAGTGATCTAGGTGGGAGAAGCTACGGTGAGGGGTGGAGTAGAAAGTGAATTGTTTATGGAGGGGGTGTTTAATCCGCCAAGCGTCAAAGAGACGATGCTCCCTTATCAGTCTACGAAAGGATTTTGAAGAGGAGCACTGCCGCCTTGAGGGTGTGGACTCAAAAAGAACTTTCCTGTCTTTATGGGGAGAAAAAATCAAATTAAAATCACCCCCAACAATCACATGCAAAGTGGAAAAGGAATCTAAGTTGGCGAGTGTTTGGGAAAGAAATTGCAATTGACCCGTATTTGGGGCGTATAAATTCAACAAAACAAGGGGAGTGTCACCCAGCATAAATTCCAAAATAATGGAGCGACCCTGTTGGTCAACTTTGGAGGAAACAACCCGAAGGGAGCAGTGTGACCTAATCAAAATTGCCACCCCAGCCTTCCCGGAAGGATCAAAAGCCGAATAGGCTTGGGAACAAAATCTCAAGGCAAAACGAAAGGAGCCAGTAGATTTGAAATGGGTCTCCTGGACAAAAATAATGTCTGCTCCTGAGGATCAAAATTCCTTCAAAGCCATCCACCGTTTTTGAATGGAGTTGAGGCCCTTGACATTATATGACAGAAACCTCAAAGTCATTATGAAATAATAATGGATGAAGCACATGTATTAGCATGAAAAATGAATGATATACCATCGATGTAATAGAATGGGGAAACAAAAAACATTAAAATAACACAGGAAAGAATAAACACAGTGATTGACATAAGTATCCGCAAGGATATAAACTTGGGAGCAACAATTTGACCCAAGTCGTCTAGGCCTATGGCTAGACAAAATCGAGAGCAGCACGACATCCAAGACATCAGGAAGGTCGTCAAACCCGGCCAGAAAAAACAAAAGTGAAAAATGCATCCAACAATGGTTCGGCCGGCCAAAAAAGAAAAACCTGTGGAAAAATCATGTATAAACCAGGAGGGAAGGATCATCACCAGATTCACATCAGAAGGTCACCCCAGAGAATCATCAGACAGGCGGATCGGTTGACTGAGGAGGACGTGGACGTTGTGGGGTACGTGAGAGTCTCTTCCGACTTCTGCGGACTGGAGTCCAGATCTTGTTGGGGGTGGCGGATGGACGGGATGGAGTTGGTGGCAGTGGGGACACATCATCTGACAAAGGTGGAAGTCCCAGGCGCTTTAAGAAAAAATCCGCCTCATGAAGATCACGGAGCACAGCTTGAGTATTGTCCCTAGTTACGACCAGCCTAAAGGGGAACCCCCACTGGTAAGGGACACAGTGTTGGTGAAGGTGTGTGGTGATCGGCTTCAGTGCTCGCCGTTTGGCCAGGGTAATCAGGGAAAATTCGCAGAAGAGCTGGAGTCTGTCACCTTTAAATTCCAGAGATGATTTGTGGCGAACAGCTGATAATAAGGCTTCTTTGCTTTGAAAAAAATGGAAGCGAACTATGATGTCTTGTGGTCTGGTGCCTTCGACAGGTTTTGGGCCCAAGGAGCGGTGAGCTCTGTCCATTCGCCAATCTGCTTCTGGAACCAAGGGAGCAGTTGCGGTGAAGGACAGTAGGTGACGGTGTAATTGTGCATCAGCAATAGATTCGGACATACCGCGTATATGGATATTTTGGTTATCCTCTTCCAGAACATGAACGTAGTGCACCAAATCATCAAACTAATTTTCCAATTTATCCGTGCGGTCTCCAATCTGAGCTATTTCCCCTCTGAGAGCCAAGGCCAGTTTTCCAATTTCAGCGGATATAGATGTGGTGATATTGCGTAAGAATATTTGCAGCTTATCATCTAACGCTGAAATTGTGAGGGAAGATGATGAAACGGCCTGCTGGGAAATCTGGGTGGAGGGAGGATGATTCCCTGATGCAGAGTAATCCACTACCCCCCCAGTTATGTTCTGGGGGTCAGAATCCTCCATCTGGGGCTGGATCAGGGCAGAGGCAGGCATGGAAGCTGAGATGCATGAGGGTGCAGTACCCTCCGTGACCACCGGGGTTCCTGGCCATACTGGAGGCCGGGGATTGCAGCCTGGACAGGAACTGCCGGAGCGGCAAGGGCCTCGAATCCTGTGGCTGCTTGGAGGGGGGCTTCCAGCGCCCTATCTTCCCCATATAGGTCCCTCCCTGGTGCCGGGCCGGGTGCCAAGTGTGTGTGACTCACCCGTATCGGATGGGAGGCAGTGGAGCGTGTCGGGTGAGTCCGTACTGGCCGGGGATGAGTGGAGCTCAGGCTCTATACAACCGCCATCGTCCCTGGCCGCGCATGCGCCTCATCTGGGTATTTTGTGATCTCAAAACGCTCTGCAAAAATGACAAATCACACTACGTGTGTTCAAGTGTCATTCGTTTTCAATGGTACATAAATGCTGTGTGGCTCTGCTGCGATTTTTGTGCAGCAAGCCACATTACATGAAGCTTGTCCTCTAAAAATAAGCAGAAGCTTCTTTTGGGCATTACCATCGTGCAATGTGGTTTGCCATGAATTATCGCGAGACAATCACAGTATAACCGCACTGCATATAGATGACATTTAAAAAGAAATGGCACCTGAACACATGTGGTGTGATTTGTCATTTTTGCAGAGCACTTTCGGACCTGCCATGTGAAAGGAGCCTCAGGCCCTATGGGCGTTTTGTATTTTAGGCAGAATTGTCGTAATTTTACCCAAGACACAAAACCCCAAGATGTGAAAGGAACCTGAGCCTCCTTTCACATGGCAGGTCCAATCAGGTCTGTCAGCTTTTTAGGCGGACCTGATCCGACCCTCCATTCATCCCCATGGACAGGCGGATGTAAAAAGACTTGTGTCTGTCCATGTCTGCTCTGCAGAAACTTAGTGGACACGGACCTGTCATCTACCCACTCTGCTCCAATCAGCAGGGGATCTGTGAGCTGATCGCCTGCAAACACCTTCATACCAAGGACCTCTAGACACCCCTAACCTCTGGACACCGCCCTATGTCCTACTGACCTCTGTACACTGCTCTACATACTACTGACCCCTGTACACTGCTCTACAT
This sequence comes from Staurois parvus, assembly GCF_062004578.1. Classification (NCBI taxonomy): domain Eukaryota; kingdom Metazoa; phylum Chordata; class Amphibia; order Anura; family Ranidae; genus Staurois; species Staurois parvus. The sequence continues at coordinate 2,471,014 of NW_028318139.1, forward strand.
TTTACTGACCTCTATACACTGACTTTTATACTACTGACCTCTGTACACTGCCCTACCTACAGTATATTCCCTATTTAACATTGCCACATTATCCACTATGTAAGTCATCTCAGACTCTATTTAACCACATCCCTTTAAGCCACGCCCAATATTTAGCATAATTAAAACCATTGCCCATTTTTAGTATTGATGTTGAGCCACACCCACAATTGAATTCCCCACCCCCAATTAAAATGATACTCCGCCCACACCACCTTTCTGGACAGGACAGGAAAAAAAGTGTCCCTAAAAATTTTTTGGAAATGTTGGCAACTATGCAAAAAGGGAATACGTATCCTCCAGCTAATCACTTCAGTTTTTCTGGCTTGTGGTGCTGAAAAAACACATTCTAATTTAAATATTAGGAAGGTCAAACCTGCTTAGTCTCTCAACTTGCATTGCGGCCTAGGAAAACATTTACATGTTGTATGTGTGTTTGCACAATATTTCTTGTTCTGGACTATGAAACCATTTTTTTAATCTAAATAAAAAAAGCATGATCTCTTCCACTGATATAATGGCCAAGTGAAAATGCATGCTTAATGTGCAATAAGTCTCTACAACATTTAGGGCTGGTGTGTTTGGAACATCACATTTTGTTTTTCTTTTCTTGGGAAAAAAAATTACTCATCTCTCTTATATTGCCATCGTGGGTCACAATCAGACTACTTGCAAGCTTTCCAGCTATTGTGTAAAAATGTTTGTTTTTGTCTCTAAAACCTGGCACTTTTTTTTTTTTTTTTTCTTTCTGCAGCACAACTCAACTTTGCAATGTGGGTTTGTAGTTTGAAGGTGTTTTGATGCCTTCTGAGTCAAAATTTTGTTCAACATTGTACATAATGGTGTGTGCTACTAAATACAGATCAAAATAAGCTATGCATACAAGCACATTATGACATTATCCTGCAGATGTCCAAATTTTTATTTTTTTGCGGTTTACTACCGCTTTAAGGCTTACTACTGCTACACAAAAATTTTGGTTGTTTTGGCAAACATTACAGAGCGCTTTTGTTATAACACCATTAACAGAAAAGTCAATGTGCAAATATTGAGTGACGTTAAAAAAAAAAAAAAAAATTAAGACCCGCCAGCGATAGCCATGCCTAGGAGGGTTTGAGATACCTGGGTGTCTTGGGCTGTCCTGCTTGGGGGCATCCTGCTCCTGTGTTGTGCCCCTTGACATGTCGGCCTGCAGAGGTGGTGCGGGCGGATGATGTGTGCTGGGTGCCGGTCAGAGGGGAGGTGGTCTCTGCCAGAGTGTGAAGGGGTGGACACCAGGAAACCATGTGGCCACAATGGAGGAGCACTGGGAGGCAGCAGCACTGGCTGGGTAAGAGTGGAGGAGAATCAAAATACTTAGACAAGATATAAGCAGGATCCCGTGGACCCCACAGAGGATGGCCCCCTTAATAGCCTTCAGATTAGCACAACATAGAGAGTTTCATGGAATGAGTTTCCATGGCCGAGCCTTACATCACCAAGTGCAATGCAAAGCATCGGATGCAGTAGCGTAAAGCACGCCGCCATTGAACTCTAGAGCAGTGGAGACGTGTTCTCTGGAGCGACAAATCACATTTCTCTGGCAACTCAATAGATGTGTCTGGGTTTGGTGGTTGCCAGGAGAACAGTATTTGCCTGACTGCATTGTGCCAAGTGTAAGATTTGGCAGAGGGGGAATTATGGTGTGGGGTTGTTTTTCAGGGGTTGGGCTTGGCCCCTTAGTTCCAGTGAGAAGAACTCTTAAGGAGTCAGCATACCAAGACATTTTGAACAATTCCATGCTCCCAACTTTATGGGAAAAGTTTGGGGATGGCCCCTTCCTGTTCCAACATGATTGCACACCAGTGCACAAAGCAAGGTTCATAAAGACATGGATGAGCAAGTTTGGGGTGGAGGAACTTGACTGGCCCCATAGAACACCTTTTGAGATGAATTAGAGTGGAGACTGTGAGCCAGGCCTTTTCGTCCAACATCAGTGCCTGACCTCACAAATGCGCTTCTGGAAGAATGGTCAAACATTCCCATAGAAACACTCCTAAACCTTGTGGACAGCCTTCCCAGAAGAGTTGAAGCTGTTATAGCTGCAATAGGTGGGCCAACTCAATATTGAACCCTATGGACTAAGACTGGGATGCCATTAAAGTTCATGTGTGTAAAGGCAGGCGTCCCAATACTTTTGGCAATATGATATATTTCCAGAATGGGGAATCATGCTGGAGAACATTAATAAACAGATTCAAATATTGACCTATTAATTTATTAAATAACTTGAAATATTGACCAATGTTGGGGAACTTTAAAACAAATCTATTCTCAATGTTCTTACAGTAAATTGGAGCTTGTTTTCCATGCATTTACAATGTAGTTACATGTGTTTACCACGTATTCATATTGATTTGTATTGAGGAAAATAACCAAAACACAAACTGATATAAAGTAGGCCTGATCAATCTCAAATGCCCCTTTACCTTAACCCTTATTCTATTATACTTTTCACAAAATATTTTTTAGTCTTACATCATTACGTTGTGAATTGTTGAAAGGATTTGGAGCTGGTGGTCTGGTATTGCCTTCAGAAGGTGGCTTATAGGCTGTAAAAAAAAAAAATGTAGATAAAAAGGTTACAAAAAATACTGTTGGTTTATCCTGCTGCTTAAGGCCCTATTCACACCTATGCAGTTTGCTTTTTGTCCATTTTGCAGTGCTTTTCACAGTTTATTCAGCATTTTTCTACATGCGTTTTGAAGTGTTTTTTTACAACGTTTTGCTAAGCTCTTTTTTTTTTTGTTGAAGTGGAATTTTTTTTTTCGTTGCTGGGCAAAATAAAAATGCAAAACGCCACAAAAATGTGGTTCTCCATTGAACTCTATTGTGGCAAAAATGCTGCTTTTGCTTTTAAAAAAGTACCTGACCCTTTCCAAAAACGCAGCAGCTCAAAAAAAGCATAGATGTAAACATGTTCCATAGGAAACCATGTTAAATGGACTGTAGTGCGTTTCTGCAAAAAGCACTAAAAAAGGCATTGGTGTGAACGGAGCCTAAAGTATTACTTCATAGGTCAGTGTTTCTCAAACATTTTTTAGTCAAGGCACCCTTTAACCACTTTCCGCCCGCCATATAGTACAATGATGGGCACAAGGTGGTTCTCTTGTTCTGATAGGACGTCATATGACGTCCTTCCATTCTCACCGCGCATGCGCGGCTCAGGGAGCGTGCAGCGCGGCGATCGTTGGTGCGCTGTGTCCCTCTGACACAGCGGATCACGGAAAGAGCCAAAGATGTTGGCTCGGTCATGTGATCAGCTGTGTCCAATCACAGCTGATCACATGTAAACAGTGAAATGCCGGTTATCGGCATTTCTCTCCTCTCGAGCTGTCACGCTGACAGGAGAGGAGAGCCGGTAATCGGCATTCCGCGGAGGGGACATGTACACTGATCATCAGGGCACTGATTATCAGTGTGCCCTGATGATCAGTGTGGCCCCAGAAGTGCCACCTGTCAGTGTCCATCAGTGCCAGCAGTCAGTGCTCATCAGTGCCACGTGCCAGTGCCCATCAATGCCACATATCAGTGCACATCAATGCCACATATCAGTGCCCATCTGAGCTGCCTTTCAATGTCACCCATCAGTGCCAGTCAGTGCCACCTATCAATGCCAATCAGTGCCACCTATCAGTGCCAGTCAGTGCCGCCTATCAGTGCCAGTCAGTGCCGCCTAACTGCCAGTCAGTGCCGCCTATCAGTGTCATGTATCAGAGCTGTCTTTCAGTGCCCATCAGTGCAGCCTATCAGTACTTATCAGTGCCCATCACTGCAGCCTCATTAGCGCACATCAGTGAAGAAGATAAATCACTTATTTACAAAATTGTATAACAAAAACTAAGTAAAAAACTTTTTTCCAAATTTTCAGTGGTTTTTGGTTTGTTTAAGAAAAAATAAAAATCCCAGAGGTGATTAAACACCACCAAAAGAAAGCTCTGTCTCAAAAAATGATAAAAATTTCATATGGGTACTGTGTTGCATTACCGCGCAATTGTCATTCAAAGTGTGACAGCGCTGAAAGCTGGAAATTGGCCTGGGCAGGAAGGGGGTATAAGTGCCCGGTAGGCAAGTGGCTAAAATTATGGACAGTCCCAAGGCACCCCATTCTAAAATGTGAAAAAACTGTTCTAATAGTTTTATATAACACAGCAACATCCACACATGTAGGACACAGAGGTGATTTATTCTTCCAAAGCCAATACACTTTTGCACACTGGTACTGAGTAGTATTCCAGTGTTTCTCTTCTCCCTCAGTTTTTCTCCATCACTGAGCTAATGTGACCCCAGCACTGTTGGAGGGGCAGGGGAGGGTCAAACTATGATGCTGTGCAGGCAACTGATATCCTCCTTATCAACTGATGATGTCATTGGTTGTCAGGAATCTGGCAGCTAGAAGGTTGTAATGGTGCACAATGAAAACCTGTGGCTTTGTGTAACTAAAAGGCAGGCTTTTTTCACCCGCTGCCTTGTATACAAGTTTTGGGCAATTTTTAGACATTTTGCCAAGGCACCCCTTAAGAAACCTCAAGGCACCCTGGGGCGCCTGGGCACCCTGGTCGAGAGAGGCTGTCATAGGTAATACAAGCAGATTTTGTTTTTTACATGGAAAAAACATTATATATTTAAGTATGTTATGATGCATTTATGCACCATCGAACATACTATAACTTACAATAACATTTAGTTTTTAAAGTGGTATTAAATTCAGTTTTGTAAATTGTACTGACAGGTAAGGTTTTTATGACAGAAGAGTTTCTTCTATCATAAATGCACCAGCTGCTTGAGAATCCCCACCCCCCCAAAAAAAACAAAAAAACTTCAAAAATAATTCAATAATTCTAGCACTATAAATCCTGCATAACTCTAAACTGATGACCTATATGGGCTTTGCGTGTATGCTCCCATGAAAAACTTCAGTATCCTATATTTTTTCATAGACAGCACATTAAAAGACCCTACAGGTCATCAGTTTAGTGTTATGCATGGATTCTGATGCTGGAATTTTTACTCTTACCGTGGCATGCGCGGTAATGCACGTGTCTTAGATTGTAGGCTCCAAGGAGCAGGGCCCTCCTAACCCTCTTGTATTGAACTGTATTGTTGCTGTGTTGTCTCCCGTTATATTGTAAAGTGCTGAGCAAACTGTTGGCGCTATATAAATCCTGTATAATAATAATGTGTGGGGCAATCGCATGTACCAAAGCACATGCATTTTTGTATGTGTGTGTGTGTGTGTGTAGGTTGCCTCTAAAAGGTTTTTTATATTTTATATTTTTACTATTTTAATTCTTTATTTTATTTTTTTTATATATAACATTTATTGCTACTGCATTGGGGACCAATAGCCCCCTATGCTATAGCAGATGGGTGACAAGTACTGCTGCAGCACCATTAAAAATCCAAATCCCCAGCTTGTGGTTGAGGATTTGGATTTTACCACCCCCATCCCGGCTCTATAAAGCAGCTGCTTAAGCTGCCTTGTGCTGGCGCCAACCCTGTGTGACAGGCAGATGGAAAACCCTGGCTGCCATTAGCACACAGCGGCAATCAGTGGATGATGTCATGTGGGGGGAGTGATGAGGAGCTCAGATGATCCCAACCAGGGATTTTCCCCACCTTGTGGTTAGGGCTGGCCCAGGGCTCTCTGGCTTTGGCAGTGATGAAGGGGATGATGATGTTGTTGCCCCTTCCCGGACAAGTCTATGGTCAGAAGCAGGGGCCGACTGACCATTTGGAAACTCGGGCACTGCCCGAGGGCCTGGGGTCAGTAGGGGGCCCCATGCGATGCCCCTGGTACCTTTTTTTCATAGGTTTTTTTTGAGTTTGGGCAAGGACACAGGGGCCCCATGATTCCCTATTGCCCGGGGGCCCCACGAGTTGTCAGTCCGCCCCTGGTCAGAAGTATTTACTCACATGATCTCCCTCTTCCTCCTGGTGGATGATGTGAAGTGTTGGGGATTCCTTGTGTTGATCCTGACTGTCTCCATCCACAATGCCACTTGCCCTGCTCCTCCAATGGCTGTACACAGTCCGGCACCAGCTTCACAGGACCCAGGGAGGGAAGCAGGCAGAAAGCTGACACCGGCACTGCTCAGATCCCAGGGACAGAGGAGGAGAGGAAGTGAAGATGGCTGCTACAGGCCGATTGAATGGCTGCAAGTCTCCTCCTCCTCGGTGTGATTCAGTGTGTGATCACGGCTGCAGAGCGAGGAGGAAACAAAGACAGGCTGGGCTATGACATTCCCGTTCTGCACTACACTCTGCCACCACAGGTGGGCACAGGAGCCACACTTCTCACTGGGGACCACAGACACTGCAGAGAGAATAGCCTGAAACCAGCGGCTGTGGCTGCACCCTAGATGGACATCTGCATGATTCGCATGGGGAACTCCAATAGATTGACAGCCTCAGCTTGTTTCTGTCTGAGTGTGAAGGAGGTGTGACCCTTCCCTCCAATCATCTCTCAGAACTCGCCTCACTGAGCTCTGCAGTGTGTAATTTCAGCTCTGCCCCATGTTTTCTGAAAGCTCAGGCAAGCTGTATACATTCTGGACTTTGAACAGCTCTAGGGAAGAAAGGATTGCAGGATCAGGAAAAGAGGACACTTAAGACAGTGTGATCAGTGAGCAGCAGCAAAAGGAGAAGATGCCAAGGTCCATGTGATCAGTCAGCGGGAGCAGGAGGAGAAAATTCGGGGGCCTTGTGATCAGTGAGTGGGAGCAGAAAGAAAGGACAGTGGGGGTCACGTGATCAGTGAGCAGGAGATCCCAAACAGTTAGAAAAACAATTAGCGCTCGAATAAATTAGGAAGGAAGATTGACAATAAGCTATATAAAATAAAATCCCTAATTTTTCCTGGATTATCCCCATTACATTATTGGATAACATGTCCAACGGGAATGGTAATGCGACTTGGTGTACATCCTGTGCATGTATACATTCCTCAAACAACTGTTCTTGAGTGAATGCTGCTGCGCAGAATGTGAGTTGTTTCCTTTTAAACCCAGATTCTTAATCTAATGAAGCAGAAAATGGCAAAAAAGAGCACTGAGGTTAATACCAAGCAAAAACACCCTTATTCACTCTTTTGCTGCCTACAGCACTGCTTCTAACTGGCCAGATCTGTACGCCGTATGGACCTACATTCCTCTTAAAAACGTGACAATCCCCCCATCACCACCACCGATTCTTTGCCCTGAGTCTCCCGCCCCTCCACCAGCCTATGTTGACAGCTAAAATACCCCCCACCCCCACTATAACTCTTCCTTATCCTTCCTGCTCTGATTCCCCCCTCCCAGCACCAATCCCTCCCCCCTCGTAAACCCTAATCCCCTTGTGGCCACAGAGGGATCCACTTGCTAAAATAGATGCCCCCCCCTGCTGCTCTGTCCCCCCCTTTAATGCCCTCCCACCTCCCTGATGTCCAGGCATCCCCTCTCTGTAGCTGCTAGCCGGCTCTCCCTCCTCCCCCTCCCGGCGGCTGCGGGTGCTGACAAATCACTGTCTGCATTGAGAGCTGCAAACATACTATATGTTTAAACGTGTTAACCTGAGATGCGCAGGTGTTCCGTGCTTCCCCATGCAGGCAGTCTCATTGATGTCAATTGGGACACAGTGGCTACACAGGTTTTCCATGCATTCCTGTGCAGGCAGTCCCATCCATATCAACTGGGATGCAGCAGCTGCATCAAGACAGCCACTGCTCCCAACCTGACATCCTTGTGGGTGTATGTCCCTGAACTCACACTGTTTGCATTTGGGGCCAGATCTGTCCTTGCAGCTGATGTGTCCCAATTGACATAAATGGGCCTGCCTGCACAGTGATGCACAAAACACCTGTGCATTCCCGTGCAGGTAAAGACTGCCCTCCATGAACGTATGCTTTAGTACACCCCACTGAATGAGGCCTTAGCAGGAATTTAGCACGAATTTTGTAAGTTAAGGTGTGGTTTTGTGTGAAAATAGGGATTTTAGTGGGGTTTTTTTGTGAAAATAGCAATTTTCAACATAAACATTTGTGCAGCTATTGAGGGGCCTAAAAAATCAGTAGCACCTTTTTATTCTACTGGCCATGTGCATTCAGAAAATATATGGTTTGGGGGGGTCTTTTACAAACTCTGAAAGCTGTAAGTGAAAGCAGTGTGTCTCTAGTTGCACTGTGAAAGTGACTGTCAGAATCCTTTGGTGATGTCAAGAAGGGGCATGCATAATGCCTTTCAAGGGTCTCAGCCCTCTTTTTCAAATGCACAGTGTGACCAGCTTTTTTTATCCACACTACCTGCTGGCCCTTTGGAGCACCTGCTGCTGCATGCCTGGTGGCCATCCATGACCTCTGTTTACCTTCAGCTGATCAGCTCCAGTGTCTCAACCTGCTATGTCATTATCCACTGGCAGATTGGTGATTTCTGACATTTAAGTGTGCTGTTTTTAACCACTTGACGCCCTGCCACTGTATATATACGACGGCAGGGCGGCACTCGCAGGCAAAACCACGTTTTAAAATGTGTGTTTTGTAAACAAATAGGGGGCACACGCGAGGTGCGCCACCGCCCTATCTGTCCCGCGGATCACCACCGCAGATGTGAGTCGCCGGGTCACAGCCGTTCCTTAGCGGCTGTTTCCCGGCGATCGGCAGCAAACAGTGACAGACAGCACAACTGCAGTAGCTGTGCTGTCTGTCACTTCCCTGTCAGCTCGAGGATGAGCTGATCAAGAAAGAACAGTTTCTCTTTTTCGATCAGCCTTGTCCCGTCCAGTACATACCCCCACCCCCTAGTAAAACACTCCCCTCACTCCTATAACCCTTCCCTGCAAAATAAAGTTAACCCCTTCCTCCCCATTGCCATTAGTACAGAGCCAGTGGTTTTTTTTTGCACTGATCACTGTATTAGTGTTTTTGGGGATGTCAGTGACCCCAAGTCAGTACCCCCCAATGTCAGAATGTCCGCCGCAATCCCGCAGTCCCGCCATAAGTCGCTGGTCGCTGCCATAAGTCCCTGATCTCCGCCATAATTCGCTGATCGCCGCCATTATTAGTATAAAAAAAACCCTAAAAATCCCAGTATCTTTCCCGCCATTTGTAAAAGCTATAACTTTCACGTAAACCAATTAATTTACACGTATTGGGTTTTTTTTTTAGCAAAGACATGTCGCAGAATGCATTTTGGCAGAAATTTATGACTAAATTAGATTTTTGCATTTTTTTTTACTGGACATGTTTTATAGCAAAAAGTCCAAAATATTGTTTTTTTCTCCTCAAAATTGTCAGCCTTTTTTTTATAGCACAAAAAATAAAAACCGCACAGGCGATCAAATACCACCAAAAGAAAGCTCAATTTGTGGGGAAAAAATGGATCTAAATTTCATTTATGTACCGTATTGCATGATCGCGCAATTGTCCGTTAAACTAGCGCAGCGCTGTATAGCAGAAAAATGGCGTAAATTGCAGTATTTATACCATAGTTTGTAGACGCTATAACTTCCACACAAAGCAATCAATATACACTTATTGGGATTTTTTTTTACCAAACACAAGTAGCAGAATACATTTTGGCCTAAATTTATAACCAACTTTGAGTTTACTATATATTTTTTATACCTGAAAGTAAAAAATATTGTTTTTCTTCAAAATTTTTGGCCTTTTTTTGTTTATAGCGTGAAAAATAAAAAGCACATAGGTGATCAAATTACACCGAAAGAAAGCTCTATTTGTGTGAAAAAAAGGACCTAAATTTCGTTCGGGTGCAGCATTGCATGACCGCGCAATTATCAGTTGAATTAGTGCAGCGCCGAGTAGCAAAAAGAGGCCTGGTCATTAAGGGGGGTAAATCCTCTGGAGCTCAAGTGGTTAAAGGTGTTTTTTGCTTGGTATTAACCTTACCACCCTGCTTTTTGCGATTTCCTGCTTTATGAGGTGATTCTGCCCAGAACTTATTGGAGCCGCAGAGGTAAACCACATTCCGTTCATCCATCTATCCATCTGCCCTTCATTCATGCATCATCCATCCCACACTTCATCCACCCACATACCATTCATCTACCATAGCAATAACTGCTGCTGTACAACAGACTCTTAGTGTGTTTATCCATGGATTAATTCTTGCTACATAGTACAGAGGAGTGCTGGATGTTTTGTATAGTTTTTACACGTTTCTTTTGTTTTTGCTCTTTTCTTTTGTTTCTATTTATGAAGCATCGCCAACCTGAAACAGAGTTTGTACTGTGCCTGTCAGGTGCTGGCAGGGGTCCGTATAAAGGAGAGTGGCGATATGGAGGTGCAGGCAGCAGAAGGGGGTAGTTGGGTGACAGCTATAAGACAGGGTAGGGGAAAAAGCATTAGAGACGCCAGTCCTGAGATGATACATTCCAATAAATATACCCAGTTGCGTGATGTTGGTGATATAAGTTTGAATGGCGTTGCAGAAAGAGTAACTCCCCTAGATGCCAAGGGAACAGTTCCTCCAGTGAGGATGGGGGCAAGGTTTCAGAGCAGGATAAACAGATACTGGTGGTAGGGGACTCCATTATTAGAAAGACCGTGATCACAGAACAATGTTTACAAGCGTGGATTGTAAAGATTGTTGGGAGGGGATGGGGAGGACCCAGCTGTCATGGTACATATTGATACCAATGACAAATTCAGAGGAAGATGGAGCATCTTAAAAAATGAATTCAGGGACTTGGATGCAATATTAACTGCTTCCCCTCAGCCCTATAGCAGAAATACTGCTACAGGGCGGCAGGGGTGCGCAATATCACGTCTATATAAAACCCTGTCAATCACAGGGTCCCAGCAGGTGATTATTTGCCGGCACCTGGTGATCGCCGAGTATCTCCGACAGGGGAGAGACCTGTATGTAAACAATACAGATCTCTCCCCTGTCAGCTCCAGCACATGGCTTTGTATGGCTCTGCTTTTTTTCTCACAATTGTCGGGGTTTTTTATTTATAGTGCCAGAAATTAAAAATGCACAGGCGATCAAATACCACCAAAACAACACTCTATTTGTGGGGAAAAAAAAGTACATTTAATTCGGGTGCAGCATTGCATGACCGCGCAATTGTGAGTCAAAATAATGCAGCGTCATATTTCAAAAAATGGCCTGGTCAGGAAGGGGGGTAAATCCTCTGGAGGGCAAGTGATTAAAGAAAACATCTCCAAGGCAGTATTCTCAGAAATACTGCCTGTACCTCGATCCACAACGGAGAGGCAGCAGGATCTTAGGGAACTTATCAAGTGGCTGAGGAACTGATGCAGGAAGAAAGGTTTTGGTTTCATGGAGAACTAGGCTTACTTTTTAGTCAGTTACTCTATAGTTAGTCAGTTATTATATAGACTTCACATAAATAGGGAGGGTGCAGCGCTGTTGGGGGAGAAAATTGCTAGGAGGTTGGAGAAACCTTTAAGCTAGGTGGTGGGGTGGGGTGGGGGAGAGATCCAAGTTAGCTACAGCTGACAATGTGCGAAGGTGAAAGGGTGCTGCTGGAGGCAACACTGGTAGTGTAGCTAGAGTACCTAATACCAAGCATGTATGTTGGCAAAATCCTATTGCAGCCTAAGAACAAATAAGGAGAAAAGACTATGCACTCATACAAAAATAAAAGGCATGTACACAAATGCTAGAAGTTAGGTCAATAAAATGGAAGAACTGGAACTGCTGCTACATGAGGTTTTCGACTTTGTGGGAGTATCAGAAACCTGATTTTACAGCTCATATAACTGGCTTGTCACTGTCCAGGGGTACTCTTTGTATCACAGAAACAGGGACGGTAAAAGAGGAGGAGGGGTGTGCTTGTATGTCAAGAATGATTTGCTAGTGAATATGAGGGTGACATTGCTAATGGGGCCAAGCAGGAGATTGTATCCTTATGGCTGGAACGTCAAGGGGAAGAAGCAAAAGGGAAATAATATTGGGTGTAGTGGGCAATAGTTTGGGCAGGCCATTCATAATAAATTTTCTTTTGCTCAACCAGTGGGTTGAACAAAAGAGAATTCATTAATTCCCCCATCCACAGATTCAAGGTGGATGAGGGAATCCACCCCTTGGAGTTATTGTATTCTGATGGCAGGGAAGCTTCCCAATACACTAATCAGCACTGCCAGCTATCGTCAACAGTATTGGTTGAGCTACAATTTTCCAAAAGGCTGGTTGCACAGAATTTGATCGCGAGATCAACTTCTGTACAACCAGCCTGCCCATAGATGTTTTAAAATTCCCTGCTGAACCGGCTGAATTTTAATCCAACTATGGCTTGAAGGATGAAGAGAAAGATGATCTCCTCTCACAGTTAGAAATGGTGGCAAAGCAGGGGCATGATATTGACTGAGCAAACAGAACTGCTCAGTCATTTAAGGCTTGTCATTTCTTAAATGTTTTGCTGGACAATTTCATGTGTCAGTTGGTGGAAGCCCCAACCAGAAATAATACTCTGCTAGACTTACCAATTACAAACACAGATCTGGGCAACAAATATAAAATAACTAAATCTAAACCTGGATGGCTAAATTCTTGTGTAAAAAGAACCTGTAAAACATTTCACCCCCCGATCAGCAGATCGCAGGTGCAATCTCAGGCGACTGCAGACTGTGAGTGCAGCTGTCTGCCCATACCTTGCTACTGAAGGATCAATGAACTACCAAGAGCGCTCACCAGCATCCTGGTAGTTCACTGAGAACTACAAGCCTTCACATGTAATGGCTGACAGTAGTTGTAGTTCTCCCATTCACAAAACTCTATTAATGAATGATGCAGCCAGGTAGGCATGGCTGTGTTTTTTATTTTTTTTAATTGTGACAAGAGGTGCAGGGAGAGGTTCCCCCCAACCAGCTGTCAACAGGTGTTCGGGGACATGCAGGGGTGCTGGAACAGTAACATAGTACATGTTACACTCTAAATACGGGTGTAACATGTTAGGAAAGGTGAACATATTCTTTAAAGTCTGCTTTATTTAACAGCAATTGTAGAAATAACAGGCTTTATTTTCATATTCCGATCAAGAAAGATAGGTGAAGGTTCCAATCAGTATAATGCATAGTCCAATATATATAAGTCCCAGGGTGTTCAGTTACAGCACACTCAGTATTTAAAGTCCCACTAAAAGGCAGGCTCACCGAGCAGGTAAATCAGAGACAGATTACTCTCTCCAGGCTGTATGCAGCTCCTCTCTCTGTAGACAGCAAAACAACCACACTCTCTGTTCAGCAGTTTAATAAGCAGGGCTGAAGGAGAAATAACTGCCCTTTACAATTAACCCCTCCTGAACCTGCCCCAGCCTGACTCTCCACAAAATGTTAATAGTTTATGGACATAAATCATCAGGACCAGATGGCTTACACCTGAGAGTCCTCAAAAAACTTTTTATAGCCGGACCATTATTCCTAATCTTTAAGTACAGCTTAGTGACTGGAATGGTAAAAGCAGATTGGTGAAAAGCTAATGTGGTACCAATATACAAAAAGAGGTCAAGATGTATACCTGGTAACTATAGACCAGGCAGCCCGGCATCAATAGTAGGTAAACTATTGGAGGGGATGATAATGATCCAAGTATTTGCTGACAAAAATACAGTGGTAGTAATGAGCATGTATTTATGAAAGATCATTCTTACCAGGCCAACCTATTAACATTCTATGAGGAAGTAAGCTGTAATCTGGATAGAGGAAGGCCTGGTGACATAGTTTATCTGGATTTTGCCAACGCATTCAATACAGTGCCCCAGAAATGCTTAATTTACAAATTGAGGTCTGTGGACATTGACAATAGTGAATGTATCTGGATGAAAAACTGGTTACAGGAGCATGTCCAAAGGGTGGTGATAAATGGTGTATCTTCTGCATGGTCTGGAATTGTAAATGGGGTACCCCAAACCTCAGTCCATGGACCATTTCTGCCTATTTTGTCCAAAAATGATATAGAGGTTGGTGTAAATAATTAAATCTCCACATTTGCTGTTGATACAAAACTGAAGCTGGCATAGATGGGTAGACTTTCAAATTATAATTCTTGGAAAAAAGAAGGTTCTAAGTTTGTTTCCTAATCTTTAGTGGGTCAAATGGATGTTTGTTTTCGACCTGCACTGATGGACACTGACAGGCTGCATTGATGAGGTAGTACTGATAGGCATTGATGAGGCTGCACTGATGGGCACTGATAGGCACCACTGCTAGGTGTCACTGATGGGCACTGATAGACGGAACTGATGAGGAGGCACTGATAGGTGGCACTGATGTGCACTTATAGGCAGCACTGGTTGGCACTTATGGGGCTTCACTGATCAGTGCCCTGATTATCAGTATGGATGTCCCCATGAGAATTGCTGATTACCGGCTCTCTTCTCATGTTGTCACAGCGCGCGAGGAGAAGACTACCAATCACAGTGTAAATAGATTTGTGGGTTATCAGCTGTGACTGGACACAGCTGATCACATGGTAAAGGGCCGTTGTGATTGGCCCTTTAGCTCTCTCTATGATCAACTGTATCTGAAGGACACAGCGATCACAGAGCGCTCCCGAATGCGCTCCTCCATAGACACTATCCCAGAACCAGCTGACCACACTGTAGTCGTTTTTTTGGCTATAGCCCAGTCGGAAAGTTAAAACAGAAAAATAACATCAATTTCATCAATCATTATAAATTTCATTATGCTGAATCTGTGCATTGTATGTGCAGATTGGATGTACTTCTAGCAGACAAACTCACATCTTAGCTAAAATAAATACAGAAAATGAGAAATAAAGAACATATTTACCTGGCTTATATGGTGGGTTTGATTGCCCTGCTAGTATTTGTGACCCTCCAGTGAATAAGCTATGATAAAACACACCATTAAAATCTTAAAGGGAAAAAAGTACATCAAGTTAAGCAACTGAACATGTTAGCTTTAACAGGGTAAATCTTTTACATGTGTTTAATACTAGTACATGTTTTGAAATCAATTATTCTAAATATTACAAAAGTAGTTTTATAAAATAGCACAACATATACACCCTAATTTCTTTGGGAAAAGCTGATTCTCTA
Source organism: Staurois parvus (assembly GCF_062004578.1). Taxonomy (NCBI): domain Eukaryota; kingdom Metazoa; phylum Chordata; class Amphibia; order Anura; family Ranidae; genus Staurois; species Staurois parvus. The sequence continues at coordinate 2,486,113 of NW_028318139.1, forward strand.
TACAAAATGTAATGTGAGTATATAGCAAGTAAATTCTAAAGGAAAGAAAATAGAACTTCCCTAGCAAATGCCAATTTTGCCTAATGGGGGAAAATACTACAAAAGCAGATTAACCAATACCATTAATCAATATATTGCAATAAAATAATTACTAATAACTGTGGATTTATTTTGTTATAAGAGAAACATGCAGCCCTTTTTTTTTTTTAAATTTTGTTATTGATTACTACTTCATGTGGTAGAACATTCCACAGTGTAACCATTCTTACATTAAAGACATTCTTTCCTCTCAGTGCAGATAAGATAACCTTGTTCTTTGTACATTCCTTGGAATAAAATTTTAATTTACTAAATAAAATGCACTGAAATAATTGGGTACCCTGAACTCCAAAACATGCCATTAGAAATATACAAAGCTTCTTAAAAGAAAAACATTCAAATGCATTATAGTCCAGCACCATAAAAAAACAAATCAGACTAAAATATCACATAAACTGGGATTCCCCACATTCATGCAGCAACCGCTGCTAACTAGTGATTGGCAAATCTGCTTGGGTTCCATTCATGGGCACATTTAGCCAACATAAATCTGCAAAATACCAAACCTCAATGCAAATTGAATTCAATGGAAGGTGAATTGTTAAAATCAGTTCTCTCCATTTTCAAGGCTAATAGACAGGGGACTGTCAAAAAATGTCAGAGCTAGGCACTGCCTTAGGGAACATGTACCAAAGCAAAAAAAAAAGTTAAACAGTATTCGGAAGGGAGCAGCTCTTTTGATTAAACATTTTTAAATAAAACATTAAAAATGCATATTTTCTTTAAATAACCTACTTGGGGATGCCTTTAATCTATTTTTGAACTGGCGCATCTGTATGCACACTACAGCAAAAGTGACTTTTACAAAAATGGATACCATATGCTGCTCAATGACATTTTCTGACAATTTCTGGTCTGGGCTGCTTTTAAAGACTAATAGACATGTGATTGTCAAAGAAAGGGTTGGGCACTCGAGAGAGAGAAATGTACCAATGCAGAACAATATACTGTCCAACAAGGAGCAACTCTTAACCACATGCCGCCCAGCCACTGTAGAAATATGGCGGCAGGGCGGCAGGGCGGCACGGCTGGGCAAAACCACGTTTTAAAACGTGTTTTTAAAACAGGTAGGGGGCGCGCGCGAGACGTGCCGCCGCCCTACCTGTCCCGCCAACCACAGCCACGGATGTCAGTCGCCGGGTCACAGCCGGTCGTTACCGGCTATGTCCCAGCGATTAGCGGCAATCAGTGAGAGAGAGCACAGCTGCAGTAGCTGTGCTTTCTGTCAGTTCCCTGACAGCTCCTGACACGCTGATCAGGACAGAAGAGTTTATCTGTCCCGATCAGCTGTGTTCCCTGCAGTACACACCCCCACCTCCTAGTAAAACACACCCCTCACACAGTTAACCCTTTCACTGAATAGTTAACCCCTTCCTCCCCAGTGCCATTAGTACAGTGTCAGTGCTTTTTTTCTTTGCACTGATCACTGTATTGGTGTCACTGGGGATGTCCGTGACCCCAAGTCAGTTCCCCCCCAGTGTCAGAATGTCCGCCGCAGTCCCGCCATAAGTCGCTGATCGCCGCCATAAGTCGCTGATCGCCGCCATTATTAGTATATAAAAAAATAAATAAAAATCCCAGTATCTTTCCCACCATTTGTAAACGCTATAACTTTCACGTAAACCAATTAATTTACACGTATTGGGTTTTTTTGTAGCAAAGACATGTCGCAGAATGCATTTTGGCAGAAATTTATGACTACATGTGATTTTTAAATTTTTTTTTACTGGACATGTTTTATAGCAAAAAGTCCAAAATATTGTTTTTCCTCAAAATTGTCAGCCTTTTTTTTTATAGCGCAAAAAATAAAAAACGCACAGGTGATCAAATACCACCGAAAGAAAGCTCTATTTGTGTGAAAAAAAGGACACAAATTTCATTTGGAAGCAGCATTGCATGACCGCGCAATTATCAGTTGAATTAGTGCAGCACCGAGTAGCAAAAAGAGGCCTGGGAAAAAAAAGGATGTAAATTTCATTTATGTACTGTATTGCGTGACTGCGCAATTGTCCGTTAAACTAGCGCAGCGCAGTATAGCAAAAAAATGGCATAAATTGCAGTATCTATACCATAGTTTGTAGAAGCTATAACTTTCACATAAAGCAATCAATATACACTTATTGGGATTTTTTTTACCAAAAACATGTAGCAGAATACATTTTGGCCTAAATTTATAACCAACTTTAAGTTTACTATATATTTTTTATAGCTGAAAGTAAAAAATATTGTTTTTCTTCAAAATTCTTGGTCTTTTTTTGTTTATAGCGCGAAAAATAAAAAGCGCACAGGTGATCAAATACCACCGAAAGAAAGCTCTATTTGTGTGAAAAAAAGGACGCAAATTTCGTTTGGAAGCAGCAATTATCAGTTGAATTAGTGCAGCGCCGAGTAGCAAAAAGAGGCCTGGTCATTAAGGGGGATAAATCCTCAGGAGGGCAAGTGGTTAATAAGGCTTGAAGGGCAACATGAAAAATGCACAATTGCTTTGAATAACCTATTTGGGAGATGCCTTAACATCACAATACCACATATATGTGGCATCCAGGAGGTGAGCTTTAACCACTTGACTACATTTACCCCCTTCCTGCCCAGGCCAATTTTCAGCTTTCAGTGCTATCGCACTTTCAATAACAATTACGCGGTCATGCAACGCTGTACCCAAATTAAATGATCATTTTTTTCACAGAAATGGTACTTTCTTTCGGTAGTATTTCATCACCACTGAGTTTTATTTTTTGCTAAAGGAACTAAAAAGACAGAACATTTTTTTTTAAAAAAAGTTTTTCTTTGTTTCGATTATAAAATTTTGCAAACAGGTAATTTTTCTCCTTCAGTGATGTGCGTTGATGAGGCTGCACTGATAGGCAGCACTGATGGGCACTGATAGGCGGCAACGATGCACACTGATAGGTATCACTGAAGGGCACTGACTGCCAGCACTGACTGGCAGCACACTGATGGGCATGGATTGGCAGCATTGCTGGACAACACTGTTAAGCACTGATGGCCAGCACTGTTGGGCACTGATAGGCACTTTTGGGGCTGCACTGATTATCAGTGCAGATGTCTGCTTTGACAGTTGCCGGTTACCAGCAGTACTTTCCTCATGCTGTCACAGCCTGAGGAAAGTACTGGAGATAACAGGCAAGTGTATTTTAATCAGGGGCGGACTGACAACTCATGGGGCCCCTGGGCAATAGAGGATCATGGGGCCCCTGTGTCCTTGCCCACACTCAAAAAAGCCTATAAAAAAGGTACCAGGGGCATTTCATGGGGCCCCCTACTGACCCCGGGCTTTCAGGCAGTGCCCGAGTGCTCGAATGGTCAGTCCGCCCCTGATTTTAATACTGGTCAGCTGTGATTGGACACGGCTGATTACATGGTAAAAGGCCGCTGTGGTTGGCCTTTTACCATGTCATGTGAACAGCTGCAGACACAGCTCATCACTGACACATGGGTGCGAGCCGCTGGGGGGGGCGCTTTCTGTGTGAACGTCATATGACTCCATCCCAGAACTGGATGATCACGCTGTAGCTGCTATTTGGCTATAGCGCAGTAGTAAAGTGGTTAAACCTGGACACAGCATATATGTGCTCCTGTGTTTGTACTGGGAGTGCACTGCACTGTGCACTATAGATCTGCTGACATTCTGCTTTAACAAGATGGGGATTTATGTCACAGACCTCATATGATTTTCCCTGATGGGAAAGAAACTGGAGTCATTCTCAAAAACTATCTCAGCTGCTGGCCTTTCTTTCAGGCCAGCATTCTCTTGTGCATGGGATACCCATGCCATGACCCATTTAAAAGGAAATAAAGGCCACAAAAATTGAAAATGTACGACAGATTGCAAAAGATAGCAGGACCAACCCCAAAAAATTCTTCAAATATATAAATAGTAAAAAGGTCCGATCCGAGGATGTAGGCCCTTTACAAAATAATCTAGAGTGGGTGACTGGGGACAAAGAGAAGGCAAATTTATTAAATACCTTCTTCGGCTCTGTTTATACAAAGGAGCATGGGGGAGCACTTGTCCATAATGGGCATGGTATTGACACAGCTTCAGACGATCTACATTGGCTCACAACTGATATGATCCAAAAATATTTAGACAGTATAAAGGTGATTAAGAACCTGGACTGGATGACCTACACCTACGGATCCTTAAAGAATTGAGCTCTGTCATTTCAAAGCCTTTCTAATTTTTAGGACTCTTTCATGACTGGCATAGTACCACTGGAATTAATGGTGGAGAAGGATCTGGGAGTTCTGGTAGATCACAAGCTTAATAATGGCATGCAATGATAAGCTGCGGTTTCTAAAGTGAGCAAAATCCTTTCTTGTATTAAGAAGTATAGACTCCAGAGAGATATCATATTACCCCTGTACAAATCATTAGCAAGACCTCATCTGGAATATGCAGTTCAGTTTTGAGCACCAATTCACAAAAAGAACATTGGGGAACTGGGGAAAGTACAGAGAAGGGCAACCAAAATGATAAGAGGCATGGAGGAGCTCAGCTATGAGGAAAGATTAGAGGAACTGAATTTATTCTCTTGAGAGGAGGAGATTAAGGGGGGATATGATCAACATGTATAAATACATCAGTGGCTCATATAGTGAACTCGATGTAGAGCTATTCAACCTGAGGTCATCACAGAGGACAAGGGGGCACTCTTTACATCTGGAGGAAAAGAAATGTAATCTCCAAACACGGAAAGGTTTCTTCACAGTGAGAGCTGTGAAAATGTGGAATAGACTCTCTCAAGAGTTGGTTCTGGCCAGCTCAGGGAATTGCTTCAGAAAAGGCCTGGATTCTTTCTTAGATACACAGATTATAACTGGATACCAATATTTATAGATAAAGTTGATCCATGGAATATTCGATTGCCTCTCCGGGGATCAGGAAGGAATTTGTTTCCCAGCAGGAGCAAATTGGATCATGCTTTGCTGGGTTTTTTTGCCTTCCTCTGGATCAACTGTGGGTTTTTTATGGTTGAACTGGATGGACTATTGTCTTTTTTTTTAAGCCAGACTAACTATGTAAATATGACAATGGACTATATTCTTGCATCAGCAACTTGTTTCAGATGGTTCTAGCAAACTCTAAAATGACTGATTAGCTGGTGCAGAAGTTAAAGAGACATTAAAGGCTTGCTTTTTTTTTTCTTTTTTAAACAACAAACTTGTCATACTAACATGCTTTGTGCAGTGGTTTTGCACAGAGCAGCCCCAATCCTCCTCTTTTTGGGTCCCCCGCTGGTGCTCAAGGCCCCTCCCTCCTGCCTAATGCCCCCATAGCAAGCAGCTTGCTATGGGGGCACCCAAGCAGGCTTGCTCCCGAGCTGCTGCTTTGTATGTCCATTCACACAGAGTGTGGCTTGACCCTGCCCCCGCTCTCTTGTCATTTGCTCACTGGCTGTGATTGACAGTAGCAAGAGCCAAAGGCTATGAGGAAGGAGAGTCCTGGGAGAGCTGCTGCTCTTGTGCACATCACTGGATCCAGAGAGGGCTCAGGTAATTTTTTTTTTGGGAGGGGGGGCGCTACTGAACACAGAATAGCATAAAGGTAAAAAAAAAAAAAAAAAAAAAAAACCTTGAGTCTTTACAGCCACATGAAAGTTTGCATTCAAAGCCTTCCTAGATGCAGGACATGTGCTAGTCTGAAGAAACTCATCAGCTGTGGTACTTTGAAGAGTACTTAGCTCAAATGTTGGTCTATGTTGGTCTCCAGCTTCTTTTTAACAGGGGAGTGTATATTCACAGCCTCTCTGGAAACTATCTAGCTGATAGCAATAGGCTGTTCATTTTGCAAGTACATTTTCACTAAACTTAGAGAATGTGGTAAAAATTCACTTTGCAAAGAATACACAATTATATGTAAGGAAAATAAAGAAAACACAATTTTTGCTTCCACATGATTGAATGATCAAAGTCAGAAGTTTCCCACATTCACTAAACCAAGGAAAAATTGTCTTGAAAAGTGTGAATTCCCTTGCAAAGTGAACAGCCTATTTGTTTTAAGTCAGTCAACCCCTGTGTCCCTAACATTCCAAGGCACCAACACTTTCTGGGCTTCACCTTAAGTGATTAGCACTTATAATTTGCAATTACAATATTTGAGACACTACCCTTCAGGTTAGTGACAGTTTCCGAAGTGTTTACTAAGGTTTTGGTCCCATTCATGGTGAAATTGGGAACCAGAGGCATATTGGTGATTACCTTTTTTGGTCATAAGTAAGATCAGCTCAGGAGTTACAGACCAGCTCAGAAATCACTCTACACTCCCTGTGGTTTCCCAAATGGCTAGAGAACCTTCAAAAGTCCACTATGGTCCTGACATCTTCTGGATACCAAATTGGCAATGCTTTTCAGGATTCAAATCCTGCTCATTCTAATGCAGTGTAGATCTTCTCTATGCCAATGTACAGTATGTGAATCCTGGTGTCATCTTCCAAAGCAGTATCCGTTGCTCATTTCCATACAAGGACTCAGTAGGACATATGTTCAAGACGGGACAGATTCACTCTGCCTCAGACCATAGCAGTTGTGCTGTAGTGACTTTGGTTACCAATTATTTTATTGGGTTGATCCTTCCTGTCCCTTCACTGCAAAATCCTCACTACAGATATTAGCCGTTACAATTAAGAAGGAGTACACAGCACCAAGTCAGTACAGTCTCTAGGTGAAGGAAGAATCCAAACTGTTGTTTAACCTACTGGAGATTTGTGTGATGTCTGTTGCTCTTACAAACAGCTGCTAAAGGGCCTCTCGAAGAGTCTGACAAAACCATGGCAGCAGCATATATAATCAGTCAGGGTGGCACAATAAGTCTGGCCACAGCTTAGGAAGTAGAACACTTTTTTTCAATGGATGAAAAATAAGGTCACAGCCCTTTCAGCAGTCCACACACCGTAAATGGAGAATTGACAGGTGGATGCCTTGAGGTGGCAGGGGACTGGTCCCTCCAGTAGGATGTCTTCATCAGACTTGTCATTGGTGGGGAACCCTAAGATGTGGATCTGAAAATATCTCATTACAAAGTGAGCAAGTTCAGGTCCAGAAGCAGATGCTCTGGTTCTTCCTTGGAGTGACCTACCCAGAAGATTCCCCATGCATGTTGCAGAGGATCGAATGCAAAATAACCTCTACCATTATGATAGCTTAGGACAGGGCTTCAAATTTTTGAGTCTAGACCTACTAGCCAGGCACAAACCTTACTCTCCACCAGTTTCCCCACCCAACCTTGCCCAGGTCTGCCCCCAACCCCACCCCCGGCCCATCCCCACCCCCAGCCCTGCCCCCAAACACGCTCCCTTAAAGCTTATGAAATTACATTTTTCTTTAGAATAAAGAGTCCAAAATATAAAAAAACTGCAATTATACACAGCTTTATTATGTCAATTTAAAAACAAAAAAAGACCGACAGTTTTGAAAAAAAAAACAATTTTTGACTTTTTGCTATTAACATGTCCAGTAAAAAAAAATTAAATCAAATAAATTTACACCAAATTGTATTCTGCTACATGTCCCAATATGTGTAAATGAATTGGTTTACGTGTAAGTTATAGTGTTTGCAAATGGCGGTATAGATACTGGAATTTTTTTCTTTTAATTTTATTTTTACTAGTAATGGTGGCGATCAGCAACCTATAGCGAGACTACGGCAGGCATTCTGACACTGGGGGGGAACTGACTTGGTGTCACTGACGTCCACAGAGACACCAATACAGTGATCAGTGCTAATAAAAAGCACTGACACCGTACTAATGGCACTGGGCAGAAAGGGGTTAACATCTGGGGCGATCAACGGGTTAACTGTGTGCTGTGTGTGTTTTATTATGGGGCTGTGTGTATGCGCTTTCCACTGTAAGCACACTGCTTTGTATGGCTCTGCTATGCTGACAGGGGAGAGATCTGTGTGGTTTATATACAGTTCTCTCCCCCGTCTGTAATACTTGGCAATCACCATGTGCCGGCGAGTAATCACCAGCCGGGACTCGGTGATTGACAGTGAATGGTGCCACAGGTAGGGCACGCGTGCGGTCCATGCATGCCCCCTACCCGGAAATGCAAAATCACGTGTATATATACGTGATTTTGTGCACTCCTGCTGCCCTGTAGCAGGATTTCTGCTATAGGGTGGCAGGAAAGCGGTTAAATTACACTATTAATAATTTTATTCATAAGTTACAAAAATAAATAGTAACAACAATGTAAACATAAAAGGAAAATAAGTTCTTTACATCAATAGGGACACCAACGCTGAGGCACTAATTCGCCTAGTGATACCAAAGCTGAGGCACTATTCCTGCCACTGACACCAACGATGGGGCAACATTCCTTCCACTGACGCTAATGATGAGGCACTATTCCTAACACTGACACAAATGATGGGGCACTATTTCTCCCACTGATGCCAATGTTGTGGCATCATTCCTCCCACTGACACCAATGATGTGGCATCATTCCTCCCACTGACACCAATGATGTGGCACCATTCCTCCCACTGACACCAATGATGGGGCACCATTCCTCCCATTGACACCAAGCATGGGGCATTGTCCCTTTTTACTGATACCGATGACACGGTACAATTCAACCACTGATACAAATACTGAGTCCACACACAATGATGGTGTGTTCCGGCGCAAAGATCCACAGTTCGGGGCCTGGAGAGGTTCTTACTTGTGTTGTCAGTGGCTGTCATCCATCTGAGTGGAGTGTCCTTTGTCCTCTCTCCGAGTACCTGGGCTCCTCATCTCTCCTTCAGCTCCAGGAACAGCAGTGCCATGGGGGTGAACTGTTGGGGTCCCGGCGTCCGATTCTCGGGATCAGAGTGGTCACTGCATGTCAAGTCACACTCATCTTGTCCCCGTACACTGGAGTGGAGCCCACCCACTGCTCTAGAATTGGTCAGAGAGTCAGTGGAACTCATGGCCCTGTCCTCGCTGTGGAATAATATACAGCCCAGCGTGCTGCTGCCTGTCCCCTGTCTTGTGCAGAGTGTTAGCACACACTTGCCCCCACATTATTTCCACTCGCCAAATGCAAATAGGCAAGTGAAAATTTCAAGGCCTGGCTTGGGGGCAGACCAAGAAGTGTCTGATACTAGTTTGTCACGTTGCAGACACCTAATGGCAGCTATAGTCTCAGCTGGACCTCTTAAGAAGCATCCTGAGTCTCAGTCATTGACTTTAAAAGCAGAATAAAAAGAGTAGGGAAGGTTGCTGCTTTGCATTTTTGTTTAAAGTACTTGAGAACCTTGCCCCAGCACTAACTGCAGTCATCACAAAGTTCTGAGACTGTCAAATATTATTTCAAAAAGACATGAAGGACACAACAGGACAGAACCCATGTCCATTATAAAAGACAAAAATTCTACTCATTCATTAAATGTGGAACATTTTCGAGGACAAAACAGTACATTTTCTGTTAACAAATATATATTTTTTTCTTTGACTGCAAGGTAAGATTCACATATTTGGTTTGAAGTAACATGCACGTTTTATCATGCATTACCATAACAAATGGCCATGCACATACTGCAGTGCACTGCAGTACCATTAATTTTGAATGACTCCCAATGCATTCCCAAACTGCCCACAACAGGTCTGAATTTTAGTGCATCCCAATGCATAGACCTAAACCACCTGTGCTCTATGCAGTGCTGGAAAAAAGTGCAGGTCTGTTATAGTTCCTTTGCAACCCATTCAAAATCAATGGGCTGTCATAGCGCAATGAACATTAATGCATAGCTTAACATGCTATATTGAGCACACAGTATTGCACTGCAGATATATAAACATGATCTTAAATGGGCCAACACATTAACAGTTCATAGGTAATGTTTGTTTTTAAATAAACAAATACTTTTTTACTCCATTCTCTATTCCCAATTTTTTGAAGTATAGTGTTGTGAAAAACATTATTCTCTGGCCATAAATGTAGCACCCTCCTAATTTAGTTAGGGGGAGCTAGATTCTAATGGTTAGTTAGGAGCTGAGTAGCAGCTCAGGTAAGATAGCCAGAGGGGTCAAATTCTGGCTAGGATTGAGAGATTCTGCAGGCCAGCCCTTCTGGAAATTCCCCCTACTCTGAGACTTTCGGAGGAGGGAATTGGAGGCAGTGGATGGATCTGAGGGGTGGCTGGCTACACTATTGAGGGACCTCAGCCAATCCCCAACAGGAGGCTTAGCAAGGGGCTGGGACTCCCTTAAAAGAGGAAAAGCCTGCTCAGTAGCAGGAGTGTGGTGGTGGGAGAGAAGTGTGAAGCAGAAAGAAATGAGATTGGAGGAGGAAGGCTGCCAGGAGGCCTAGTGGGATGGGGCCTCCCTGCAAGCCTGGAGCTGGAAAGCAGGAAAACTCGGGACTCACTGGCCCCCTGAGGGAGATCACCTGTATGGGGGGAAGAGTAGCCCAGCTGATAGGCCTGGTAGCAGCAGCCATCCCACAAGTGGTACAGGAAGAAGATCTGAGTGAGTACACCTGCACCCCCTTGATGGATAGGGGAAGGAGCACTCTGGTGGGAAACCAGATTAGCCCTCCTCAAGTGACTGTGTACCTCATTTAACAGGAGCCAAATGCCCTACTCTGGAAGAGAGTCTCCAGATTGCTGGGTAAAGAGGAGTTCATCTAGGGTCTGGGGTGGTACAACTAGGAGCTGCTGGCTAGCACTCCACCAGAGACTGTGTCAGAGAAAAGAAGCTGTGAATAGTTCAGAAAGTTGCCCTCAGATTTCGATTCCATTGGGCATCCTATACACCCCTTACCCTATCCAAGTTCGAATCCCTTCAATAAAATAACAAACAAAGGCTCAAGGACTGTTTTCTGTCTACGGATGAGAGCGGGTGTGGAAAAATGCTAAATGACTGGCTGTGCAGGACTATAGGGGGACCCAATTAAACAGCAACCCTTAAGGGGGTAGTGCTACATAAATATAAAGCTTGTTATCTGATCTAGTTTGCTATGTTATAAAAGGCCTGTAAAACCTTTCTAATTCTATGAACTCCTAAGAACTTCTGCATATTTTGATGTTTCCTGCAATACACTGGCATTCAGTGCCAATTCACATATATGCAGATTGGATGCGGTTTGAACTGCATCCAATCCACATGACATGTGAAATTACATTGCTTCCTATGGTGCCTGTTCACATATGTGTGGCGCACTGGTACGGATTCCGTGTGATTTGAAAAAGTCATGTACAATTTCTGAATCAAACCGTTTCTAAACTACAAATGTATGAATAGATTAAAATCCTGACCTAATCCTGTCCTGAACCTGATGTAAACCTGACATGAACTGTTGAGCAACTACTGTGTCAATTAGCTGTGAACCCTGAGCTTCAATCTACTCTGCACATGTGTGAATCAGCTCTCATTGTTAGAATGAAAAAAATTAAAAACTGTTGCATTCAAAACCTGTTCAATGACCTATCTTGCTCTAGAAGTGTTTTCTTTTTAAAATAATAGATAACTACATCCCAGTATCACTCTGTGTAGAACCCTCCTAGGTGGCTAGGGGGAGCTAGACTCAAACTGTTATACAGGGGCCGAGTAGCAGCCCAGGTGCAATAGTCATAGGGAGGTTAAATTCGGGTCAGAGCTGAGTTAAGGAGTGGCTGGTCTGCACTCTTGAGGGCTCCTGACCAATCCCCAACAGGAGGCTTGGCTTGGGGTCAGGATTGTCCTTAAAAGTTACAGACCCTGACAGCTGCAGGAGAGTTCAGGTGGAAGAGGAGAATGTAAGACTGAAGAGCAGGAGCCTGCGAATGGGCCGAGATGGGAGAAGGGATCACCTCTAGGCAGGAGGACCTGGGAAGGCAGAAAGCTTGGAACTTCACCAGCCCCCTGAGAGAGGGCCACCTGCATGGCAGAGAAGGAGCAGCCCAGCTAGAAGTCCTGGTAGCAGCCCCCGACCCACCAGCAACACAGGAGAAGGAATAAGTGGGTAGACCTGCACCCCCCTGGGCCAGATAGGGGAAGGAGGCACTCTAGTGGGTAACTGGATTAGCTTTCCACCCAGGACTATTTCACCCTTTTTATGTGGCAGACACTGGATCCCCTGTCCAGGGATTCCTCCAGGAAGCCAGATAGAGGAGCATCTGGGGTCTGGGGTGGTACTCCAGGAAACACTGGCTAGCCCTCCAGAAGAGACAGTTTATTGTAACCACTTGTACATAGTTCAGGAAGTTGTCTGCAGTTTCTCATTTCCTTTGGACATCCATTACACCCCTTACCCCATCCAAGTTCTAAATCCCATAAAATAACTTCAAAACAATCTTAAGGACTGGTTACTGACTCCTGAATGCAAGTCTGTCTGGAAATGAGTGTTTTGTCTGGCTGTGCAGGACTGCAGGGGGGACCCAAAACTTCAGCAACTCCTAATGGGGTAGTGCTACATCTGTTACTGACAAAATGTGTGCGCAACTCCTCTCAAATTATCAAAGCTCATTTTCAGGTAAATATTAACCCTCATCACACCCCTGATGACAGATCACTGCCATTACAAAAAAAAAAATCTAAATTCTCTCCCTCAAAATGTGGGGAGGGGGTTAATATTTTCCTGGATTTTGAATTTAAAAATTGTTTTGGTTAAAAAGCACATTCAGTATAGAATTATGTTAATACATACCTATCTGTACCAGGCAAAGTATTGGATCCTGAATGAATGCTCCTCATCGAAGGTTTAGGTGATGTAGAAGGGAAGGTGTTTGAAGAATGTGGATAAAGTTTTTGGGAACCTGTATTGCAATAAACAGCATTAAACAAACTTATGCTTTATATTTATATGCCAATTTCATGTTTATCATTATGTAAAATGTTTTGCTATTTTGTACTTTTTTTAGCCCTGATGCTAGGGGACATATGGATGGATCTAGACATTTGGAGGCATTCAAAACATGTTACAGTAGCTCTTATTATTATATGAAGAATTTTTTTTTTTTGCTGCAGAGGTGCACAAAAACAAAACACATGTAAGTGAATTAAAAAGTGCACATGAAAAACACACACAAAGTGCACTTTTGTATCTCTCTCTGTGACTGTTCCCTGGCCCAAAATCCTCCTTGGTGCAAGGCTCTTGAAAGGGGAAAGGCACACTTGTGATCGACCAACCCAAAAGGCTTGCGGACCCCTCTCCCCATGGTCAGCCAAAGTCAACCACTGAGTACTAGGTGCGGGGCTCTCCTAACAAGACACCCCCCATCCCCCCCCCCCGCCATTTCAACAGAGGAAGGAACCTGATGGCCACAGATCTTCCACCTAGACTTTAGGGTAGGCCAACCTCCATTCGGGTGAAAGGAAAACACAAACATACTTGAAGGTGACATACAAATGAAGAAATAAGAAATAAATAAATAAGTACATGTGCAATGGCTAGGCATTGCGGCCTGGTAGCAAAAATGGGACAAGTCTAAGTCATAAGTCCTAGCCAAAGGGGAGCAGAGCAGAAAAAAGAAGTGTCGTATGCGTAAATTATTATTTTATTTCGACAATTCCAACAATTCTTTGTTGTGGATTTTGTCTGAATCACTCTCCTGCTCTCCTGTTACTATTTCATGTATTCAAGGTTCACACTAGCGAGAGTATTATCCCTGTTTTGTTTTAGATTATCAACACCAAAAGGAAACCTACAGTGCCAGAAAAAAATGCTTGATAATATTAACTCTTGGTTACTTTATTTAGTACTGAAAAATGTTTGGTGTTAAAGTTTAATGTAAAGCCACATGCACACAATGAGAATATCAGACGACTGATCATCCTTTTTTTTTTTTTTTTTTGTATGCTAGTCTCATATCGAAAGTGAAGAGGTTTTTAAAGTCTAAAGTTAAAAAATTCTTGAATGACAGAATAAAATTTCGAAGTGATGTAATGTATTGTATTTGTATTGTAATTTCAGACAAAAACTGTACTGATTAAACAGAAATGATCTGGTATCGTACGAGAAAAATAATAATAATTTTGGGTGAAAGCTGTATACTGACAATCAGATTATTGTATAAGATAACTTCGAAAGCGGTATTTGTCGTATAATTTTATGATCGTGTATACTATGCCTAAAACAATGTAGAGCTTATTACAAAATCTTATTATGACAAAATCAGCAATCAGTAAAGGTGGCCTTACTACAGATTTCCTTTTAAAGACAATTATAACAGTGACCATAACCTGATTTTTAATACACCTAAGCTGTAAAGAACAAGCATATGTAAATATAATCATAGTAATATGACTAGGTTTCAAAACATAGACCCTCAAAAACATGATAACTCAGTGTTGGTTACTGGTGACAAAGTGAAAATAAACATATTGAATATTTTCTTTAGCTCGCTGTATATGGCAGAATATAATGGAGATGATGTACAGTAGGTGAACAATATTTTGGCATAACTTAAAATGCTCCACAGTGGCAAATGATATGGTCCAGAGTTGTTTATAAGCTAATATTTCAAATTTTCTTTAACACTCTTCTAGAAGAAACTGTTTTACTTACCTGATCCTCCACACCCCTGGCAGGTGGCACTCCCCCACTATTTGACAATGGACTGTCCCTCTGCATCCTCACGTCCAGAGCAGAGCTATGGAATCTGCTCTGGTCCCTAGACTGGTGGAGCGTGGGGGTGCAGAAGCTGTGGGGACCAATCTAGCTTCGGGAAATAGCAGAGTATTGGGTAGGTATATCTACTTTCATTGTTCCCTAGACATAAAGAATTAACCCTTGTAGTGCATGTACGGCCCCACTGTAAGGGATAATTTTTTTTAATTTGCCCAGAGTTGGGCAAATGTGGATGTTAGTGCAAATTAAAAAGGTATCGCGAGCAGTACTCTGTTTTGTATCAAGTGCACCAATACGGCTACAATCACCTCATGCATGCATATATTATATACTTTTGGGTTCTAAAATTGGGCTAATCAGTAATGATAGATATGGATCTGGGTGTCTTGATAGAACAGAGTTAATAACAGAATGCAATGCCATTCTGCAGCTTCTGAAACAAAATATTTTCTTGTATAAAAAGACGCATAAGAACTAAAGCCCAAATGAAGTCTCACATGTTTTGCCCTTTAATAATCGCTCAGTGACTTTGAAGGTAAGCCTATACAAAAACATGCCTGTAAATGAGGAATTGTTGGGGACAGTGATGACGCAAATATCTCACAAGGGATCACATTAATTACTTGTTATTACCTTTCTGCACTTACTTTCTAACATTTTTTATTGAGATTTGTGGTATTAAAATCTGTTTTTTTTGTGTAGATTAGGACTGCAAAATGTAAAAAATCAGAGTTTAACTACAAATAGAATATTTTATCAGTGATGTGGTAAATTGTATTATATTTGATTTGACAATAAAACATTCTCATAAAAAAGGATGGCTCTTTAGGTGCCAAATGTTGTGGTACTACAAGAGAAACTTGGCCCTGCCTCTGGATGAAGCGTGTTTTAGTCCCTTGGATCTTCTATCAAAATACAGCTCATCAAATAGCTTTAAACATTTGTAAATGGATTTGTTAAGCAGATAATAAATCTTTAAGAGAAACTATAAGGGGACTATCTTACCTTTTTTGCCTTTACAGAGATCTACATAATACTTTTAACATAGACATAAATAAGTATATAATAAAGTGATTTGTACATACCATCTTCTTCACCCTGCAAACAAAAAAACTGTAAATGCATTGTGAAACTAGGATTTTAAAAACAGTAATTCAGGTAATTCATTACAAATGTCACACAATAATCTAATATGGAAAACTGTAAACCAACTAAATTGATAAATGATCAATTATGTTAAGTTACTGAAAATTTTTAAGATGTATAGATTTATAGTAAAAAAAAACATTAAAGGAACAGATGGCAAAATATTTAAAGATGTCTATCATAGGAAAGGTCAGGACAGGCAGCAGACAGTAGAGGGATATAATAATGTAGCAAAGGTCAGTAGCAGGAACAAGCAGAAAAAATATGCAGACACACTTGTTCTGCAGTAAGGTATCGCAGCACTGGGGCACAGGTAGACAATGTTTAAAGGGAACAATTTTGGGGCTGTGAGGCATGTGACCACCCAAATGTGGAAAATACAGGCCAGCAATGAGCAAACACTGTGTAGGGCTGAAAGGTTGCTTCCTGTTACCCAGCAAGAGAAATGCTAGCTGGGAAGGGAAGAAACCGTTCCAAAAAAAAAAAAAACGCAGGCTTCCACTGCTAGGAGAGAGAGCCAGAACCAGACAGTGGGGCCACTAGCAGATAAGCAAGTATGTAGGCATCCTAATATCACTCTCCTATTGATGAGGAGCCTTCGGACCCTTTAGGAGTTTTTTTTCTTTGAATGAGACTAGGGAAACTTTCTTACCAAATGTTTCACATTAACCAATGAGGCCGGGACCCAGGAACATTCTTCAGGGCCATAGCCTTTGCAATAGTAATAAGGTACTGACAGGAGCTTCTGATCATTCTGGAATCCACAATCCTTTGTATCTAGTACTCTTCTTGTCCATCTGTCAGTACTTGAGATCTGTAGGCCACTAAAGTCTGAGGGTGCACAGGTTTCAGCAAGCAGACATGAAATATATTGGGAATCTTTAAGAAAGGGGGCAATTTGAGATGGAAGGAAATGTTATTTATCTTCTGAGTAATCTGGTATGGCCTGACGAGTCTTGTGATGGTACTTTGAGAGGAATGTATTCAGCAGAAAGCCACACTAAGGTTTTAGTAGGATGCTGTGGATGTAGGATTATCATGAACAGTCTTTCAAATGTGTGAAGGTTTTGGACTACTGTGCTGACAAACAAGTTGGAGAGGGAGCAGAGCTTCAAATGGTAACTGTTTACACAAAAGTAGGGTGAAACCTCGGATGAGGAATGTTGATAATAATAATCATATTATGAGTGAATTCTGCCTAGAGCAAATGGGAGGCCAAATCTGGTTGATTACCTGAAAAGCATTGTCAGAAAAGCTCTAGTGATTTATTAGATTCTTTCAGTCTGGCCATTAGAATGAAGGTGAATGCAGATGAAATACATATGGAAACTCTGAGAAGAGAGCAGAAGGCTCACCAAAATTTGAAAACAAATTGAGAGCTATGGGGTTGGAGGGCACAACATGTTTTAATATTGGACATTTCTGGACTGTTAGTGTATGATTATTCATAAGCCATCTGGTCACTATTGGAGATCTTGGAATACCAGTAGAGCAGGATTACACAACAGGGTGTGTATGACAGATCCATGCATACCCCATGGCAGTGGTATATGGAGATAACACTCCACTCTAATCTCCACATCACTAGGAGGTTTGAGGCAATGCTCTTGCATTGCCTCAAACCTCCTGGTGATGTAGAAATGAGAGTGCCTATTAGCCTTTTATTTAACACAAGATCAAAGAGCAAGCTGGTGCTGAAAAGCTGACCTGGGCCAAGGAATTTGCCTGCAGTGTGACAACTCTATCTGCTAGACGATATAGAGGATAACCACATAAGTCCAGAAATTTTACTGATGTTTGCTTATTGGACAGATAACTATACAGGGGGTAAATGAGGATGTTGATGTGGGTTGTGATTGTATGTGGTATTAAATGCCAGTCAGGCATTTTTCCTGGAGCCCAGCCAAGATATCGAACTTGCATAACATATTTCTTATGTTCTCTGTTACCTTACATTTTTGTGTATTAGCATTGTGCTTTCTTTGTAATAAATAAGACTTTTGCTTCCTTGAACTACCACAAAATAGACTCACAGACAGTTTAGGAGGAACTGATATTTTGATTGTATTGAAGACAAATGTAGGCACAAAAATAAAGCAGAAAAGTATATGCATGAAATAACTGTCACTCTTAGCAACT
Organism: Staurois parvus; assembly: GCF_062004578.1. Lineage (NCBI taxonomy): Eukaryota > Metazoa > Chordata > Amphibia > Anura > Ranidae > Staurois > Staurois parvus. Next base: position 2,504,056 of record NW_028318139.1, read on the forward strand.
TTAAGTAAACATCACAATACAGCATAATCTCAATCAGTTTTTAGATAGTCCTGCAATTCAGAATTTAAATGATGGCCCAGTCCTGAGAGGTTTCTTCTCCAGTGAGCTAAAAAGTAACAAAAAGGCTCGCTTACTTTGTGCGCTTAGTGATAGACGGCTGAGTTTAATTCTGAAGACAGAAGAGCTCTTCAATCAGATAGGCCAATGTCCCCTTTAAAACTGCAGTATCTTCTGCGCCCTCAATGGTACCCTAGTTGGTGCTTTTGAGGATGCAAATCTTTCTTGCAGAAACAGTAGAAGCTCCTTAATATAGAGTTAACAATAGAGAATGGAACTGCCCATCTAAGTGATATTGAATTTTGAATAGTACCCCTTTAGCATACACGGGGTGAGATGTAAGATTAGACGAAGTTTAAAGATTGACTAACAAAATTAGCTGCTGTAGGGAGAAGTCCTTCTTTAGATCTCAGTGGCAAACTGTAACAGTAAGGGAGTTCCTTGGTGAATGAAGCAGGCTGCAATGGAAGCAAGAATACAGCCTGACCTAAAAAGGGCAGATGTTGCAGTAGGCTCTTGTGACTGGATATGCTGGAAGTGTGATAACTAGTAGGCCAGACAACCCAGGCCTTAACATTTGTAACTTGAGAAATGGTAGCAGTCAACTGAATGGAAAGTAGCTGAATTTGGTAATGTCTTGTACACTTTAGCTTAAATATGGAACTCTCTCACCTGACCTGTGGCCTGGATATAGATGGGGACTCGTCCTTCTTCCCTCAGAGATCACTCTGGACAACAGCATTCCATTCCACCTGCTCACAGGGCTATCCACTAGTCTCATCAGCAGCAACAGCAGGCAGCAATTCTCCCTCTCTCCTTTAGTCTTTGCAGCTAGGCCCCGCTTAGACTTCCGGCGTTCTGCACAGTCCTCTCATCACACCTGCTCTCTAGCTCTCCTCCATCCACTTCCTACCTGAGTTCCTGGATTTCTATATTTATTTGCCCCCACCCATCTGCTAGCTCCTCTGGAAAAAAGTGATTATCCCTCTCTCTCCTTCAGTCTTTGCAGCTAGGCCCTGCTTGGACCTCCAGCATTCCACACAGCTCTCCTCTGTCCACTTCCTGTCCTAAGTTACCTGGCTTTTGTTTTTATTTGCGACTGCCCATCCACCAGCTCCTCTGGGAAATGTAGTCTACCAGCCTGCTGTCAAGCAGTGAAGTCCTCCAATTCAGCCTACAAGTCCCACAAAGCTTTTCAACAGGGTCTGTACATCTGGGCTGCAGGACACTGCCATCTTGTGTCCATTTAACATCTTGCAACCAGTATTATGGCAAGTTGTTACACACACACATATACAGTGTGTGTGTGTGTATATACAGGTGAAACTCGAAAAATTAGAATATCGTGAAAAAGTTCATTTATTTCAGTAATGCAACTTAAAAGGTGAAACTAATATATGAGATAGACTCATTACATGCAAAGCAAGATAGTTCAAGCTGTGATTTGTCATCATTGTGATGATTATGGCTTACAGCTCATGAAAACCCCAAATCCGCAATCTCAGAAAATTAGAATATTGTGAAAAGGTGCAATATTCTCGGCTCAAAGTGTCCCACTCTAATCAGCTAATTAAGCCATAACACCTGCAAAGGGTTACTGAGCCTTTAAATGGTCTCTCAGTCTGGTCCAGTAGGAATCACAATCATGGGAAAGACTGCTGACCTGACACCATCATTGACACCCTCCATAAGGAGGGAAAGCCTCAAAAGGTAATTGCAAAAGAAGTTAGATGTTCCCAAAGTGCTGTATCAAAGCACATTAATAGAACGTTATGTGGAAGGGAAAAGTGTGGAAGAAAAAGGTGTACAAGCAGCAGCGATGACCGCAGCCTGGAGAGGATTGTCAGGAAAAGGCCATTCAAAAGTGCTGGGGACTTTCACAAGGAGTGGACTGAGGCTGGAGTCAGTGCATCAAGAGCCACCACACCCAGACGGATCCTGGACATGGGCTTCAAATGTATTCCTCTTGTCAAGCCATTCCTGAACAACAAACAGCGTCAGAAGCGTCTTACCTGGGCTAAAGAAAAACAGACCTGGTCTGTTGCTCAGTGGTCCAAAGTCGTCTTTTCTGATGAGAGCAACTTGTGCATCTCATTTGGAAACCAAGGACCCAGAGTATGGAGGAAGAATGGAGAGGCACACACTGCAAGATGCTTGAAGTCCAGTGTGAAATTTACACAGTCTGTGTAGATTTGGGGAGCCATGTCATCTGCTGGTGTTGGTCCATTGTGCTTCATTAAGTCCAGGGTCAACGCAGCCGTCTACCAGGAGATTTTGGAGCACTTCATGTTTCCTTCCACAGACAAGCTTTATGGGGATGCTGACTTCATTTTCCAGCAGGACTTGGCACCTGCCCACACTGCCAAAAGCACCAAAACCTGGTTCAATGACCGAGGGATTACTGTGCTTGATTGGCCAGCAAACTCGCCTGACCTGAACCCCATAGAGAATCTATGGGGCATTGCCAAGTGAAAGATGAGAGACATGAGACTGAACAATGCAGAAGAGCTGAAGGCTGCTATTGAAGCATCCAGGTCTTCCATAACACCTCAGCAGTGCCATAGGCTGATAGCTTCCATGTCACGCCGCATTGAGGCAGTAATTGCTGCAAAAGGGGCCCAAACCGAGTACTGAGTATACATGCATGCTTATACTTTTCAGAGGTCCGATATTGTTCAATGTAATGTGATAATGTACAATCCTTGTTTTATTGATTGCATGTAATATTCTCATTTTCTGAGATTGTGGATTTGGGGTTTTCATGAGCTGTAAGCCATAATCATCACAATTATGACAAATCACGGCTTGAACTATCTTGCTTTGCATGTAATGAGTCTATCTCATATATTAGTTTCACCTATTAAGTTGCATTATTGAAATAAATTAACTTTTGCACCATATTCTAATTTTTCGAGTTTCACCTGTATGTGTGTGTGTGTGTATGTATATAAACCTCCTCCATATTCCATATTTATTTCACGTGGTCAGAAACAATGTCTAAGGGAATGCTATGGAGTATAAAAAATCTGCTGTATAAATAAGATTGCCAGCTGGTTAGCTGAGGGTAACTTGGGTAATGTCAAAGTATGGCATTTTACTGAAACGATCTACTGTGACTAATATATCCATGCAGCTAAGTGAATGAGGAAGGTCTACAATGAAATCCATTAAGAAGTGGGTATATGGATGGAATTAAAAGTTGCAAAAGAAGAACAGTAGGTTTTGTTCTAAGGGCTTGGACCTGGCAGCATTGTTGCACATACAAAGGTACATATTTTCTCAACAAGGTTCACCATAAGTCTTAGGAGATGATGGAGATGGTCTTAGCGATGCCGGGATGCCCTACTGTACAAGAAATGTGAGCCCCAAGGAGAACATTGAGTCTGAAATTAAAGCGGTACAAACAGTTTTCCACATCTGTGCTCTGCTAATGGAGCAAGAAAGATCAGAAGAGTACATTTTTGGGGTTTTGCATGGAAAGTGTCAGATTTGGCTTTTTGTTTCTCCACTTTTTTGTGCAATACCAATACAAACAAAAGAAATAAAAATGAGAATGCCTAAACATTTGTAATTGCAACAACTTTTTGGGTGAAGTGGTGCATTATCTGACAGAAATGCAGGGGTGCCAATATTTTTGGCCATGACTATGTATTTATACTTGTTGATCATATACCCCCTTAATCTCCTCTCCTCTTGAGAGAGTAAATTCAGATCCGCTAATCTTTCCTCATAACTGAACTCCTCCATTCCTCTTATCAGTTTGGTAGCCATTCTCTGCACTTTCTCCAATTCCCCAATATCCTTTTTGGTGGCCAAAACTGAACTGCATATTCCAGATGAGGTATAACTAATGATTTGTACGAGGCTAAAATTATATCTTTCTCTGGATGCTATACCCCTCTTAATACAAGAAAGGATTTTGCTCACATTGGAAGCTGCAGCTTGGCATTGTATGCCTTTATTAAGCTTATGATCTACCAGAACACCCAGATCCTTCTCCACCATTGATTCCCCAGTTTTACTCCCCGTATTATGTGTGATGCATGCATATTCTTAGCCCCCAAGTGCATAACTTTACATTTATCAACATTAAACCTCATTTGCCACATTGTTGCCCAATTAAACAGTGCATTGAGGTTGGCTTGTAAGCTGAAGACATTCTGTTATAAATACTATTTTAACCCCTTGGCACCGGTGCCTCCTGGCCCTTTAAGGGTTTCAGAAGCTGGGAGGCAGGCGGGGTTTTATGGTCATGTGACCACCGTGATTCGCTGTCATGGCGGTCACATGATTGGGAAAGGTCCCGATCACAAGAGGAGATTGGGACCTTTCTGTGAGTACCGGACATGTGTGCTGGGAGCATACAGGGCACGTGCTCTCAGCGCATGTTTTTTTTAATGGCCCAGACGCCGAGAAGCCACACATTTTGCATGCGCTTGGTGTGAAGAGGTTAGGATGTAAGGGTCCCATTACTGAACTTTGGAGGTTAAGATAACTTAAAAACAGAGCAGCGAACTTGTCTGGAGTGCAAAATATTTGGCCATCCTAAAGTAGTTGAAGTTTTGGTTGGTATACACAAAGGGTGTTGGGCACCTTCCATCCAACTGTACCACTCCTCTAGGGCCAATTTGACAGCCAAAAGTCCTTTTTACTATTATTTTAATTCCTCTCTCTGAAGGAAATGTCCCTAGGGAACACAGAGCACACAGGTAAGTTACACAGTAAGTTTGCAATACTACAATGGAGAATGTGGAACACGTATGATAATGCAATTTCTTCTGTTACACCTGCTAACCCAGGGTTGCCATAATATCTTGAAACTGGCTTAAGAGGCTAATCTTTCAGATAGCGATTTTTAATATAAATTGAGTAGGATGAGAACTTCAGATAGAATAGGTGCTAGTGGTGTTCTCCAATGCTTAGCTACTTTGAGTCTGGCTGCAATTAGCATATGAGTAACTACAATGCAAAAACTAGTCTGGAAATCATGAATTCCTATATTTTGAATGGCCAGAGCAGAGTTAGGATTTATTAAGATCCTGGTAATCGCAGAAATAAGTTGGAAGATATTCAGAAGCTAGTTAAATTCTTGCAAACCCATACAATATGAAGTAAGGTCCCTATTGACCCACACCCCCGCAAGCAAAGAAGATGGCTGGTAGAGGAAAATTTGGCCAATGGAGTAGAAGTATAATGCCAACAGGATAAGATTTTGAATGCCAGTTCCCAATGATTTACACAATGATTTACACAATGTGCCCATTATATATGGAATTGAAGGCTTTGAGCAACTGGGGGGTAGTGAAGGTATGCTTCAAATCTGCTTCCCATTTCAGCAAAGAAGCCGTCTAGGTAAACAGCAGTTTATCCTGTAGTCGGTAGTAGAACAGTGATATGCCTTTGCCAGTTGAGGAAGCTGATGTGTAAAATTGACACACTCTAGGATGTGTAGTAGGTGTAATGAGAGGGTGAGATGAAAGGAAATAAGAGATACAAACAATTATAAAATATTCTACCAGTTTCTTCATGCTTTTGGGTTTACATTCAGTTAGCAGATCAGTCACATAAATTATACCATATAAAAACAGTTCTCTAACTTAAACATGTGAAATAAGAGATTCATAGGCATATGAAAATCCTTATTAAGATGGTTGCATATAGCAGGGTTATGAATAGCTCTCCAGGCAAGAGGAAATCTTCAGCTCCCATGGTTGTCACAGGTCTGCTAAAAGGAATGTGTGCAGATTTGGCGCAGGCACCATTGTCTAGCCATAAGATATCATTTATGAGGTGAAACCAGTGTTTCAGTTGGTCAAAGATAATCGTCTTTGGTCTCCAACCTCCAACTTTCCTGTATTTCATTAGTTGGTCATAGCTGTGTCTAGCTCTTTTGTTTTTCCACATATTTAAGTATATATTTAAGTATATATCCAAGCTGTGGTTTCTAAAGTGAGCAAATTCCTTTCTTGTATTTAAAGATGTAAATGACTGTAGGTATGAGGATTTGAGTGGAATGGGCAATGTATGGAACAGGTATAAAATCTGTGGAAGTAGTGGATGATGAAATTTGAAACACTACAGCTGAAGCTCCAACTGCTGAGGCATCCACCCCCAAGATGGTGAAGTGGTATAATGAACTATTAAGTGTGAGAACCCTTTTTTTTTTCTTGCAATAAGCTTTGCTTACAGACTGCAGCAGTACCCAATCTACTTTTATTTTATCATTTAAAAAATGTGTTTTCTGGTCATTTTTGTAGCAACACAATTTAATCAAACAGTATTAGATCTGCTTTGACCAGCAGAAGTAACTTCCAAAGAGCTATATGTAGACCACAGCCACATTAATTTAAATGGTTACAAAATAAGTGAAAAAACAAAGTGCACAAAAACGACTTCATACCACCAACCCACATTCCACCCACCCTCATCCCTCTGTCCCCAATTTTCTAATTGTAGCAAGTCTAAGTGTAGAGACACAAGGCATAAGCAATCTTTTTTTTCTATATAAATGTATAAATAAGAGCATTGGCCCTAAAATACAGATGTATATACATTGTGTAGTGTCAGCAAAGTTGTGCATCAGCAATCTTCTGCCTGGAGCATGCATTCCTCTGGAGTGCTGACAGGCACTATACCACCCTCTCCCTCTGTGCCGATCTCCCTCTCTTCCACTAACAGTTATCACCCAGGTTAGGAAGAACAAATTATGCAAGCCAAAAGGGAAATGCTCAAAAAAATCTGCTGACACCTCGTGGACAATTTGCCGGATTACTGTGAATTGAATGGAGTAATGGGGTAATATAAGCTGAATGCTGGCTGCTCTGCTTGGGAGAAGGAAGCTAATACAGGCTTTGTGAACCAGTCAAGTTATTTCCTGTGTGTGCTGTGGATGTGAAAGATCTTCTTGGGTGGACCACCCTCTACTACCTCCATGTCCAGCACTGCTGCTTTGACCATTAGACCTACCTTCCATTTTGTTTTTTGGCAGGTCTTTACTGAACTTTTATTATTACTATGTGGATAGCGGGGGTTAAGATGCGTAATAGCATGAGGTGGTTTTGCACATACTAGTGCATATGTAGTGCGTCTGCCCTTAGCACAAACTATTATTAAAGTAGTTGTATTATTATTTATTATTATTATACAGTGTTTATATAGCGCCAAAAGGTTTGCTCAGCGCTGAACATTAAAGTGGGGGGACAGTACATGAGACAATACAGTAACAATACACGAGGGGTACGAGGGCCCTGCTCTTTTGAGCTTACAATCTAGGAGGGAGGGGGTAGAGGTACAGGAGGAAGTGGCTGTGGGGGATGGAGTGGTAGAAGGAGTGGAGGAGAACGGCTGTTAGGTGAGGATGGGGTAGGCTTCCCTGAAGAGATGGGTTTTCAGGGTGTGCCTGAAGGTGAGGAGGGTAGGTGACAGTCTGATGGATTGGGGTAGGGAGTTCCAGAGGATGGGGGAAGTCCTGGAGAAGTCCTGCAGTCGGGCATGGGAGGAGGAGACCAGGGAGCTGGAGAGTAGGAGGTCTTGTGAGGAGCGAAGTGTACGGGTAGGGTGGTATTTGGGTATCAGGTCAGGTAGTTTGGGGCAGCGTTATGAATGGCTTTGTATGTCAGAGTTAGTAATTTGAATTTAATGCGTTGGGCAATCGGGAGCCAGTGAAGGGACTGGCAGAGGGGGGTGGCAGAAGTGGAGTGGTTGGTGAGGTGGATGAGTCTAGCCGCTGAGTTCAGGATAGACTGGAGCAGGGATAGCCTGAGTTGGGGTAGGCCGGTGAGAAGGGAGTTGCAGTAGTCTAGGCGTGAGATAATAAGGGAGTGTACGAGTTGTTTAGTGGTGTCTGGGGTGAGGAACATATGTATCTTGGAGATGTTGCGGAGTTGGAGCCTACATGAATTTGATAGTGATTGGACATGAGGTTGGAAGGAAAGGTTTGAGTCCAGGGTGACACCTAGGATTTTGGCTTGCGGGGTGGAATTGATGGTGGCGTTGTTAGTCGTGATGGAGAGGATGGGGGGGGGGCGCGGGCTGGGGGGAAAACTAGGAGCTCAGTTTTGGAAAGGTTTAACTTGAGGAAATGGAGCGACATCCAGTCTGATATGTCGTTTAGGAGGTGGGTGATGCGGGCAGAAACTGAGGGGGTGAGGTGAGGGGTGGAGCGGTAAATTTGTGTGTCATCGGCATAGAGGAGATAGTTGAAGCCGTGGGAGTGTATCAGTTTGCCAAGGGAGGAGGTGTAGATGGAGAAGAGAAGGGGTCTGAGGACAGAGCCTTGGGGGACCCCAACAGAGAGGGGGAGAGAGGGGGAGGTGGCAGCGTTATAGGTAACGCTGAAGGAGCGTTGGGATAGGTAAGAGGAGAACCAGGAGAGAGCAGAGTCCCTGATGCCAAGGGAGAGTAGTTTATTAAGGAGGAGGGGGTGGTCGACTGTGTTGAAGGCCGCGGAGAGGTCGAGGAGTAGGAGGACTGAGTAGTGGCCATTAGCTTTGGTGCTTGGAATTGAGTGGCAGCAGGGAGATGGGTCTGAGGTTGTTCAGGTCAGTGGGGTCCAGGGAGGGTTTTTTGAGTATGGGGGTGATGTGCGCGTGCTTTAGGGGAGAGGGGAATGTGCCAGTAGAGAGGGAGAGATTGAAGATGTGGGTGAGGGAGCGAATGATGGAGGAGGGGGGTGACCTGAGGAGTTGTGAGGGGATAGGGTCCAGGGGGCAAGTGGTGAGGCGGGCTTCTGAGAAGACCTTAGTGACCTCCTCAGTGGTAGCAGGGCTGAAGGAGCGGAGAGCTGGGGAGGTTATTGTGTGTGGGACGTTTGGTGTGGTGGGGGGCAGTGCAGTTGCGAGGTCAGAGGAGGGGAAAGTTGAGGGGGTGATGGAGGGAGGGAGGCTAGGTGGAGAGGTAGATTGTGAATTGACAATGTCCGTACAGATTGCGTCAATCTTGTTTTGGAAATGATTGCCAATCTCGTGGGCGGTGAGTGAGGTACTGAGTGGAGGTGGGGGAGAGAGCAGGGAGTTGAAAGTGGAAAAGAGCCGGCGAGGACGGGTGGAGAGGGTGTTAATGAGGGTTACGAAGTAGGCTTGCTTGGCAGTGTGAAGGGAGGAGGTGTAAGTGAGGAAGGCGGATTTGTAGAGGGAGAACACTCGAGGGGATCTGGTTTTGTGCCATAACCGCTCCAGCGTGCGACTGCGCCGTTTGAGACATTTTGTACGGTCATTCTGCCAGGGTTGAAGAGGTCGGGTCTGATGTTACGTGTGGTTAGGGGTGCCAGGGAGTCTAGGGCAAATGACAGTGAGTCGTTGTACAGAGTAGTGGCCACGTCACGGCATGACAGTGGAAGGATACTGTCGTACAGACGGTCAGCTGCCGAGTGGAGAGGGGCCGGGTTCAGGTTACGGCTGGTGATGGTTTGACGCTTTGGGGGGGGGGGGAGTTAGAGGATGGGGAGACAGAGAACGTGAGGAGGTGGTGGTCAGAGAGAGGGAAGGGGGTGTTAGTGAAGTTGTGGAGGAGGATACAGAGGTGGGAGAAAACGAGGTCCAGGGTGTTCCCATCGGTGTGGGTGGAGGACTGTGTGCACTGTGTGAGCGCGAAAGAGGAGATTAGGAGGAGGAGTTGGGAGGTAGCCAGGTTGTTGACATTTATGGGGATATGGAAGTCCCCAAGGATGATGGTCGGTAGCTCAGAGGAGAGGAAGAAGGGAAGCCAGGCGGCAAAGTCATCCTGGAAGCGGGATAAGGGTCCAGGAGGCCGATAGATTACTGCAATCCTCAGAGGGGTGGGGGAGAAGAGCCGGATGCAGTGGGCCTCGGAGGAGGTGAAGGATAGAGGGGGGGGTTAGGGAGGACCTGGAAGGTGCTCAGCGGTGACAGGAGCATGCCGACCCCACCACCTCTGCGACCACTCAGTTTGGGTGAGTGGGTCCAGACGAGACCTCCATAGGTGAGTGCCGCAGGGGAGGTGGAGTCAGTGGCTTGGATCCAGGTTTCGGTGACTGCTAGGAGGTTGAGGGAGTGGGATATAAAGAGGTCATGGATGGCGGTAAGTTTGTTGCAAACTGAATGGGCGTTCAGGAGTGCAACCGAGAGAGGAGGGGTGGATGCGGGGAGGAGGGGGACAGATATAAGGTTGAGGGGTTTGCGGCGGCTGGCGGGAGCAGGAGGGTGCCTAGAGGGGGAGTGGGGAGGTGGAGGGCCAGGGTTCGGGGAGATGTCCCGGCGGTTAGGAGAAGGAGAAGGGTGAGGAAGGTGGCATGGGAACGGGATGTGCAGGAGCGTGTGGATCTGTTAGTGGTGGTGTGTGGGTCGGTGGGAGAGTGGAGTATCAGGAAGAGATGGTGAGTAGTGGGGAGAAGGAAGAAGTGAAGGAGCAATGTAGAGCTGTTTTGGGGGAGTAGGGTAGAGGGAGATGATTTTGGGAATAGAGGAGAGGAATACGAGGAGGAGTGCAGGTTTACATGTTAGGGTGAGCGGAGTGCTGGTCAAATCAGGGGAGGTGAAAGGTTTCACATCAGGGTGTGATGATGCAGAGAGTCTGTCACGCCATGGCGGAGTTCATCTCTGTCCATCTGTAGGAGGAGAGTGAGGGTGGTGGGCAGCTGGGTCAGCAGCTGGCTAGTTGCAGTCTGTGGGTGCTGTAGGCCAGTGTCCGTGGGTGCTGTAGGCCCGGCGTCAGGGGGTGCTGAAGGCCCGGCGTCAGGGGGTGCTGAAGGCCCGGCGTCAGGAGGTGCTGAAGGCCCAGCGTCGGGGTACTGAAGGAGGTGGTGTAGACCAACGCCTGGAGGTGGTGTAGGCCGACGTCTGGAGGTGGAGTGGGCTAGGTGTTGGACGGTGCAGTAGAGCCCGGCGTCAGTGGGTGTTGTGGGCCAGTGCATGTGGATGCTGCGGGCCAGCGACTGAGGGTGCTATGGGGCCCAGCGTCTGTGGGAGCGGTAGGGTCCGGCCACCGCAGGTGTTGTAGGGCTCGGCATCAGTGGGTGCTGTAGGCCGCGTGTCAGGCTTTAGGGGTTTTTTACCTTCAGGCATTCTATACTTACCTAGTACTAACCTAATACTTACCTAAGACAGATCTTGATCTAGCACTGTGCATGGGAACCTCAGTTCTCCGGGTCTCTCTCTCCTCATTGGCTGAGATGCAGCAGTGGGAGACACTGGCTCCCACTGCTGTTAGTCACAGTCAGTGAGGAGCAAGCAGGGGGCGAGACACACAGAACGGGGCTCGGGAGCTAGCACGCACGGGTGCCCCATGAGCAAGTGGTTTGCTCTGGGGGCACTAAGCAGGGGGTAAGGGCCAGGAGCACCGATGGGGGACCTGAGAAGAGGAGGATCGGAGCTGCTCTGTGCAGAACAATTGCACAGAACAAGTATGACATGTTTTTCTTATTTTTTAACCGAAACCTTTAATACTACTTTAAAGATTCAAACTCTATGATAATATTAATAGTAATAACCACAATAAAATAATTAAAAAAAGAAAACAAGGCAGCAAAAGGGGCACTTAAACTGGCAATTATTTTTTTTTTTCCTTTTACACAGTCATCTGAATAAGGACATTTGGGATAAGTGAAGACATGTGAACGGGGGGGTACAAGGGAATATACCGTACCCTGAATTCACAGAAATAAAGCATATTTTGCTAGCTGCACCACCCCCCCCCCCCACAATTCCTCATTAATGGCTCTTGCAAGTCTATTACTCAGTATGTTGACAGCAGATTTGTTACCTGGCAAATCTGTATCTCATTCATAATTGCCAACAGGCCAAAATGCACAGAAGTCACAGAGATTGGCTTTTGTAAAAGACAAATGAAAGCTTTAGCCCTTCAATCTATGCAGAATAATTTACAAGAAAAGGACAAAAAGGATGATGAGGTTAAAGATAAAAGTTGGCAGCATCTCCCATCAAATGTGGCATTTGTTCCAATTGTTGCATTTTTGTCAGCTTCCAAAATTGTTCAACTAGTTTGCATTGCTGTTCCTGTGTTTGCTTGACCAGGATAGATGTTGTTGGTCATTTATACCCTACTTCTCAAGCTAGCTATGACACACGCCCAGGGTGCTAGAGACGCCTTTGCAACGTATATGCTAATAAAATGATCACTCACCTGAGTGAGTGATACTGTCTGTGTGTTTTCATCACCATTAACTACTGTGTAATTTTGGGAAGCAGTGTCCACTAATTTTCTGTGCATGCTTGGAGGCATTATGACTGATCAACTGCAGAATTCCTGTGAAGTGTTAGTACTTGGTACAATAAATGTTTTGACAGCCTTCCTAAATTAATTCCCAGTACTAGAAAATGTTGCACCCAACATGATAAAGTCTACAGATGCATAGACAGAAACAGGGAGAGTAAAAAGGGAGAGTAAAAAAGAGTATGGCGTTACTAAGATAGTTTCACCACTATTTGCTTCCTGTATATGGGCAGTTCAAACCACCACCGAGACCCAGTGTCGGCTGCCTGGAGAAGTGTTCCAGGAGCTAGTCGCCAGGAAGCGGAGTTCCAGTGGCGAATGCAAGACATATTCACCCAGTATGAAGAGCCTGGTTCTGCCCAGGGTGTGCTGGAATTGAGAGATGCAACCTGCCAGGAGCTCTGCATGGAGGATCTCCTGGTTCAGATGGAACTGATACTGGACCATGGGTACCGGGCACTGCAATGGTATGCCACCCAAGTGTGTTTGTGGCTGAAGAACAGCAATCCCATAGAAAGCTATGTTTTCGGCGGCCCTGGATTGATATTTGAGGTGCTTCAGGAGGATCCATAATTTGGTAGTGCAGTGGAGTGGGGATGAGAGGACATCCAAGATTTTCGGGTGTTGGAACTTCCCATTGAGTCCGAATTGAGCAGTGACTTGGATTTTATAGTCACACAAGAATGGAAACTGAACCAAAAATATAAAAGACAGTTCGATGAAGCTCAACAGTATGCCACAGCACTCATGGATGTTATGATTATAAGTCACCCACCCAAGTGCCACCAGCCCGTGCCCTGGATCTTTAGAATTTCGGAGCAGCAGGGAGAGAAGATGATCATCATTATTATTGTTATTATACAGGGTTTATATAGCGCCAACTGTTTGCAAAGCGCTTTACAATATTAAGGGGGACGGTACAATACAGTTCAATGCAGAAGGAATAGGTGGGCCCTGCTCACAGAGCTTACAATCTAAAGGAAGGGGGAGGTGGTACAAAAGCTGATAGCTGCAGGGGATGATCTGATGGAGGGGACTCAAGTACAGTTTTTAGGTGGAGGTGGTTTTTCAAAAGATTGCCTAAAGGCAGACAGGATGGAAATTGACCAGTAGAATCAGGAAAGAGCAGACTCATGAATGCCAATGGAGTGGAGCTTACTGAGGAGGAGTAGGTGGTCGACTGTGTCAAAGGCAACGGAAAGGTCTAAGAGTATAAGTATGGAGTGATGGCCATTGGTTTTAGCAGTTAGCAGGTCTTTAGGGAGTTTTAGTAGGGCACTTTCAGTGGAATGTTGTGGGCGGCAGCTAGACTGTAGGGGATCGAGAACATTGTTGTCTGTGAGGTACCTACTCATACGCTTGTGGACAAGGTGCTCGAGAAGCTTGGAGGCAAACAGGGACAAGAAGATGGGTCTTAAGTTCATACAGGTGAGGTCCAGTGAGGATTTTTTAATTATGGGGGTAACCAGTGCACATTTGAGTGGGGGGGGAGGTGCCAGTGGAGAGGGAGAGGTTGAAGATGTGGGTTAGAGAGTTTAGGATAGAGCAGGAAGGAGGCCACAATAATTGTGAGGGGACAGGGTCCAAGGGACAGGTGGGCCTCGTAAAGGACTTTGGCAACATTCTTGGTAGTAACAGGGTCGAAGGAGGAGAGTATTGAGTGTGATGTTGGACCTGGTATGTTGGTTGGAGGAGAAAGCTTGACACTGAAGATCTCATCAGAAATTGTGTATATCTTGTTCTTGAAATTACTTGCAATCTCCTGGGCAGTAAGTATGTTGGTGTGTGGAGGCAGTAGGGGGTGAAGTAAAGAGTTAAGGGTAGAAAGCAATTGATGAGGATTGCATGAGAGGGTTTTGATAACAGTGGTGTAGTAGGTTTGTTTGGTGTAGTAGGTTTGTTTAGCAGTGTGGAGGCTGGAGTTGTATTTGAGAAGGGCAGATTTGTAGAGGGTGAAGTCTTGCAGGGATTTTGTTTTATGCATGCTTGCTCAAGAGCATGGCTGTGTCCCTTGAGACTTCTTTTGTCACCTGTTTGCAAGGCCTGGTTCAGCTTGTAGAGAGAAGAGCAAGTGTGTCCAGGGAGGATGATAGTAAGTTGTTGTAGACATGTGGCCAAATCTGGGCAGGACAGGGGTGCAATTTTATCTTAAAGGCAGAGTGAAGAAGGGAAGGGCTGATGTAGCAGAGGTTTCTACAGGTAACTGTTTGTTGGCTGAAGGCACAGAAGGTAGGAGACAGGAAGAATGTGACACTGATAAAGTTGTGCTCAGAGAGAGGAAAAGGGGTGTTAGAGAGGTTACAGAGAGTTCATAGGTGGGAGAATACAATTTTGAGGGTGTTGCCACTGGAGTGAGTGGTGGTTTGTGTCCATTGTGTTAGGTTACAAGAAGAGGTTAGGTTGAGTAGTTGAGAAGTGGTTGAGGTGTTAACATTGACTGGAATGTTAATGTCACTGAGGATGATGGCAGGTACCTCAGAGGAGAGAAAATAGGGTAGCCATGCAGGGAAGTCCTTAAAGCTTGACACTGGGCCGGGCAGCCAGTAAATGACTGTGATCCTCAAACAGGAGAAAAGATGAATACATTTCACTTTAAAAGAGCAGAGAGAGGTGTAGGAAGAACCTGGAAGGTGCTTTGTGAGAAAGGTCCAACACCACCCCCTTTTTGTCCACTGGGTCTGGTTGAGTGAGTCCAGAGGAGGCCACCATGGGAGAGGGCAACTGAGGAGACAGAGTCAAATTCCTGGAGTGAGGTTTTGGTATTAATAAGTGGGTTGAGGGAATCGAAGAGGAAGAGGTCATTGACAGAGGCAAGTTTGTTGGAGATTGAGCAGGCATTCCAGAGGGCATATAAGGAGGGAGGCTTGCTCGTGGAAGCAGGGGAATTGAGTGAGGGTTGCAGCTGCTGCCAGAGAGCAGAGACTGCTGGTTCTGTGGATGGGAGTTTGATGGTGGAGGGCAAGCATTTGCGGCAATATCTCTGGAAGTTAGTAATAGGAGGAGGGTGAGCGAGGTGAGGTGGGATCAGGATTTATATGAGGGCAAATGTTGCAGTGATTTGGAAGCAGTGACATTAGATGAGCTCAAAAAGAGCAGGAGATAAGTGCAGTAATATTGAGAGGGTATAAGTGAGGGTGAAATACAGGTTGTGAGGTGGGGAGGAGGGGTAAAGAAATGAGAGTTTGAAGAGAGAGGGCATTATAGCAAAAAAGAAAGTTAGTAAGACCATGTTGGTCATCCTCACTCCCCAGCGGTAGTCTGATGTGCAGGGAGGAGAGGAAACCGTCCTCACTCCCCACCAGCAGTCAGAGGTGCAGGGAGGAGAGGAAGCAATTCCCCTTCCCCTGCGGCAGGCCAAGGACCAGGGAAAGGAGGTAGTTTTTCTCCCTCTCAAGCAGCATTTAACCAGTTGCCCACTGCCCCGTAGCAGATGTACTGCCCTGTACAGCTTTGCTGTGCAAAAACACGTAAATGTACGTGATTTAGCACTTCCGGGTAGTGCGCTGCCCTACCCGTGCTGCTATTGGCTCCTGAGGATGTCAATCACCGGGTGATCATTAGCATAGCTGAGAGAGGAGAGATCTGTGTGTAAACACAGATCTCTCTCCTGTTAGCATGGAAGTGCTGCTTAGTAAAACAGTACACAATAAAAACACTTCCTAACACACAGATAACCTTTTGATCGCTCCATATGTTAACTCCTTCCTGCCCAGTGTCATTAGTAGTGTCAGTGCTTTTTATTAGCACTGATCACTGTATTAGTGTCACTGGAGATGTCAAATGGCAGTTATTCAGTTCCCAACCAGTGTCAGAATGCCCGCTGCAGCCTTGCTAGAAGTCGCTGATCGCCGCCATTACTACTATAAAAAAAAGAAAAATTCCAGTATATACTGCCATTTGTAGACACAGTAACTTTCATGTAAACCAACTGATATGCACTTATTGGGATTTTTTTCAGCAAAGACATGTAGCACAATACAATTTGGCCTAAATTTATGAAGAATTTTTTTTTATTGGATATATTTTATAGCAAAAACTTCAAAAATATTGTTTATTTTTCTATGGTCTATTTTTTTTTATAGCGCAAAAAATTAAAAAACAGAGGTGATCACATACCACCAAAAGAAAGCTCTATTTGTGGGGAAATCATTACATAAATTTAATTTATGTATAGCATTGCATGACGGCGCAGTTAAAGTAACGCAGCGCCGTATCACAAAAAATGGCCTGGTTAGGAAGGGGGGTAATTCTTCTGGAGGGCAAGTGGAAAAGAGAAAAGTCAGCTCCTCTCCCCAGCAGCAGATTGAGCCCCAGAATTGTAAAGACCTTCCAGCTGAAGTGCTGGCAACCAGACAGAGCATCCACAACCTCTGCCTCACACCTACAGGAACACAGGGACCTTCGGTAGAAGAAACAGTCATCTTTGCTTCTCCCCATCAGCCAAAGCAGAAGATTATGTGGACAGAATATTGGATTCATACTGCCCGACTAACAGAGATCCAGACCAGTTGGGGGTCTGGGACCTAGTTAGTCCACCTTTGGGGGGGAAAATGTCACAGAAACAACCCTGACTTGGGCTCCTGAAGGCCAGCCTCCCTCCCACCGACTATGGACCCAGGACTAAGGAGATCCCCTTCCTGGGATTACAAGGAACCTTTTCCCCAAGGGGGTTATATCACTTCCCTGGCTGGCCGTGAATTATACCAGCTACACTTTCCATGCAATTAGGGCTGGATGGATATCTCTAGGACCCCTTGGCATTTCTGTTGACTATTGTCTGCTGTAATTAGGTTTAGGGGATAAGCTCTCACTTTGTTTAATCACCTATGGAGTCCAGACTGCTGGGTGCCAGGAAGAAATCTAATGTTTTCTTGTGTTTGATAATTTATTTGCTTATGTAATGTAATTTTCTCCTGGGATTTGTAGTGTGGGCCATACCTGTCTAGGGGGAAGTTTTTTGTGTATAAACACTGTGATATTTGTTAATAAAAGTCCATCTGGTTTTACTCCAACATTGGTTCTGTTTGATGCTCTAGTTTGGTGGAGATATGCAGGCGGGGTGTCAGGAGTCTGTCACAATCCCAAATAAATTTAAATATAAATCATAAACACTACTTACCAGTTCACTGTGCGCCACTGGCCTACAAAGTTAAAAAATATTAAAAACCATTATTCGCAAAAACTTAAACTGCACATTCTTTTAAATAGAAAACAGCATCCATCTACTTTTGGGGAAAACAATTTCCTAAACAGAATATCGGCTCTGGATCAACCTCACCCCAACTCCCCAGGAAAAAAACATATCTATAAAAGCTGTGCATCGAAATTTTCTAGTTAGTTTTGTAAGATTAAAATCACATTTTTATAATATTTACAATGCTTTCTTTTCACTGGGTTGGTATTTTGGATGGGACCTTTTAATTAAATTTTTTTTTTTAATTCAACGTTTTAACATTCAATAGAATAGGGGCTATAACAGACTTTATAATTCCTCTTGTTATCTGTACACTCTGTATACGTATACCACTTTCTTTTTTATTTGTTGACACACAGTGCTGTATTTTTACTGTGCTCCTTAACAGTTGTTCATTAGGAGTACAGATATATTGGAAACTCCTGCTTACCTTGAAAAGTTGGATTTTACACTGGAAAGTTGACCTGGCAAGGGAGGCTTCTTCAGTGGATCTGGTTTTACTAATGATGGTGGCCTGAAATCACATATTGTTTTATTTTTTTTATAAATGCAGTTAGTTGGTTAAAAGCATGTTTGTTCAATTTCTTTCATCTTAACAGAAAAATGATTATAGCACATTCATTACATTACATTTATAAAATATTAAATTTAATTTTTTTTTATTAAATACTGAAAACATTTGCGCTAGTTTAACATTCCCTTCAAAATGAAATGAAAGTCATCTGATTGATCCTCTTTAGACACTCCATTCACATTGAAAAAAACTTGAAACACTGGCATACCTTCTCTCAGAATGACCTGAGAGTGTAAGGCTCATGCCTGCACATCTGTTCATAGTTCAAATGGCATCCTTTGATGTATTGTAAACTGTAATTAACAGTGTAGTTACTGAGCTCTTATAAATTATGCAAATTGGATGAATAGCTGACTGGAGGCTGGGTGCTATATCGTATTGTTTTCTTTACTTTTGATATCTATACACTTTAATGAAAATGTTTTAAAATGTAAGCCACAAGTTTTTGAGTGGCGAGGGGTGAGAACCCCTGTCAAGTTGCTGTCTGTGTCCATGCTGTGGAGAGTCACCCTCTCTTTTTCTTCTAATGATGACTATTGCCTCTGGGACAAAGTGATAGTAAATCCCAATTTTGTGAGTTATCACAGAAGAAGGAAGTGAGGGCAAAACCTCAAACGGGGATGGATACATACTCTGATGACAACTACCCTTTCTTTAAAGAGACTTCCTCTCACTTCATCCTGTGTCTGTGGGACAGAAAGTGAAGGAAAATCATCTCAAAAAGATGCAGACAAAAAAAGAAAAAATTACAAAGGTCCTTTCTATCATCTACTATAGCCAAACCTTTAAAGGATTTTGAACTTAAACACAATCTAAGACATAATTCTGTAAACTGTCATTGTTTAAGACAAGTGTTTTCCCATTTATCACATTTATTATTTTCAGTATTTCTGTACTGGAGTGTGACTTAAACTAAAAGTCTCAAAATCTACAATCTTATTGCCACTAATGTGCAGTTTACCCATTTAAATGCGAACCCCTTCATTACCTTGCCATTTTTAAATTTTCAGTGCTGTGATAGTTTGACCAACAATTACTCTGTCATGCAATGCTGTACCCAAATGAGTTTAATGCTTTTTTTTGAGACAGATAAGGCTGTCTTTTGGTGGTATTTTATAACTGCTGTTTTTTAAAAAAAATTTGACACCAGGGCTATTCTTCTCAGAAAATAGGTGCAGGAACTTGACAATGACCCCGCCAAACACCCCCCCCCCCCAAACACACACACACACACACCCTCCAAACAGTGGGTCAAATAGTGGGTGTTGTCAGTGGTAGGGTCCTAAAAGCATTAAATACTAGGAAAGCATTATGTACAGAGTTTGGGGGGGGGGGGTTACACACAGAGTGCAGAGTTCAGGGGTGCGCTACGTGCAGAGTTCTGGGGTGCGCTATGTACATAATGCAGAGTTCAGGGGTGAGCTGCATGCAGTGTGCACTAGAGTTCGGTCTTCCTCCACAGCTGCTTACCTTTGCATCCCCCATCCAGATCTCACTTTTACCCTTCTTCAGCTCTGACCTCTGCATGCAACTCCCCTCCCCGCCCCATCTTCTCCCCCTTCCTTAAAAGTGCCACCATCTTCCACATACTTTACTTTTGTTTTATTAAGCACCCAGTTGGCTCTAGTACCCCCTCACACACTGTAGGTGGCTCCACCTCTCTCACTTGCAGGGAGATTATCCAATGGGGATGTCAGTATTTGGGCATCTGCATCTCCTTGTCCCTATCCTGCACTCAGTGGGAACCACTCAGGAGATCAGATCTGTGGGAGCCATTGGGATAAAGGCTGTTACTTGTAAACACAGAAGCTGGACTTCTGTGTTTACAAGTGAAAGTGGTGAGCAGGGAGCAGAGGGCCTGAGCCAGAGTTGGTGGAACGGAGTTTCACCAAGTTCCAGCTGTAAAAATAGCGGTTTCTTACTATGTAAAGGAAAAAAGACCAACATAAAAAAAACAGTTTCCCTTACTTTTCTTTTAAAATAAAAATGTCAGAATAGTATGAAAATCCCTGAAATGAACAGCTCATACACAGAGGAAGAAGACAGTGAAGGGGTCAATGTACAGGTCACATATATAGTGGCAGGATGTGGATGAAGGGGTTATGGTTTAGAAGGATAGGATAAGGGAGATGATGGGTTAATTTTATGGGTCACTAGAGGCAATATTATAGATAGTACGTGTAGAAGAAGAGGGGAGCAGGAAAAGATTAAATAAAGATCACTGATCCATTCATTCTGTGCTTATTTATAAGTACTGATATCTTTCCCTGTTGTAAGGGGAAGGCAAGGGATCAGCACTGTAAATAATGCTTGATCACTTTGTACCCAGCTACTCAGATCGACTGGATACAGTATCTGTGTACCCAGCTGTGTCTGGGTACACAGTGATCAACCAGTAGATTGTCCGTCTGATGGTTTTTATCTGTTTATAAATGGCAGTGGGTAAATAAAGTGCCACTGGTCTGTCATATAGTGGTATATAAATGGTTAATGAAAGCCAAACAAAATGTGTTTATGTCCATTGTTCCAAATGTACTTTTACCTTATAATAGCAGGTAGCATATTAGCCTAGTAAAGAACAAAGGTAAACATTAAATGATAGTTAATGATTCAAAGTATTCATATTTAGCATAATTGTATTTAAATTATTCATTTCAGTTTGCGCAAGCTTTATTACAAGATACAGATGGAATCTAAGAATGGAACATTATTACTATCTAAAAGTCAGCTTCTAAGGAAAGCTTTTAAAGTTGAACTGTAATCATTCATCTAAATAAATATATGAAATGAAAGATGCATTCCCTAAAAGATTCCTTTCTTTAGTAGTTCATTGGGAAACTCAATAGACCACTGAGGTATAGGTCCTGTCATTTTGAGGTTGGACACTAAGAAAAAGAAGACTTGGCCTTTCTGTACTGACAGACAGCCTCAGAAGTAGCTATCAGTCAAAAGTTAATTGCAGCTAGCCATCCAAGCCATGTACCTTAAACACCTTTTTTATTTTACAGCTTGAAAACTATGAACATTTTTTTTTCACTGGGGACACTACATACCATTAGGATATCCAAAAGCAGTCACAAACATGGTAAGGGGAAAATGCTTTTTATGCCTGATATGCAACGACAAGTATTAGGCTCCAGATGATCGAATAGCTGCCTGAAAGACCTTTTGGGCAAAGGAGATGTCAGATGAGGGTGCCACATCCAAACTATAAAACTTGGTGAATGTTTGAACTGAAAACAAAGTGGCAGCTCTGCATACCTGATCGGCAGAATCCTGATACTGAACAGTGGATGAAGTTCTGCTCTAGTACCGCTCAAATGCACTGACCAGTGAATTGCAAAGGGGAAACCTAACCCTTGGTTGAATATTCCTGTGGAATTACAAAGTGTATCCACTGGGCAATAGTCACAATAGAAGCCAGATAACCCTTATAATGGCATTTGGGTATGACAAATAGAGAACCCATGTTTCAGGAAGCAGCAGTGTGGTTCAGGTAGACCCAGACTGAGCTCACCATATCAAGAGAATAAAGAGTAATCTTGATGTGTAGAAGAAGGGCAAAAGCATTGAAGAATGATGTCTTCACAGAAGACAACGCTTTTAGAAGAAAAGACAGTCCAGGTCGAAGGAAATGTTGACAAACTTCAGAACCCTATATTATCCATAGGTGACGCTTTAAAAGCTCCCTGTAGGTCATCGGTTTGGCATTACAGAAGAGGTCTGGTGCTAGAAATATTGGTCTCACTCTGGCATGTGCGAAGATATGCAACTTGTGTATCGCAATCAACATTTTCATGCGTAGGTGCCCCTGGGTTTACATTTGTATGTACGTGTATGTGGGGGTGGGGCTTCAAACTTTTCTTGGGGGGGGGGATTTTTATCATTTAAAATTTTTTTTTTTCCATTTTTCATCACATAAGGGACAAAAAGTCCCCTATGTGATGATTCTTTGGCGACAGGTTCTCTTTGATGAAACATCACACTGTTAGTGGGTTAATTGGTCGGCCAGTTTTCGGCACTTTTGGATTATCGGTCATGTTGGAAAATTCGTGGGGTGAACTTTATGACTTGGTCGGACGATTTTTGTAATCGTTGGTGGTAACGTCGGCTTAATGAGCGACTGATTTTTCGTTTATCGGTCGAAAAAACGCGCGTTTTTCGAAACCGTCTGTGGCCTGCATAATGGAAAACATCTCTAACATAGCCCTGGATAACAGTAGAAAACAGACAGGGAGTTTTAATCCTTTTACAGTCTAGCAAACACAAATACAAAATGTTTTCTCGAACTAGCAAAGCTAGCTATCCCATTCATCTTTGGGCAGTAAGGTAAACTGAGGTCTGTCTGTTCAGAGCCAGTTTAAGGACAAAGCCTTCAGATTTTAAGTTTGCAACCTTCTGGAGACAGGGCGTATACTCCAATAGTCTGCCTTGTCCCTCAGAGAATGCAGAGAGAAATGTTGAAATACACATGTCATACATGAAATGTTTACCTTAAAAAAGGTTTCTAATTCACACTTCCCTGCATAGCTATTATTGTCACAGTACACTTAGCAGCTATACTTGTTTGGTTGGCACTGCTAGCTCTTGATTTCTTAGGAAACTGACATAGATAAAAATTCATCAGCTTTTTAATTAATATATAAATAAATTATATGGTGTCTCTGTCTCCGAACAAATGTGTCATACATATACTGTAGCATATGAAATATATGGACAGTTTTAAGCTTGAAATACTCACCTCTAATCCATCTGATGCACCATCTACGAGCTCCTGTAATGGTCCTGACATCTTCTCTCTGGCTTCTGCTGGGTGAGGGATCTTCAGGCATTTAGATTGGCAAGGCTGGTATGTCATAACCTTGTGCATGCACAGGGATGCTGGAATTTTACACTGAGCTGTGCATGCACAGTTCACTGTACAGGGTAAGCAGGGTGTGAGGAGGAAGTTAAGAATAGATTATTCCAGAAAAGAAAAAGTATGTCTTTTCTGCAATAAATTAAATAATTCCTGCTGTCAGGGCTCTGTCCACATCAGAGGTACTCGGAGACCTAGCATTCCTGCCAGTACCTTGCATGGCCACAGAAATGCACATTAGTGAAAATCTATGTGCATTGGCACACGGATGCCAGCCGGAACATGCATGTGCATTGGCGCATAGTTACGCACGCATTAGCTCAGTTTGGCACCAGACGGCCTTTATAAGGAAGCCCATCACTCCCTCAAATTGCTGGTTGATTTCTGGCTCCCCAGTATCTTTTGTCCGTGTTCCCTTGCTACTGTGATCTCCTGTTACCGATTTGGCTTGTTTTTTGACCTGTCTTCTCTGCCTGACTCCTGATCAGACCTTGGCTTGGCTAACGGATATTCTCACCTGACTCCTGATCTGACCTCAGCTTAGCTAATCGATATTCTCACTTGCTCTCCTGTGTATGACCCTGGCTATCCTATTGACTATGTCTGCTCCAATCTCCACTTGGCATCTGACCTTTGCTTTGAACCGACTACGCTGTGGTCCTCTGCTACTCTGTAGGCCTGCATACCTCTCACGGGTGCCACCTGTCTGCAGACACCGTTCCAGTGCATCAGCTGTACTCCTGGGTGTACCTCTGACAAATGCTCCTACAGGCGACCCGTGCTACATTGGGCCTGACTCCTTGTGTCCCATATCCAGGGGTGTCTGGAACTTAGCCGCAAGGGAAGCCCTCTCTCCATTGGCTTCTAACACCAGGTACGTGATACCTGCTCATTATTCTTTAAAGTTCCACTTTAAGTTATAAAAACAAATATCTAAGTCATAGGTCTGAGTGAAATTAGCCAAATTCATCGGTTTAACTTATATTAATGAACACTAGGCTGGATTTGCACTATGCTCTTGTGTTACAGCACTCTTAAGGAGCATTTTTAACGCACTTCATGTTGCCTTCACATACCTATTTGAAACCCTTAAAGCATGCATTGATGGATGAAACAATAGCTCACCATTCTTTAGATGTGGTGTCTGTATTGATTTTCTTTTTCAGGCCAAGAATATTTTCAGCATGTACAGAAAACACTTTCCAGAAATGCAGTGCCCTTTTCACTTCTTTTGAGTTTAATGGGGGCTTATGAGCCTATGAGGGTAATACAAATGAACAAAGGTAGAAATGTATGAAGCCCAGCCTGGGTAGAACAATGGCTCCCTCTATAGATATAGTGGAGAAGTGAAAGTGACTACTCAGGAACAGGAAGTATTATTCAGGGTTAGAAAATGCCTGAAGATGTAACAATGCACTTCAACTAAGCACTGGTATGCTGCAATATGCAATGTATTAAATTTTCCCCTTTCGTCTTTCAGGACAGCACCTTGAGAGACCTCGGCTCCTCCCCACCTGAGGAAACACCTCCACCCTAAATAAAAAGTCTATGCTCCCCTCCGACCTCAGTTCTGGTGTTTCCTCCGGTGGGGAGACATCTTGAGGAAGCTCTCAAGGTGCTGTCAGGGGACAGTGTGCCTAAAGCCTGGAGCGAGTCCAGGGCCGGAGAGCGGCTGCGGGGACTCGATGCAGCGGGGAGTGAAGGCTGGAGTGCCGGCTGCGATCCTCCCCTGGTGGGCGGCAGGGCAGGAGTGTGATCCCTGGGTGATAGGGCAAGAACACTAACCTGCCAGCCGCCCCGACCCCTCCGGCGAGTTGCGGGTGTCGGGGCAGCCTCGGTGGGATCCGGTGAGGATCGGGGAGGAGTTCCGTTCCTTTCCACGCTGGCGGTCAGTGGAGCTTGTCGGGCTGGATTTCGGGAGACGGCAATTCCGGCGGAAGGGGCGGGGCTTCTCCCTGGGTCACAGCTTCCACTTCCGACCATGGCCCTATACACCGGGGCCGGCGGAGAAGATGGTGGTGCATGGCGGAACAGAGCCTGGGGGACAGGCTTCCGCTGAAGGTGACCACTCTCCTGGAGAATGTCGGGCGCAGAGGCACCGGGACCAGGCGAGGCCTGCACAAGCCTGGCCCAGGTAAGGTGACTCAGAGGAGTCCTCCCCTACCTGTGGGCCCCTAGCTCCTGGGGTATTCTCGGACCTTCTGGTGGTCAGAGGGTTTTGGGCGGGGGGGGACCTGTCGGGAGGTGTCAGGCCCTTAGGTCCTGCCAGGGAAGGGGGGGTAGAACAAGTGCCCTGTGGGTGATAGGCTTTTTCTGCATCCTTTTGTCTTTCAGGGCACGGCCCGAGAAAAACTTAAGCATCAGGAACCTAGGCGGAAATGCCCGTCCTGTAAAATGGTTCTCAAGGAGTCATGGAAGAAGGTTCTCTGTGGGCCCTGTATTGAGGGGTTAAGTGAAAGAAGAGAGGCCAGAACAGGGTGATCTGGTCAGGTCGTTTAAAAACTTAATGGAAAGTTTAGCCATTCCCCAGGCGGCCCTGTCAACTAGTCAGAGCAGGGAGCTCCCCGAGACAGGGTAAGAGGAACCCTCCTTGGACTCTCAGTCAGAGGAGGAGTCAGCATGGGAGGGCCCCTCGGAAGATGTCAGGGGTCCCTCCCGGTATAAGTTATCCCTGGAGGAAGAGGACGACCTCTTAGGGGTGATCTATGAGACACTGGACATTAAGGTAAAGGTTAAAACTCTATCCTTACATGATCAAATGTACCAGGGTATGGAGGAGCAGAAGCATAGGGTATTTCCAGTGCACGAGGTGTTGGTGGACACCATTAAAAAGGAATTGCAGGACCCTGAGAGGAAGCCCTTTTTTCTAAGGCGCTTAAGCGGAGGTTTCCATTCAGTGAAGACCCGGGGGCCTTATGCAAAACAAAAACCCTAAGCTGGACGCAGCTTTTTCCCAGACGGCCAGGAAAATGGATTTGGCGTTCGAGGACATGGGGGTTTTACCAGACCTATTGGACAGGAGAGCTGAATTCCTCCTTAAAAAGGCGTGGGATTCAACCCTGTCAAATTTGAAGCCCGCCATGGCCACGACTGTTGTAGCCAGGAACATGGAGTACTGGCTGACACAGCTACAAGCCCATATTGTGGCCGACTCCCCCAAAGATAAGATCCTGGCATTGATTGAGACATTACTGCAGGGAGTGGGGTACATCGCGGATGCATCCGCAGAGTCGGTGAGATTGGGGGCTAGATCAGAAGCTCTAACAAACTCAGCCCGTAGGGCCCTGTGGCTTAAGACGTGGCAGGGAGACATCACGTCTAAAATTAAATTGTGTGGCACCCCCTTCTGAGGTGATCTCTTGTTTGGACCAGGCTTAGAGTCTGTCTTGGACCATATGGCGGACAGGAAAAAGTCCTTCCCCCTGAAGCGAAAGTTGCAGGATGTGGGGGCCAGGAGATTTTGTTCCCCAAAAAGACAGAGCCTTAGGACAGAGGGACAGAGGAGGACTTGGGGGCAGAGAGGGAGGGGCAAAGGAGGGGAGATTTTTCGCCCTCCTGAACATCCCCACAAGCCGCGATGACTCGGTCCCCCGGTGGGAGGAAGATTGGCAGCCTTCCTCCCACAGTGGAAAGCGGGGTTACCAACTAGAATTCTTGAGACCACCGCCAGAAAGATTGTTGACGAGCCTGCCCAAGTGTCCTCTGAGGGCCTCAGCCTTGCTAGACTCGCTTCGGGACTTAGAGGCACAGAAAGTGGCAGTAAAAGTCCCCGAAGCAGAAGTGGGAAAGGGGTTCTATTCCCACGTATTTGTGGTTCAAAAACCATCGGGGGCCTACAGACTAATCTTGAACCTGAGACTCCTAAACGAGTCCATACGGTACAAGAGATTCCTCATGGACTCAATCTTTATGATCAGAGCCCTCCTCCCACCAGGGGCCTTCATGGCCTCTATCGACTTGAAGGATGCATATCTACACGTGCCCATTGCAGAAGCGTCCCAGCGTTTCCTCAGGTTAGCAGTTCGGGGCATAGCAGGGATGCACCATCTTCAGTTCTGAGCCTTGCCATTCGGACTCACCTCCTCTCCAAGAATTTTCACCAAGGTGCTAGCCGAGGTGTTGGCTCTCATTCGGCTGAGAGGAATAGCAGTAGTAGCTTACTTGGACGACCTGCTCCTATTTGCAGGCTCAGAAGTCCAGCTGAGGCGGAACGTCGCGGAGGTGAGGAGACATCTGGAGAGCCTGGGTTGGCTATTGAACCTGGACAAATCCTGCCTGGTCCCCTCCCAGAGAATGACCTATTTGGGGTACATTCTAGATTCCATAGGACAGAAGACTTTACTAACCTCAGAAAAACTCGCCAAGCTAGATGGAGCGTTCAGGCTGTTGCTGGGGAGCTGCGGCGTAACTGTGAGGCAGGCCATGTCAGTGTTGGGACTGTTGACTTCGTCCATCCCGGCAGTTCAGTGGGCAGGATTGCATCTTCGCCCCCTCCAACTTTTTATTCTAAGGGTCTGGGACAGACAGATACAGTCCTTAGATACCCGGATTCTCGTTCCCCCCAGGATAAAAAGATCCTTGTGGTGGTGGAGAAAGATGGCCAATGTGACTCAAGGACTGTTATGGAGTTTTCCGGTGGTCTGGGAGGTCACGACGGATGCCAGCGCCCAAGGTTTGGGGGCCCACCTAGGGGAGTCAGTGATTCAGGGAGAGTGGTCCCCAGGAGAAAAAAGGGAATAATCAAATTGGAGGGAGTTGAGAGCGATATTGGAAGCTCTCCACTCTTTCCAGAGCAGGATCGGGGGCCAGCATGTCCGCGTCCTGGCGGACAACGCAACAGTAGTAGCCTATATAAACAGGCAGGGTGGAACAAGGAGCAGGTCGCTCTGGTCCCTGGTGGCAGTGGTTTTGTCTTGGGTGGAAAGAAACCTTGCCTCCTTGTCTGTCGTCCACCTAAAAGGAGAATTGAACCAGATAGCCGACTATCTGAGCAGAAGACAGCTCAGAGAGTCGGAATGGGCCCTAAACAGAGAGGTGTACCAGGCCATTGTAAAGAGGTGGGGATCCCCAGACATAGACCTCTTCGCGTCAGGGAGAAACAACAAGGTCCCGAGGTTATTTTCCTTAAGCCAGTGGGACAGAGCACGGGCAGTAGACGCATTGGGGCAGAGGTGGGATTACCCGCTGTGCTACACCTTCCCCCCCAGTTGCCTTGCTGTCAGTGGTATTGAGGAAGTTCAGAGTGGAGAATACTTCACTCATCCTGATCGCTCTGTATTGGCCCCGGAGGGCGTGGTTCGCAACACTGAGGGCATTAGCCACTCGGCCGCCCTGGGTGTTGCCTCCGTGGAGAGATTTACTGGCACAGGGCCCGGTCCTATGTCCCAGGGTGGAGAGGCTGAAACTGACAGCCTGGTTTCTGAGCAACAACTTCTGTTAGCGAAGGGGCTCTCTGCCAGACTGGTGGCTACACTCCTGGCTAGCAGAAAAGCAGAACCCCAAGCCATTTACGGGAAGGTGTGGGGTTGCTTTAGGAAATGGTGCTTCAGGGCCTCAGTAGATACCCATAGCCTGGTGTCAGTCCTGAAATTTCTGCAGGCAGGGGTCGATAGGGGGCTTTCGATCAGCACACTCAAGAGCCAGATTTCAGCTCTCAGTGTGTTTCTGGAAGCCCCTTTAGCTAAAGAAGCACTGGTAATCAGGTTCTTTAGAGCCCTGACAAGACAGAGAAATCCTGGGAGTGGGCCATTTCCAATGTGGGATCTGACTAAGGTACTTAGGGTATTGATGGAGCCCCCGTTTGAGCCCTTGGGGTCCTGTTCGCTAAGGGTGAAAACGGTCTTTTTGGTGGCAGTTACCACAGCAAGGAGGGTGTGCGAACTGGAAGCCCTGTTAGTCAGGACTCCCTACTTGCAAATTTTTCCAGACAGGGTGGTGTTTAGAACTGACCCATCCTTCATTCCAAAGGTGGCCCAAAAGTTTCAGAGGGAACAAGATATAGTGTTGTCCTCATTTTTTCCTGACCCGGTAGGGGAAAATCAGGAGAAATTTCATTTGTTAGACGTTAGAAGGTGCGTGCTACTTTTACCTTGAAAGGACTAAAGGATTTAGAAGCACAGAATCATTTTTTGTTTCCTTTGCAGGGGTGAGATAAGGGAAAAGAGCTTCTAGGAGACCAGTTGCTAGATGGTTAAGACTGGCAATTGAGCAAGCATACCGAGCAGAAGGGTTAGAGGTCCTGGAGGGAATCAGGGCACATTCCACTCAGGCCATAGCAACTACTCAAGCCGAGCTGGCAGGAGCTTCCCCAGGACAAATTTGTAGGGCAGCAACCTGGTCCAGTTTATTTATTTATTTCAGGTACTTATATAGCGCCATCAGTTTACGCAGTGCTTTACATATATATTGTACATTCACATCAGTCAATAACCCTCAAGGGGCGTACAATCTAAGGTCCCTAACTTACATTCATACATACACATACTAGGGACAATTTAGACAGGAGCCAATTCACCTACCAGCATGTCTTTGGAGGTGGGAGGAAACCGGAGTACCCGGAGGAAACCCACGCAGGCACAGGGAGAACATGCAAACTCCAGGCAGGTGGTGCCATGGCTGGGATTCGAACCAACGACCCTAGTACTGCCAGGCGGAAGTGCTAACCATTTTGCCACTGTGCTGCCCAGTTTCGGAACGTTTGTAAAGCATTACAGACTCGACCTGGTCTCGGTGCAAGAGCAGGCCTTTGGACGTAAGGTACTGCAAGCGGTC
Organism: Staurois parvus; assembly: GCF_062004578.1. Taxonomy (NCBI): domain Eukaryota; kingdom Metazoa; phylum Chordata; class Amphibia; order Anura; family Ranidae; genus Staurois; species Staurois parvus. The sequence goes on from NW_028318139.1 coordinate 2,533,699, forward strand.
AGCCCACCCGAGGGGTAAGTACTCGCTTATCCTCAAGATGCTGTCCTGAAAGACGAAAGGGGAAAAATTAAGTTACACTTACGGTAACTCCTTTTCCAGTAGTCTTTCAGGACAGCACCAATTGCCACCCTTGTGTTACTGTATATTCTAGGAGATGTCTTATTTTTGGTCATGTTATCTCATGTTATGTCTCCCCAGGAGACCGGATGTACGGATCCAGAACTGAGGTCGGAGGGGAGCATAGACTTTTTATTTAGGGTGGAGGTGTTTCCTCAGGTGAGGAGGAGCTGAGGTCTCTCAAGGTGCTGTCCTGAAAGACTACTGGAAAAGGCGTTACCATAAGTGTAACTTAATTTTTAGTTTTTTCAATTTAGTAATTCTTTAGATGTCTATATGAGTACATTTTTTTGTACACTTTCAAATAAACCTAAATCTAAAAAAAAAAAATGATCTAGTTGTACAGGCAGTCCCCGAGTTAAGTACATTCGGCTTACGTAATACTCATACTTACGTACACTTCCCTCGGGACCGGAAGTCAAGCTGTCAGCATTCTTGTGCAGCAAGCTGATAAGAGACTAGCTGATAAGAGACATCAGAGAGACATAAGAGACAGAGACATCCATTGCTCGTTACTTGTGGGGCTAGCAGTGTCTGCCCACTATCTCCAAAGTGATTTAAGACTGTCTGTCTGCACCTCCGGGGAGAGGAAAGGAGAGGCTGTCAGGCTGCTCACTGAAGTGATCCTCCGTCTGTGCAGGGGGGAGGGGGCAGCGTGTGCTGTGTAAAGGAGAGCAGAGTTCTCTCATACAGTACATTACAGTACAGTGTATTTTTACCCTGCAATAATGCCTCCAAAGCAAAAAGCTGATGCAAGTGCTGGCACAGCAAAGAAAAGAAAAACAATCTCCTTGGAAGATAAAGTAGAAATAATAAAGAGATCAGAGAGTGGTGAAAAATCATCATCCATTTGCAAAGCATATGGTTATGCTCCGTCAACAATTTCAACAATTTTAAAAGATAAGAGTAGAATAATGGAGCATGTAAAATGCTACATCCCAACCAATGCTACAATTATTACCAAGCAACGCAGTGGTTTAATCATCAAGATGGAAAGGATGCTGACCATTTGGATAGAAGACCAAAATCAGCATAATATACCTATCAGTCTTGCTTTAGTACAAGAAAAAGCTCGGAGCATTTTCAATGATTTAAAAGCTGCTCATACATCAAGTGAAAGTGATTGCAATGAAGAATTTGTTGCTAGTAGGGGTTGGTTTGATCGCTTTAAAAAAAGAGCAAATTTGCATAATATTAAAGTTCAAGGTGAAGCAGCTAGTGCTGATTCGAGTGCTGCAAAATCAAGCTCTGCATTACATTTGGATGTCGGAGACACTGTTGCTGCCCAATCCTCTCCAACATGCCATCCTCTGCCAAGATAGTTTAAAGTTGTACTCTACACTGTACAAGAGTTTACAGTATAATATTTGAATGTTGAATTTGATGTTTAAACATTTACATGCACATAAAAGTTAAATATGTTAAGGCAAACATGTGTCCAAGCTGCAGTTCTTATGCAAAACACCAGTTTAGAGCCTCTTGAGGTTTTACTGCTTTCTGTAACCTTATTACAAAAACGTAATCTAATATCCTGTCGTTTGGTTAGTAGTTAGTGCTTATAAAAGTGCCTGATTCAACTTATGAACAAATTCGACTTATGAACAAACCTACAGTCCCTATCTTGTACGTAACCCGGGGACTGCCTGTATATGTTTAAAAGGGCCAAGGCTGTGGTATGTCTTTTTTTCTAATCAACTATATTTCGGTGGAGGTGTTTTTGTTAATTACAAATCTGGCACACATGACGGTTTTCAAACCTTTACTCTCCAGCCACAAAAAGAGGGGTTTGAGGAAAGTTTTAAAACTTAAGATCAGGTTATTTCACAGTCAGGGGTCAGGCTTGGAGGCTAGTAGCTATAGCATTGGAGAGGCTCCCATTGATCAGCAGGATAAGTACACAAGCATGTAACCCAGGTCGATGACGTGGGCTCACCTGAGGCTCTGGGTCTAAGCACTAACTGGTATTCACCAGAGCTCCTTTCAGGGCTCCAGGTATGACCAGAGATGTGTGGACTGACACAGGGAAACGCAGGCTTCAGGTATAGTATCAACAATACAATTTATTAAAGACTAAACAATACATAAACGCAGTGTAAACAAACCAAACCTCCAACAGATAACAATAAGAACAATACTAAATGTAGTCGGGCAGGCCGGATCAGTAGCAAACGGTCAGGCAAGGTACAAGGAGCAGGCGGAAGAGTAGTCAGGAATAGCCGAGGTCAGTACAGGCAGAGTTCGTGCAGAGTCAGGATTCAAGCAATCAGGATACAGGGGCCAAGGGAAACTATACACCAAGGCCCTTACTGCAGGCCTGGCTACTCCTTAAATACACCTCCTGCAATCAGCCTCAGGTGATGACTTGATTGCAGGAGTGAGCTTCTGGCTGCTGAGAGCACCCGCTCGCCAGCCCTGGTACTGCAGCCCACATGGCAGGTGAGTCCCACCACCAGTGGTGAGTCCATTCCTGACAGCTCTGGATGGTGGAGATGGGTTTTGCTCCATGTTAGTACCAGGTCACAGTCCTCAGGAACACCCCACAAGAAGGTGAGCAAGCCAGGGTCCAGTAGCAGATATAGTAGGTAGGGATCAAGCAGAAGCATAGTCAGTAGACAAGCCAAAGGTCAATAACAAGTGGTTGCAGGTTGGGATCAAGCAAAAGCATAGTCGAGGAACAAGCCAAATATTGGTAACAAATGATAGTGAAGGACAGCTGCAGGTACGCAAAGGAGCAAGATATCAGTTGGAAAGAGCACAATAATCTGGCAAGCAGGAAGTGCAGAGACATGGCTTAAATCAGTTTAAATCAGCTTAAAGTTCATGGGAGGGGTAAAAAGTTCAAGGTTCACCAGAAAGGTACAAGGCAAGATTGTCCAAGGAAACACAGAGGGAGATGACCAGCTTCTCAGGTGGCACATTGAGTAGAGTTACAACAGGACACCGCAGAGATCGGAGGTTTAGATCCGGACCCTGACAGGTTTAGTGCTTTTAGGAGTCTTCTTTTTTTATTATTGTTAAAACTATTTTAAATTTATTTTAATATGACTAAAAAACAAAACATATCCTTCACATACTGTTTTCAGTCTGAGCATTCAAATAAGAGTGGTCTTTGTAGCAACTAGATAAACTGTTGCTTAGAATAACATGTTCCAGCACAAAGTTAGCTTATACTGTAAATGCAAACTTTCATTTGGAGGTAATGATGGTGCCTGTTAAAGGATAGCAATCAGTAATTGACTGATATTGACTCTTTTGATATTTTATACCTCAATAAAACAGCTACAAAAATCATCTTTTTATGTATACTTACCTTTACAGGTTCATTTTTTCCTAAAAAAACAAATAAATATATTAGTATGAAATAGAAATATCTGTAAATATTAAAGTAAGTTTCTTTTGTGTATTAGCCAGTCTCTTTTATGTCTTCGGCAGTTTTTCTCAAACCTTAGTCTGTTATCTCAAAGCCTATCACCAATTACTATGTAACCCCTTAGTCAGTTAACTTTAAGTTTATTAATAGTGATGAGTGGGTATGCCTAAATTTGTTTTGACTAGTAGGTTTCAATTAAAAAGAAAATTCTACAAACACAAATATTTACATCAATAGGGAGACCATTTTTGTTGGTCACTTTTAGCCCTTTAGGGCTGTTAGACAAGCTATTGTCAGCAAAATGGCATGGGTAGCCTCAAACATGTACAGCATGGCCATGCATGGCTCTAGGTGAAATTTTAAAAATGCAAGATAGTACAGTGGGGAGAGAGGACCTTTTCTTAATATAATGCAACAAATCCTTTAAAGTATGAGTTTTGATAATGCCTTAAAGCTCTATGTGGTGTCCCAGAACCACCTCAGCTTCCTACCGTATCAGGTACAATGCATAGTGGCAGCGTACTGGCAGTGGAATAAAATTTTTTTTAAAAAAACAAAATTTATTACAAACAACAACCCCGAACTACTTTTATTGATACATTTCTTTAATAAAAAAAAAAGTATTTCTAGTACTTTTCACCTGTGAATTCTTCCAGTAGTACTAGACCTTCATTGACCAGCAGATATCACCCAAAACTTTAGAGTTATAGACCTCATGTATGGGTTGTTAAAAATTTGTCCAGTGGCTGCACAGTTTGACGGTAACACTAACAGGCCTAATGAAAGCCACATAGAGATGTCTTCCTAGCAAAAATAATTCACCGCCAAAAGGCATTGCAATTTACATTGCAGTTTGAATGAAACACACAGAAAACAATTATTTTCAGTGTGTCCTTGCAGTCAACAATGTAGTAAAATGCCTGTCACTGTACTGTGTGACAGGAAAATGTATTCAGAAAATGCACATATTTTAGTGTGCATAGTCTGGTCACAGATTCACTTTATTGAGCAGAATTTGTAAAATTTGTTTATTGCCTTAACTTTTTAACTTTGACTCTAGTTTGGTGGCTTCCTTCCTGTACCAGTATTTACTATATGGTGGGGACAATGTAGGAAAAATTATTCTTTTGTCAAAAAAGAGATATGATAGTAGGTGAAATATTTCAAAGTGACAAATATCTCTTTAGGTTTAATGTAGCATTAAAGAGACCTATAATCAAATAGGTTAGTTGATCGATTAGAACAATTTTATGTATACTGCAAAAAGAGGAGTTGCATCTCAATATCAGTAGCTATTGGCTGTGTTAAAAGCATCATTCAGGTGACGAATACAAACTGTATGATCATTAATTATAACCTAACATAATGTTTACTTAATTACCAAGGAATCACAACCTTTTAACACTACTGTAAAGCTCAGTTCAAAATGGATGCCAGTACACATAAACACAGAGGAAAAGATGTAATAACCACATATATAAATCATATGTTATAATGTGCACAAATATGAACCCAGCCTCAAATGTGATAAAAGAAAGTCAGTAGGGTTGATTTACCAAAAGCAAATAGACTGTGCACTCTGCAAGGGCATTTGATCCAGAGGTAAAGCTTTACTTTGCAAAGAATATCCAATCACATGCAAGGGGAAAAAAAACAAAATTTTTGCTTGCACATTTTTGCAAGATGGCAGAGCAGAACTTTCCCTCATTTACTAAGCTCTGGAGCAAATTCCTTGCATAGTGCAACTGTATTTGCAAAGTGCACAGTCTATTTGCTTTAGTAAATCAACCCCAATGTTATCATTCACTATTTTTCTCATTATCTCTATATTTAACTGGTGAGTTAGAAAATTATATATGTTTACCATGTTTATTACTATTTTATTGATTTTTCTTTCCCCCCTTTCTTCATTGCATAGATAGAGCATGCATTGCATCCACTAAGAATACTCCCACTGAGTGAACCACACTGCTGGAACTTGTTCCAGCTGTGGCCTCTGGGACTCCAGCCCAGATCCTTATATTATAGCTTGGGACTGTCCCGCAGAATCCGGGGCTGTTTGGAAGTATGGCTAACAACCCACTGCCCCCTCCCACACTGCCCCTCCCACCCTCCTTGTCTTGGCCCTGACTGTGCAACCTGTTTTTTACAAACTGTCCCTATGAGGGATGGTTGGCAGCTCTGCTTTGGGTATCTACATCTCTGGCATAGTAATAGTTACTTTTGTCCTTGAAAATATCATGATAAAATGGCAAGCAATTTACCAATGATCAACTATCTTCAGATGTGTAACACAATTATTTTACTGACCTGAAACACTAGATGTTCCTGTGTTTGGTTGTTTTACCAATGATGGCTTTTTTGTTCTGTCAATGCTTGGAGCAAGTGCTATAACAATATGTATAGATAAAATATACATTAGTTTTGTTGACCCATTATTATGACTTTTAAAGCAAGCAAAATTGTGATAGAATACCGCAAATAGTATAACATATAAAAAAGTTATTTCAGGTAACGAGTTAAATCAGTGAACCGATTCAGGATCAGCTTGCATTTACATTGTTACATTGTTAATGTTTTTAAAACTTTGTTCATTATAAACATAGGCTCTGCTTCCTGATTTGCTACTGTTCCTCTGATTTACTGCTCCATTTCACAATGCAAGTCTCTTAACTAAATTTTTAATTTTCCTATAAAGTAAGACTTAATAATAAAATATTAGTGTTTTTTTTTTTTAATAATATATATCAAGACGCATACAGGAACCGGAAGTTGACCGGCGGCCATTTTGGAAAATGTAAAAAGACTGTGTGTTGGTCCCTAGATGTTTCCTGGATGGTAGCCTGGCGTTATGACGGTATTTAAAGCGGTTTTGAATTGTAAACAATGTGAGCAGTTACAATAAAGTGTCTTTGTGGATATTACTTTGGCGGTATTACACTATTTTTCCCTCATATGCTTTTACTTATATGGTGCCTATTATATGGAGACATGGAGTATCCTGCCCAAATAGTGTCTTGAATGCAGTGAAATCTGGGGAAGCACTACAGGAGGGTCCCATCCATCTGACATTATAAAATACTGAAAGCAAGTTTATTGAGGAGTGTTGGTAAGGGTATGCATTCCTTACTATAATAGAAGTGTCACGGTGTGGATTTGTTTTGGAGCACTGAAAAGTGATTCACAATACACAGTGTTTTGCACTATTTTTTGAATTTACGTTTGTTCACTTGATTCACTTTTTACACTAATTACCAAAAGGAAAAATTGTATTCCTATTTGGATAGTCACTAGAGTGTTGTCACGAATATTTTTGATGTATTAAAAAGATAATACACTATGTGATATTTCCTTTTTTTGAGGTTTTATCATCGTGAGAAAGGATTGGAAAGATTGGAAGGACTTTTCATTCTTATTTTATTTTTATAATTTTGGACTTATATTTCATTTATTTTTTTTTTTACTTTTTTTTATATATTTTGAACACTTATAGCAAATATATGTACGGATTTATGGGGTGGATTGTATAAACACTAGTTTGTAAAATATTTCTTATATAATTTTGGCACATTTTTATATTATTGTTGCACATCTTCAAGGGTGAAGGTGTTATTTGTGCTATGGGGATTTAAGATTTTGTTTTAGTTTATTTTTGAATTTGTCACTTGTTGGATTTGAAATTATTTAAGGAAGTGGTATTTATAGATATACTTTTTTTTTTAAGTAATAGTGCTCCAGCTCTACTGCACATTGTGAGAGTGGTGCTCTGGATTTCAGTGATCGCACACACGCCCTGGGAGCATGAGTGTTGTTGATTGTAGCTCAGTAGCTATAACTTTGCAGACAGCATGTAGCATTCCTGCACATTGCTATGTGGCGGCTCTGGAATATGATAAAACACTCATCACACTATCCCTCTGCCACATGTAATTGCAGCCCAAAACAGGCTACTGCCCACACATAGACTGCTCTGATTTAGTATGGAGGCAAGTGTGAATGTGCACTTAAAAGTTGTTCAGGAATATTATTCTGCAAAAATTATTTTTAAATCAAGAGCACATCAAATATAACATGTTACAACATTTGCAGGGAATTAAAGAAGAACTTCGGGATAGGCAAAAAAATCACCCATTAGTACACCCCCTACATAAAACACTTAACAGTTAATACAATTTTAAAAATCCTTACCATTTAGGAGAAAATTCTAATTGAATGTTCATGACCTCATCTCTGTAATTAAAAAGATAACAGCATCTGCTCTGCCAAGGAGGAGGTGTAACAGCAGGATATGATTACATCATATCCTCTCCTCTCTCTCTGCAGTAAAAGGAAACTGCATTTCCCATCAACCACAAGAAATTGTAGTGAATGTGGGCAGGTACACTAGGCCTGTACATGTTGAATGTGTCTGAGACTCTTGGTTTGCCCACTACTGCAAGTGGGGCTGAATTGCATCACTGCTTCCTGGAGAAAGAACTACAGAAGACCAGTGGCTGGGGGAATAGGAGGCATAGAGAATTCACAGTTTAATTTGAAAATGAATAGGCTATTTCAGAGCAATTACAGAGTAAACCAGAAGATGGATAACATGTTCAGTGAAGGTAGGAAATCAGCAAGAAGGACATGTAAAGAGGTTTCTGCTTTAAGTATATAACATCCAACCAAACACTGCAGGCAGCCTAAAGAACAACTATACTTTTATTGCAGCTCTACTTATTTTGGAAACCATCTGCCAATCTTATACTCACCTGTCAACAATCAGTAAGGTAATTTCTGTGCAAACTTAATATGTAACAGCAAGCGCACACATGGCAGAAAAATTGCTGATTAGCTTGCACATCTCTATCTTTATGTCATGAAATAGAAAAAAAGCTGGCCATACACTAGAATTGTGTTCTAGAAATCTCATTTTTGGAACATCTGATTGTCTAATTGTTAGTGGGGTTAAGTCTACGCACATTTTAGACCGTAAGGAGGGAAACATTCAAAGAAGCAGGATGGAAAAGGTCTCTTGAAACGTGAAAAGAAATATAATTTTGAAGTATTTTTGAACAAAATTTAGCAAGTCTGTGTTAAAATTATTAAATGAACCGACAAAATTTTGCATACAAATATTCATACAGAAATCTACCAGTGTATTTTTAGCTTTAAGGATTAAGAAAAAAAAGGAGAAAGAAAAGTTGTGGTTCTTGAAAAATCACCAGCAAACTGGCCATCAATCCCCCTCTCCTATCTGAAAACAGGAAAACTCACATGAGATGGCACAGTTTATACCTCTATAGTACTTTTAATTTGTGTTTCCTTTAGAGCCATCAAAGCAGACTTATTAATTTTATTTCTACGATTACAAAAATACAGGCAGTGCATATTTATTTAAAGCAGTATTATACCCAAAACCAAAAAATTTATATATATCACAGCTTAACAATCATTAGATGTGGTGGCTGCATCAGTATTTTCTTTGGCTTTATCCCCCACTATTTTCACCTGGTGATCTGGCCAGTAACACATGTCCTATAGTGCAGCTTTAGGAATCACCCTGATATAACTGCTTGAAGTCCAGTGACGTATGGGTACATCGCTGGTCCGCAAGTGGTTAATGGTTGAAAGGATCTAGATAACCTCCATTTTGTTAATGTACGCCATTTTAAGTATTAAGTTAGCTTTTTGCAGATATATTAGAAGTTTAATGAAACTGTTTTAGTTGTTCAAGGATGTATCAACAGAAGATAACATGACCCTGATAATGTCTTTGTCTGGTTGTTTCTCAGAAAGCTAGCCAAAACAATTTGTACCAAGAAATGTATATGTCATGTTTCATGTAGTTACAGTCAGGTCCATAAATATTGGGACATCAAAACAATTCTAAAATTTTGGCTCTATACACCACCACAATGGATTTGAAATGAAACAAACAAGATGTGCTTTAACTACAGATTGTCAGCTTTAATTTGAGGGTATTTACATCCAAATCAGGTGAACGGTGTAGGAATTACAACAGTTTGCATATGTGCCTCCCACTTGATAAGGGACCAAAAGTAATGGGACAATTGGCTTCTGAGCTGTTCCATGGCCAGGTGTGTGTTATTTCCTCATTATCCCAATTACAATGAGCAGATAAAAGGTCCAGAGTTCATTTCAAGTGTGCTATTTGCATTTGGAATCTGTTGCTGTCAACTCTCAAGATGAGATCCAAAGAGCTGTCACTATCAGTGAAGCAAGCCATCATTAGGCTGAAAAAACAAAACAAACCCATCAGAGAAATAGCAAAAACATTAGGCGTGGCCAAAACAACTGTTTGGAACATTCTTAAAAAGAAGGAACACACCGGTGAGCTCAGCAACACCAAAAGACCTGGAAGACCACGGAAAACAACTGTGGTGGATGACCAAAGAATTCTTTCCCTGGTGAAGAAAACACCCTTCACAACAGTTGGGCAGATCAAGAACACTCTCCAGGAGGTAGGTGTATGTGTGTCAAAATCAACAATCAAGAGAAGACTTCACCAGAGTGAATACAGAGGGTTCACCACAAGATGGAAACCATTGGTGAGCCTCAAAAACAGGAAGGCCAGATTAGAGTTTGCCAAACAACATCTAAAAAAGCCTTCACAGTTCTGGAACAACATCCTATGGACAGATGAGACCAAGATCAACTTGTACCAGAGTGATTGGAAGAGAAGAGTATGGAGAAGGAAAGGAACTGCTCATGACCCTAAGCATACCACCTCATCAGTGAAGCATGGTGGTGGTAGTGTCATGGAGTGGACATGTATGGCTGCCAATGGAACTGGTTCTCTTGTATTTATTGATGATGTGACTGCTGACAAAAGCAGCAGGATGAATTCTGAAGTGTTTTGGGCAATATTATCTGCTCATATTCAGCCAAATGCTTCACAACTCATTGGACGCCGCTTCACAGTGCAGATGGACAATGACCCAAAGCATATTGCAAAAGCAACCAAAGAGTTTTTTAAGGGAAAGAAGTGGAATGTTATGCAATGGCCAAGTCAATCACCTGACCTGAATCCGATTGAGCATGCATTTCACTTGCTGAAGACAAAACTGAAGGGAAAATTCCCCAAGAACAAGCAGGAACTGAAGACAGTTGCAGTAGAGGCCTGGCAGAGCAACACCAGGGATGATACCCAGCGTCTGGTGATGTCTATGCGTTCCAGACTTCAGGCTGTAATTGACGGCAAAGGATTTGCAACCAAGTATTAAAAAGTGAAAGTTTGATTTATGATTATTATTCTGTCCCATTACTTTTGGTCCCTTAAGAAGTGGGAGGCACATATGCAAACTGTTGTAATTCCTACATCGTTCACCTGATTTGGATGTAAATACCCTCAAATTAAAGCTGAGAGTCTGCAGTTAAAGCACATCTTGTTTGTTTCATTTCAAATCCATTGTGGTGGTGTATAGAGCCAAAAATGTTAGAATTGTGTTGATGTCCCAATATTTATGGACCTGACTGTAGCTCATGATGGAAAGTTACAAGTTACAGTTTTGAAACTCGCTCCCCCCTCCCTTATTTTATCTGTATTCTATATAATCTTAGTAATGTCTAATAAACTTGGAACATCTCTGAACATAAGCTGCCGTTATTTCCGTGTTCAAGGGGTGTTCCCAGAATTCTGCTGATAAACCAGGAATCTCTCCACAGACCGGGGGTCTCTGAGGGGATAAAGAAAATCATCCTTTCAGCTGGGGGCTCGTCCGGGATGACCACCCACCTCACTTGGTAAGTAAACCTTTTGTATTTTTATGACTAAAAGCTCTTTCTTGCCCTGGGTTGAGGGAAGGTCTTGAATCATTCTGTATTGTCTATATAGACCCGTGATAACCTGTAGCTGCTTTTGGTAAGCAGACTTAACTCTTCGGTAGAGTTACAAAATAGTGTAAAGGATAATGTGTAAAGTGTATGTGGAACAGACTATTATTTAATAAATCCCTGGGTGGATTGTATGGCAGGTTGGACAGAAGCTATGGGAACAGACCCATTCCTGAGAAAGAGAGGGAGAGATTTTATGGGAGTTTTAGGGATTTCTCTGAGAGTAACATCAGAAGGAGGTATTGTTGCCAGATCCTCCAAAGTACTGATTATACCCTCCTATTTCAATGATGAGAGTCATCCCTCACAGATTACACCCCCTCCTGATACACATCCAGTTTGGGCCACAAACTCTGTGGATGTAGGATTAATTTCATGTACACCATACACAGTCACACTCAAGGAAGGGGCATTGCCCTACAAACAGAGGCAATACAAATTCACGCCAGAGAAGGAGGACGAGATTGCTCCTCTAGTGCAAAGATTTTTAGAAACAGGTATTTTAGAAGAAACTGTTTCTCCTTACAACACACCTATTAATCCTGTTAAGAAGCCGGATGGCCCTTACAGGTTTGTACAAGATCTGAGGGCCATAAATAATTTGGTGGTTCCAATAGTCCCAATAGTGCCTGGTGTGCCATCACTTCTCACCTCCATTCTGTCCCATGCAGAATATTTTACAGTGATTGATTTAACAAATGCATTTTTTTTTTGGTTCCTGTGGACCACCAGACGAGGGCGCTATTTGTATTTATATTATAAAAATCGCCAGATGACCTGGTGTAGAATGCCCTAAGGTTTTGTAGATTCGCCTGCAGTCTACTCACTTGCCCTCCAGACCACACTGAAGTCCTGGACCCCTCTCAATGGTTCGGTCCTCCTACAATATGTGGGACCTATTGATTTGTAGTTCAAGTCAGGCGGCCAGTCAGGAGGATAGTTCGTCTCTGTTAGAATGGTTGTCAGGGAATGGTCACAAAGCATCTAAAAAGAAATTGTAATGGTGCCAAAAACAGGTTGAATACCTTGGTTTTATTTTAAGTCATGGTGAGAGGCATGTCAGTTACAAAAGAGCTGCGGCTCTCGTGGGTCTGCCCCGCCCACAAACAAAAAAGGACATGCTAACTTTTCTTGGTATGATTGGTTAATGCCGCCAGTGGATACCTGATTGTTCATTCTATGATCACACTCTGAGGTCTGTCACACTTTCAGAATCACCTGACATTCTCACATGGTCAAATTAAATGGTTGATGCCTTTGTGTACCTGAAGAATGCTATGGTAACGGCCCCTGGTCTTGGACTACCTGACTATAAGAAAATGTTTCATCTGTATGCTAGGGAAAATTGTACAACTATGGTGGGGGTCCTGGCTCAGGAACATGGAGGCAAGCTCCGCCCTGTAGCCTTTTTTTCCAAAGTAGTGCCAACTCAGGTTCAGGGCATGCCTGCTTGTCTGAGAGTTTTTGCAATCTGCGTAATGGTGGTGGAAATGGCTATTTCTTTCACATTGGGACATGAAACTACCCTACACACCACACATCAAGTGTCCCTACTACTGAAAAACATACACACTCAACACATGTCAGCACACAGGTTGAGTGGATATGAAGTGATTCTTCTATCTGATCCCAACTTGATTAAATATTCTTCAGCAAATTCAGGCCCTGCTCCAATTTTGAATGCCCTATTGGGGCTAAAGGGGGAACAGGATGAAGTTGCACCAGAACATAATTGTATAACCCACATCATACAGCAAGACACTTCCCCTAGGTCCGACATGTCAGCTGTGGCTCTTGATGGGGCCCCAAATGTGTTTGTAGATGGCTCATGCTCTAGGCCAAATGATAATATTTACCATGCAGGATATGCCATTGTGCAACTTCCTAACAAAATACTCGAGGCAAAGCCAATCCCATATCAGTCAGCCCAAGCAGCCGAACTGATTGCCCTTACAAGAGCATATCAATTATTTGCAGGACAGGATGTCAACATTTACACAGACTCCAAGTACGCCCATGGTGCTGTACACGATTTTGGGGTCATTTGGGAGAGAAGAGGATTCATTGCTGCTGATGGCAAAACCATATCCCACTCTTCCTTGATATCTGATCTACTCAAAGCCATACAGTTACCGAAAATATTAGCCATTCTTCATTGCAGGGCACATACAAATCGCAGAGATCATATTGCCAAAGGAAATGCATTAGCAGATAAGGTAGCAAAGGAAGCTACATTACAACAGGTGGCCAGTGAGCAGATGCCTATGCTCACTTAAGGCGTCACAACCACACCACATGACCAGATGTATGCAGATTTGCAAACATTTGCTACAAAAGTCGATCTAGCAGACTGGAATAGTTCTGGAGCACAACTAGATCCAGCTTCTGGTCTAGTGTGCTTAGAGGGGAAACCATGCATTCCCATGTCAAGTGCCCCACTGTTCATTGCACAGTACCACGGTCTAGGACATAGAGGATGGAAAACGACATGTGAAACATAATTGCAGGATTTTTACATTACAGGCTAATCTAGGTTGGTGAAAGAATATGTTTCCAGGTGCATTACATGTATAAGGAACAATCCACAGAACTCAAAGAAATCACAACACCAGCATCTAGTGTACCCAACTACACCTTTCACCCATTTACAAAGAGATTTTACCCACATGCCAAAAACAGGACAAAGGCAAGAGTTTTTGTTGGTAATGGTGGATATGTTTAGCAGATGGGTGGAAGCATTTGTCACTAATAAATAAGATGCGCAGACTGTAGTCAGAATTCTTACACAGGAGATAATACCCAGATGGGGATGTCCACTGCAGATAAATTCTGATAACGGACCAGCTTTTGTGGCCAAGGTATGCCAAGACCTGGTAAAAGTACTTAAAATAGATTGGAAATTTCATATTCCCTATCATCCTCAAAGTTCGGGTATAGTAGAAAGGAAGAACAGGACAATTAAGGATAAGTTGAGGACGGCCACTGGAGGAACCTATACCCACTGGAAGAAGATGTTACCTGCAATTCTAGCAGAGGTAGGAATGACACCTAATAAGACTACAGGGTTATCTCCTTTTGAAATATTAATGGGAAGACCGTTCCCTACTCCTTGGGCTAGACAACCACTTATGTTAGAAAGAGGGGACCTTGACCTGGTACAACAAGAATATGTGAGAACATTGATTCAGACTTTAGATCAGATTGAAAGAAATGCTGCTCGCATTTCTCCTTTATATTCTCAGGAACCAACACACCTTTTTCAAGTGGGAGATGTCATAGTTATCCGCCAACTCGCTAAAGACAAGAAGCAAGGCTACCCCTTTGGACCACCTACTATGGTGATAGCGGTTACCAGAACGGCTGTTCTGGTGGAGAATTCCCAGTTCTGGATCCATGCTAGTCGAGTGAAGAAGGTGAACCAAACATCTGAGAAACACGAGATGGAAAAAGGAGGTGAAGTATGAGAGGAAAATCCTCGAAGAGCGGGTGAAGTAAGTGAAAAAGACCCTGAAGATGACATTATTTACTGCCCCTCATGGTGCTTTGAAGATCTGGGTCCTATTGGTCATACTGACTGTGTTCTTTTTCCTGCCAGTATGGATCATAACTAACTGTATTTATCACCCTGAGGACTTGGGACTAATAAAAGGTATCTGTGGTCAAGGACTAGATTTAAATGAGACCCAGATAACCAAAAGTGAAAGAAAGTCAAAAAGAAGTTTTGAAGAGAGCAATACTTTTTCAGGAAAAATGTTGATGATGCAGTTTAAATATGCTTATGCTCAAAAGTCAGGTTATGATAAATGTTGGATATGTAGTAAGTTACATCCTAGCACATATGAAATTCCTCTTCTGGCCGCTCCAGTTAAAATATTTTTGTTAATAACAGGGAATGTAAGTATTGGTTTGACCAATATTACTTCTAATGCCACCATATCTTTTCCAACTCTGGGAGTCACTCAACGCCCCGATTGGTGTTTTAGACTGGGAAATACTTCCCACAAGGGAAAGGGAATGTGCTCTCAGTCCATATTAAACATATCTGATCCTGGAAGGAGGGATGGAACTTCTTCTGTGAAACTCTGACAAGTAAATGGTAGAGACCTGAATGAAAGTTTAGAAGGGATACAAGATAATGTGGGGAAAACTATGTTTGGAAAACTTATTTTTTATTTCACATTTGTTGTCACCCCTGAATTTCATTCTGCAATACAAAAATTGCCGATCTCCTTGGGAAACAATACCTATATTTGTTGTGGTAAGATCTGTTACCCTTGGATACCGAGTAATGTCCAGGGCTGGTGCTATGTAGCCCAATTAGTGCCAATCATGGCAGCTATAGACCAAAAGGAACACCAGGTAAAAGCCAGAACATACCCAAAACACCAACTAACTCTGAGACAGAGAAGGGAAACCAAACAAGAAAAGGTAGATCTTTTTCTCTACAGGTGATAAGGTTTGGTCATGGTTCCCTACCTATACAGGATGGGGAATAACACTCATGAACAAAATAAATAATTACACAAACATTATTGATGATATACTGGAGAGGAACTCTAAGGACATAGGGTTGCTAAATACCGAGACCAGAGCTATTAGAAAACAGCTGGTATGCTGTTACACAGTAAATATTTATGTTAATGTACATGAGAATTCATATAGTTTATTTTTTGTATCATTTCCTATGGACATTTCTATACTTAGTAATGCTGCCATCCAGTGGTCTTATTTGGTAATGCATTTGTTTTATATTGCCTCCATGAGATCTATGACACAATTCCTTTGTATATGAAGCTCCTCCCTTCTTCTTGAATTCAGCACTTCCTGTGTCATGGAGGCAGCTAACAGACCACATGTAACAGGGACACATGTATTCTGCATAGTACGCTACAGAAAGTATCATCTTTTGACTGGAAACCATTCATTCTGCTGTATCCTGTTGTCACATGTACAGAATAAAGCAACTTCTGGATGAACACAGTATTGGTGAGTTCAAGCTATCTGATAAGGATTGTCCACAGTGATTATATCTGCTTATACAGGCTAGGCAGAGAGGTCTCACAAGGGATAAATCGCTATCACAACAATCTGAGTCAGAATAGTCAAAAGATGCATAGAATCCCTACAGCCTGCTGTGTATACAGTTGCAAGAAAAAGTATGTGAACCCCTTGGGATTACGTGGAGTTTTGCATGAATTGGGCATAAAATGTGCTCTGAACGTCATCTAAGTCACAACAGTAGAAGAACACAGTCTGCTGAACATAATACTATACAAACATTAGATGTTGCCATGGTTTAATTGCACATAACATGTAAACATTCACAGTGCAGGGAGGAAAAAGTATGTGAACCTTTAGACTTAATAACTGGTTGACCCTCCTTTGGCAGCAATAACCTCAACCAAACGTTTCCTGTAGTTGCAGATCAGACCTGCACAACGATCTGGAGTAATTTTGGACCACTCCTCTTCACAAAACTGTTTCAGTGTAGCAATATTTTTGGGATGTCTGGTGTGAATCGCTCTCTTAAGGTCACGCTACAGCATTTCAATCGGGTTGAGGTCAGGACTCTGACTGGGCCACTCCAGAAGGCGTATTCTGTGCTGTTGCAGCCATTGTTTTGTTGAATTACTTGTATGCTTTGGGTCATTGTCCTGTTGCATCACCCATCCTCTGCGGAGCTTCAGTTGGCGGACAGATGGTCGTACGTTTTCCTGCAAAATGTCTTGATAAACTCTGGAATTCATTTTCCCATCAATGACAACAATCCGTCCAGGCCCTGAGGCAGCAAAGCAGCCCCAAACCATGATGCTCCCTCCGCCATGTTTTACAGTGGGGATGAGGTTTTGATGTTGGTCTGCTGTGCCTTCTTTTCTCCACACATAGTGTTGTGTGTTCTTCCCAAACAACTCAATCTTGGTTTCATCTATCCACAGTATATTTTGCCAGTAGTGCTGTGGAACATCCAGGTACTCTTTTGCAAACTTCAAAGGTGCTGCAATATTCTTTTTGGACAGCAATGGCTTCCTCCGTGGTGTCCTCCCATGTACTCCATTCTTGTTTAATGTTTTCCTTATTGTAGATGTGTCAACAAAAATGTTAGCATGTGCCAGAGATTTCTGTAGGTCTTTAGCTGACACTCTGGGATTCTTCTTTACTGTCATGCAGCATTCTGCGCTGTGCTCTTGCAGTCATTTTTACAGGATGACCACGCCTAGGGAGAGTAGCAACAGTGCTAAACTTTCTCCATTTGTAGACAGTCTGTCTTACCGTGGACACATGAACATCAAGGCTTTTAGAGATACTTTTGTAACCCTTTCCAGCTTCATGCAAGTCAACAATTCTTGATCGTAGGTCTTCTGAGAGCTTTTTTCTGCGAGGCATGGTTCACATCAGACAGTGCTTCTTGAAACCAGTAAACCCAAAACAGGTGTGTGTGTTTTTAAGGGCAGGACAGCTGTCAGCAACACATCCAATATCCTCACACTGATTGGAGTCAAGGTTGGCTCACTCCTGGCTCCAATTAGCTCTGGGAGAAGTCATTAGGCTAGGGCCTCACATACTTTTTCCTCCCTGCAAAATTACTCCAGATCGTTGTGCAGGTCTGATCTGCAACTACAGGAAACATTTGGTTGAGGTTATTGCTGCCAAAGGAGGGTCAACCAGTTATTAAGTCTAAAGGTTCACATACTTTTTCCTCCCTGCACTGTGAATGTTTACATGTTATGTGCAATTAAACCATGGCAACATCTAATGTTTGTATAGTATTATGTTCAGCAGACTGTGTTCTTCTACTGTTGTGACTTAGATGACGTTCAGAGCACATTTTATGCCCAATTCATGCAAAACTCCACGTAATCCCAAGGGGTTCACATACTTTTTCTTGCAACTGTATGTGTGTGCCTAATCTGCAATCAAGCTCAGTGCCATCCGCCATCTTGCAAAGCACATGGCCGCACAAGCTTACTGCACTTCATGTGAATGTTGAAAACTGTTTCTCTGCATTGAACTGTGTTACCCCACCTGTCTATAGCTGCTGTTCATCTTCTTAAAGAGACAGTACCAATTTTTGCAGAACAGTAAAAAATGTCTAGACAAGGCTCTGAACACTCCATTATGGCCGAACCAACACAGATACATCATTCCTCTGAACCAGCAGACGTACACAATGCATGTCAGTTTTGTCACACTTTAATGATCAACCAGCTGAATTAAGAGACTCTATAAATCGCCTATCTGCTGCATATGAACGCTACCAGCGGCTGTCTGTAAAATACTCAGCTTTCTTGCAGGACTCTAATATAGAGGATTCTTCAGCAGAACTGACCAGGACTGATGTACTAAACCAACAAAGGGATCTTGCAGTGCAAAATGCTAAGTTTAAAGCAGAACTCCGCATTACTCAACTGCAGGAGACCAGATCTCACAGATCCACCTCAACCAAGCGTACTGCACTTTCTTCTAGATCCTCTCGCTCCAGAAGTTCGACGTTAAGCGATAAGCTAATAGAGGCCCACGCTGATGCTGAATCAAAAAAGGCGCAAAGCTCTTTTATCAGAAAGGAAGCAGAGGTAGAAGCACGCAAGATAGCTCAGCAAGCAGAGATGGAAGCTAAAAGCAAAGCTCAGCAAGCAGAGATGATAGCTCAGCAAGCAGAGATGGAAGCCAAAAGCAAAGCTCAGCAAGCAGAGGCAGATTCCCAAATAAAGATTCTGCAGATGGAAGGGAAGGAAGCAGCTTCCCTAGCAAGGCTGAAAGTCCTTGAACAAGCAATGGGACAAAGTACTAATTCAGACTGACTTATCCCAGCAGAACTGGAAGATCCAGTTGAACACACCAATGAGTACGTATTAAAGCATAACATGTGCGAAGATACAGAGTCATCTCCTGTACCTCCTACTAACAACACTGTTCTGACTCTCAACACAGAGACCTCTCAGCTCCATATGCCTAAGCCTCTTCAAATCTACAACACAAGTACATCTATGCAGCAAACCACACCAACTCCTGCTAACAACAAGGTGACTTCCAGTGACAAATCGCAGCTCAAGCCACAGCCAGCACAAGCCTTAGAGACTACACCACAGTTAAATGCTCATGCAACATCATTTTACCCTGGTAAACCTCACCCTACATCACCAGAGAACTTTCAAACCCAAGGGGTTCCACAAGTTACTTTGGCACCAAAGAGTGAGAGATCAGACTTGAATGACTTTGCCAGATATATGATTCGCCGTGAGCTCATTAACACCAGCCTCTCAAGGTTTGACGACTGTCCAGAGAGCTACAGGGCCTGGAGATCAACCTTCAAGGCTGCTATTGCTGATCTCAACCTTACTACTAAGGAAGAACTTGATTTGCTCATAAAGTGGCTGGGACCAGAATCTGCAGATCGTGTTAAAAGACTGAGAACAGTACATGTTGACCACCCAGACGCAGGTCTTGTTGCTGCATGGGCAAGACTTGAGCAAGCCTATGGTAGCTCTGAAGCCATAGAGAGCGCTCTATTCAAGAGGCTGCAAAACTTCCCAAAAATAGGAAACAGAGACTACCGCAAGCTCCAAGATCTAAGTGACCTCCTCATGGAGCTAGAGTTGGCAAAGACAGACCCACGTCTATCTGGACTAAGCTTCCTGGACACCGCTCATGGTGTCAACCCAGTGGTGTCTAAACTGCCATACGGCCTGCAAGAGAAATGGGCACAACAGGGCTCAAGGTACAAAAGAGACTATAACGTATCCTTTCCTCCATTCTCATACTTTTGCAGGTTCATTAGTGATCAAGCCTGGACGAGAAACGATCCCAGCTTCAGCAAACCAAACTTGCCTGCTTCATCCTCATCATCATCAAGGTATGATAACACAGCAGCTAAACGTAGAGACTGTACTAGAGCAATATCTGTTAAAAGGACAGACATCTCACCCTCCACAACCTCACCTACAGACCAAGGCATTGTGGATGCTAGAGATAAAGACCCTAATCATCAGTGTCCTATTCACAAGAAGCCTCACCCTCTTAAGAAATGTTGTGGGCTTAGGGCAAAGACTTTACAAGAGCGCAGGGAGATTCTCCAGAAACTTGGAATATGCTATAAGTGCTGTGCTTCTTATAACCACTTTGCTAAAAGACTGTAAAGCTGTCATCAAGTGCACAGAATGCGGTAGCGACGGACATGTTACAGCCATGCATCCTACTCCACTTCCAGACAACCCGCAGCAGCTACCTACCTCAACCCCTGTCTCAAATTATGGCGGGGAGCAACAAAGTCATGCTCTAGCCAAAAGTAATGTTTCTTCTTCATGCACAGAAGTCTGTGGAGAGGGACTGGATCACAAATGCTGTGCCAAGATATGCCTAGTCAAGATATACCCAAAGGATCATCCTGAGGAAGCTGCTAGGATGTATGCCATAAAAGATGAACAGAGCAACAGATCCCTGGTTAAGCCTAAATTATTTGAGATCTTTGGCTTAGAAGGTCACGCCACACCGTATACTCTCAGAACCTGTTCTGGTCGTGTAGAGACCTTTGGCAGAAGGGTCGATGGATTCATGGTCTCTCATATCAAGGATGGAGAAGGCATACCCCTCCCAACAGTTGAGTGTGATCAGATACCAGACGAAAGAGAAGAGATTCCTACTCCAGAAGCTGCATATCATCATCCTCACTTAAGGCACCTTGCTGATGAGATTCCGGCGATGGACAAGAGTGCTGAAATCTTGGTCCTGCTAGGAAGAGACATTCTCAGAGTACATAAAGTACGTGACCAATGCGAAGGACCTAACGATGCCCCTTATGTTCAAAGACTTGACCTAGGCTGGGTAATAGTGGGCGATGTATGCCTGGACAGAACGTCATCTGAGATCCACTCCTTCAAAACTTACATGTTGGGAAATGGACGTGCATCCCACTTCAAACAGTGCCCTCACCATTATGAAGTAAAGGAGAAGCCTCTTGACATCATCCAAGTACCTGATGTTACTCCTGTTCTTTGTGATGACAACCTAGGTACCACAGTGTTTTGTACTACAAGTGATGAGAACAAAATAGCCTTGTCAGTTGAAGATAGAGAGTTCATCAAAATAATGGACGAAGAATTCTTCCAGGATGAGTCTAACAGCTGGATCGCACCATTACCTCTTCGTGCTGCAAGGGCCACACTCCCAACCAATCGTGAACAGGCTCTATCCAGATTCAACTCGCTTCAACGAACACTAAAGAACAGGCCTGAAATGAAGGAACATTTCATCGCTTTTATGAAAAGGATCTTTGACAATGATCACGCCGAACCAGCGCCACCACTTCAAAGATACGATGAGTGCTGGTACCTGCCTTTCTTTGGAGTGTATCATCCACGTAAGCCAAAACAAATCAGGGTAGTATTTGACTCCAGTGCCAAGCATCAAGGCGTATCCCTCAATGATGTTCTTCTCACTGGCCCAAATCTAACCAACAACCTTGTAGGTATACTTATGAGATTTAGAAGATAACCAGTTGCCATAACTGCTGATATTGAGCAAATGTTTCATTGCTTCATTGTACGTGAAGACCATAGGAACCTCCTAAGGTTTCTGTGGCACTGTAACAACAACATGGACAATGAGATCATTGAATACCGCATGAAGGTACATGTTTTTGGAAATAGTCCCTCACCCGCTGTTGCAACATATGGTTTACGAAGGACTGCCCTTGATGGAGAAAAGGAGTATGGTGCGGATGCTCGACACTTCGTTGAGAGAGACTTTTATGTTGACGATGGACTTAAGTCTTTACCTACAGACGAAGAAGCCATAGACCTGCTCCAAAGGACACAAGGTATGCTTTCCGAGGCTAACCTCAGACTACACAAGATTGCCTCGAATAGTGTCGCTGTTATGAAAGCCTTTCAACCTGGCGATCATGCCACTGGGTTTAAAGATTTAAATCTTGGGATGGACATGCCACCTGTACAGAGAAGTCTGGGCCTACGGTGGGACTTATTAAAAGATACCTTCGGCTTTCAAGTCGGCTCTGCAGACAAACCATTTACCAAGCGTGGTGTTCTGTCAGTGGTGAACAGCTTATACGATCCATTGGGATCTGTGGCTCCCATCACCATACAAGGTAAAGCCTTACTTAGACAGTTCTCAGAGTCTATTAAAGATTGGGATGCTCCGCTGCCTACAGACAAGCTTCCAAAGTGTGAGTCCTGGAAACAATCTCTACATGCCTTAGATGGAATCAGTATACCACGCTGTTACACCTCAGCTTCCCTTGCCACAAGTCAGAGAAAAGAGCTTCACATCTTCTCAGAAGCATCTGCCATAATCAATTCAAGACCACTTGTTGCAGTTTCTACAGATCCAGAGACCCCAACTATCCTTACCCCAGCTACTCTACTTACCCAGAAGCTTGGGTCCGTTCCTGTTCCACCTGGAAACTTTAAAGCAGGAAATCTGTGCTATGACCAGTGGAAGCGAGTACAACACCTCTCCAACCGCTTCTGGAATCATTGGAGAATGGAGTATATTTCTACTCTTCAAGGACGCAGAAAATGGCAACGCCTGAACCCTAACATTAAAGTTGGAGATCTCGTTCTGCTGAAGGACCAGCAAGCTGAAAGAATCGAATGGCCTATGGGACTCATTGTAAAGAGCATTCCTAGCGATGATGGCAAGGTACGCAAGGTGGAGGTGAAAGTTGCAAGAGAAGGGACTGTAAAGACTTTCAGCAGACCTATCACGGAACTTGTTCTGCTCTTGCCCTTTGGAGAATGAACTTGCTTGCGTATGCTGCTGGATCCAACCTGTGACTTCAAGAAGGAACTGTCTTGAACTTTAATTGATACAACTTGAAGCCTTACATTATAATTTTTGCACTATATGCATGTTCTCTTTTTTATGTCTTTCAGGTCTTCAAGACATCAAGCAAATTGAACTGTTGTTTATTTGCAATTGTATAACTACCGTTATGGTTTAAATAGTGACATTTACAATGCCAGACGGGGAGTATGCTGTTACACAGTTAATATTTATGTTAATGTACATGAGAATTCGTATAGTTTATTTTTTGTACCATTTCCTATGGACATTTCTATAGTTAGTAATGCTGCCATCCAGTGGTCTTATTTGGTAATGCATTTGTTTTATATTGCCTCCCTGAGATCTATGACACAATTCCTTTGTATATGAAGCTCCTCCCTTCTTCTTGAGTTCAGCACTTCCTGTGTCATGGAGGCAGCTAACAGACCACATGTAACAGGGACACATGTATTCTGCATAGTACGCTACAGAAAGTATCATCTTTTGACCGCATAATACTGGAAACCATTCATTCTGCTGTATCCTGTTGTCACATGTACAGAATAAAGCAACTTCTGGATGAACACAGTATTGGTGAGTTCAAGCTATCTGATAAGGATTGTCCACAGTGATTATATCTGCTTATACAGGCTAGGCAGAGAGGTCTCACAAGGGATAAATCGCTATCACAACAATCTGAGTCAGAATAGCTGGAGATGCAAGAATTAGCTATTGAAAGCATGAGTGCTGCTCTGACAGGTTTGTGTGAAATGACAGAGGATTATGAATGTTGTACTTGGATATATAATACCACAATGACTGTTCCAGATTATTATGAAATAATAAAGCAACACAGGGAACAGGTAGGTGGTTTAATGGAAGAAGCTAGAGCTATAGGAAAAGATGGATGCAGTCCTTTTGATTGGCTAGGATCAGGATTTGGTTCCGTGTTTTCATGGATGAAAGGTATCGCTGTAAGCATAGTCATAATATTGTTTTTTTGTTTTATCTTTATATCTATGTTTTAAATGCTCATTATATGGCATTGCTAGAGCTACCAAGCCGCAAAATACAAATGAAGGTTATCTGGCTATGTACAAAAAGATGAATGAGGTAAAGAATTGAGATCATGTTCATGATCTCAGAGGGGATTGAAAGGATCTAGATACCCTCCATTTTGTTAATGTACGCCATTTTAAGTATTAAGTTAGCTTTTTGCAGATATATTAGAAGTTTAATGAAACTGTTTTAGTTGTTCGAGGATGTATTAACAGAAGCTAACATGACCCTGACAATGTCTTTGTCTGGCTGTTTCTCAGAAAGCTAGCCAAAACAATTTGTACCAAGAAATGTATATGTCATGTTTCATGTAGTTAGCTCATGATGGAAAGTTACAAGTTACAGTTTTGAAACTTGCTCCCCCCTCCCTTATTTTATCTGTATTCTATATAATCTTAGTAATGTCTAATAAACTTGGAACATCTCTGAACATAAGCTGCCGTTATTTCCGTGTTCAAGGGGTGTTCCCAGAATTCTGCTGATAAACCAGGAATCTCTCCACAGACCGGGGGTCTCTGAGGGGATAAAGAAAATCATCCTTTCAATGGTCTGTCCCATCCATGTAAGCTGATGTTGGAGAGCTTGAGTTTTTGAAAAACAAGATTTGCTGGATCACCAGATAAAAATAGAAGAAAGAAAGCCTAAACAAGAAAACTAATACAGCCATCCCATCTAAAAATTGGTAAACTGAAATATAATAAAGGTTTGCTTTTAGGTTTAATACAACTTTACATATGTCTTGGAACACATACTCCACACAGGAAGGTCACTTTGTTCTCAGTTGAAAAGAGAAAATCAGAAAGAATAATTGTACTCCTAGACTTTAACAGTGTAAAAGTAAACAGTTTACTTCCTGAGTGTACTGTATATTGGCATGAATGGCCATTTTGCTAGAAATGTATAGGACTACCAAACAGTTACAGACAGTCCTTGCTTGATCACAGCCTAAAATGATAGGAATCACTTGACTCTTCTTCCTGCAGATAGTAAAAGCCAACCTCTACTTATAGTCCAGCTTGGCCCCAGATTGTGTTTCCTCTTTCTTTTTGTATTGCTCACACCACCCACAACCTCAGCATGCATGGTCAACTGTCCTTAGCCTGCCAACTTAGAAGCATCTGGATGTGCCCCTGGTCCAGTATTACACAGGCAAAACATGATACCAACTATTGGTGCGTCTTTACATACCACTGGGTTGCATCAGGACCCTATAGAAGTTTCCCCCTAATATTGCCCTGGATAAGGACAGTAGTGTTCCTAAGAGCCCTCCATACATATGGGAAATGGAACCAGAGATCGTCAAAACTCAAACACAAGTAAAGTCACTAATACAAAGTTATTCTTGGCAATCATAGCACTTTTTAACTATGCTTAAAGTATTAATAATGTCCTATATCTCATGTTTTTAGGGTACATTTACATTCTTTTAAAATTCTCAGTGCAACCAATCCTTTGCATGAATTTAAGCAAACATATGCAAGTAATTTAAGGTATAGGAGTTATGAGTTTTTTAACTTTTTTATAACTGCAGTCTGACTTTGTGATAACAAATGCATGACAGCTGACAGGATGAAAGCCCTTCAAGGCTTTCAGAAAGGATATATTACATATACTAAAACCAGGAGCAGGATTGGCTAATTGTTCTCTGTTGTGCAAGTTTTAGAGAAAAAGACAAAGATTGGTTTGAACCAACAAATTGTATATACCAGGTGTCAATGTTTTTAAAAAAATATCATGCTTTTTCTATAGTAAATGCAGTAATACAGTGTCTAGCCAATTATATAAATAAAGAAAAATACATTAATACATTGTAATAAACCTTGTAATTTTACTTATTTTTAAATTAAATTAAATTTTTAAATTAGATTTCTGTGAACCATCTTGCATTATTAAGTCTGCAAGATTGGTTCTTTTTGATTAGTATGGGCTTCTTGTTTAACCATGATCTCTAGCTGATAGCCAGTATGCATCTGGTTGTTTAGCTAAGCCACATAAACATAATTTGGTAATACAACTGAGAAGTCCAGATACCTTATTTTATGCTCCTAATAATATATCTGTTATAGGTGTAGAAGAATAACTAAAAAAGGAAAAATATGCTTCTATTAAAAGTTCTGCAAATCGATGCTGTTCCACAGTCCAGAAATAAATATTTCATGATTACTTCTACTGCAGTTAATTGTTTATGGTGTTTATGCTCTTTATAGTGTAAGAGGCTAAATTCAAGTGCTCCTGCATGTATAAACACATTGTAGAAAGCACAGATACATCCAGAAAAAGCAGCTAATGCCTTTGACCCATTTTGCACCAGCAGGTGCTTAATCATAAAGCCATCAAGATGAGGAGGCTTAACGTGTTTCACACACAAAGTGCTTAGTGGTAAGGTCAGCCTTGACTTTGTACTGTGTTTGAAACATGTCAGTGCACTTTATCTTTGTACCTGTCTACACTGCACATCTGTTTTGCATCAAAAATCTTCTAATAGTAAGCAGAATCGACACTTTCCTTTACGTTTCTTTGTTTGCACTCAGACCAAGCAACTCCTGTGAGTAAGGTACTGTGGGACAAACTCCCTTGTGGTAGCAATCACTTTTCTGCTCACATATAAAATTAACAAGTGCTCTTGGTTTTCTGAAACACCAGTAAAAAGGTTTTCCTATGTATTGTCTGGGTGTTTAAATGATATAAGCAACTTACGGCATCTTGCTTGCTTTTGAATTCTATGCTCCTCTTGACTCAAGGATGATTGGGCACCTGGAAACTGTAGAAACCACAAGAATTAACAGTGTGAGAATTTAGTTTTTACAACAGATAAAATATGCATTATATAAATTCATACTGTTTAATAAGTGTACAAAACTGACTTAAAGTGACATTAACCACTTGCCCTCCAGAGGATTTACCCCCCTTCCTGACCAGACCATTTTTTGCAACATGGGGCTGCATTAATTTAAAGGCAAATCTGTCTTTATTATGTTTTCAACAGTTTAACAGTACATGGCATGGAGGAAAAATGAAAACAGGTACAAGCGTACATACAGAAGAAAAGCCATCGCACAAATGTGACAATGATTCATGTGAATAGGTGAAAATAGTTCCATATAAAAAAAAAAAAAGAAAAATGTAAGGATCAATAACATAATGGCATGTATTACGGAGATATGAAGAAATATTGTGTCGAGGAGGGCATCCACGACGAGATGTAGGAGACAAAATGAGCTAGTTCTGTATAAACTAGAATATGAATCAGAATTCAATCGAAAACAAAACAAGAACGAAACAAAACAAAAAAAGGGGGGGGGGAGAAAATAGAAGAAGAGAAAAAAGGAGAAGTCAGTTGGAGAGATAAAGAAAGATAAGAAGAGAGGGGGATCGGGAGACGGGGACGGCAAAAAGCAGGACCAAGGCTGTCCTCTTCCAGGATCTCCTCGGGGTGACCCCACCAGCCACACCCGATGTGACCCGTGGTGCCAAACCGGCAGTGGGCTCCATCCTTTCCCAACGAAAAGGCACCAAGGAACTTCTACATCCCGTAGCGTTCTTTTCAAGGAAGCTTACTCCCGCCGAGAAGAACTATGACATTGGCGATCGAGAACTATTGGCCATCAAAACCGCATTAGAAGAATGGAGGTACCTGCTGGAAGGAGCCACACACCCAATCTTGATTTTCACCGATCATAAGAACCTTGAGTACCTGAGAACTGCCAAACGGTTACGCCCGCGACAGGCAAGATGGGCGCTCTTTTTCTCTTTTTCTCCAGGTTCTCTTTTCATATTACTTACAGACCTGGTTCTAAGAATACGAAACCCGACGCGCTGTCACGCATGTTCGAGGACCCCAAAGAAGAGTCAGTACCCAATACCATTCTGTCTTCAGGGAACTTCTTGGTCCTCCAAACGGAACTTTGGTCGAAACTTCTGGACGCATCCACGGCTATGTCAACCCCATCTGGGGTGTTCCTCCAGAACAAGGGGGGACTCCTATGGAAGGCGAGGTTGATCGTGGTTCCTGAAGAAGTACGAACCCTAGACCTGGGACATTGTCATGACCACCCGATGGCAGGACACTTTGGCCTAGCAAAGACCCTGGAGCTTCTCCAGCACTCCTTTTGGTGGCCGAACATGGCTAAGGACTGCAAACGTTATGCGAGTTCCTGCGCCGTCTGCCAAAAGGAATAAACCTTCAAGGAACAAGGCTTGGGGACTGTTGCGCCCACTACCGATACCCGAACGACCATGGCAAAGGATCGCAATGGACTTCATAGTCGAGCTCCCTCCGTCCCAGGGCCACGCTGTGATCCTTGTGGTCATCGATCGACTGTCTAAAATGGCCCACTTCTTACCATTGAAAAATACCCCGTCGGCATCCGAGACTGCACGAATTTTCATTCAGGAAGTCGTAAGACTACATGGAGTCCCAGAGGACATTGTATCAGATCAAGGGGTCCAATTCACGTCAACATTTTGGAGGGCTCTATGCAAGGCATTGGATATCAAACTTTCCCTCTCCTCCGTGTTCCACCCGCAGACCAATGGACAGACAGAGAGGACTAACCAGACCCTGGAGCAATACCTGCGTTGCTACACATCCTTCCTACAAGATAATTGGCTACCACTTTTACCCCTGGCAGAATTTGCTTATAACAACGCAAACCATTCAGCAACGGGACAATTCCCGTTTTTCTCAAACTACGGATTCCACCCTGTCTTTCTCCCTGATCTGGTCCCTGAGTGTCCAGTTCCGGCAACACAAGACGCACTTGCTTTTTTCTCCACCAACAACAAATTACTTCAGGAGGCCATCGCTTGGGCCCAGGAGGATAACAAGAAGGCGTTTGACAAGAAATGAAGAGGGGACCTGGTGCTGCAGCCTGGGGATAAGGTTTGGTCGGCAACAACAAATCTAAAAATGTTCTGTCCTTCAAGGAAATTGGGACCGAAGTTTGTAGGCCCTTTCTGTGTGAAGTGAATGATTAACAAAGTGGCATACGAGCTTGTCCTCCCTGAGACATTCAAGATCCACCCAGTATTCCACGTGTCCCTGCTGAAACCAGTGGTCCCAGACCCTTTTCCAGATCGAGAGTCCAGACCTCCGGAGGCCATAACTATCGAAGAGCAGGAGGAATTTGAGGTAGAAGCAATCCTGAAGTGCTGAAGGAGGGGGGGTCTGACCCAGTTCCTAATTAAATGGAAGGGCTATGGTCCGGAGGACAATTCCTGGGAACCAGCCCAAAATGTTCATGAACCTAGACTTGTCCGGGGGTTTCTTTGTGATCACCCGTGGTGGAGAGATCAGGTGGGCATCTGGAGGTTGCCCGTGGGGGGCAATGTCAGGGATCCCAGCGGCGCTGGTCCTGGCGCAGGCGCAGTACAGGGACGTGGGCACTAGGTCCAGGCCAACCGCGGCGTCCGAGCTCGCGCATGTGCACTGGGAGCCGCGGGCGCGTGCCTGGCACCAATGACAGCGCAAGGCACGATATTTAAACGGCCCTGAGCTGTCATTCAGTGTCTTCTGGTTTTATCTGCTCCCTGAATCTGCGAGCCTGTACCCTGTAAGTTGCTGACCCGGATTGTACCTGACAACTCTGTATTCTCCTACTCTAACCCTTGGCTTGCCTGACCTCTCTCCCGGATGTCCCCTATTGGATCTGATACTCTGTTGCTGACCTGGCGTGTGACCCGACTATTCTCTGCCCTCCACTTTGTACCGCACCGTCCCCACGGCTACCGACCCAGCTTGTCTGACCTCGCACTTGCTCAGCCATCCATCCCATCGGGGTCACACGACCTCCTCATATCAGGCTCTCCCCTGTTGGAGCCCCTGGCGAACACCCCTACCACTGACGGGTGTACTCAGTAGTCGCGACCTGGTCTCGGGGTGCTCCAAGTCCATCCCCACCATCAGGGGCCCTGGTGAACAAGTACTCTGGGGCTTAGATTCCACGCTCTGGGGACACCTGACCAGTGGAGTGCTAGTGGTGCCATCAGGGGAGGGCTGGGATACCATCGGAGCGAAAATGAATCTCCTGGAGGAGCGAGATCTGCGATTTAAGTTTATGGAAATGGTATAGCACCTGGCTACGCTTCTCTGGGGTGCTAAAGCCTCTGCAATTTATAGAGGAAAATTTGATCGGGGTCATAATTATCTGATGTAGAGGAAAGAGAGGGAGAGTGTATCACCAATGGCGCTCTGCCAAACCGACCTGACCCCCAAGGAGAGAGAATATAAAAGGGGGAAGAAATTAGAATTAGCGAAAAGGGGAAAAAGCTGAGGAGGAAAGAGCAGAAACAGGAGGAAAATGAGCAGAAAAAACTACTAGACAGATGAACTGTCTGGATAAAATACAGTGTGGTACTACGTATTACACTGAAGGCCTAGGTGGGGAACGTCAGAGGCACAAATATTTGATCCCAACCCAGGTCTCCCGCAGGCAAATAACAACCTAGGGAAAGGCCACCCTCGGTGAGGATGACCTCCTCCCATGAAACATGTTGGGTAAACCCTCGAACAGGCATGAGAACACAAAAAGGGGGAGAACCCCTAGCCCCCCCTGACAATAAACATAAGCATAATGCTGTAACAACAGGGTATGAATAAACCAAAAAATAATAATAATAAGGGGGCCCAGGACATCCGAGACTATGGCCGAATGCGTCCCCGTCCGCCGCAGCAAACGTCGACGACTGAACCCAAGGGCCAGCCCCAAGCCACAGCCCTAGAGCCCAACAAACAACTGGCTTAAGTGTAAGGCACAGGTCTAAAAAGAGCTACCAACAGGTTATATCAAAAACTTGAGGAGAAAGTAGGGGAGAAACCTCCCAGTTGACTCAGAAAGAGGATCAGCCCTCTGGGATCTGCTCGGAGGAGGATCTGGAACGTTTCTTCTTCCAGCGATCAGACCGCTGCCAGGACGAGGAAAATGGGAGGCCTGGGGTTGGGAGCTGGAAGGGCCAATCCGGGAGGGACACTCGAGGCAACTCGAACACACTGAGAAATGTGAGTAGGTCCCCAGGAGTACGAAATTGTGTTTATTTTCCATTCTGAGAGGTGTGTAGTTGAAACGGGAACCGCCACTGGTAGCGAATATGCCTCTCCTGTAACATCTGAGTGAGAGGGCGTAGGGCCCTGCGCATGGCTAGTGTCTGGCGAGAGAGGTCAGGGAGGAGCATCACCAGCACTTCATTGAAGAGGATGGTATCCTGCGTGCTAGCTGCATGCATAATGGCGTCCTTGACCTTGAAGTAGTGGACCCTGCAAAGGGTATCACGGACAAAAGATGAATCAGGGTTTCTAGGGCCCATCGTGCGATGTATGCGGTCCAGCTCAATAGATGCGTATTTGGCCTGTTGTAGTTAAATATGGTGGAAACCACTGCAGCCAAATCTTGAGATTCAATGGTTTCAGGTATGATCCGAATCCGTATGTTATTACGGCGGTTCCTGTTCTCAATGTCATCCTACTGGTACATGAGCTGTTGTATTAAGACCGTGTGGGAGTTAAGGGTCTCTTCATGGGATTGTAAGGCGTTACACAGGCCGTCAGCTGTATTTTCAATCTCTTCCATACGCTCGCAAATGTCTTGTTTAAGATCAGAAATTTCCTGCTTGTATGTGCTTTCACTATGTTTCACACACTGTTCAAAATCTGCCTTTGTAGGGAGAGATTTGAGATAGGAGTGCAGGGACCGAATGTGGAACTGCAGATCCCAGCCATCCTCAGAGCAGAGAGATGCTGGGGAAGGGCTGCAAGGTGTCTGTGTAGCCTGTGGACCCTGTGTGCCCTGTGGGTGGCTTATGGGATCCCTTTGTGCAGGGGGGGAGCCCTGGGGGCTTACCTGATAATCTTCCTGGAGCTCCATGTCCTGGGAGGATGAGGAAGGGAGAGGTGCCGGCGCCATCTTGCCTGCCGGGGTGCCCGAGGCCTCGGCTGCGGATTGGGACATATACCAGCTTAAGTCACCATCGGACCGGCCCCCCGCAGGTCTCCGGGGGTCCGGTGCTGATTTTTGCCCATGTGGAGGTCGGGAGAGAGAACGTAGGAGGGAGAAGAGCCCGCAAAGGAGTACCGGGCCGGGAGCAATGCAGAAGTGCTGCTATCGCTCTATGTGCCTCGCTGCATTATTTTAACTGACAATTGCAGTCATG